>NC_073377.1:125722063-126322063 GCF_028641065.1 Leucoraja erinaceus | reverse complement strand
TTCTGTAAACTGCAGATAAAAATAGCTCATTTGCATGGGCTTTGTACCATAAACCATTTAAGCATTCACTCAGCAATTCAATGCAAACACAATAGCACAAACAACTTAACAAAAACATATATTTTGCACAAGCTGATTATACTATCAAACTACACTGGCGTCTCCAGTTGACATTTGCTAAAGGATTGGTTGTATCTAATATGCCAAGCATTCATAACTAGGACATAAAGAAGCAGCTTATCCCTAATTGAAAGTTTTCACAGAGTGTCATACTCATGAAAAGATGCGAGAAATAATAATTTTTAATTGAGACATCTAATTTGTATTGTAACAAATTAAAATGTCTACAATGAACTATTTAGCATTTACATCATAGCATAAATATATTATAATGATAAAAAATATCTCCACTCACTCGAAAAAGTGAGATCAACATTCCAGCTAAGTGGTGCCAGAACAAAAATCTTACTCTCAACATTAGCAAGACCAAGGAGCCGATTGTTGACTTCAGAAAGAGAAAGTCGAGAGACCATGTACCTGTCTTCATCAACAAGAAGGTGGTAGAGAGAGTGGATAACTTCGTTCCTGCACATCTCTGATGAGCTCTGATGTCCTGGTCACTGGCACATTGATGCAAACACTAAGAAAGCTCTCCAACACTACTTTGTTTGAACTTTATTGAGATTTAGATTTTGGTTTATACATAAAAAGGCACAAAGTCATTATTCCAAATGTATGACAAATGAACACTCTTCACTTGACTTGAGAGTTTGGCATGTGGTCAGAATTTGTTTGGCACTCTATAGGGAAAAATAATCAAACTATTGTGGTGCGTGGGTCTCGAAAGGAGGCACGAAGTCCAGTGTTTTGAGAAGTACCTTTATTATATCCCTCCCGGTTGTAGGGAAGACAAAACTAGAGGAAGATGGCACCCAAATCCCTGCCTTTAAACCCTCCGGCTGAGGGCCGCCTCCGGACTGCACCACTCCTGTGCCGAGGGGTTCGGCAGTATGAAGGCACGACCCTTAGGAGCCGCTACAGGACCCCCTCAGAACCAGAGGCACAAAACGCACCGGCGGGCGCACGACCCGGCCGGCCCGCGTGCGGAAGTCAGCAGATCCCGGGGCTTGTGGGGGCATAGGTGGAGGGACAGGTCGAGGGACCGGCAGAAGGACAGATGGAGTGACAGGTGGAGGGAGTCGTGAGGGGGGGCGCCCTCGGGGCCGAGGTTGGGCAACCAGCACCGGCTGGTCAATGTCCAGGTGTCCCGGCTTCAAACGGTCAATCATCACGGCCTCCGGCCGGCCCCCCATGTCCAGGACAAAAGTCGACTGCCCATGTTCCAGCACCCGGAACGGGCCCTCGTACGGCCTCTGGAGTGGCGTCCGGTGGGCATCACGGCGCAGGAAAACATACGGGCAGTCCGTGAGGGCCAATGGCACGTGTGGGCGAAATGTCCCATGGCGGGACGTCGGGACGGGTGCGAGCCTGCCAACTCGCTCGCGAAGGTGTTGAAGAGTGGAGGAGGGCGTTCCCTGCTGCTCCGGCGCCAACGGCACGAACTCCCCGGGCACTGTGAGTGGCGACCCGTACACCAGCTCCGCCGATGATGAGGCCAAGTCCTCTTTGGGAGCAGTCCGGATGCCCAGCATGACCCACGGCAACTCGTCCATCCAGTCCGGGCCGGAGAGTCGTGCCTTCAATGCCGCCTTCAGCTGCCGGTGGAACCTCTCCACCAGACCGTTAGCTTGCGGATGGTAAGCCGTGGTGTGGTACAGCCACTACCCAGCAAGCGAGCCATGGCTGACCACAGCTCGGAGGTGAACTGTGGCCCCCGGTCTGAGGAGATGTGCGCCGGCAGCACGAAGCGAGCAATCCAGTGCGCGGACAACGCATGAGCACACGTAGCCGATGAGGTGTCAGCCAACGGAATGGCCTCCGGCCACCGCGTGAAGCGGTCCACCATTGTCAGAACGTGGGTGATGCCCCGGGACGGCGGAAGAGGCCCCACAATGTCCGCGTGGAGATGGTCGAATCGCCGGTGAGGTAGACCAAACTCCTGGAGAGGTGCGCGGACATGGCGCTGGATTTTTGCCATCTGGCACGGAATGCAGGTGCGAGCCCAATGGGCAACTTACTTGTGCAGATCGTGCCACATGAAACGAGCTGCCACCAGTGCCGTTGTCGCCCAGATTGATGGGTGAGCCAGTCCGTGGATCACCTCGAACACCCTCCGGCGCCAGGTGGCAGGGACGATGGGGCGCGGCTGACCGGACGACACATCGCACAGGATTGTCACTCCCCCAGGACCGAGAGGGACATCCTCAAGGCGGAGGCCGGAGATGGCAGTCCGGTAGGTGGGCACCTCGTCGTCCGTGAGCTGTGCCGCCGCCAGAGCAGAATAGTCCATTCCGGGCGCCACCTCGAACACGGCGTTTATAGCGGGGCGGGACAATGCGTCGGTCACCCGGTTCTCTTTCCCCTCGACGTAGCGGATAGATGTGGTATATTCCGAGATGTAAGCCAATTGCCGCTGCTGACGTGCGGACCAGGGATCGGAAACCTTCTGCAGGGCGAAAGTGAGCGGCTTATGGTCGGTGTAGGCGGTGAACGGGCGGCCCTCCAGGAAGTAGCGAAAATGGCGCACTGCCAGGTACAGAGCCAGGAGCTCACGATCGTACGCGCTGTACTTGGTCTGCGCACGGTTGAGGTGCCGACTGAAGAAGGCCAGAGGCCGCCAAACTCCGCCAGTCAGCTGCTCCAGTACAGCACCAACCGCCGACTCCGAGGCGTCCACTGTGAGAGCAGTTGGGGCATCTTCCCGCGGGTGCACCAGCAGTACGGCCCGAGCAAGGGCCTCCTTCGCGCCGTCAAAAGCTGCCTCCGCCTCGTGGGTCCACTCAACGCTCTTCTGCTGCCCACCCGCCAGAAGTTGATACAGGGGCCGCATGATGTGGGCTGCGGATGGCACGAAACGATGGTAGAATGCCACCATGCCGACAAATTCCTGCAGGCCACGCACCGTTCGTGGGCGGGGAAACCGACGGATGGCGTCGACCCTGTCAGGCAGGGGAACCGCACCTTGTGCAGTCACACGGTGGCCGAGGAAGTCAATTTTGTTTACACCAAAACGGCACTTGTTCAGGTTGATGGCCAAACCATGCTCGCTGAGCCGCTGACAGAGCTGCCGAAGGTGAGCGCAGTGTTCCTGCTGCGAGCGGCTGGCCACCAGGATGTCGTCCAGGTACACGAACACGAAATCGAGGTTGCGACAAACCCCGTTCATGAGGCGCTGAAAGGCCTGTGCAGCGTTTTTGAGGCCGAACGGCATCTGAGTAAACTCGTAAAGCCCGAATGGCGTGATGATCGCCGTCTTGGGTACGTCATCCGGGTGAACCGGGATCTGATTATAACCCCGTACCAGATCCACTTTAAAAAAAATTGTGGCCCCAGCCAAATGGGCCGTGAAGTCCTGGATGTGGGGTACGGGGTATTGATCCGCTGTTGTTGCAGCGTTCAGCCATCGGTAATCCCCACAAGGTCGCCAGCCCCCGCTTGACTTAGGGACCATGTGGAGTGGGGACGCCCAAGGGCTGCTCGAAGGGCGGATGATCCCCAAGGCCTCCATCGTGTGGAATTCCCGCCATGCCAGATGCAGTTTATCTGATGGCAGTCGTCGTGCTCGTGCATGGAGCGGTGGGCCAGTAGTCGGGATATAATGCACCACTCCGTGGCTGGGGGTTGATGATTGAAACTGCGGAGTGAGAATGTCCGGGAACGCAGCCAAGATCCATGCGAATCGGGAGTCCATGGACGCCAGTGGCCGGCCCACCGGTTGATCCAAACGCAACGTGATCGGCTTCATCGTAGTGGCGTTGACCAAACGCTGACGCCAGACGTCCACCATGAGGGAATGCGCCCGGAGGAAATCGGCCCCGAGCAATGGTTGGGAGACGTCGGCAATGGTGAAGTTCCATGAGAAATGGCAGGAGCCGAGCACGATGGGAACCATGCGCAGTCCATTGTACGGATGGGGCTGCCGTTCGCCGCGGTGAGGACGGGCCCCTGCTTACCGGAACGAATGTCGGCCAGTGAAGGGGGCAGGATGCTGAGCTCCGCTCCTGTATCCACGAGGAAGCGGGTCCCAGAGCGCCGATCCTAGGCGAAAAGGCGGTGAATTTGGCCGGCCGCCGCGGGGACTATTGGCAGCCGGCCCAGGCATTTCCCGGGAATGTGCATGGCTGGCAGCATTGTCGTGCTGCAGCACCCCAGCGTTGATGGTAGTAGCACCAGCGTCTCTTGTTGGAGTCGCTTGGAGCTTGCCTGCTCCTGCTGGCGGTGTCTGAAGCTTGCTGGTGCTGGATTGCGGGTGCAGTACCCCTCACTGCCGCTGGGGATAATCGTGCGGGCCGTCGGGCTGGAGCTGTCACTCCTTCCACAGCTCCCCCGCCCCACCGGAGGAAATCGGAAGCTGCTGGGGTGACATGCATCCACATGGCATCAGCGCGCCTGCCGAGGGCCCAAAGATCGGCAAACGAGACGTTGGTGAGGTGAGCTGCAACCGAATGTAGGCCGGCAGCAGATGCAGGTAGGTATATTCAAACAACAGGCATGGCGTGTGCCCATCTAGTAACGCCACCATCTCCTTTAGGAGGGTAGATGGCCGCCGGTCGCCCAGGCCCCCCATATGCAGGATCCTACCTGCCCGCTCCATCCTACTCAGTCCGTAAATCTGGAGCAGGAGCTGTTTCAGGCCGAGGTATTTATTATTGTCCGGGGGGTCTGCGAGGAAGTCCGTTACTTCTTCAACTCTATCCTGGTCGAGGGCTCCCACCAGGTAATAGAAGCAGGTGGCATCGACCGTGATGCCCCGCAGGTTGAACTGGGCCTCCGCCTGCTGGAACCAGATGAGCGGCCGGGTGGTCCAGAAGTTGGGCAGCTTAACGGTGACTGCGTCTAGAGACCGGGCCAAGCTGGCGTGTGAGGGGGCGGGACTTTCTCGTCTCTCCATCATGACGCCAATGGAGTGTCGGGGTCACCAATGTGGTGCGTGGGTCTCAAAAGGAGGCACGAAGTCCAGTGTTTTGAGAAGCACCTTTATTATATCCCTCCCGGTTGTAGGGAAGACGAAACTAGAGGAAGATGGCACCCAAACCCTGCCTTTAAACCCTCCGGCTGAGGGCTGCCTCCGGACTGAACCACTCCTGTGCCGAGGGGTTCGGCAGTATGATGGCACGACCCTTAGGAGCCGCCACACTATCTTCGATTCAGCTTTGGTGAGTACCAATTGGCAGAATAACCAAAGATTTTTGCAGACCTTCACCTGGACATGACTCCTATGTGAGTCTTCTTTGTCCAAATCCATAGGCAACAGGAAAGTGTAGAGGCATCCGGTTCAACTCAGGTGCAGCAGCATAGACAAGTATGCAGAGTACAGCTGCCCCTTCTTTGTCTCCCCACACAAGTCAATGCGGCTTCAATAAAATCATGAATGAATGCTAACTAAAGATGCATTGGTGCTGAAGGTCCAAGCAAAACCAAATACGGGAAGATCAAACATAAGATTGCTCCTTACGCACAATTTAAAAAAATAGGAGACTGATAGCTCATCACGCACAGTTGGAAGTAAAGTGAACACATGGACTTTACAACGCTTGCTCAGGCCTTTCAGCTGAGCTGATGTTTGTCAGTATTTATGGTCCACAGAAGTCTCCTCCCTTCCCTATTCATCCAACCTATATCATATAACCTTTCATTCCTCCCTCTTGTACCTAAACACATCTAAGGCGGAGAACGACGGACAAATCAAAATATTATAGTATGCTCAATTTAGAATTCACTGTAATATATTCTCCAAGCCCATTCTGCTCTTTATATGGACAGAGATAGCACCTAAGGGAAAATGAAATTATTTGTTTGAGCATAAATGCAATAAAATTATTATACTAAATGGACACATTTGTGGTTAACTGGTATGCTGCAATTGCACTCACAGGGGTATGGAGAATTACATTTATCTAAGGAACTACTGAATTGCATAATGTTCATCATCTGTAAACGTCTTTTCATATTAATAAGGATGGTAGTAATCTTGTTAAATTGTCTGCTTGTTGCTGGCATTGTGACTTGAGGTGAATTGGATGAGAACTGTATGTTCTTTCAAAACAAAACCGACCAAGTTCCACAATGCAGACAGGCTAGAAAACAAAATGGGATGGAAAGATTCATTCTGACAAAACTCAAAACTGATTGTTTTGGTTACCACAGGAATCAAGGAATATAAGGAACCTCAAACAGCCACATGCCTTAATGCTGTTCCTATTTCATATGAAGTCGAGAGTCACACAGCATGGAAACAGACCTTTCGGCCCAACTCACCCATGCTGATTAAACTATACCCATTTTCCTGTATTTGGCCCATATCCATTTTATCCAGTTTGCCCCTTTAAACCTTACCTATCCACGTACCCGTCTATGTGTTTTAAATGCTGTCTACCTGGCTCAACTAGCTCCTCTAGCAGCTCATTCTTGATACCCACCACCTTCTGAGTAAAAATGTAGTCCCTCAGGTTCCTATTAAATCTCCCCCTTATACCTTAAACCCATGTCCTCTGGTTAATGATTCCCCTACCCTGGGTAAACTGTGCATTCTCCCTATCTATTCCAATTATGATTTTATACACCTCCATGAGATCATCCCTCAGCCTCCTGTACTCCAAGGAATAAATTCCTCGTCTGCCCAAACTTTCCCCACAGCTCAGTCACTTGAGTCCTGACAACATCCTGATAAATCTTCTCTGCACTCTTTCCAGCACTGTTCCTATAAAATGGGAAATGTATCAAAGTAGTCTACAAGGTGTATCTTTATTCACATGAATTTATCATCATACAATAAAAATAACAATGCTGGAAATGACTGGATTTAATCATACAAAAAGAAACCAGAAATCACATGTTTGAATGTGAGTCGGGAATATGGCACAGTGGCACAGTGACCCGGGTTCGATCCTAACTACGGGTGCTGTCTATACGGAGTTTATACATTCTCCCTGTGACAGCATGGGTTTTCTCCAGGGTCAGAAGCGTTGCCTATTTCCTTCGCTCCATAGATGCAGCCGCACCCGCTGAGTTGCTCCAGCACTTTTGTCTACCCACAAGATCAACAAAATGAGTCAACCTCAATGAGTGGATTACAATTAGGCGAAACACAGAGCATAACACTGACTTGATCAATTTACCCAGTGTTAATGTAGATAGTAAAATACAGGTTCTGATTCAGATTAGTTCATTGCTATATACAATAGGGTGCAAAATTCCTTGTTCTCATTGAGTTTACAGAGTAAACAGAATACATACAATAATAAGTACAAAAATAAGTAAAAATATGTGGATAACAGCAGAATGAAAAACGATTGTAGATCAAAAGGATATCAAAGTACAATAATGGAATAACCAAATGAAGTAGAATAGTGAGATTAAACGAGTACTTACCAGTACGAAGTTTGATCTGTATTTTATGAGGAGTTACGATGAGGGATTACGTGAAGAACCCACCCAGTGCGCAGGCGCGGCATACTTCCAAGCAGCGGTGTGGAATCACAGGTAGACACAATATTGAAGTAAAGATAGTAAAGATTAATGAGACATCAGCTCGAGTTTGATCTATACAACGAGGGTGGGAGCGGAGGGCACGTAATCCCTCATCGTAACTCCTCATAAAATACAGATCAAACTTCGTACTGGTAAGTACTCGTTTAATCTCACTATTTTACTTCGGAGTCACGTGAGTGACTACGTGAAGACTTCAAAGGTCTGTGATTTCAAACCGTGTAACAGCTATATCACTCACTGCCGAAAGTTCATCGAGGGAGGAAGTGGTATCTAAAGACCAACGAATTTGTTAGTTTTTTGAAACAAAATTGTTTATTTAACAATAACAAAAAATAGCTCCCCTGGGCTTTAAATTATAAGTTTGCAGATTCTAAAATTTTCTCCGCAAACACGTCCTTCTCCATCAGCGGTTTGTGGTAGAATTTTTGGAACGTTGATTCCCTTGACCATCCCGCTGTACTAAGGATGTGGTCTATGGGAACCTGCATCCGTTCCGCCGCTGATGTGGACGCTGCCCTGGTTGAATGGGATTTAAAAACATCCGTGTTAATCCCCGCGGCTTTTAGGACCTGTTTCAACCACCTAGATATTGTCTGGCTGGTAACCCGTCCAAAATGCTTTTTTGTGGCTGACCCATAAGGCTTTTTCACTCCCTCTAAGTGTTTGGGTTGTGTCTACGTAGTCGTATAGATGGGTCACTACACACAGCCTAGGTTCTGGAGGGTAGGCCCGGAAGATTAACGGAGAGTTGGGTATACCTGGCCTGCTTTGTTTAACCAACCCCGACATGGTAAATGTAATGGAATCTGGGGTGGTTACCATGTTGTCCAGTCTTAGTTGATGCAGCGACTGAACCCTTTGTGCAGAGACGAGCGCCATGAGCATGAGGGTCTTGATAGTGGACTGCTCCAGACTCAAGGATCCCACCGGAGGCCAACCTCTAAGGTGTGACAAAACTACACTTACATCCCATACATGGGTGTATCTGGGTGTAGGGGGTTTAGTATTATAAATCCCTTTGAGGAGTTTTATAACCAGAGGGTGGGATCCAATGCTGTGATCTCCTGTAGGCATAAGGTAAGCGGACAGGGTGCTCCGTGCTGCATTGATGGCACTGTAGCTCATCTTTTGGTCATGGTGCAAGTGGCCCAGGAATTCCAGCACGTCCGTGATCGAGGATGTCTTGTATGATGTCCCTGCATCCAAGCAGTACTGCTCCCATTTCCTGATGTAGGTCAAGTACTGCTTCTTGGTAGAGACTCGCAGGGACGCCGACATGGTGGTGATTGTTCGTTCTGATAACCCCAATCCCTGGTAAGGCCTGTTCAGAACCTAGAAACCAGGAGTTTCAATTTTTGATGGCATGGATGGCTTATGCCTGATACCGGGTGAGTCAATAGTTGTGGGTGGCTGTGAAAAACCATAGGTGACTCTACCACCATGTCGTGGAAGACTGGGAACCATGGTTGGGTAGGCCAGTCAGGTACGACCAGAATACCTGAAGCTGAGTCTGCTTGTATTTTCTGGAGTACCCGGCTGATGAGGCAGAAGGGAGGGAAAGCATAGAAAAAGAAATTTCCCCAATCCAGCATGAAGGCATCTACCGCTGCTGCCTCTGGGTCTGGTTCCCAAGCCACATACATGGGTAGCTGGTGATTTAATCTAGACGCAAACAAATCTATATCTGGCGTACCGTATTGCTTAACAATTTTAGCAAATATTTTTGGGTCTAACATCCATTCGATGTTGTCATTGAATTTTCATGACCTGGTGTCCGCCACTGTGTTTAGCTTGCCTGGTAAATAGGCAGCTGATAGCCAAATATGTCTCTCGACACACCATTGCCAGATTATAGTAGTCAATTTGTCGCATGATACTGATTTTATGCCACCCATGTGCTGGATGTAAGACACCGCCGTTGTGTTATCAATCATTAACCTGACATGCACATGCCGCATATCGGATGCATATGCTTTTAGCCCATAAAAGGCGGCCAGCATCTCCAAATAATTTATGCCAAGTGATTGTAGTAGCGATGCCTCTGAATTAGTCCATCTGCCACCTGTGCTGGATATAGAGTTAGTAGCTCCCCAGCCTAAAGCACTGGCATCCGTTGTAATGGCTATGTTAGGATTGGTGACGGCGATAGGACTGTAACTGTGCC
Organism: Leucoraja erinaceus; assembly: GCF_028641065.1. Classification (NCBI taxonomy): domain Eukaryota; kingdom Metazoa; phylum Chordata; class Chondrichthyes; order Rajiformes; family Rajidae; genus Leucoraja; species Leucoraja erinaceus. The sequence goes on along the minus strand of NC_073377.1, from coordinate 126,312,288 downwards.
AAATGTTATCCACCCACCACTGAAGTTCTGATTTGGCTTCAGTGGGTAAATCCATGGGTCGGTCATAATGCCCCCTACTTAGACGTAGTGCATGTGTCCTTGCTCTTTGTAAATTTTGATAATGCAAGGGCCCATATTGTGCAGCTGGGAATGCTGCTACTATACTACCAATGACTCTGGCTACATGCCGGATCCTTGGTTGCGTTTTTGCGATTAAGTTGTTACAGGCTTCTGTTAATGTAGCCTTTTTGTCTCTTGGCAGAGTGACAGTCATACGGATAGTGTCAATAGTGAAGCCTAGGTAATCCATGTTAGTTGTTGGCTTCAATATTGATTTATCTGGGTGTAGAACAAATCCCAATGTTTCAAGGAGTTGTTTAGTAGCTAAAACTCCTGCGACAGCTAGTTCCCTTGTTCTTCCCAATATGAGAACATTGTCCAGATAGGCCATGACTAAATGTTTCTGTTCTCTTAATTTTTTCATGGCCACTTTGAGAATTTTAGTAAATAATCTGGGAGCTGTCGTTAAACCATTGGGTAATGCTCTATACTGCCATAGTTGCCCCATCCAGATAAATTTCAGATATCTGAAATGATCCTTATGAATGGGTACTAAATAGTAAGCATCCTTAACCTTAATATCTATGCTTGCCATGAAGTATCCCTTGGAGATCAGTTGTCTGGCAGTAACAAATGTCTCCATTTTGAAATGTTGATACTCAACAGACTGATTTAGTGATGTCAAATCAATGATAATACGACATCCACCATCTTTTTTAGTTTTGATAAATATATTCGATACAAATTCCAATGGCTTGTGTCTGGCCCTCTCTATGATGCCCTTGGACACGAGCCTATCTAGTTCAGCTTGTCCTTCTACCTTTTCTGATTCTGTGGGAAGGAATACCCTTTGGGGTATGTGCTGAACTGGCGGTTCTATGCCTGGTTTAAATTCAATTTTGTATCCACTGATACTGTTGAGTATAAACTTGTTGCTAGTAAAGGAGCACCAAACATGTTTGAAGAACCTTAAACGCCCTCCTGTTAATACAACACCCTTTGTCTGCGTATGTCGACAGGAACCAGACCCACCTACCTCCATGTTTATTTCTGGGAGCGTTTGCGATGGGTTTGGCCCGAGGGTGTCCTTGTTGGTGCTGTGGTGGGGCGGCGTATCTTCCCACGGCTCCGCCCTGGGCCCCGCTCTAAAAAAGAGCTCTGGGGGTAGTGGGAGGCGGTCACCAGGCTTTCACCAGCTCGGTACCTGCTGGTGGATGCCGAGGCGTGCTGCCAACTGGGTGTCTTCACCCTGCTCGGTCCTGGCGCTGCCCTCATGAGGCCTACAGGTTTGGCCGCCTCTTCCAGTTCCTTGAGCCTTTTTGCCAAGTCGGCCCCGAATAGTAGCGCCTCCTTTTCTGGCGCCGGAGCTTTGCAGAGGCCCGCGTATTTGGGGTTGAGGGCAGGCCTGATGTTTTCACGCCTTAGGTTGTTGAGCTCATACTGTGTGTTACACATTAGGGCCAGCACATCCTGCTGAGGTGTAGAGAGCTCTGCGTTCCCGGTGGACCGAGCAAAGGCGGTAATGGCTGCGGTGTGGAGCTTCAGGATACGCTGCATCTTCAGCTCTTGTGTCCTGATATGCTGCCCCAGCTGGCTCCATATTTGGCCGTTTACGGTCTTTACCCGCAGCGCCTCGCAGTTTTCCGGCGCTGTGTAAGTGTTGAGGGCCTCTTGAATGACTTTCTCCTGCAATGGCTTATTGGAGAGCCTGTTGATACTGGCCACCATTCTTGGCGGTAGCACCATTCCGGTCCTCGGGGGCGCCGCATACCTGCTGACTACACCCAGTAGCTCTTCTTCCTCCAGCTCGCCTGGCATGCTTGCGCTGTCGTCCGCCTGCCCTTGTGATAGGCCAGCCCAGTCCTGGCCTCCCTTACTGACCTCAAACAAGGAGGAAACAGAAGGGTGTGGCGATGGTTTGGAGGAGGCCATAGCCTGTCCTCCTTGGAGATGCCTTGCCTGCATCTCCTCGTCGAGCATCTGCTCGAGCAGCTGCCTCATGCAGCTTAAGCGGCCGTCTCCCTGTTTCGCCGGTGGAGAGTGTTCCCGTTCCTCCGACGAGTCAGAGGCCACCGGCCGGTCTGTTTTCCGGGTTGCTTTTCTCCCTGTGCGGGGCGTCGCAATCGGCGGCACAGGGAGCGGCTCGGCGTCGGGTGTGCGGGAGCGTCCAAACAGCTCCTCCGCCGCTGGTGGCTGCCGCCCAGATATTGACCCCTCCTCGGGTCGAGTTGGGCAGGCAGTCCTCCTTGTTGGTCGCTTTCGGGTAGCCATAGCTTTTTCGTCCGTTGGCGACTCTCTGTAACACAAAAGACTCACTTACCTGAGGTCTTGTCTTTATCCTGCCGCTGGAGAGCCTGGCTCCAGCTGCTGCCGCTGTTGCGCTGCTGACGTAATGCCGCGCCTGCGCACTGGGTGGGTTCTTCACGTAGTCACTCACGTGACTCCGAAGTAAAATAGTAAGATTAAACGAGAATTTACCAGTTTGAAGTTTGATCTTTATTTTATGAGGAGGAACGTTGAGGGATTACGTGAAGACCCCGCCAGTACGCATGCATGTCAATCTTTAAAGCAGCGGTGTGAAATCACAGACAACAGTAAATGAACTGAACATAGTAAGATTAGATAAATAGGATACCAGTTGAACTTTATGATCGAGGGTGGGAGTGGAGAGGACGTAATCCCTCAACGTTATTCCGCATAAAATAGAGATCAAACTTCTCATTTAATCTTACTATTTTACCTTGGAGTCACGTGAGTGACTACGTGAAGATTTTAAAGCTCTGTGATTTCATGCCGTGGAAACGAGTCCAGACGTCATACACTGCATCAGTAGGCCAATGATGAGTGAACATTAAGAATGCATTCAGACATGACATAGATATAGACATGTTGATGCTATTAATGAATAATAGTGGCAATAGTAACCTCCCTCAATCTGGAGGAAGTATGAACCATACCTAACATAGAGTTGGCAATACCCCGGAACTGGCAATAGGTTTATTCTGAATATTTGGACAGATCAATAGTTTGACCATCCTGCAACCACTAGGATGTGGTCCATCCCTGCTGCTGAGGTATAGCGGTCCTGGTGGAATGAGACTCAATGTCAATGTACACTCCTGTATATGCCAGACCCATATAACCATCTGGAGAAGGTTCGTAGTGATTCCTTCTAACAAGATTTTATGTAACTAACAATATTGCTGTCAGAGTCTATAAGGCTCTTGGGAACCTTGACATACTGGTGTAGATGCGTGATCACACGCAACCCAAGGTCCATGGGATATGCAACATCTAGTTTGGTCTTGTGTCCCTGTCTAATCTGATTGACTAATCATAAACAAAACATGTTATTATAGCCCGCAGATATGATCATCCTATTCAGTGTAGCAATGACTGGACCCGTAGCGCTGTACTCAGCGCCATGGCATAATCACTAGTACGTGAGTATGACCATGGACAGGGATGTTGCTGGTGCCCATCGGTGAAGTGACGTAGTACAATGTTAACAACCCATATCTCTGCGTCCCTAGGCCTGGGAGGTTTTAAGTTGACGATACCTTCATATTCTAGATGTCAGAGGGTGAGACCGGACAGAGTGGTTTATGTTCTCAGCAGCCAAATGATGAGGAGGTACTTCAGGCACAGTAATGGAATATTAACTTAATGTTATAATCACATAAAACTGAATTTTAATGTGTCAGTCATCCATGCCGAGTTGAACATAAGGAAGCATAAACAATGTTTCCCATCTCCTATGCAGATTGCTGCTAGTTGGTGCTATCCCTGCAATCTGTAGTGAGCACTCCTAATGCTTATGGTTTGGCAACCCGAGCGGCAGGAACAATCTCTCAGAGTCTGTAAGTCTATGAATTGATTATATCATGCAAAGGATGGTTTCAACATCACAACTGAACCAGCATATTTTTTATCCGGAAATAACTATGTAAGGTTTTATGCTCATTCTTCGCCTCAGCGGGAGCCATAGGTATATAACCCAGGCAGGTATTATGAAAACCCGGAAGCGGGAATCATGCTGAATCTTGCAAGACCCGTCTATTGAGGCCAAATGGAGGAAGACATAAAAGAACATTCCTTTCTAGTGTAGCAAGAATGCACCCTTCGCCAAGGTATGCCTCGTTCACTGTTGATTGAGCCTGGATGCAAGCATCTCAATAGTTAGTGTTCCATTGATCCACAATGTCATTAAATACTTTGTGATCACACATTCATTCTGTGTTGTCATTGATTTTGCATAATAATACACCAGTGCTAAATGCGGTTTGACCCAGGGAAGTACTGCTGTAGATTTGGGAGGAGCAACAGCAGCAACAGATTAGCTAGAGATACCACTGATTGGCTCTAGCCCAAGTGTGAGGAGAGGGGTGAAACCAGTTGAAAACAGTTAAAAGGCCAAGGACGCACCGTCTTTGTTCAGTACTGCTGTAGATTTGGGAGGAGCAACAGCAGCAACAGATTAGCTAGAGATACCACTGATTGGCTCTAGCCCAAGTGTGAGGAGAGGGGTGAAAACAGTTGAAAACTGAGGAATTGGCTGTGTAAATTGGTAAATAGGCAATTTATCAGTCAATTTAAGCAGGACAGCTCTTTGCGAGCGGCAGTGAGTGAGCGAAGTGCCCTGTGAGAAAAGTGTGAGTCTTTGGCTCGAGAGTCTTCGGAGAGGAGACCACGCAATACGCTTGAGAGGCTAAGGATTCTGGGAGAGGCAAAGAGGTTTGCCACGCACTGCAAGGGAGCAGTGGGCCAGACAGGAAGAGCGGACGGAATTACCACTAGACAGCCAACCCAGTAGGTAATTTACGGCTGGGGTGAGTACTTTCCCATTTATAGGAGGTAGGATTATATAAATAAGGGGTGTATCAATACAGTAGGGGATTCTTAAATAGGACCAGTTAATTACTTATATAAGATGGGCGGTCAGGAGATGTGCCAATACTGCGAGATGTGGGAATTTGTCGACACCATTGATGTAGAAGATCCCTACAGCTGCAGTAAGTGTTTGAGGCTAGAGGAACTCCAGCTCCGCATTGATGAGCTGGAGACCCAACTTCATACGCTGCGGTACATCAGGGAGGGGGAGTATTGGATGTTTTGTGCCAGGGGATGGTCACACCGACCAGTTTAACTAATTCAGTAGGCAGTGAGCAAGGAAAGGAAGGTGTGGCCATAAGCGAGGCAGGTAGGGGGAACCAGGAGGAGATGCGGCAGGAGCCACAGCCCTTGTCCCTGACGAGCATGACCGAGGCTCTTACTCAATGTAAGGACGGGATCAGGGGCTGTGGGAGGGATGAGCAACCTGGCTGCAGCACCGTGGATCAGGAGGCCATTCAAGAGGGGGGAGTTAGAAGAAATGCCGTAGTGATAGAGGATAGTATTATTCGGGGGGTAGATAGGGTTCTCTGCGGCCAGCAGAACATGTCCCGAAGGCTGTGTTGCCTACCCGGTGCTAGGGTTAAGGATATCTCTGTGATGCTGGAGAGAAATTTGCAGTGGGAGGGGGAGGATCCAGTGGTCGTGGTCCATGTGGGGACCAATGACATAGGAAGGACGAGGAAGGAGGATCTGCTGAAGGAGTTTGAGCAGTTAGGGAATAAATTAAAAAGCAGAACCTCGAGGTTACTGATCTCCGGATTGCTACCTGAGCCACGGGCCAAATCGGCGAGGATACGTAAAATTAAGAAGCTAAATGCGTGGCTCAAAGATTGGTGTGGGAATAATGGGTTTGGTTTCTTGGGCCACTGGCACCAGTAGTGGGACAGGGGGGATCTGTTCTGTAAGGACGGACTTCACCTGAACGGTGCTGGGACTGGGGTCCTGGCAAATCATATAACTAGGGCAGTAGAGAGGTCTTTAAACTAAGTAGCGGGGGGGAGGTATCAAGGGGGGTAATAACGGCAGGGGTAGAGGAAATAGAGCAGGGTATCAGTGGGGAAGCGGAAAGTCAAAATGTGACAGGAGACAGAATGTGTGAAGATAAAGCTTTAGGTGTAAAAGGGGCAAAAACGGAAAGGAAGGGTAGTAAAAATCATCTGAAAGTGCTTTATCTAAATGCACGGAGTATTCGTAATAAGATAAATGAATTAACGGTGCAATTAAGTATATATAGTTATGATATCGTGGCCATTACGGAGACATGGCTGCAAGGGGATCAGGACTGGGAGTTAAATATAGAGGGGTACTCGACAATTAGGAAAGATAGACAGGAAAGAAAGGGAGGAGGGGTGGCCCTTTTAATAAGGGAGGGAATAACGGCAATAGAGAGGAAGGATATTGCGTTGAAGGATCAGGATAGTGAAACAGCTTGGGTACAGATAGAGAATAATAAGGGGAAAAAAACACACTAGTGGGTGTAATTTATAGACCTCCAAATAGCTGTGACGCTGTTAGTCAGAACATAAATCTGCAAATAGTTGACGCATGTAAAAAGGGAACTGCTGTAATCATGGGGGACTTCAATTTTCATATTAATTGGGCAAACCAAACTGGGCAGGGTAGACTAGAGGAAGAGTTTATAGAATGTATTAGAGACGGGTTCCTAGAACAGTATGTCACAGAACCGACAAGGGGGGAGGCAATCTTGGATCTGGTCCTGTGTAATGAAGCAGGATTAATTAAAAATGTCATAGTTAGGGACTCGTTGGGAACAAGTGACCACAATATGGTCGAATTCCATATTCAAATAGAAGGGGAGCAGGTTGAAACTCAGGCTAGGGTGCTTAGTCTAAATAAGGGGGATTATGAAGGTATGAGGACTGAGCTGATCAAAGTTGACTGGGATAGCAGACTCAAGAATAAGACGGTACATGAGCAGTGGTGTACGTTTAAGGGTATACTGTATAACCTTCAAGAAAAATTTATTCCTATGAAGAAAAAAAGGGGTAAGGGTAAGAACAGTCAGCCATGGCTCAGTAAAACTATAAAGGATAGTATTCGGCTGAAGGCAAGGGCATATAAGGTAGCCAGAGATAGTGGGAGGGTAGAGGATTGGGAAGCATTTAAAGGTCAGCAAAAAATAACTAAGAGATTAATTAAGACGGGGAAAATAGACTATGAAAGGAATTTAGCGAACAACATAAAAACTAATAGTAAGAGTTTTTATAGCTATATAAAAAGAAAAAGGGTGGCTAAGGTGAACGTTGGTCCATTGGAGGGTGAGACTGGAGAGTTGTTGGTGGGGAACATGGAAATGGCAAAGGCATTAAACGAGTATTTTGTATCAGTCTTCACCATAGAAGACAAAAAAAATATTCCAACGCTGGATAAACAGGGGGCGGTAGGAATGGAGGAGCTAAATACTATTAAGATCACCAAGGAGGTGGTATTAGGGAAATTAATGAGACTGAAGGAGGATAAATCCCCTGGGCCTGATGGATTACATCCAAGGGTCTTGAGGGAGATAGCGGTGGGGATTGTGGATGCATTGGTGATAATTTTCCAAAACTCCCTGGAGGCAGGAACGGTCCCAGTGGATTGGAAAATGGCCAATGTAACACCTATATTTAAAAAAGGAAGTAAACAGAAGGCGGGTAACTATAGACCGGTTAGTCTAACATCGGTGGTGGGTAAAATGTTAGAGACAATTATTAAAGAAACACTAACGGGGCACTTGGATAAACATGACTTCATCGGACAGAACCAACATGGTTTTGTGAAGGGGAAGTCCTGTTTAACGAATCTGCTCGAATTCTTTGAGGAAGTAACAACCCGGGTGGATAAAGGGGAATCGGTGGATGTGGTATACTTGGACTTCCAAAAGGCTTTTGACAAGGTGCCACATAAGAGACTATTGCTAAAAATAAAAAATTATGGGATTGGGGGTAATATATTAGCATGGGTAGAGGATTGGCTAACAAATAGGAAGCAGAGAGTGGGGATAAATGGTTCATACTCGGGATGGCAACCGGTAACTAGCGGGGTTCCGCAAGGGTCGGTGCTGGGACCCCAGTTGTTCACAATTTATATAAATGATTTGGAGGAGGGAACCAAGTGTAATATATCAAAATTTGCGGACGATACAAAAATGGGAGGAAAAGTAGGGGATGAGGAGGATAGGAAGAGTCTGCAAAAGGATATAGATAAGCTAGGTGAGTGGGCAACAACTTGGCAGATGAAATTTAATACTAATAAATGTGAAGTCATTCACTTTGGGAAAAAAAATGATAGGGCAAGTTATTTTCTAAATGAGGAGGAGTTGCGTTGTAATGCAACGCAAAGGGATCTAGGGGTATTAGTACATGAATCACTGAAAGTTAGTATGCAGGTGCAGCAAGCAATCAGGAAGGCCAATGGAGTTTTGGCCTTTATTGCTAGGGGGATTGAGTATAAAAACACGGAGGTCTTGCTGCAGCTGTACACAGTATTAGTGAGACCACATTTGGAATACTGTGTACAGTTCTGGGGTCCATACTTAAGAAAGGATGTACTAGCCCTGGAGGCAGTGCAGCGAAGGTTTACAAGATTAATTCCTGCAATGAGGGGATTGACATATGAGGAAAGGTTAAGTAGGCTGGAACTCTACTCTTTGGAGTTTAGAAGAATGAGAGGCGACCTCATTGAAACATATAAGATCGTGAGGGGCCTTGATCGGGTGGATGCACCGAGGATGTTCCCAATGATCGGGGAAACTAGAACTAGGGGACATAGTTGCAGAATAAGGGGGGGCTCTTTTAAAACTGAGATGAGGAAGAACTTCTTCACCCAGAGGGTGGTTAATTTATGGAATTCACTGCCCCAGGGAGCAGTGGAAGCAGAAACTTTAAATATATTTAAGACTAAAATAGATGGTTTTTTAGCTGCCAAGGGGATAAGGGGCTACGGGGAGAGGGCAGGGATATGGACCTAGGTATGGTTAGTATAGTAAGACCTGAGTGATCTCCTGGACAAGTGTCGATCGCCTAGATTGGGGTCGGAGAGGAATTTCCCGGATTTTTTTCCCGAATTGGACCTGGGTTTTTATCCGTTTTTTTGCCTCCCCCAGGAGATCACGAGGTTCTTGGGGTGGAGAGGGGTGATAGCGGTATAAAGGGGAGGGTAGTGTCTTGTGTTCTGTGTCTTGTGTCTACTGTTTGTGGGTAAGTGTGTCTGTTTAGTGTTCAGCCATGAGCGAATGGCGGTGCGGGCTCGATGGACCTGGTGGTCTGCTCTCGCACCTACTTTCTATGTTTCTATGTTTCTATGATAAAATTATCACCGGATACTTTGATTTGATTGTACCTTTGTGATTAACATATACCACCACCAAGTGTATCACCTTGGACTTGTGCATGCAGTTTATGCATATCCACACACCCTTGCACAGAATGCACAGAATGCACAGAATGCACCTAGTGTCCATTGGCAGTTGATACCATGACTGAACACTTGATAACTCATGCTAATCCCATCTGCCTCCGTAACTAGAGATGGTATTAGTAAATTACCCATCTTTGGGTAATAGCATCAGTTTGGAAATGACTGAAGATTTACGGATAAGAGGTTTTAGTGGAACAAAGCTGTACATCATTGTGACTTTGATAGTTTCAGCTAAAAATAGCAGAGGTCTAATTTGTTGTCTTAGAGCTAATCCCAGTCAAATAAATGGATGATTGTTTCCCAATAATCAATAGTTTCAGTTGGTATCAACTTAATTTAAATTTAACTGGACGGGTGAGAACCAATTTCTCAAATATAGCTATGTTGCTGATAAGACTAATTTAGTAAAATACAGTATGTTCAATATCATCCAGATTGGCCATGCCACTTATTTGTTAGTTCTGTGCAGCCGAAGCACTGATAGTGGTGATTTGGTAAATAATTTGGAAACTGGAGTTAGCCCATTTTGCAATGCACTTAGTGTATCGTTGCCTCATCCAGTTACATTTCAAATATCTTCAACCTGTGAGCGGAAATGATCACATGGAAGTTATTCAGAAAAGTCTATACTGCACATGCGGGTTGAGGCTATTGACAATGATCAGTCCACATCCCATTCTTGTGAGCCTGCCTTGAAAGGCAACTCCAACCATGCCTGTGTGCAGTATAAACTAATCTTATGTTATCCCAAACCTGTGTAAATATTCAAACCAGTTCAATATTACCAACTTGTATCCGTGACAGGAGACAACATCGATGTGGTTCCATAACTTTATCCGAATGGGAGGACTTATGCAACCCGACCCAGGAGCTGCCTCAAACATGTGTGCATGATTTTGCACCTGCTCCTGGGAGGTAGAGGAGCTCGAGTACGGGGTTGGCGCATCTTCCAGGAAGGCAGTTCTGGGCTGTGGCCTAAAAAGACCTTTGTCCTGGTTGTACGGCCTTCAAGCTTTCACCAGCTTCAGTTCATCGTGGTTTGCTGGTGGGTGCGTAGGGGTGCTGCCGTCAAAGATGTGAGGTCTTGCGTGATGACGTGGCCTTCCTGAACCCGACAGCCACTCGTCGAGCTCCTGCTGCTGGTAGTGTTGTTCCTGCACCCCCTGCACACTTGTTGTATCTTCAGCCAAACCCCTGTCTTCAGAGTCAGCCCAGAAGTGACTCCTAATGCTCCCCTCTGTCGAGGGAGATGCATTATGCAGCCCTCAATAAGGTGCTGCCATGGGCGTCCTGGGACCCCATGGTGTCTAGACTCCATATACCGGAGCATGTCACATTGGAGTTCTGCTCCATCAACCGCTCCATGCGGGATATGCGATCACAGTTACTCCTGCCGGCGGTGAGTCTTCACAGCCTGACTCGTCCGAGTCTTCAGCTTGTCCGACTTCTGCTTGGCCTTCCTACCAGTCTGTTGTCGATTCCGACTGTGCAGGTGCCAGGTCGGAGACTGCTGATCAATAGCGATCCAGGTGCAGTCTACAGCGCTCACTGCCCTGACTGCCCGCAATTCCGCGGTCCTCCGCAGTCAGTCTGGATGCGGTCCATTCCTGTAACATATTCTCACAAAATAGCACAAAACGACCTTCGAGTAAGGAATTTACCTGCATGTCCTTTTTAAAACCTTCTGCTGCGGGGCAACGCTCCTCCCGAGCCTGGTCTCCTGGTCGTAGTTTGTTACAGCTCTGTGATCCTTGTAGAAAGGCTTCCATTGCGGGTTATTTCTCCCCCGAGCTTTTTCTCCGCAGTCCCTTATAGCAGGGCTGCTCCATGATGTTTTCCAGTCGGGGCTTCCCCCTCCCCACTGATCTGGGAATCCCCGCAGTAACTGCTGCCGGGATATCCCCGCAGTCCCCTATAAAAGGGATAGCCGTGATTTACAAAGTCGGGGGGGGGGGGGGGGGGGGGAGGGGGTATCCTGCTTCAGGGGTGGGGGGTGTATATGAAGTAGACTCAGTAGGCGACTTACCGCCGTCCGCTCCTCGCATCCCGCAATCTACGGTGCGGGTTCTCCAGGTGCTTCCGGCACCAATATGAAGCCGCTGGTTTTACTCCCCGTATTCCACGGTCTCCCGAGCGGGTTCTCCACCAATATGAAGCCGCTGGTTTTACCGCCAGCGGCTCAAAGGTGAATTCACCGTCACTCATTACCCGCATTCCGCGGTCTTCGGAGCGCCTAGGTCCGTGGCACCAGGATTCCCCTTGACCGAGGTTCCTTGAAGTTCGTGACTGGGGTCTCCCCTCCATCCCGACTTCGCCCCGGACTTTTAGCAGGACCTCTAAGTTGAGGTTGCTGCAAGAAGATTTAAGCCTGAAAAGTTGTAAAAAAAAAACTTACCTCAGGTCTGTTGCTGGCAGGAGAATCACGTCCACCCTGCCAGTCGTAACGCGATGCGATAGACGATATGACACGCTTGCGTATTGGCGGGGTCGTCACGTAGTCACTCACGTGACTCCGAAGTAAAATTAAGAGTGGGAATACATGACAACACTTCCAGAAGTGGTGGTGTGAATGAGGTGATCAGTTCAGGAGTCTGATAGCAGAGTGGTCGTCATACCAGGCTGGGAGCAACCCATCAAAATAATTTCAATAGCACATCTGTTGAAGTTCGAGAGACTCCCACAGGATCTCTTCCCCTGCATCGTTCCCATCTGCCCACCCACCTCCATTATTTGGTTCCATGCTTCACCTATCCCATTCCATCTTCTGCAGCTCTTGTAACTTAAACCAGTCACCTCCCAGCCTCTGTCTCTCTCTCTATCCTTCCTTCACTGCTGACTCTATTGGCCTCTCTTAGATCCACCTATCTCTTGCCAGATCTTGCTCCACCCTTCCCCCTCCCACCTCACCTCTATATTCCGGCTAATCTCCCTGTACTCTTTCCATCCAGACAAAAGGCCCCCAAGCCAAAACGTCATCTGTCCATTTTCCTCCATAGATGCTGCTCAACCCACTGAGTTTTCCCCAGCAGTTTGCTCAATGTACTGACTTTATTGGATTTCTTGTTACATACTTTCAGGAATAAAATGTTTTAATCAATTACCCAATTAAGCAGAAAGCAATTCTTCTTTATTTAACTATACGCAAGGGTGACAATATGGATAAGAAATTCTAAATACAATAAGTAGCATAAGTTCACTATGAAGAACATCGATGCATTGCCAGACTGGCAACTGTATGAGAGGTTCAGAAAGTACTTCTAGAGAAATAGCCAGCAATTAAATTGCGGTCTATGAACCACTTGAAAATGTATTAAGTACAAAGTCCGGGTGGAATCACAGAATAGTTCCTGAAATCAGGATTGGATTTTTAACTGCTTTATTGGAACATTTTTGCTGCTCATTGAATTGGGAGACACCGGAAAATAACCACTGTCATTCCTCTCTTATTGTTGGTCGGAAGTAAGAGCCCAGTTTATTAGCTCGACTTATAATTGGAAGAAAATAGCGCTCCTTATTGCCGTTATAATTCAAGAGTGTCTAGCAGGAACATTATCAAACCAGGCCAAAATAAGAACAAGGTTTGTCAGAAAAGTTCCCATGTTAAACAAAAAAGATAATGCTGTTGTTTCTATATCCTAGTTTTCTGTAATGATTCAGTAATTTAATTGGAACAGTTGGAACTAGGTAAACCAAATGCACATAAAACCAAGAATTAAATTAAAACTGAATATTGATTTGGATGGAAAATCACAAAGGAAATTGGAACGTTTTACAAATGTATATTTTTTATGGAATGAATACAGCTTGAGCAATGGAAGGGATCCCATCTTTAAAAGAGGACAGATGAGGGGAGCATGGGCCAGGAAGCTCAAAATCAATCTGGAAGCCATCCTGAGAAAGGAGATAATTAAAAACACCTGGGTTTGGGCACAGGTTGCTCAACACCAGCAGGCATAACCAGGCATTGAAAGTAGTTCAGAAAAGAGCAACCAACTGATACCCGTGGCGGCTGCATGTTGAGTGGAACTGGCAGGAGAATCTGGCAGAAATGAGATGCTGGCAGAGGGAAGAATCTCTTGAGAACCATAAATGATTCAGGAGAGAGATAGAGAGAGAGTGAGAGAGAGCGCGAGACAGAGTGGGGAGGGAACGTGAAAGAAGGCAGCAGCATGGAGAGGGGAAATGAAAATAAGAAAATGAGGAAGAGGGGAGAGGGGGGGAGAGGAAGAGAGAGAGGGGGGAGAATGGGGAGAGGGGGAGAATGGGAGAGGGAGGGGGGGGAGAGGGGGGAGAGGGGGAGAGGGGGAGAGAGGGGAGAGAGGGGAGAGAGAGAGAGGAGAGAGAGGGAGGGGGGGAGGGAGAGGGGGAGGGACAGGGACAGGGACAGGGACAGGAAGAGGGAGGGGAAGAGAGAGAGGAGAGGAGGGGAGAGGGGAGAGGGGAGAGGGGAGAGGGGAGAGGGGAGAGGGAGAGAGAGAAGATTGTGAGGAGGGAAAATGTACCATAGAAAGCATTCTATCCGGATACATCACAGCTTGATATGACAACTGCTCTGAACAAGACCACAAGACATTTGAATTCTGAGCCAGCCCCATTTGCCTACATTTGGCCCATATCTCTCTAAACCCTTCCTATCCATATATCTATCCAAATAACTTTTGAAAGTCACATTGTTGTATTGGCTTCTATAACTTCCTCTAGCAGATCATTCCAGATACAGATTACCCCACCGAGTGAAAATGATGCCTCTGAGGACCCACTTAAATCTCTCCCCTCTCACTTCAAGCCAATGTTTTAGAATACTCTATATAACCATATAACAATTACAGCACGGAAACAGGCCATCTCGGCCCTTCTAGTCCGTGCCAAAAACTTATTCTTCCCTAGTCCCATACACCGGCGCTCAGACCATAACCCTCCATTCCTTTCCCGTCCATATAACTATCCAATTTATTTTTAAATGATAAAATCGAACCTGCCTCCACCACTTCCACTGGAAGCTCATTCCACACAACTACCACTCTCTGAGTAAAGAAGTTCCCCTTCATGTTACCCCTAAACCTCTGTCCCTTAATTCTCAAGTCATGTCCTCTTGTTTGAATCTTCCCTACTCTCAGTGGGAAAAGCTTATCCACGTCAACTCCGTCTATCCCTCTCATCATTTTAAAGACCTCTATCAAGTCCCCCCTTAACCTTCTGCGCTCCAAAGAATAAAGACCTAACTTGTTCAACCTTTCTCTGTAACTAAGTTGCAGAAACCCAGGCAACATTCTAGTAAATCTCCTCTGTACACTCTCTATTTTGTTGACATCCTTCCTATAATTAGGCGACCAAAATTGTACACCATACTCCAGAATTGGCCTCACCATTGCCTTGTACAATTTTAACATTACATCCCAACTTCTATACTCAATGCTCTGATTTATAAAGGCCAGCACACCAAAAGCTTTCTTTACCACCCTGTCTACATGAGATTCCACCTTCAGGGAACTGTGCACAGTTATTCCTAGATCCCTCTGTTCAACTGCATTCCTCAATTCACTACCATTTACCATGTATGTCCTATTTTGATTTGTCCTGCAAAGATGTAGCACCTCACACTTATCAGCATTAAACTCCATCTGCCATCTTTCAACCCACTCTTCCAAATGGCCTAAATCTCTCTGTAGACTTTGAAAATCTACTTCATTATCCACAACACCACCAATCTTAGTATCACCTGCATACTTACTAATCGAATTTACCACACCATCATCTAGATCATTGATGTACATGACAAACAACAGTGGACCCAACACAGATCCCTGTGGCACCCCACTAGTCGCTGGCCTCCAACCTGACAAACAGCCACCCACCATTACTCTCTGGCATCTCCCATTCAGCCACTGTTGAATCCATCTTGCTACTCCACCATTAATACCCAACAATTGAACATTCTTAACCAACCTTCCATAAGGAACCTTGTCAAAGGCCTTACTGAAGTCCATATATACAACATCCACTGCTTTACCCTCATCAATTTACAGAGTAACCTCTTCAAAAAATTCAAGAAGTTTAGTCAAACATGACCTTCCAGGCACAAATCCATGTTGACTGTTCCTAATCAGACCCTGTTTATCCAGATGCTTATATATATTATCTCTAAGTATCCTTTCCATTAATTTTCCCACCACTGACGTCAAACTAACAGGTCTATAATTGCTATGTTTACTCTTAGAACCCTTTTTAAACAATGGAACATCATGCGCAGTATGCCAATCCACCGGCACTATTCCCGTTTCTAATGACATTTGAAATATTTCTGTCATATTCCCTGCTATTTCTACACTAACGTCCCTCAATGTCCTAGGGAATATCCTGTCCGGACCTGGAGACTTATCCATTTTTATATTTTTCAAAAGTGTCAGTACTTCCTCTTCTTTGAATCTCATAGTTTCCATAGCTACTCTACTTGTTTCCCTTACCTCACATAATTCAATATCCTTCTCCTTGGTGAATACCGAAGAAAAGAAATTGTTCAATATCTCCCCCATCTCTTTTGGCTCTGCAGATAGCTGTCTATTCTGACTCTCTAATGGACCAATTTAATCCCTTGTTATCCTTTTGCTATCAATATAGCTGTAGAAACCCTTTGGATTTACTTTCACCTTACTTGCCAAAGCAACCTCATATCTTAGCTTTTCTAATTTCTTTCTTAAGATTCCTTTTACATTCTTTATACTCCTCAAGCACCTCATTTACTCCATGCTGCCTATAAATATTGTAGATCTCCCTCTTTTTCCGAACCGTGTCCAATTTCCCTTGAAAACCATGGCTCTTTCCAATTTTTACTATTTCCCTTCAACTAAACAGGGAAATAAAGATTCTGTACTCTTAAAATGTCACCTTTAAATGTCCTCCATTTCTCTTCCACATCTTTCCCATAAAACAAAATGTCCCAATTCACTCCTTTTAAATCCTTTCACATCTCCTCAAAGTTAGCCTTTCTCCAATCAAAAATCTCAACCCTAGATCCAGTTCTGACCCTCTCCATAATTACTTTTGGAAAAAAATACTGTGAGCAATCCATGCCCCTCACAATTTTGCATACTTCAAAAAAGTCAACCTCAGCCTCGGTGTGCTCCAAAGAAAAAAGTCCTAGCGTGTTTAGCTTCTCTCTTTAACCCAACTTTGCAAGACCAGGCAATATCTTGGTGTATCTTTTCTGCACCCTTTCTAACAATGTCATCCTTACTATAGCTGGGCAACCAAAATTGCATGAAACCTCAGGAAAGCAGACAACATGACTCACACCCCAGTTATTCTCTATTCTACCCTTTCCTGGCGAATAGTCAGGATAAAAAGTTGAAAGCACTTGCACAAGGTTCAAGAACAGCTTCTTTCTTGCTGTCATTAGACCTTTCCACATACCTCTTATAAACCAAGGATGTATGCCTGATGTTACAATCTACCTTGTTGCGGCAATTGCACTTTTATTTTATCCGCACTTTCTCCGTAATTTTAACACTACATTCTACAACTTATATATTTTCTCTTTTGCACCATCTGATGTATTCGTGTATGGTATTATTTGCCTGGATGACATGCAAATAAAGATTTCACTGTAACTCGGTACACATGATAATAATACACCAATTCCAATATCAATGCTAAGAAGCAAGAGACAAATAGAGAAGAACGTGAGAAAGAGGAGAGGAAGTGAGATAGAAAGCAGAGGGGGAGAGAGAGGAGAGAGTGAGAGCAAGGGGTAGGGAGTGAGAGGGATGTATATAAATTCATGGGAGCGGGGCAGAGGAAAAGATACTTTATTTTCCATTTAGACGGGCCAGATTCCCCACAGAGCAATTACGGATCAGTGCTAATTAAATATCGGAAGCCCTGAAGTAAACAAATAACGGATCAAAATTATAACTGTTGCAGTTTTCTTCAGGTGATTGATTCCAATACTTCGGCATGTTATAAAATCAATTATTGTAACTCAACTCTGATGGCAAAGTTTGGACTTCCCATACCAATAATTATTCCTGAATGCAGAAGGCATCATCCATGCTATGCTTCTTGTAATGCTGTGGAACCAGTATTATCCACAATATTCATTGGCTCTATTGTTCTCTGGAGGAACAAGATTATATGTTTCGAGCCATTAGCAGCCACGACAAAGGAGGGAGTGATTGGACACTGAGGTGCTCTGGCAGCACGTTACAGGATGTGCTTCAAACAGCTGAAAGGGGCAATAATAATGTTTAATTCCCTCAGGAGTGAGTAAATCCTGGAACATCAATGCATACGGTTGTGGGAGGAATTTCCGCTGTACATTGAATTGGGAGACACCAGAAAATAATCACTGTCATTCCTATTTTATGGAAGGTCGAAAGTGAGAGCCTAGTTTATTAGCTTGACACTTATAATTGGAAGAAAATAGCGCCCCTTATTGCCGCTATAATTCAAGAGTATCGAGCAGGAACATTATCAAACCAGGCCAAAATAAGAACAAGGTTTGACAGAAAAGTTCCCATGTTAAAGAAAAAAAGATAATGCTGTTGTTTCTATATCCTAGTTTTCTGTAATTATTCAGTAATTTAATTGGAACAGTTGGAACTAGGTAAACCAAATGCACATAAAATCGAGAATTAAATTAAAACTGAATATTGATTTGGATGGAAAATCACAAAGGAAATTGGATCGTTTTACAAATATATATTGTTTATGGAATGGATACAGCTTGAGCAATGGAAGGGATCCCATCTTTAAAAGAGGACAGATGAGGGGAGCATGGGCCAGGAAGCTCAAAATCAATCTGGAAGCCATCCTGAGAAAGGAGATAATGAAAAACACCTGGGTTTGGGCACAGGTTGCTCAACACCAGCAGGCATAACCAGGCATTGAAAGTAGTCCAGAAAAGAGCAACCAACTGATACCCGTGGCGGCTGCATGTTGAGTGGAACTGGCAGGAGAATCTGGCAGAAATGAGATGCTGGCAGAGGGAAGAATCTCTTGAGAACCATAAATGATTCAGGAGAGAGATAGAGATAGCGAGAGAGAGAGAGACATGGTGGGGAGGGTGAGTGAGAGGAAAACAGAGGCATGGAGAGGGAAAATGAAAAGAAAAAAAAGAGGGAGAGAGGGAGAGAGGGAGAGAGGGGAGAGAGAGGGGGAGAGAGGAGAGAGAGAGGGAGAGGGAGAGAGAGGAGAGAGAGGGAGAGGAGAGAGGAGAGGGAGAGGGAGAGAGAGTGTGAGGATGTGAGAGGGAAAATGCACCATAAAAATTAATCTATCTGGATACATCACAGCTTGATATGACAACTGTTCTGCACAAGATCGCAGGAAATTGGCATACTGAGCCAGCCCCATTTGCCTACATTTGGCCCATATTTCGCTAAACCCTTCCTATCCATATATCTATCAAATAACTTTTGAAAGTCACATTGTTGTATTGGCTTCTATAACTTCCTCTAGCAGGTCATTCCAGATACAGATTACCCCAACGAGTGAAAATGATGCCTCTGAGGACCCACTTAAATCTCTCCCCTCACTTCATGCCGATGGCATCTAGTTTCAGAACACTCTACTTTTGGGAAAAAACAGTGAGCAATCCATGCCCCTCACAATTTTGTATAGTTCAATAAAGTCAACCTCAGCCTCCTACGCTCCAAAGGAAAAAGCACTAGCGTATTTAGGCAACCAAAATTTCATGCAATCTCAGGAAAGCAGCCAACATGACTCACACCCCAGTGAGTCTCTATTCTACCCTTTGCCATTGAATAGAAGATACAAAAAGTTGAAAGCACTTGCACAAGATTCAAGAACAGCTTCTTTCTTGATAATAATACACCAATTTCAATACCAATGCTAAGAAGCAAGAGACAAACAGAGAAGAACGTGAGAAAGAGGAGAGGGAGTGAGATAGAGAGCGGAGGGGGAGAGAGAGGAGAGAGTGAGAGCAAGGGGTAGGGAATGAGAGGGATGTATATTTGTTCGTGGGAGAGAAGCAGAGGAAAAGAGACTTAATTTTCCAATTGCACAGGCCAGATTCCTACCAGAGCAATTACGGTTCAGTGCTAATTAAATATCTCATTTTCCTAATATTTGATTAGTGTATAATTGTAGATAATCTGGTGTACATATAGCTGCTGGTGTACATATGGTGTACATATAGCTGTTAAATTTGTATATGATAATTATAAGCAGTTGAATAAGGGGTGGGAATTAATAAGCTTTGGCTTCTTCCTGCTCCTTTTCGGACATACAATTTCATTTATTTATAGATATTGTTTATGACTCTTTATAAATATTCTTGTTTTGTTTTTTGTATGCTGTTTCACACTTTCTTTTTATTCTTTTATTCTGTTCGAAATAAAGAATTAAATAAATAAATAAACAAATAAATAGACAGATAAATAAATAAGTAAATCCTGGAACATCTACGTATACGGTGGAGGGAGGAATTTCCAAAAGACATTGATGTCCTGAGAGTTGCCAAAAGAATGCTGCTGCAAGAGCAAGATCCCAAAGAGAAAGACGGCTAAAAATACTTTCCCAGTGAGGATTTACTGAGCATAGCATGCCCAACATTTTCTTCTCTAACCCCATCACTGCTCTGTGCTGCAAGGCAGCTATGCTTCTTCTTCTTCTTAAGTAAATCCTCAGAATATAGGATGACTTGCCTCCACTTCTGTTGGGTACCAGATACTCTTCTAGAGGTAGGGAGATCATAAGTTCATAAGTGATAGTAGAATTAGGCCATTCGGCCCTCCAAGTCTACTCTGCCATTCAATCATGGCTGATCTGTTATGGGAAAGAGGTTCCTCATAGAGGACAGGGGGAGGGGATGGGACGCTCCTTCCACCCTGTATGCAGGGCTTCTCTGCTATTTTACTTCGGAGTCACGTGAGTGACTACGTGAAGAGCCCCGCTCAGCACGCATGCGCGGCATTACGTTCATCAGCGCAACAGCGGCGCATTGGGAGTCAGGCGCTCCCGCTACGGGGTGAAAGAACCATCAGGTAAGCTCTGAGGTTGGGTTTTCTTTCACAGGGAGCCTTCTGCTTTCAGGCAGAGAAGAAAGGCTTTAGAACAAACCTGTCCCCTGCTCGACCCACGGAGGAGCGTTCCATCTGGGGGGGGGGGCAGCAACAAGGCGGTAGGACCGCTTACCCGGTGCTCCACTATTCCCCGACACTGCGCTGGAAGTAAAGCCACGGAAGAGGCATCCGGCTGGTGGCTTACGACTTGTCGGACGGGGACGTCTCTCCACCTGCACGGGGGGAAAGACAGCCGCCTGAAAAGACCTGTTCCCCGCTCGACTCCACGGAGGAGTGTTCCATCTGGGGGGGGCAGCAACAAGGCGGTAGGACCGCTTACCGGGCGCTCCGCTATTCCCCAACACCGCGCCGAGCCCAGCCCGCTAGCGCCTGAGCAGCGGGCTGGAAGTAAAGCCACGGAAGAGGCGTCCGGCCGGTGGCTTCCGACTTGTTGGACGGGGACGTCTCTCCACCCGCCCGGGGGAGAGACAGCCGCCTGAGCCGCATGGAGCGGCTCCTGGGGCAGGAGCTCCAGCGAGACGCGCTTCGTGAGGGGCACTCTCGCAGGGGGAGTTCAGGCACTCCCTCCACAGTGCCTTCTGCACTGTCCATTGCTTCCTCCTTACCCGAGGGTAGCTTTGGTGACCAGGACTGGGCTGGTCAAGAAGAGGGGACGATGGCTGAAGATCTCGGGAGTATGCAAGGGGTGCAGGAACAGGAAGAGCTGCTAGGTGTGGTGGACCGCTACGTGGCAACCCCACGTGCAGGAGGCCGTTAAAGGCCAAACCAGCGGCCAGCATTAACCACCTCTCCAACAGGCCCCTACAGGAGAGGTGGTCAATAAGGCTTAGAAAACTGCAGCGGATCCTCAGGCTCCTGACGTCAGCCATCACATCATTTGCTCGTTCTGTGGACAATTACGGAGATGACCACAACCTTCGTAAACAAATCATAAAACCTGCCATAAAATCCTAAATTTGCGGGGTTGTGCATACCCCAGCCACTAAGCCAGACCCACTGCTCTTTGGCAAAAACCTCACAAAGCATATGAGGATATGGAAGAGGCTTTAAAAAACCTCTTTCGGAAAAGATATTACAGACTGCAAATATTTCATTTAAGCCCAGGGGAGCAATTTAATTTCTTTGTTGTTATTGTTAAAAAATACCATTGTGTTTTTCTGCAAACAGATTCATTAGTTGATTACAATAACACACTTCCTCCCTCAAGGACTTTGCAGGTGCGTGAAGTAATACCTGTTACACAGTTTGAAATCACAGAGCTTTGAAGTCTTTACGTAGTCACTCACGTGACTCCGAAGTAAAATAGTAAGATTAAACGAGAACTTACCAGTTTGAAGTTTGATCTGTATTTTATGAGGAGTTACGATGAGGGAGTACGTGCCCTCTGCTCCCACCCTCAATAATATGGGTCAAACTGATAAACTGATGTCTCCTTTTCTTTACTATGTTTACTTCAATAACTGTGTCTATCTGTGATTCCACACCGCTGCTTTGAAGTATGCCGTGCATGCGTGCTGAGCGGGCTCTTCACGTAATCCCTCATCGTAACTCCTCATAAAATACAGATCAAACTTCAAACTGGTAAGTTCTCGTTTAATCTTATATTCTAATGCATGGACTAATAGCCTGTCCCACATAGGCGACTCTTTAGGCAACTGCCAGGGACTAATTTTAATAGAATCCATCTACGACACCTGGTGACAACCTATGACAACACCTACGACAACCTACGACAACAAAAATTGTCGCCACTGTCGCCGAAAAATTTGCAACATGTTGTTTTCAACAAAAATTTCAACAATGCCTGTAGTAGCACAAAAAATCGCCTAAGTGGGGCAGGCCCATAAGCCTCTCAATATCAGTTCAGTTTAGTTTATTGTCACGTGTACCAAGGTACAGTGAAAAACTTTGTTGCCTGCTATCCAGTCAGCAGAAAGACAATACATGATTACAATCGAACCATACAGTGTACAGTGTATTTACAATGTGTTACATTACATTTACAGTACAAGGGAATAACGTTTAGTGCAAGGTAAAGCCTACAAAGTCCGATTAAGGAAAGTCCGAGGGGGTAGATGGTAGTTCAGCACTGCTCTTACCATCCCGAATGTGCCGTCTTCACTTTGGTTGCTCATGAGCAAGATATTCCTGGTATTAGTAGGGATGATGGAGATTGGCAATAGTTTTTATACTGAACACTCTTTTCCTTGCGCTCACACGTGAACCACATTTAGAACAGTCACCTACCACCACCCACGTGCCCATTGGAATATAGATGGAACCGAGGACTGAAAGAGGATCAATGAGCCTTGAATGTTGCTGAGTCGCCCACAATCAATAACCTACAGTCACCATTGATCAAAAACTCAATTGGATCAGTCAAACAGATACTGCTTTTGTGTTCTCTATGAAGCAAGGATTAACTAGAGCATAGCGGCTGGTGTTTTCAGTGAGAATTTGCAGTCTATTTTTCTCTATTCCAGTTTTAATTGTGACCGGCTGGATTTCCCATGCCTCAGGAAACACAACAGATGAAAGGTTACAAAGCTTAGTTTATTCGAGAGATACTGCATGGAAACATGCCCAATGGCCCACCGAGTCTGTGCCGACCAGCAATCCCAGTACACAAGCACTATCCTACACTCTAGGAACAATTTAACCAAAGCCAATTAACCTACAAACCTATACGTCTTTGGAATGTGGGAGGAAACCGGAGCACCCTGAGAAAACCTATACGGTCACAGGGAGAACATACAAACCCCGTACAGACAGCACCAGTAGTCAGGATCGAACCCGGGTCTGGCGCTGTAAGGCAGCAACTCTACCGCTGCGCCACCCATGGTCTGCTGGGTTGATCAGGTCAATGATCCATGATACTGCATTTGGGTACCATACATAGTCAACAAGAGTAACATTAATTTCCCTACTGATCAATAGACAATAGACAATAGGCGCAGGAGTGAGCCATTTGTCCCTTAGAGCCAGCACCGCCATTCATTGTGATCATGGCTGATCATCCCCAATCAGTACCCCTTTCCTGCCTTCTCCCCATATCCCTTGACTCCGCTATCTTTAAGAGCCCCATCTAGCTCTCTCTTGAAAGTATCCAGAGAACCGGCCTCCACCGCCCTCTGAGGCAGAGAATTCCACAGACTCACAACCATCTGTGAGAAAAAGTGTTTGCTCGTTTC
This sequence comes from Leucoraja erinaceus, assembly GCF_028641065.1. Lineage (NCBI taxonomy): Eukaryota > Metazoa > Chordata > Chondrichthyes > Rajiformes > Rajidae > Leucoraja > Leucoraja erinaceus. The sequence continues at coordinate 126,288,683 of NC_073377.1, read as the reverse complement.
CGTTCTAAGAAAGTGTTTCCTCGTTTCCATTCAAGTACACCATTCCCACTTCAATTCCCAATTATCCAACACAGCCCATGGGATCGTCCTACCATTCCCACATGCTCAAAGCGCTCTCTGTGATCTGCTTCATTTCATCTGCAATCTCTCCAGCCGCTTCTCCAAACATTTTCTGTTCAATATGTCATTACACTCTCCCCCAGCCTGCAGCTCTCAATTAATCTCCATCAATCCTTTCCCTCCAAGTATATTCACACTAACTCTCAACCCGACAGACTGCAGCTAAGAAATAGATTTCAGGTCCTACCATTCAATTCAACACGACCCATCTGCACAAATGACCCTCGGTCCCTCAAAAATATCAAGGCCATAGGGCTATTCAGCGAATTCACCTATTTGTTGCTAATCTTGCTATTTGTTGCTAATTTCAAATTGGCTGTGAACTTCTAGTTATAAGTATGGGCAGGGGGTGTGGGGGGGGGGGGGGCGAACCATCAAAATATATGTATTATAACATTTTACAATTCTTGTTTTTGCTGATTCAACACTTTACAAATAAATGTTCAGTGATGCAATAAGGGGGACATCATCATGGCACCCATTTTTCTCAACTATATTTTCATTTTCCATTTATTTCTTCCCTATTGTTTAAACTTATAAATATCTGCCAAAGATTCCGACATATCTGACAAAAGAACTCAGACCTGAAACAATAGCTTGATATCTCTTTCCACGGATGCTACCTGACCTTGTAGCATGAATGCTTCCAGCATTTTCTGATTTTATTATTATTCATTGCTTCACTTTGGGAGCATGCTGATTAGGGCAGCACAGTGGCGCAGCTGGTAAAGCTGCCGCCAGAGACGCGGTTTACAATCCTGACTTTGGGTGCTGCCTGTGTGGACTTTGCACAGTCTCTCTTGACCATGTGGGTTTCCTCCCTTATCCCAAAGACATGCGAGTTTATAGGTTATTTGGCCTCTGTAAATTGTCCGTAGTCGGCAGGGAGTGGATGCGAAAGTGTGAACGGGTAATCGATGGTCGGCATGGACTTGGCAGACCGAAGTGCCGGCCTGTTTCCATGCTGTATCTTTCAATCAATCAAGAACGTTCTCCTGAACTCACTTCAGAAACACTCCCAAGGCAATGGAAAGAGATCAGAGCTCAGCGACTGGCAGGAAAACTCTTTTATGCCTAGTTCAGATGCTTCCTTGCTGTAACCATTCTGTGACTCCATGTCAAGGGAAGCAAGGAGTCCACAAAGTGAAAAGTGAATGGAGAATAAAAACTAGTTTAAATTGCAGCACCTGTATGATATTCTTGTTTCATTTAAATAATATTATTCTTTATAATGAGACAGATACAATGTATGAATCTACAGTGCACAATCTCACTGCCAAATTCCAAAGACTAGGCAGAGAATCATTCTCTTACTGATGCACTTATTCAACGCATTGAAGATCAGATTTTGATATTTAATTTTATTCTCAAGAGCGGATCTCAGTAGTAGTCTCAGGAAAGAATATGAACAGTTTTATTTTTGTTGCTTTCTGTCCCCCTTACAATGTTGCAGAGTACCTGAAGTTTGTGAAGACTGACAGAGACAGATGGGTGGAAACAATGGACAGTCAAGACGATATGTAGGGAAGAGATCACGCAGATGAGAGAGATGTAGCCAGTATCATTGGTGATAATTATTTCTGACACAATTCAATCAACGATGCAATGAGTCATCTGTTAAAAGAAAACAACAGTTTGTTGCGTTAAATTATTGAGTTAAATGAAGTAACTGAGGAAGATCAGGCTGAAATTGCTGATAGAAAAAGGCAGCAAGAAAAAAATACTGAGGATCATGAAGCACAGTAAATGGGCGTGAAAAAATTGTTAATTCAGTCAGCCAATGAGGGCATGGTGACAAACAGTAGAGAAAAAATCTCTCAAGTGAAAGTTCCTCTAGTTTTCTGGTATTGTCACATGCATATAAAAATATTAGACTTACAGTTCTTGCTGCGATGCAAACTATTATGTGAGGTTTTTTTTCTCGTCCAACTGCACTGTGTTTAAAGGTCTTGACATCTTGTTAATTCTTCTGCTGTAATTTGGATTCAATTTAATTTCAAAATCATTCTGCTTCATTTAATTCTTGCATGTGAAATTACAAATCTTTCTAGATGCCAGTGTTTCTTTCTTTTACATTTGATCATGTAATGGCATATTTTTCTTCCATGAGTAGCTTCTCACATTCATGGCACTCACAAAATTGAATCCACCTTCCACTGACAATCAAACTTCCATCACCTGTATCTACCTGTCAGTTGTCAGGACTTGTCCTGTCCCTCAACTTCCTTTTCCAGCATTCTCCTCCACTACTTCTATCAGTCTGAAGAAGAGTCCTGACCCGAAATTACATGTACCCATTCCCTCCCGAGATGCTGCCTGACCTGCTGAGTTCCTTCAACACTTTGTGGTTTGCATAGAATCCACACTCACTACCATGGCAAGAATTTACTGGCAGTGGTGGATGGCATGTTGGATGGGCTCAGAGTTCTTCATTCTCCAGGATTAACTAAGTGTGAACTAAACACAATGTACTGGAGCAACTCAGCAGGTCAAACAGCAACGTACAGGTGAGGGGCAGTCAAAATGTAGAAACAAGGAATTGCAGATGCTGATTTACACGAAAGGGCACAAAGTGAATCTGAAAAAGATCCCGACCCGAAACGTCACCTATCCATGTTCTCTAGAGATGCTGCCTGATCCGCTGAGTTAGGCCAGCGCTTTGTGGCCTTACAGGTAAGGGGATTTTGTTCGGCAGATGGTGGACAAAAGCCAAAAATGAAAATAAGCAAAAGGCCTTGAGATAAGGAGAGAAGAGACATGAAATGTGTAGCCAGATGAGGGGATATAGGTAGACGAGGATGGTGAGTTGGGGAAGAGGGAGCAGGATAGTGGCTTAGATCTGTCCTGCTTCACATTTCACACCTCTTTTCTCCTCATCTCAGTCTTGTCTTCTTTTAATCACTGGCCTTTGTCCACCCATATGCTAAACAAACCCCCCTCACCTGTCTCCACCTATCACTTGCTAAGATATATCACAGGCTCACCTCTCTTCCACCTTTCCCCTCCTACAATCAATCCAAAGATGGGTCCCCACTCGAAATGTCACCTATCCACCTCCTCCAGATATGCTAGCGTTGAGTTACTCTGGAAGTTTGTCCTTTTTAAAAAAAATAAACAGCCATCTGCAGTTCCCTGCGTCTAGACACAATTTAACTAGACACTGGACTAAGTGGGACCATGGGAGGACTGGTCCCCCAAAGAAATATTCCACCTCTCCACCAATTCCAATATTGGTGGCCGATGGCGACGGGGGGGGGGCTTTCTGGAACGCTAGTATGGGTGTTGTGGGCCAAAGGGATTGGTTTCCAGAGGGCTAGTATGGACATTGTTGGCCGAATGGATTCGTGGGCTGGCAGCTCAGTCACTCAGGTCTGGTGGACTGGCAGCTCATTCACTCAGGCCTGGTGGGCTGGCAGAGTCACTCAGGCCTGGTGGGCTGGTAGCTCAGTCACTCAGGCCTGGTGGGCTGGCAACTAAGTCACTCAGGGCTGGTGAGCTGGCAGCTCAGAAACTGCCAGAAATTCTGCCCAAAACAGGTGAGAGACACTGTGAGAGAGAGAGAGAGAGAGAGAGAGAGAGAGAGAGAGAGAGAGAGGGGAGAGGGGGGAGAATCAATTTTAGACATTTTTCATCTTTTTCTGCAGATCACAGCAATGAATTTCTATCCTGGCCTGGATCTCACAGGGAGCCAATGAAGGGAGGGAGAAAAATACTGGGGTGTGGCTTAATACTTGTAGGGGGAATACTTACTGATTGGCCTAAGGGACTCCTCCTGGGCTTGTACAGGCCTGATGGGCCGAAGGGGCTATTTAAAAAAAATCTGAGTGAAATCTCAGTGAAAAGGCACTTTTTCTGGACTTTTCCTGGCCTGGCACAGGCCTTTTGGGCCAAAATGCTCCCCCTGGGCTAATACGGGAATTTTGGGCAAAAGGGACAGGTTTCTTGGCTAATAGACTCCGTGTGGGCTGAAATTAGTGGTTTCAGGCAGGCCAAACAACTCATTTCATTTCATTTCCATTACAATTTCAAGCACAGGGCAGGCCAAACAACTCATTTCATTTTCATTTCATTTCCATTTCCTTTGCAGTTTCAAGCACAGGGCAGGCCAAACAGCTCATTGCATTTTCATTTCATTCCCATTTCCATTGCAGTTTCAAGCACAGGACAGGCCAAACAACTCATTGCATTTTCATTTCATTTCTTTCAATTTCCATTGCAGTTTCAAGCACAGGACAGGCCAACAGCTCATTGCATTTTCATTTCATTTCCATTTCCATTGCCATTTTAAGCACAGGGCAGGGCAAACAGCTCATTGCATCTTCATTTCATTTCCATTTCGGTTTCAAGCACAGGGCAGGCCAAACAGCTCATTGCATTTTCATTTCATTTCCATTTCCATTGCAGTTTCAAGCACAGGGCAGGCCAAACAACTCATTGCATTTTCAATTCATTTCCATTTCCATTGCAGTTTCAAGCACAGGGCAGGCCAAACAACTCATTTCATTTTCATTAAGGGCTAACAAATCAGTTATTGCAAGTACATTGCAGACTCACAGTTCAGTTGATTCACAGCATAGAATTATAGTTGTGGCCTCTCCCTCACCCCCCCCCCCCCCCCCCCCCCCCCCGGTGTGTTACCTTCATCATGGAGATTGACAGGCGAGAAGACCAATCAGCTAATCTCAATTTTTTTCAACACTCATAACTTTTTTATTATTCATCGATCGGAAAAATCCTCGGGGCTGCCTCAGCGGAGGACTGTGAGTAAGGTGGACCAAAATCATTGCGATATGCGGTCGCGTTTTTTTCTAAAATCAGTATACAGCGCAGACAAGAAGTGGTCATGAGGAGATATTCAGTTATATAGATGGTTGGATGAAGGAAGATTTCATGGAGGGAATACATCCTCTCCAATTCTGCTGCCACTTTGATGATTCGAAATATTAACCTTTACTTATGACCAGGTAGGGTTGATTTTAGATAAAATCATCACGTTAATAATAAGGTTTCCCTTACATACAGAAACAGTATCCAGTTCAGTTTGGTATATACATACCAGTCACGAGCTGGCAGCAATGAAGGTTTTCTTACTCGAGCAAAGCTGTGAGGGTAAATTGGTCTAAGCAGATATGTCTCTAATTCCCGCTGTTTGTCTCTTTGTGCGTCATTCACAATATAATTGAACGATAATGACTAATCTACGAGCCATTGTCGTTGTGGGATCAAGTAGTGAATCTGACAGTGTTTGGGAGATATGCGCCACATGTTGTAATATAATGAGGTCTAACTGTTATGATTCTGGGTCTCATTTCACCCAATCTCCATTAAAATTATGTCAATGTCGTGAGGAAACATATGATGTGATAAGTGAACATGGTAATGGATCTGCAATCTGCAATCTGACCTCTGTTGCTTTAACTTTCTTTGCTCTGGCCTCTTATTAACTTAACAATTTTTGCTTCATTCACTTGCATTATCCATTACTTTAATAACATTAAAAAAAGAAAAGGAGCACAAAGTCATAAGTTTTTTACTCCAGGACTTTAATAAGTTACCAGACTAAGTGGAACCCATTGGGTCCCATGTTCACACGGGAGGGCTGGTCCCCCTACGCAATATTCCAACTCTCCACCAATTCCAATATTGGTGGCCAGTGGGGGGGCTTTCTGGAGTGCTCGTATGGGTTCTTGGGGTGGCAGCTCAGTCCCTCAAGCTTGATCTGCTGGCAGCTCACTCACGGCTGATGGGCTGGCAGTTGACTCATGACTATTCCTTGAAATTCCATTTCAAGCAGGGTGCAAGGCCACCAAATTCAAATCCACGTTCCTACCATTTCAAGCAGGGTGTAAGGCCACCAAATTCAAGTGCAGTTTCCAATCACTTCAAGCAGGGTGCAAGGCCACCGAATTCAAGTGCAGTTTCATACCACTTCAAGCTGGATCCAAGGTCACCAAATTCAAGTGCAGTTTCATACCACTTTCAGCAGGGTGCAAGGCCACCACGTTCAGTGCAGTTTCATACCACTTCAAGCAGGATGCAAGGCCGCCAAATTCAAGTGCAGTTTCATTCCACTTCAAGCAGGGTCCCAGGCCAGCAAATTCAAATGCAGCTTCATACCATTTCATGCAGCGTGAAACCATCATAAAACCACACAAAACACCAAACTCACAGTTCAGTAGACATTCAGTGTGTTCAGTTGATTCACAGCTCAGACAGAGTCATGACCTCTCCCTCCCCCATCATGCAGAGACTGAACCACGCCCACACGTCCGGGTTTTATAATCCCTCCCCCTCCCACCGGAAAAGGTGTGGCTTTCAGGGCGTGATTGACAGGAGAGGGATTCTCAAAATTTTTTAAACATTAATAACACTTTTATTTTTCATTGATCGGCAGAATTCTCTGCACCTGCTCAGCGGAGGGGGAGCTGAGTAAGATTGCCAAAAAGCACAGCCGTAAGTGGTAGCGTTTTATCTAAAATCAATATACAGTGCAAACAGGAAGTGCATTTGAGTAGTGCCTTTTAACTTCAAGCCAAAGCACCCAAGCCACCATTTGCAGCAAGTAGTGCCTTTCAACTTCATGCCACCATTTGCAGTAAGTAGTGCCTTTCAACATCAAGCCAAAGCACCCAAACAACCATTTGCAGGCAGTGCCTTTTTACATCAAACAAATCATATTTTCATTTTCAAACCACATTAAGGGTACTCACAATTGTGTAGACATTTGTTCAGTGTTATTCAGAGCTCAGAGAGATGTGACCCTTGGCTTCATCCATCTTGCAGAGACTGTGAGGCACACTACTTTTATAGTCCCTCCCCCTCCCTCCAGCAGGGGCAGCAGAGAGAGAATGGTGAATGTTTTAAACTTCAAGCCAAAGCTCCCAAGCCACCATTTGCAGTAAGTAGTGCCTTTCAACTTCAAGCCAAAGCACCCAAGCCACCATTTGCAGTAAGTAGTGCCTTTCAACTTCAAGCCAAAGCACCCAAGCCACCATTTGCACTAAGTAGTGCCTTTCAACTGCATGCCACCATTTGCAGTAAGGTGCCTTTCATCTTCAAGCCAAAGCACCCAAGCCACCATTTGCAGTAAGAACTGCCTTTCAACTTCAAGCCAAATCACCCGCCACCATTTGCAGTAAGTTGTGCCTTTCAACTTCAAGCCAAAGCACCCAAGCCACGATTTGCAGTAAGTAGTGTCTTTCAACTTCAAGCCAAAGCACCCAAGCCACCATTTGCAGTAAGTAGTGCCTTTCAACTTCAAGCCAAAGCACCCAAGCCACCATTTGCACTAAGTAGTGCCTTTCAACTGCATGCCACCATTTGCAGTAAGGTGCCTTTCATCTTCAAGCCAAAGCACCCAAGCCACCATTTGCAGTAAGAACTGCCTTTCAACTTCAAGCCAAATCACCCGCCACCATTTGCAGTAAGTTGTGCCTTTCAACTTCAAGCCAAAGCACCCAAGCCACCATTTGCAGTAAGTAGTGCCTTTCAACTTCAAGCCAAAGCACCCAAGCCACCATTTGCACTAAGTAGTGCCTTTCAACTGCATGCCACCATTTGCAGTAAGGTGCCTTTCATCTTCAAGCCAAAGCACCCAAGCCACCATTTGCAGTAAGAACTGCCTTTCAACTTCAAGCCAAATCACCCGCCACCATTTGCAGTAAGTTGTGCCTTTCAACTTCAAGCCAAAGCACCCAAGCCACGATTTGCAGTAAGTAGTGTCTTTCAACTTCAAGCCAAAGCACCCAAGCCACCATTTGCAGTAAGTAGTGCCTTTCAACTGCATGCCACCATTTGCAGTAAGGTGCCTTTCATCTTCAAGCCAAAGCACCCAAGCCACGATTTGCAGTAAGTAGTGTCTTTCAACTTCAAGCCAAAGCACCCAAGCCACGATTTGCAGTAAGAAGTACCTTTCAACTTTAAACCAAAGCACCCACGCCACCATTTGCACTAAGTAGTGCCTTTCAACTGCATGCCACCATTTGCAGTAAGGTGCCTTTCATCTTCAAGCCAAAGCACCCAAGCCACCATTTGCAGTAAGTACTGCTTTTCAACTTCAAGTCAAAGCACCCAAGCCACCATTTGCAGTAAGTAGTGCATTTCAATTTCAAGCAAAGCACCCAAGCCATCAGTTGCAGTAAGTAGTGCCTTTCAACTTCAAGCCTAAGCTCCCAAGCCACCATTTGCAGTAAATAGTGTCTTTCAACTTCAAGCCAAAGCACCCAAACAAACATTTTCAGGCAGTGCCGTTTTACTTCAAACAAACCATATTTTCATTTTCAAACCACATTAAGGGTACTCACAGTTGTGTAGACATTTGTTCAGTGTTATTCAGAGCTCAGAGAGACGTGGCCCTTGGCTTCATCCACCTTGCAGAGACTTTGAGGCACACCACTTCCTGGTTTTATAGTCCCCCCCCTCCCTACAGCAGGTGCAGCAGAGAGAATGGTGATTTTTTTCAACTTCAAGCCAAAGCTCCCAAGCCACCATTTGCAGTAAGTAGTACCATTCAACTTTAAACCAAAGCTCCCAAGCCACCATTTGCAGTAAGTAATGCTTTTCAACCTCAAACCAAAGCACCCAAGCCACCGTTTGCAGTAAGTATTGACTTTCAACTTCAAGCCAAACCTCCCAAGCCACCATTTGCAGTAAGAAGTGCCTTTCAACTTCAAGCCAAATCACCCGCCACCATTTGCAGTGAGTAGTGCCTTTCAACTTCAAGCCAAAGCACCCAATCCACCATTTGCAGTAAGTAGTGCCTTTCAATTTCAAGCAAAGCACCCAAGCCACCATTTGCAGTAAGTAGTGCCTATCAACATCAAGCCAAAGCTCCCAAGCCACCATTTGCAGTAAGTAGTGCCTTTCAACTTAAAGTCAAAGCACCCAAGCCACCATTTGCAGTAAGTAGTGCCTTTCAACTTCAAGCCAGAGTACCCAAACAAACATTTGCAGGCAGTGCCTTTTTACTTCAAACAAACCATATTTTCATTTTCAAACCACATTAAGGGTACTCACAGTTGTGTAGACATTTGCTCTGTGTTATTCAGAGAGACGTGACCCTTGGCTTCATCCCTTGCAGAGACTGTGAGGCACACCACTTCCTGGTTTTATAGTCCCTCCCCCTCCCTCCAGCAGGGGCAGCAGAGAGAAATGTTAAATATTTTGTAAACGTTAATATCTCTCTGATTTGTCATCGTTGGGATAAATCCTCCGCACCCGTAAGGCAGAGGGGGGCTCTGAGCGAGGTGGCCAACAATGACGGCAGTAGGTGGCGCCATTCTGTCGGAAATCGCAGCACAGTGGGCCAAAAGCGGTCAAGATCAGAGATTTAGTAATATAGATTGCAAGCTCAGAAAGTAATAGCAAGCCAAAATAAATGTTTGCCCATCAGCCTTCTTATCGATGCAGAGTCAGGATTTCCTAGTTTTTTTTCCAAGTTCAACACAGTCACTAAAATAGATTCAGTTATGTGAATTCTAAACCTTACATCTTCAGAGCTAACTGATATAATTTGGAACGGTCTCATGATTTGCTTAAATTAAGAAAACAGATTAAATAATCCATCTTTAATTAAATTGATTTGAGCAACAGGAAGTTGAGGCTATGATACCAACTTTGAGAATACAACATTTTCATGGAATTTGGTAGCTTTGCTGGCATTACTTATAAGGCATTGTAATTTTGTGTGTGATTTGATAGACAAACAGCAGCAGTATGAAATCAGCATGGAATGAGAAAAACCTGTCCATCTAAAGAAATCAATTAAACTTAAAATATTATTGTCAATGTCAATGAAATATGTATGCACTTCTGTGTAAATGCATGTGAGTGCATATACGATATGTGTTCATACCTATGCATGCGTTTGACTGTGTGTGCCATTTAGAACATATACCCAGTTGCATCTTACAATTTCCCAAAGCTCTTTCAAATCAATGACTTGGCATCATGTTCTGCACAGGCATTGTGGGCCAAAGGGCCAGTTCTTGTGTTGTACCCATTGGAGAACAAAATCTAAGTTCTGCACTTTGCACCTCCAGCTACCAGCCAACTTTAAACATAATTCTTCACACTTTCACTATTCTATGTTTTATGAATTGATGTAATATCAAAAATAACTGAACTAATGCAAGTAGAACAAGCACCCATAAACAGCAATTACAAAATATCAAAATAACCTTCTTGTTTGTTGTTGATTAAGTTTTTTAGTTTCAGTCTTTCAGTTAGAGAGAAACTGAACGAATGCTCTAAGTTCATGGTATTCCACTTAAAGTTATCATTCAACTACACAGTGAACTACAGGCAGAGAAATTCTGATAAAATCCGGGATGCATTCCGTGATCATCTTTGGAGGCCTTGATGGTGGAAGACAATTGTAACATCCAAAGGTCTCTCTCAATGCCAAACCCATTGGAGAACAAAATCTAAGGTCTGCACTTTGTACCTCCAGCTACCAGACAACCTTAAACATAATTCTTCATTCTAGATATCCAAACTGAATTTGTACTGTACTCCTGATTTATTCATCTGTGTTTATTATGCATCTGGATTATTAAGTGCAATTTTGGTTTAGAAACATATAGTCCAGGACCAGGGGTCACAGTTTAAGAATAAGGGGTAGGCCATTCAGGACTGAGATGAGGAAAAACCTTTTCTCCCAGAGAGTTGAGAATCTGTGGAATTCTCTGCCACAGAAGGCAGTGGAGGCCAATTCAATGGAAGTTTTCGAGACAGAGTTAGATTTAGTACTTAGGGCCAAGGGAATCAAGGGATATGGGGAAAAAACCGGAACGGGCTACTGATTTTGGATGATCAGCCATGATCATATTGCCTCTCTGCCTCAGAGGGCGGTGGAGGCAGGTTCTCTGGTTGCTTTCAAGAGCGAGCTAGATAGGGCTCTTAAATATATCGGTCAGGGGATATGGGGAGAAGGGAGGAACGGGGTACTGATTGGGGATGATCAGCCATGATCACATTTACTGGCTTAGCTGGCTCGAAGGGCCGAATGGCCTACTACTGCACCTCTTTTCTACGTTTATGTGTTTCAAAAAGCTAGGGTCTTCTGTTAGCAAGCTGAAGGCTTGTTCAATCGTACATCTTATATTTTATGACATTCTATATTGCAACAGGGGTTCGTTCTAAAGAAAGGCACCAAGTGCTGGAGTAACTCAGCGGGTCAGGCGGCATGTCTGGAGCATCTCCACCACCCCTAACTGTGGTCCCCCCTCGCCGACTCCTCCAGTGGACAGAGGAATATACAAGTCTTAAATGATTCAAAACATGCCTTATTTAAATCTTAATGGACATTTGTTACATTTGGTCATCATTTGATAGGGTGAAGTTGGTTTCCTGACATGCTCCATTATTGGTGGTTTTAAGCAATTCCTTCTGTCTGTAACCCAGGCATCAACAGTATTTGATTTTGGAAACACTTAAGTGCCAAGGGTAAACTACTGCCACCAACTAACCCATCACTTTTTCATCTGTGGCACAGTTTGCACCAAGAAACACAATTTGGTGCAATTGTGATGCATCAAAACTTAAGAGTGAGTGAAAAGGCAGATTTTTTTTAAGCTTTTATAGTCCAGAGCAATGCATAAACTGGGGAAATGGGTTCGTAAACTCAATCCAGAGGTGAAGAACAGCTGCTGATGAAGCAAAGAGACAGAACAATGGCTAAATGACTAGTAGGAGTGTTAGGTGCCAATTTGGAATTGGAGTCATACAGACCTGGACTGCACCAGAGTGATTGAGAGAGTTGCAGCAGGGAACATGGCATCAACATTTAAGTTCAGTAAGGATGAGACATAGGCAACTATCTTACAATGCAGGGAAGGTGTTAGAGTATAGATCTATGAATGACTTGGACCGTGGGAAGTATGGAGTTTGACAATAGAAGGAAAACTATGGAGAAATCATCCACAGAGCTAATGCTAAGGGGGAGGCTAGCAGGATGTGGCAGGGGCAAAGGTGGCTGACATTAAAAGCAAAGGTCCAACCAGTTGCCTTCCTGGTCCATGTGCCTCAACTTCACATTTAGAAGAGCACTGAACAATTGATCTTCCAATTTTTTTAAAATCTCAAGCCCCCAAAGCTATTGGCAGCTCCACAATAAACAACATCATTCAAAATTAAATGGAGCAGGTAAGATAAACAACTAAATTTAATGAATCAAATTGAAAGTGGCTGTTTATCTTAGCTGCTTTATTTGATTACAGTGATGACAATCAAGTTTTATTTATTTTGAAATGGTTAAGTTTATTCAATTTGAAGTTGGCTTGGATAAGACATTGTTCTTGAAAGGCAAATAGAAGTGGTTGATGTAATGTCATCCTGGCTGGTAACGTCATAAAGTAGCAGCTGTGTGCTCCGCTCTGAATCTGCTCAGGGGCAGAATAGAACACGCCACCTCGACCTTAATGTGGATTCAGCATCACAGACCAGCAAGCAAGCTGTGGCGTGCATCTGGTGCTAACTCAACAGATGTGGACTATTTGATTTGTAGGCTGAATGTGAAAAAGGGAAACATAGAACATAGGTTTAGGGCGAGGGGGGAAGATTTAATTGGATCCTGAGGGCTAACTTTTTCAAACAAAGGGTGATGGGTGAATGGAACAAGCTGCCGGGGGAGGTAGTTGAAGCAAGTATCATCGCAATGATTCAGAAACATTTAGACATGTACATGGATAGGATAGGTTTAAAGGGATATGGGCCAAACACAGGCAGGTGGGACTAGTGTACATGGGACATGTTAGTCGGTGAGGGCAACTCCATTACGACTCTCCATGAAAAACAAAAAAAAGGCTTCAGGCATGTCACCTATAAGGTCTGCATAGAATTTTTTTTTTAATTATATGGTAATTGTTATATGGACTATATTACTCTCCTAAGGTGAACTGTGAACAAAAAATACCTGAAAGGTAATGATAGAAAACATGAGAATCTATCTATACACAACTAAAAGTCTTGCTAGTGTCCACAATGTGTCTCTGTGTGTGTGTCTCTGTGTCAATCTGGTTAATTCCTATCTTCTTCCAAATGCTAGGCCACAGCCTTCCCATTTTCACACATCCTACTTACATTTTTTCCATGGTGGCGATATTCCCATCACATTTCCACCTATATCTCCGAAGTTATTTGCGATTAAAGCTTTAAAAATGCCAACTTTAACAAGATTTTTACTGTTAAAATCCTTCCTCCCAACTTCCAACACACATCGATATAAAGTTGCAAGAATGGAACACTCTGAATTTCACCACAATGGGATATTTCAACAGAAGGGGGAGGGCCAATTGGTATTGCAATTGGAACTGCTGCAGCAGGCAGGAGAGGTGCCATCAGATTTTTTTTTAAGTTCACTGCTGAGGGAGGCTGGGGAGTGCTGGAATCTTATGTTCGGCAACGACTTCAGTTGCATTGGGGGAATGGGTGAGTGGTGGAATATTACATTAGGTGACCACACCATTGGGGGAGCAGACCCAATGGGTCTGCACTTGATCTAGTATTTACTAATCCTCAAATGTTCACATCTTAATGATATGTTCTTAGAGGGGTATAGCACAGAAGCAGGCCCTTCAGGCCAATGGTCTACACTGACCAACTTCACATTTTTACATTTATCCTACAATAATAAATGTGTTTTCTATTCTCCCTCAGATTCCACCATTCATACACCAGGGGCAAGTTACAGTGATCAATTAATCTGCCCACACTTCATTGCGACCTAAAAGGAAACTGAGACACCTGGAAAAAAGGTACACTGGCACATGAAGAACACACAAACTCCACACAGACAGCACCCGAGGCAAGATTGTACCGAGGAGTCTTGGCACTTGAGTCAACATCTCCACCAGCTGTGCAGCCTTACATGACTAATTCTAGTCAATATTTGGGGGAACAAAATCCATTGTCTTCCCTAGAATATTGAGCAACCAATGCTGAAGATCCAGGAGATTTCTACATTCACATGAGAAGTGAGAAAATGCAAAAATAAGTTGGGCAGCACAGCGGCAAAGCAGTAGAGTTGCTGCCTTACAGCGTTAGAGACCTGGGTTCAATCACGACTACTGGTGCTGTCTGTATGGGGTCTGTACATTCTACCTGTGACTGTGTGAGTTTTCTCTGGGCTTCCTCCCACACACCAAAGATGTACAGGTTTGTAGGTTCATTGACTTGATGGCGGGACTGTCATATGTTGATAGAATGGAGCAGCTGGGCTTGTATACCCTGGAATTTAGAAGGATAAGAAGGATATTGAAACATATAAGATTATTAAGGGTTCGGACATGTTAGAGGCAGGAAACATGTTCTAGATGTTGGGGGAGTCCAGAACTAGGGGGCCACAGTTTAAGAATAATGGGTAAGCCATTTAGAACGGAGATGAGGAAAAACAGAGAGTTGTGAGTGTGGAATTCTCTGCCTCAGAAGGCAGTGGAGGCTGGTTCTCTGGATGCTTTTAAGAGAGAGTTAGATAGAGTTCTTAAAGATAGCTGAGTCAGGGAATATGGGGAGAAGGCAGGAATGGGGTACTGATTGTGGATGATCAGCCATGATCACATTGAATGGCGGTGCTGGCTCGAAGGGCCGACTGGTCTACTCCTGCACCTATTGTCTATTGTCAGTAAAATGAATTGTAAATTTCCCCTATTGTGTAGGATAGTCCTAGTGTATGGGGTGATCGCTGGTAGGCACAAACTCAGTTGGCTGAAGGGCCTGTTGCCACAAGGTATCTTCAAAATAAAGTCTAAACATGCCTCTTGGTAGCTTTGGTAAATATTAGAAACATAGAAACATAGAAAAATCGGTGCAGGAGTAGGCCATTCTGCCCTTCAAGCCAGCACTACCATTCAATATGATCATGGCTGATCATCTAAAATCAGTACCCCGTTCCTCCTGCTCTGTCCCCATATCCCTTGATTCCTTTAGCCCTAAGAGCTAAATGTAACTCTCTCTTGAAAACATCCAGTGAATTGGCCTCCACTACCTTCTGTGGCAGAGTATTTCACAGATTCACAACTCTCTGGGTGAAAATATTTTTCCTCATCTCAGTCCTGAATGGCCTACCCCTTGTTCTTAAACTGTGACATATGTTTCTATAATCTTATATGTTTCTATAAGATCCCCTCTCATCCTTCTAAATTCGAGTGAATACAAGCCCAGTCGATCCATTCTTTCATCATATGTCAGTCCCGCAATCCCAGGAATTGACCTGGTGAATCTATGCTACACTCCCACATTAGCAAGAAATTCCTTCCTCAAATTAGGAGACCAAAATTGCGCACAATACGCCAGGTGCGGTCTCACCAGTCCATTTTAACTTATTCCCAAGACCAGCAAGGAGCATTACTGACCCGGCTAGTATTCTAGTGATGCACAAGACTGCAGATGCTAGAATCTAGAGCAAATGCTAGCTAAACTACTGTAAAGACTGCTTGACCCCCTAAGATAGCTTTATATATTTTCAAGGAGTAATGACAAAGAACTCTACACTCCTGGAACCAAAGGGTTTAATCTAAAAAAAATTTGAATCAGGTCTTTCAGGAGAGAAATTAAGAAATGGTTCTACACACAGAGACTGATAGAAATTTAAACCCTCTTCCACAAATGACAACTGTTCATTTTAAATCTGAGATTGATACATTTTAGATTAACCATAGAAGTTCGGAGATAGAAGGGAGAGATTGGTTTATGAAATAAAGTCACCCGTGTTCTCACTCAACTGGAGAACATGTTCATTGGGCTAAATAGCATATGCCTACTTCTTTGTTCCTGTGTAATTATATGCATTTGCTGTGGAAAGTTTCTCTTAAATCAGAGACATTCCTTTTTCTATTGCCTGGAATGACAGTCACATCTAGTTCACTTCCCATCTGAATGATACCAAGAAATCAAATTACTGCAGGCAAATACACAATTGGAAATTGAATAGCTGAATTAAGGGCCTATGTTTTATCTTACCAGCTTGTATGAATAAGTCGATAATACTGCAATGGAATAATACAGCGCTGTATCAAATCCAAGCTCCATTCAATTTCAAATGAATTGTCCCTTAAATCTGATCCACACGAGGTTAACTAACTTATTCCTATGCAATTAAATGCATTTGAGATGGAAATTACAACCAAAACCTGCTTCTCCACATTCCAGCAGTTACAAATTAATAGCTCTAACTCTCTAATCCCACCACCGACACTGTGATCCTCCACTTGCCATGATGGTCCAGATTGTGACAAATGAATCTGTTGTTCATAATTGCCACCCATTGTCCCTACCTTAGCATGTAATTTAGGATAAATCTGGTTGATTCTCTTCACCCAAGAGGCTTCTGGAGAGGCATAAGAGATTGCGGGCTTCAGGGATTGTCCCCAGAAAGACTTCAACAGCCCATGGCAACAGGCAAAGCTGGGGAAGAATCCGTGAAGAATCCTCAGTCTAATGAAGGGTCTCGACCCGAAACGTCACCTATTTCTTTTCTCCAGAGATGCGGCCTGTCCCAGCAGTTTGTGTCTATCTTCGAAGACAATTGGCTCCAGTCAAAGTCTACGAGGCTGTTAACACAGCTTTAAATGGCTCCAATAATCAGAGAAAGATAGAAACTGTTAAGAGTGATGTAAGTCATTTACAAAAAAGGAATATAAAAATAAATTGAAAACATTTAATAACATACATTGTAAATGGTTCTGGTCGAATCTACCTATCTGCTACAGAATCCATGCCTTGGTCACATCTAGATTAATCTTGGCCATTTATTCCAGTTTCAATCCCTGTGAACTTCAAACCATGGCAAATATTCCTGCTCTCCATTAGCATGCCACTCACCAATCTACCCCAACGCAACCATTTAATATTCATATCCTTGTTGACTACCGCTGGTCTGATCCCATGTTTCTCCGAATTAAAATTCCCATTGTTGTTCCACACCTGCCCCTAGCTTTGTAACCTCAGCACTCTATCCCATTTCTTCAGACGTTTTTTGGCTCACAATATATTTCTTAACTATGGTATTATCCATAGATTGCTCTGTCATCTTCTCAGAGACACTCAGAAGACTTCCATCAGGTCCCATGAAAAAAATACTTAAAAGACCCTAAATGGTTGCCTATTTTCAAGAAATTTAAAATAAAGGAATGTCTTACCTTCCACCCCACCAGACGTCGCATATAGCTATGGGTACCAACTATGCCTGCCTCTTACATAGATACATAGAAAATAGGTGCAGGAGTAGGCCATTCGGCCCTTCGAGCATGCACCGCCATTCAATATGATCATGGCTGATCATCCAACTCGGTATCCCGTACCTGCCTTTACTCCATACCCCTGATCCCTTTAGCCACAAGGGCCACATCTAACTCCCTCTTAAATATAGCCAATTAACTGGCCTCAACTACCCTCTGTGGCAGAGAGTTCCAGAGATTCACCACTATCTGTGTGAAAAATGTTTTTCTCATCTCGGTCTTAAAGGATTTCCCCCTTATCATTAAGCTGTAACCCCTTGTCCTGGACTTCCCCAACATTGGGAACAATCTTCCTGCATCTAGCCTGTCCAACCCCTTAAGAATTTTGTAAGTTTCTATAAGATCCCCCCTCAATCTCCTAAATTCTAGCGAGTATAAGCCGAGTCTATCCAGTCTTTCTTCATATAAAAGTCCTGACATCCCAGGAATCAGTCGGGTGAACCTTCTCTGCACTCCCTCTATGGCAATAATGTCCTTCCTCAGATTTGGAGACCAAAACTGTACGCAATACTCCAGATGTGGTCTCACCAAGACCCTGTACAACTGCAGTAGAACCTCCCTGCTCCTATACTCAAATCCTTTTGCTATGAAAGCTAACATACCATTCGCTTTCTTCACTGCCTGCTGCACTTGCTGGCCCACTTTCAATGACTGGTGTACCATGACACCCAGGTCTCGTTGCATCTCCCCTTTTCCTAATCGGCCACCATTTAGATAATAGTCTGCTTTCCTGTTTTTGCCACCAAAATGGATAACCTCACATTTATCCACATTATACTGCATCTGCCAAACATTTGCCCACTCACCCAGCCTATCCAAGTCACCTTGCAGTCTCCTAGCATCCTCCACCCTCACAGCTAACACTGCCCCCCCAGCATAGTGTCATCCGCAAACTTGGAGATGTTGCCTTCAATTCCCTCATCCAGATCATTAATATATATTGTAAATAGCTGGGGTCCCAGCACTGAGCCTTGCGGTACCCCACTAGTCACTGCCTGCCATTGTGAAAAGGGCCCGTTTACTCCTACTCTTTGCTTCCTGTTTGCCAGTCAGTTCTCTATCCACATCAATATTGAACCCCCAATACTGTGTGCTTTAAGTTTGTATACTAATCTCTTATGTGGGACCTTGTCGAAAGCCTTTGGAAAGTCCAGATACAACACATCCACTGGTTCTCCCCTATCCACTCTATTAGTTACATCCTCAAAAATTTTTATAAGATTCGTCAGACATGATTTACCTTTCGTAAATCCATGCTGACTTTGTCCAATGATTTCACCACTTTCCAAATGTGCTGCTATCCCATCTTTAATAACTGACTCTAGCAGTTTCCCCACTACCGATGTTAGACTATCTGGTGTGTAATTCCCCGTTTTCTCTCTCCCTCCCTTCTTAAAAAGTGGGGTTACGTTAGCTACCCTCCAATCCTCAGGAACTACTCCAGAATCTAAAGAATTTTGAAAAATTATCACTAATGCATCCACTATTTCTGGAGCTACTTCCTTAAGTACTCTGGGATGCAGCCTATCTGGCCCTGGGGATTTATCGGCCTTTAATCCATTCAACTTACCCAACACCACTTCCCGACTAACCTGGATTTCACTCAGTTCCTCCATCTCCTTTGACCCGCGGTCCCCTGCTATTTCCGGCAGATTATTTATGTCTTCCTTAGTGAAGACGGAACCAAAGTAGTTATTCTTTGTCCTCCTCTGCTGGTCTCTGAATTTCTCCCATTCCTCTGGTATGCTGCTTTTTCTGGCTAATTTGTATGCTTCATCTTTTGCTTTGATATTATCCCTTATTTCCCTTGTTATCCATGAATGCACTACCTTCCCTGATTTATTCTTTTGCCAAACTGGGATGAACAATTTTTGTAGTTCATCCATGCAGTATTTAAATGCCTTCCATTGCATATCCACCGTCAACCCTTTTAGAATTTGTAAGGTACGCTAAACAATCCCTGTTCCAAGTGTACACTGGCCATATCCCTGAACTATATCACCGTTACATTGGTGCTACCTCCTGTACCCATGCAGAACTCATAGACTTCATCAACTTCACTACCAATTTTCATCCTGCACTCAAATTTACTTGGACCATCTCCGACATCACCCTCCCCATCCTTGATCTCATAGTTCCCATCACAAGAAAAAGACTGACTGATGCCTATTACGAACTTACTGACTCCCACAACTATCTCGACTACACTTGTTCCCACCCTGCTTCCTGCAAAGACTCTATCCGCTACTCCCAATTCCACTGTCTCTGTGACACCTGCGCCCAAGATGAGGTGTTCCATACCAGGACATCCGAGATGTCTTAATTCTATAGGGAACCGGGTTCTCTCTCCCATCATAGATGAGGCCCTCACTCGTGTCTCCTCGGTAGCCCGTAGCTCCGTCCTTGCTCCCCCTCCCCCAAGTTGCAACAGAGACAGAGTCCCCCTAGTCCTTAAGTTCCACCCCATCAGCCATCGCATACAACACATAATCCTCCAACATTTCTGCCACCTCCAACGGGATCCCTCAACTAGCCACATTTCCGCCTTCCACAGAGACCATTCTCTCCACAACGCCCTGGTTAACATCCCTTCCCACCCAAACAAGGGGAATCGAATATAGGAGCAAAGAGGTCCTTCTGCAGTTGTACAGAGCCCTAGTGAGACCACACCTGAAGTATTGTGTGCAGTTTTGGTCCCCTCATTTGAGGAAGGACATTCTTGCAATTGAGGGAGTGCAGCGTAGGTTTACAAGGTTAATTGCTGAGAGAATGGAGCAGCTGGGCTTGTACACTCTGGAGTCTAGAAGGATGAAAGGGTATCACATTGAAACATAAGATTGTTAAGGGCTTGGACACACGAGAGGCAGGAAACATGTTCCCGATGTTGGGGGAGTCCAGAACCAGGGGCCACAGTTTAAGAATAAGGAGCAAGCCATTTAGAACGGAGACGAGGAAACACTTTTTCTCACAGAGAGTGGTGAGTCTGTGGAATTCTCTGCCTCAGAGGGCGGTGGAGGGAGGTTCTCTGGATGCTTTCAAGAGAGAGCTCGATAGGGCTCTTAAAAATAGCGGAGTCAGGGGATATGGGGAGAAGGCAGGAACGGGGTACTGATTGTGGATGATCAGCCATGATCACATTGAATGGCGGTCCTGGCTCAAAGGGCCGAATGGCCTACTCCTGCACCTATTGTCTATTGTCTATTGTCTAAACCACCCCTCCCCAGGTACCTTCCCCTGCAACCGCAGAAGATGCAACACCTGTCGCTATACCTCCTCCCTCAACTCTATCCTGGGACCCTGACAGTCCTTTCAGGTTAGGCAGGGGTTCACTTGCACCTCCTCCAACCTCATCGATTGTATCTATTGTTCAAGATGTGGACTCTTATACAAACGTAGACTGGGCGATCGTTTCACTGAACACCTTCGCTCAGCCCGCCTGAACCTACCTGATCTCCAGGATGCCAGATACTTCCATTCTCCTTCCCATTCCTACTCAGAACTTTCTGTCTTAAGTCTCCTCCATTGTCAGAGTGAGGCTAAATGCAAAGTGGAGGAACAGCATCTCATTGCAAAGTCCAGTTTGAATACAATATATTGAGCTGCTGTATTATTGGGTTAGGGAAATGTCTGTTATGTATGGGGTTAATTGATATCTGTAATTGGATTATTAAGAGACCACCCACATGTGGTTCGGCCCCTCGAGGTCCCGGGACATATAAAAGTTTGTTACCACGAGGTTCAACGTCGATCTTCTGGGAGAGCGCTTGGGACTGCATGAACATCTGGAGTGTTTCTGTCTGAGCGAGGCCTAGAGGGCTTGAACAGGCAGACATGAGGATCAAACCCACGGTGGGATAGGTACAGTGGTTGAACTGTAATGTACTTCTGTTAAAATAAAGATTATTTGTTTCAAGTGCTTGATTCAATGTTTTTACTGAAACTTGGACTGGGGGTTAGCTTAGAAATGAACAATTTACACAGGTAGCCCTGGCATTCCCTCTCTCACTATCCCTCCCCCAACCAAGTCACACTAGCTTCTCATTTTACCCTACAAACATCTAACAATGGCCTGTCTCCTTTATCATCATTACTTTTTTGCATATCTTTTATTCATTGTTCTTTATCTCTCCACATCATCATCTATATCCCTCATTTCCCTTATTCCTACCCAATCTGAAGAATGGTCTCGACCTGAAACGTCAACCATTCCTTCTCTCCAGAGATGCTGCCTGGACCGCTGAGTTACTCCAAGTTTGTGTGTCTATCTTCGGTTTAAAACAGCATCTGCAGTTCCTTCTTACACTAATGTCTTCTAGTGAAGGCTCTGGACCAATTCATGTGACTCACACTTGTTATGTTATGCAGTTTTATTTTTTTCAACTAAACATCTGAAGGGTCCAGACCCAAATCTTCGCTTATCTATGTTCTCCAGAGATGTTACCTGACTCACTGAGCTACTCCAGCCTTCGTTGTGTTATTTTGTACACCAGCATCTGCAGTTCATTGTCTCTATATCTGCCCCTGTTGTTTGGCTACAGAAGAAAACAAGTGGCTGGGGTATTACGTTTCACGGTCTATCAGCAATTCCACCATTGCAGTGCCTGGTAGGAATGCACACGACATCTATTGTCATCCCTACTTTAAGTTCATCAGCTAAACAATGGTCAGGAGGCTTCGTTCCTGGCCAACTAAATCAAGGCAGCACTTTGACTAGCTTTTACCCTCATTTCTATCCATTCCTCCTCAACATTCTTCCTTCAGCCACAGTTTAGACCTTGAAAAGCTTTTCTCATTCAACAGAATTTCTCAAAAATGAAGGTGCTCGACCCAAAGGAATTAAGCCAAAGTACACACCAGAATAAGTCACGTAGCATCTAAATTAAAAATTAATGTTATTTTACAGCTCCTGATGAAATCTTCCTCAAACCTGCCAAAACAAACTGCAAATTTGCACAGGCTAAACTGCTTACAACAGTCCCACTGATTAAAACCAATAGTGTGAGCTTTATTGTTATTATAAAATCACTTCCTTGCTGGTGCTTAACTATATATGCTAATCTGTGATACTAACATAAGGAACTGGAGAAAATGAATTTTTCGATGTCAATTTGTAGCATTATAAAGGGATGGAAGATTGCAACCTTCACGTGGTCCGCCCTGTTTCAACTTATGCAATCAACTTGACGTGCACAAACAGAAGATCTAATAGAACAAGTTGTCCTACAACTTTAGGCTGTGCACGCCAAACGAAAGAAGAAGAAGCATTAAAAAGTGTTTGAAACAGCAATCATCCCAATAGTCATAGTCATATAGCATGGCGACAGCCCTTCAGCCCAACTTGCCCATGCCAACAAGGTGCCCCAGCTCCACTAGTCTCATCTACATGCATTTGGCCCATATCCTTCTAAACCTTTCCTATCCATGTACCTATCCAAATATATTTAAAATTTGTCATAGTACCTGCCTCAACTTTCTCCTCTGGCAGCTTGTTCCATATATCTACCTCCTTTTGTGCGAAGAAGTTGCCCCTCAAGTACCTACAAAATGTTATCCATCTCTTCAATTTATGTTCTCTGGTTCTCGATTCCCCTATGCTGGGTAAAAGCGTATGCTGGTGCAAGCTGTTCCCAAAACGATACCATTGGATTTACCATTGGATTTCCCCTAGCAAAACTGCATCGTACTAACAACACATCTCTGGGAAAGTATTAACAATGAATGAATGGATGTTACAATAAAGGAAGGTGGGAGTGAAAGGGTGTTCCATGGAGTCAGAGGTACTAGGAAAAGCTGGCGAAGAACACGACCACAGGAGGCATGTTGATTGAGCAGAGAATCCTCCGCGAAGATATGAATTGCCTACACTTTGGAAAGTTTGCAAAGTAAGGAAATGCCAATGCCTGCCCTACCTGACTCAGTGGGTTTTAGAATTAGTCAATAAAGTGCCCCCTCCTTGAGTGTGGAGATTGGGAACTCCCTGGGCGGCACAGTGGCACAGCGGTGGCGTTGATGCCTTACAGCGCTAGAGACCTCGGTTCGATCATGACTGCAGGTGCTGTCTGTACAGTTTGTACTTTCTCCCCATGACTGCGTGGGTTTTCCCCGGGTGCTCTGGTTTTCTCCCACAATCCAAAGACGTTTACGCTGGAGGTTAATTTGGCCTTGATAAATTATAACTTGTCTCTAGTGTGTGTAGGATACGGGGATTGCCAGTTGGCATGGACACAGTGGGCCGAAGGGGCTGTTTCCACACTGTATCACTAAACTAAACTAAACTAATGCAGCAGGGGCATGGAAATTCTATGGTCTTCTTTAATAATATGTTGTAGACAAAAAACACGGCAAGAAGATTTATCACCATGTATGAACCAGATTGATTTATGTCAAAAACAGGTTCAAACCTCAGGACCCATAAATAATCTAGGCTGCTACTTAACACTGGGTATTTCCAGTCTTCAAAAATACCTCCTTTAAACTAATATTTGTACCACAACCTTTTCTCCCTATGATGTAAACTTTCTTTGGGAATATTCA
This sequence comes from Leucoraja erinaceus, assembly GCF_028641065.1. Classification (NCBI taxonomy): domain Eukaryota; kingdom Metazoa; phylum Chordata; class Chondrichthyes; order Rajiformes; family Rajidae; genus Leucoraja; species Leucoraja erinaceus. The sequence goes on along the minus strand of NC_073377.1, from coordinate 126,264,795 downwards.
AACCAGGGCAGTTACCTGGAAGAATTTGTTTCAACCAAAATCAAGGAAAAAAATTCTAACTACTTATCTAATGTTATGCTTTAGGATGTCATATTTGCATAAATTGGGTGCTGCCTCCATTTACAATGAGCTGTGACTGTATTTCAATAGGGGTGCAGCAGTAGAGCTACTGCCTTACAGCGCCAGGGACCCGGGTTCAATCCTGACATCAGGTGCTGTCTGTATGGAGTTTGTACGTTCTACCTGTGAGTGCATGGGATTTGTCCGGGTGCTCCAGTTTCCTCCCACAGTCCATAGGTGTACAGGATTGTAGGTTAATTGGCTTTGGCAAAAGAAAATTGGAAATTGTCCCTGTGATGTAGGATAGTGCTGGTGTACAGGGTGATGGCTGGTCAGCGCTGTCTCAGTGGGCTGAAGGGCCTGTTTGCTCGCTATATCTCTAAATTCTAAAGCGTAAAGCCCCTGTCCCACTTACGTGTCCTTGGCAAGCTAATTACGCGACGGTCCCGCGAAGGACGCGCACGACTTCATGCGTCTGCACAGCCGTCTGGAGCGCGTGACGTCATTTGAAGATGGACACAAAATGCTGGAGTAACTCAGCGGGACCGGCAACATCTCTGGAGAGAAGCAATGGGTGGCGTTTCGTGTCGAGACTCTTCTTCAGTCTGAAAGAAGGGTCTTGACCCGAAACGTCATCCATTCCTTTTCTCCAGAGATGCTGCCGGTCCCGCTGAGTTACTCCTGCATTTTGTGTCTATCTTCAATTTTCTTGGCCCCGCTCTGGGAGCAGGAGTGGTGGCGGACCCGAATCGCAACGGCCGTGAGCCGCAGGCCGAGTTTGACGATCGTTTGCCTGCTTCTGCTGCAGTTGGAGGTGAGACTTTGTGTCACACCAGGGTCTTGGGCCTGTCCCACTTTGGCCGTCAGTTACGCCACAGGCCGTTGGCGTGCGAAGATTTTGTTTGCTACAAAAATTCGGAGCCCCACGCGATGTCGCGCACAACTACATACCCCTCCGTGCTTCTCAGTGGGACCGGCCCCGCGCGGCCACATGATGCCCGTGCGCCTCAACGCGACGACGAGATCGCGTAATTTGCATGCCAAGGACACGTATGTGGGACAGGCCCTTGAAGGTGTGCACAACCTGAAAATTCTAGTCATGAAAGGCAGAATATAAATGATGATTGATCCTTCTTGAAGGGTGTCTTTTGGCATTAATTATACATATTACAAACACTGTCTCTTTAAGCAAACTTTTTTGCACCCCTCTTACTACCTTCTAAGCTGTCTTGCCGGATTAGGTCTTGCTAAAACCTATTGTTGCTCTATCAAAACAGCAGTTATATTGGTAGTGGCAATGAGATGAGCATACAACTCAAGTCAGATTTGTACGATTCCACGGTAGCCACAAAAGAGAGTAATTGAGTTGACATGTTCACCATTACACAAGAAGAAGACAAGGAAAGGTGTAACATGGAAAGGTGTAACATGGGAAGGCGTAACATTGAAATGCGTAATGGAAGCCTGGAAACAGGTCAGGAAATGTAATACACAATTGGCTTGTGCCTTTTAATTGCAATGCTCTCAGCAAGCCAGTTTAATTCCACTCGCTGCATACAACAATCGCCCTGCTTTGCCCGGACCATCCGCATTGTTCATTGTCATAGCAATAGGGGCCAATACCATGAGTGGCCAGTAGCAGTTCAAGCCATCCTGCTCCTCTTATGCAGGTGTGAATAGTGACTTGCAGGCATGCAGGAAATGACCTGGCTATGGAAACGTGGAAGAATGATATAAGATAGGAGACAGCATTTAAGGACAAAATGTGTGGGAAGGAGCTGCAGATCCTGGTTTACACCGAAGATAGGCACAAAATGCTGGAGCAACTCAGCGGGTCAGGCAGCATCTCTGGAGAAAAAGAATAGGTGATGTTTCGCGTTGAGACCTTTGGCATTTTGCGTCTATCTTCAGCATTTAAGGACGTTCTGCATTTAAATTAGGAAAGATTGCTGCATTCACACTGAATTAGGCAGCCCTCCAGACTGGGCCGAAAGGCAGTGGGATGCCATCGGCCTTAAAAATAGAATAGAATAGAATAGAATCTTTATTTGCCACATGACCCGGGTTGGTGGTATTTGGGTTCGGTACATGATGGTACACTGTTTTAGTCACATTAACACTAATAACAACACAGATCACAGTAATAAAGTGCATCCATACCACATCACAAATCACAAATCTCACCAACAATACATAACGCAAAAGAACAGACAAAGACCATAGACAAGACACTGTATACATCGAAAGTCCTTAGTATTGTCTGTTATTCGAGGGAATTGAGTGTTCTTATTGCTAAGGTCAATGTAAAGATTCTGGACTAAGTTTAATTTAGTTTAGTTTAGAGATATCGTTTGATAACAGACCCTTCAGCTCACCAAGAGCACGCCGACCAGCGATCACCAATACATTAGCGTTATCTTACACACTAGAGACAATTTACAGAAGCCAATTAACCTACAAGCTCTTAAGATCAAATGTAAAGATTCTAGACTAAGTTTAATTTCATTTAGTTTAGAGATACAATGTGGTAACAGTCCCTTCAGCCCACCGAGTCCACGATAACCAGCGATCACCCATACACTAGCAATATCTTACTAGGGACACTATGGACAATTTACAGAATCCAATAAACCTGCAAACCCGCGCCTCTTTGGAATGTGGGAGGAAACTGGAGCACCCAGAGGAAACCCACGTGGTCACAGGGAGAACGTGCAAACTCCACACAGATAGCGCCCATAGTCAGCATCAACCTCATGTCTCTGGTGCTGTCAGGACACAACTCTGCAGTGTCCTAAAATGGAGAAAGAATGTGAAAGAATGTGAATGAGCAACTCTCTTTCACGCTCCTTCATATTTGGCCTGCTGTAATGACACCAGCTTAATCACTCTGAGAAAACAATTTTTTTTCTGCTTCAGTTTGCCATTTGTCCATATGAGCGACGCTGAAGGTCTTCAAATCCCTATCCCCTATGATGATTACATAGCACAGAAATACTTAATAACATAGAACAACACAGACATTTGACTGAAGAAATACAGCTCTCAAAACTGTAGGTTATTTTTGAAACTGGTTGCTCTTTGATTATGCGTGAAATACCAAGTACAATATGCACAAATTATATGATAATGATAACCCTGCAGCTGAAAAAAAATCATTAGAACTCTTAATGGCATTAATTGTAAATTTTTATTGGCTTTTGACAGCTGTACCATTCTATGATTGCTTACTCAACTATTTTATTCAGTGTTCGTTAGTCACTAACAGTTGCAACATTTGAAGTTAAGTTTATATTTCACATCTTCTCCCCTGAGATACTTCTCTACTCCCAACAAGCAGTTATAATGAGGCCCATGTTTAGTGCCCAGCCTTGAACCTATAAGCATTTCCCAATAGGGTGTTGAATTTAATGTACAGTGGTCCATTTTCACTGTCTCAGTTAAATATTCTGAGTTGCAATAGACAGCATGTTCTGTGCAACAGCAGGAGAAAATGAGGGAGGATATCAGCATTGATTAAGAAGAAATGTACTGGTGTCAATTGAGAAGGAGATCTATTGGCATCCATTCAGAAGGGGAATTTTAGCATTCATTGAAAAAGGATGGGAATGCTGGCAGCAATTGAGAAAGGGTTACTGACATCGACTGAGAAGGGAGGCACCTGCATCGATTGGGAAGGAAGCTACTGACATTGATCAAGAAGCCGGGTAATTATATTAATTGAGAAGGGTTCTGGTACTGCCAGACTGAGAAATATGGCAGGGGTAATCAATAAGAAGTAGAATTTAGGCGTGGGATAAGTGGATGGATGAATGTGGTTCAACAGTGTTTTGAAGTTTTAACATGAGATGAAGAGAAATCACCTTGCTCCTCAACTTCACATTCAGATAATTATTTTTAAACAAATGTAAACTATTGCCCATAGAATTTATTTTAAGAGTCTCTATGAGATTGCCTGTCGGCCTGGTTTTCTAGAACGCAGCCAATGTGACACTACAGGACAAACCAAAATACAAAGTTTTTCTCAATAGGCATGCAGTCCCTAATTTGCAAGCACAAGGTACGTTAATTCCCATCTCAAGCAGGACCCAGAACTAACCCATTTCTTTGTACAATGCAGCTCATTATTTGCTTCTTTCTTACCATACAGTCATCTTGAAAAGCGTGCATGGACCCCTCAAATTCTCTGGCTAAGGAGCTGTAGGAAATAAAAAATGCAATTAGCCCAGCTGTCACCATAAGACTAGTTGGTCGTGGGATCACTTTATTGAGGACCGCGTTCCAATCGATAACAGATTTATAATATGACAGGAGGCTTTAAAATCTTGTCTTAAAACACAAAAAGACAGATTTAATTCCATGACAATCTGAAGGAACAGAAGGCTGACAGCGAGTTCTTGAAGCAACGCACAATCGCAGTAAACATGATCTTGGATCTTCAAGTTCAGTGGACATAGTGAGTCAGCGCAGGTCCAAAGCATATTTCAGGCACTAGAGAATAAATCCAGTTGCAGAATTAAATAAGTCAGGAAGATGTGCGGTGATGTGCAACAGATGACCTTCAGCATTTTCTCCTGCTGGTCTGTTCAATAGCTAGGCTATCAATTCGGAAGTATTGGGGTCAAATGTTAAACTTTTACCTTCAAGGCCTTGTAAGTACTGAAAAGAGAAATAATCTTAGAGAACTAAATGTCTGTGGTCAATACTGCGTGACCAGAATATTCGACTTAGCTTCCAGTATTTCCTCAGCAATTGATGAAAATAAGGTCAATTTCCCCAAGAGATTTGCCGGTGCAGCACTGTGGTGCAGTGGTGGAGTTGCTGCCTTACAGCGCCAGAGACCCAGGTTTGATCCTGACTATGGGTGCTGTCTGTACAGAGTTTGTACGTTCTCCCCTTGACCGCATGGGTTTTCCCTGGGTGCTCCGGTTTCCTCACTCACTCCAAAGACGTACAGGTTTGGCTTCAGTAAAAATGACAAATTGTCCTTAGTAGGATAGAGCTAGTGTACGGGGATTGCTGGTCAGCACGGATTCGGTGAGCCAAAGGACCTGTTTCTGCGGTGTATCTCAAAACTACACTACAAGATACATGAGACTGCAGATATTGGAATCCTGAGTAAACAAACAAGCTGCTGGAGCTTGACGGGTCAGGCAGCATCTGTGGAGGGACAATATTAAGAATCCTGATCATAAATGTAATCTGCGCATTTCCCTCCACAGATGCTGCCTGACCCGTTAAATTCCTCCAGCAGTTTGCTTTTTGCAAGTTTGTAAGCCAGGTGCCTGGACATTATTGTTAGTGTGCTGCACTGCCCTCTCAATACATTAACTGATATTCCACTCTCCAGATTCACTCCAGAGAAATCAAGGTGAGCAAAATACTGGACTCGGTCAGGAGACAATAACAGTGGATGGGAGCAAGAAAGGTTCTTGTTTCCTGATTTAGTACACCCTCTAAAATTAAATATAATTTTGGGCGCACGGTGGCACAGCGGTAAAATTGCTGCCTTACAGCGCTAGAGACCTGGGTTCGATCCTGACTATGGGTGCTGTCTGCACGGAGTTTGTACATTCTCCCTGTGACTGCGTGGATTTTCTCCGGGTGCTTTGGATAACTCCTACACTCCAAAGACGTACAGGTTTGTAGGTTAATTGGCTTCTGTAAAGTGTAAATTGTTTCTCATGTGTAGGATAGAGCTAGTGTACGGGGTGATCGTTGGTTGGCACAGACTTGGTGCATTGAAGGGCCTGTTTTCGCACTGTATCTCTAAAGCAAAGTAAAGGTTTGGCTGCCACCAACTCCCTGTAAATCTAGCAAGCGAGGAAAACTTTCCTTCTCGTCTGCTAGATCTTTTGGGCTGCAGTCAAGTCCAAATGTATAAAAGGACCTTCCTCCTTTCAAAACAGCAAGTTAACAATGTGGCACAGCAAGAAGTTCAACAATCCCTCGCCTAGTTTTCACTAAGCAGGAGGGCATAGCATGGGAAATCACTGCGGATGAAAAATGTTAGGGTATCATAATTGTTAAATTATTGGACTCGTATCTTGAGGCCTAGATCATTCATCTGGAGACCATTGGATAATATGTGATTCCACAAGCAGTTATGTGTTTGACTATTATAATTGATTCTTAATTAGCTCCTCAGTTCAAGGACAATTAGGAATGGACAATCAAGACAGGCATTTCCAGGGAATGGATGCATTAAAAAAAACACATTTAGATGAAAATGAAATCAATGCAACTTCATATGAACTATTAAATTCAAAATTTGATAATATTCTTTTACTGCCCTTCACCACTTTATTCATACTTCCATGTAAACCATGAATTCCCGCTAACTATAGAAAAGATCACCTTTAAAAAAAAATCACAGAAGAACAACAAAAATGTATATCATTGTGGAGGACATTTGAATCAATACACTTCAAAGCAATGTTACTGCTTGGGCAAGGCAGAAACAATAATGAGCATTAAATGGCACCTACTATAAAGCTTATAGCACAGGATGCTAGCTCTGCTTTTAATTAATGCTTAGTTTACATTTTCAATATTTGTTGTTTATGATCGTCTAATGTTTTAGTGGGGTGCAAAAACAGTAATTGGCCTTCTGCCTCCTGACAGTGCCATTAAGAAGATTCATCAACAAAGAGTCATTGCATCTTAGAACCGCTTAAAACCAGGCCCTTCAGCTCACCAGGTCCATGCCAACCGTCAAGTAAGAAAGCTGGAGTAACTCAGTGGAAATGGCAGCATCTCTGGGTAGAAGGAATGGGTGACGTTTCAGGTCGAGACCCTTCTTCAGATTCACTCTTAAAACACTATAAAACACTCTTGACTCTTTTGACAATCAAAAATAATCCCCCTTAGAGCACTTGGTCCAAAAACCTTATTTGCTTTTATTATTCAAGTGTTTGTCCAGATACTTCTTAAATGTCATGGAAGTACCTGCTTCCACCATCCATTCAAGCAGTGTAGTCCTGACTGCAATCAACTTCAGGACAAAGGAAATCTTCCTCAGATCCCCACTAAAACACATCGCCTTGTCCAAAACGTATTCCCTCCAGTGTTAGATATATCAGGTATGAGTAAAGGTTTCCCACTGTCTACTCTATCTATCCCCCTCAAAATATTCTATACTTCCATCAGGATCTCACATTAGACTCCCTACTCCAAGGAAAACAAACTCAGCCTATCCAGTATAACTGAAGTGCTACATCCCAGGCAGCATCCTATAAGACCATAAGATAAAGGGGCAGAATTAGACTATTTGACCCATCGAGTCTGCTCCACTATTTGATAATGCCAGATCTATTTTTCACTAATTAATAATAATAATAATAATAATAATAATAATAATAATAATAATAATAATAATACATTTTATTTATGGGCGCCTTTCAAGAGTCTCAAGGACACCTTACAAAAATTTAGCAAGTAGAGGAAAAACATGTAAGCGGAATGAAATAAATAGTAGAGACATGACTAGTACACAAATTAAAGACAGAATTCAATTCAAAACACAATATGAGGCAATTCAAGCACAGATGAAAAGGGAGGGGGACGTGGGGCTAAGGATAGGCAGAGGTGAAGAGATGGGTCTTGAGGCGGGACTGGAAGATGGTGAGGGACACGGAATTGCGGATCAGTTGGGGGAGGGAGTTCCAGAGCCTGGGAGCTGCCCTGGAGAAGGCTCTGTCCCCAAAACTGCGGAGGTTGGACTTGTGGATGGAGAGGAGACCGGCTGATGTGGATCTGAGGGACCGTGAGGGTTGGTAGGGGGAGAGAAGGTCAGTGAGATATGGGGGGGGCAGATGGTGGAGGGCTTTGTAGGTGAGGACCAAGATTTTGTAGGTGATCCGGTGGGAGATGGGAAGCCAGTGAAGTTGTTTGAGGACTGGAGTGATGTGATGCCAGGATTTGGTGTGGGTGATGAGTCGGGCGGCTGCGTTCTGGACCAGTTGGAGTCGATTGATGTAGGTGGAGCTGATGCCAAGGAGAAGTGAGTTGCAGTAGTCCAGTCGGGAGGAGATGAAGGCATGGATGAGTCTTTCAATCCCATTCTCCTGCCTTCTTCCCGTAAGCTTGGACATCCTTACTAATCTATAACTTATCAAACTCCATTTTAAAAGCACACAATGACTTGGCCTCCACAGCCGCCTGTGGAAACGAATTTCACAGATTCACTGACCTATGGCTAAATAACTTCCTCCTAATCTCTGTTCTAATGGTATGTCCTTTTATTCTGAAGCTCTACTACCCCTCACCCCCAGTCTTAGACAGGGAAACAACCTCTCCACATACACTCTTTCTAGGCCTTTCACTATTAGGTAAGTTTCAATGACATCCCCCACTCATTCTTCTAAACTCCAGTGAACGCAGGCCCAGAGCCTTCAACAATCCTCATACAATAACTCAATCATCTGCAGGATCATTCTCGTAAACCGTCTCTGGACGCTCGCCCGCAAATCCTTCCTCAAATATGGGGCCCAAAACTGCTCACAATATTCCAAATACGACCTGACCAGCATCTAATAAAGTTTCAGCATTACGTCCTGGTACATCTCTTCTACATTCTTTAAAATGTAATCATGGCCCTACTATGAAATTTCCCAATTCTCCACAGATATCTCTAGGTATTGTCTGGGATAATCCTTTCATTTCCGGCCTTTGTCCCGCCATCTGCCTTTCAAAATCCCTTCTCATCTGTACCCACCTGTTACCTGCCCCTTCTCTCATCCACCTTTCTATCCCCTCCCTTCACTACAATTAGTCTGAAGGAGGGTCCCTACTCGAAGCGTCACCTATCCATGTTCTCTAGATATGCTACCTGACCCGTTAAGTTACTCAAGCAATTTGTGTCTTGTCTTGAGCAAAGATTGAGCAAAGAGTTCAAAATTATTTGAATGTAAAATCCTAAGGTCTCCAATCAGCCGAGTCATTGTGTCATACCAACTTGGTAACAGGCTCTTCAGCCCAATTCATCCATGCTGACTAATTCATCCATGCCGACATTAAAGATAATCTCATTTGCCCGCATTTGGCCCATATCCCTCTAAACCTTTGCTATACATGTATCTGTCTAAATGTCTTTTAACTGTTGTTATTAACGGAGTGCCAATTTCTGCTCTTAATTTGAATATCTGCACATTTGTTGCACCTACTCTGTAGATCATTTCATAGCAAATTCCCGCTGTGACATTGACCATCTCAATTTTCCCACTCCAGTCAATCACATCACCCTGAAATAAGCACAGCTCCTTCATCTCTTCCCCTTTCTTATTTCCTTTTCTTTGAGTACCAGTTTTAACATTGAATTCTCCATTCTAATTTGCATGGTGGTATAGTTGCAAACCTCCCATCTGATGGGTTAAGGGATTGCACAGATGCATACACTGTTCACTCAAGTCCCTGATGCCTTGCTTCTTTTACTGTGCTGTCATTAACTTGAACTTTCAGCAACTTGCCAGACAAATAATTCAATATCTAATCAAGCAACAGCAGGTCCAATTAACAGTAGGTGTTATTGTAAAACCTGGGCCAATTTCACGTCAGATTTCTGAAGCAATAAGTGGACATGTATTGCTCAGCAGAATCTTTGAAACAGTACTCCTGTTTATAGATCCTTCCATGTTAACATAAAATGTTCTGAAGAGAACAAAACATGTGTAAAATAAATGGCACTCAGATTGATAATAACCTAAATCATTATGTTCAATCTTTACTATAAAGATTTTATTACTATCCCTCATCACTTTACAGCTGAAATGACAATAATTCAGAAAAGAAATTAAACCATATTAATCTATAAATCATTCATAATTTCACTTCAAATTCATAATTTATTTGAGTATCGTAAAGAAAAATTGGAGCAGAAAGTTTTGGGAAGAAACTTAAACTTCTGCGGTCAATTTTAGAGATCAAATATTTGAACGGAAGGTCAAGTTTCATAAAACAATCTACCCAGGATACGTATTGGATGCCAAATTAGATCCTGGTAATTTCCAAAAAGACCGTGTGTGCACGTCCTAACATGTCAGCATGTCATCCGAATATTCCTCATGCTTTAATAATTTCAGGGAAAAAAAAGTTCATCAAGGACAAAAATAAAATACTTCTGGGTGTGAGTGATGATAAATGTGTGGCCAAGTATTATCTTTGCGAGGCCAAAAGAGAATTCCAAAACACACTGGAGGTTCAATTCAATGAAGCAGATGCAAGGCGTCTACGACAGGATCTGAATCCCATCATGGGCTATAAACGGAAATTGGATATGATCTCTGGCATTAACACTGGATGATCTCAATGTCTTTTACGACCGTTTTGAACAGGTAAACATGTTCCACCGAAGCATGTCCCCACATCCCCTATTGGCTCCATACTATACATTCAGTGGCAGAAGTAACACCTGCTTTCATGAAGGTAGACTTCGTAAAACAGCCACAGATGGAGTCCCTGGATTTGTGCACCAACCTGCCAGTCTGCATTGAAATCCTCAACTCTCGTTTCAACAGTCCAGTGTCCCCATCTGCATCATAGTAACCTCCATCATTCCACAAGCCAAGTTCACTACGCTAATATGGACTGTAACAATGGGCTTTGAAAGATTGTTAATAATCCATAACCTCTTCCATAATCTACACCCTTTGCCATTTGTGTACAGGAAAAATAGGTTTATAGGTCGCTATATCTCTTGCACTACATTCAGCTCCGGATCTTCTTGGCAATAAGAACACCTATGTTAGGATGTTATTCGTGGATTACAACTCCGCCTACAACACCATAATATTCTCTAAGCTCATTGCTAATCTTCTGGACCTCAGCCTTGGGGCCTCCATCTGCAACTAGCTTCTGTGCTTCCTGACTGCCAGACCTCAATTAATTAGAATTGGTCGTAACGTTTCCACCACCTTATCCCTCAACACGAGTGCTCCTCAGGGTTGTGTGTTCAACCACTTGCACTACTCCCTGAACACCCATGACTGTAGCCACGTACAACAGCAATGCAGCCTTGAAGTTTGTCGATTATATCACTGTTGTGTCAGCTGGATTAACAAAGCTGATACAGGAAAGCGATTGAGAACCTTGTGTCCTAGAGTCAGGACGACAACCTATCCATTAACGTCAGCAAAGCGAAAGAGTTAGTTGTTACTAAAACAAGCCAGGGGATGAACACAACCATGTTTCTTATCATCGGACCACGCAGCAGAAGGATCATCAGACCATGCGGCAGAAAGACAGAAGCAGGGCTGGCTCGCCCACCACGGAACCGGGAAACCCGCCTGCGGATTCAGGCCACCCCGCTCTTACAAGAGAACCAGAGAGGAGGGTGGAGGGAGTCAGCACTGGCACACGCAAGAACAAAAGGCTGGTAAGAAGAACTGGTGCCTTATCTTCTGCATCCTCAAGGTCGGCTGCAATAGGCGCCCCCAGGTCACAAAAGGTGAAAGGTGGCCAGGCGAGGGGAGGAACGATGGTTCACTGGATCGAGGTGACCAGTACAATGGGCCTTTATGGCCATCTGTAACTTGGACTGTAAAATGGTGTTAAAACCTGCCAACTATTAGATATGGTCTTAGTTGGCTATTTCTATACACTATGTACTTAATCTGGGATTGTATTTATGTATAGTAATAATTTACCTCAACTGAACAAAAAAGGAACCATTGAACAGCGACGTTGAGATGTTTGACATCTTCATGTTCCTAGGCATCAATATCACAAGCTACATAACCTGATCTCTTCACACTGATGCAATGATCAAGAAAGCAATACAACATACATACTTTCTTAGAAGTCTGAGAATATTCAACATGGCCACAAGGATTCTCTCGAACTTCTTAGATCATCCATACAAACTATTCTGTTGGGATGCATCTCAGGCTGGTACAGTAACTGCTCTGAAGCTGCAGAGAGTAATGATCACAGTCGAGCCCATCACAGGCTCATCATTTCTTTCCATCTGCTCCACCTTCAGTATAGTCAAGGATGCCTGCCCCCCTGGACATTTGATATTCTCTCTTCTTTTTTCCAGGAGCTTGAAAGCTCAGACATCCAGACTTAAGAATACTTTCTTCTCCATTGATATCAAGCACAGTAGACCAACTGCCTTACAGCGCCAGAGACCCGGGTTCGATTCTGACTACAGGTGCTTGGCTGTACGGAGCTTTTTCGTTCTCCCTGTGACCTGTGGGGTTTTCTCCAAGATCTTCGGTTTCCTCCCACATTCCAAAGTAGGTTAATTGGCTTGGTAGAAATGTAAAAATTGTCCCTGGTGTGTGTAGGATAATGTGAATGAGTGGGATTTGCTGGTCGGTGCGGACTTGGTGGGCCGAAGGGCCTGTTTCCGCACTGTATCTCTAATCTAAACTAACCTGAACCAGTCACCTCCTTCACACTCCTTTCCCAGAGGTGCTGCCACGAACTGTTGCTCTTAACTCTACCTCATTCAGTTGCTCATTATTGTACGTTAATATTTTTTGTACTACTTCATTTTTTTTCAAACTGCAGTCTTTACACTTGTCATTGTGTATATTGTGTAATTTATCATACTGTGTATATACTGTTTACTCTGTGAGCTTCATGTGAACAAGGAATCTCATTGCATACTGGTACATATGACAATAAACTAAACTAAACTGAACTGAATGTGAATCTCACAGATCAAAGCTAAGAGGACCTGAAATGCCAGCAGCTTTAGCAATGATCAGGTATACAGAGAATCACCCATAAACAAGCAGTAAGTTATTTTTGTTTGATAATCAGAGATCGAGCATCTTTCTGAGAAGGTGGACTTCAGTGAATAATGACACCAGGCTTGGAGACAGCCTGGAGTGTTACAATCACAAAAAAACATGAAATTTGAAGTGAAGCCTGGAAAAGCAAAGTTCCTTAACACACGTGAAGTGCAGCTAAGATCAACTATCAACCCTACTCTTTCCCCTGCTGATCTATCTGTCCATTGTCGATCAGAATTATCTGAGGGCCGGTAAGATAAATGTACTGAAGTGAATCAGGAGACCTGTGTTTGGCAAGTTGTGTCATTGAAGCCTCATTTCACCTGCAGCCTAACTTCAGGTGAGCCTAAAACCCCTGTCTCACCCCTGTCTCACGGTGCGAGTCGACCATGAGTGACCCCGAGTTTAAAACAAATTAAACTCGTGGTAATCATGTACAATTAACGTAGCGGGAATGTCGGAACTTGTGGACGCAACTTAGCACCTCGTGGCGCAAACGGCAGGTACCCGGGAAACTTGTTAACTCTTCAAAAATTTTAAACATGTTTAATGATTTCCATGAGTCAAATTTACACTTGAAGTTAAAATTTGAAACATTTAAACTCGTTGTAAGAACATAGTGGCCCGTGAGGTTACCGTAGTGACTCTTGAGTTTGCCATGGGTTTGGCCTGAGTGCCAGAAGTGAAATGTTGAAGATTAGTCAGATCTTAATGGAAAATGAATGAATGGATGGATGGATAGGGGTCTGAAATTAACTTGGATACTTTCGATGGGAGAGAGCCGCCGATGAAGCTGAAGGTACTGAGCGAAGATGGGGGCTCAAGCATTGATGGGAAGGGTTAACACCGGGTGGGACGCGTGAAAAGTGACCATACTGAGGGAATTCTCATGTGGGGCTCCAGCGAGGAGACATTTCTTCAGATATGATTTGACAAGGTGAGGTGACATTATAAGCCATGGGATATAGACACAAAATGCTGGAGTAACTCAGCGGGGCAGACAGCATCTCTGGAGAAAAGGAATTGGTGACGTTTAGGGTCGAGACCCTTCTTCAGACTGGTTTTGTGCTGTGCTGTTGCCGTATCTCTGGAGAGAAGCAGAGAGAAACGTGAGTTCTACATAGTTCTATACAGAGGAATCGTGCGTGCCCTTTGCAAGTTTTCGCTCTCGAACACAGGTAGCAGCGGATTATTAGGGGAAGAAACTCGCGTTCATGCCGCACGACGTATTTGACCACCTGCCCCCGCTACTCAAGGAGCTTGTGCTGAGCGGTAACCAGCTGTGGAGCTTCAACTGGGGCAGGCTTTACCTGCTAGGCTGGTTGGAACTGCTAGACCTCAGTAGCAACCTGTTTACCGCGGTGCCTCGCATGCTGTCCAACTGCACCCAGACCCTCCGTCTTCAACCTCACCCGCAACCAGATCTCCAAGCTGACCAAGGACTTCCTGCGGGACGTGACCTCCCTGCAGTACCTGGATCTCAGCTACAACAACCTGAAGACCATCCAGGCCTCCAGTTTCCCGGACAGCGCCATCAAACACCTTCGGGAGCTGCGGCTAAGCGGCAACCACTTTCTCTGCACCTGCGATGCCAGGTGGTTCGTGTGGTGGATCAATCAGACCACGGTCTACATCCCTCGCCTGGTCACCGATGTCACCTGCACCTCCCCCAAAGCCCACCGTGGCCACAGCATCGTCATGGTAGACTGGCACTCCTGCGAGTTGGACTACCTGGGCATTACCCTCTACACTTTCTCCACCTTGACCACCTTCTTGCTCCTCTATTTGACACTTAAAAAACAGGCCTTCATTCACGGTGGTGCAGCTGCCTGACACCGAATGCAGCATCGGACACCCGGGTTCGAGTTCTGCGTGGGTTTTCTCCGAGATCCCCCCACACTCAAAAGACGTACAGATGTGTAGGTTAATTGGTTTGGTGAATGTAAAAATGTCCATAGTGGGTGTAGGAAGGTGTTAGTGTGCGGGGATCGCTGGTCGGATGGACGCGGTGGTCCGAAGGGCCTGTTTCCTCTCTGTATCTCTAAACTAAACTAACAGGGAAGAACACTGGACCTTCTTGGTCAGTTTATTATTTTACACTTATATACATTACACAGATCACGGAGTGTGAAATAAAGTTGGCAAGCCGAGGTCATGCAAGAAACGGAGGAAAATGGGAGACGATTTTATTCAGCAACTCCGTTCTGGCAGAACATCTATCCTGTGTTAAGAAGCCTAATTTTCAGGGGATTTAAATCTTGAGTTCAACTTCTACCTGAATTTAATCGATTTACAAAAGCTTTGAAGTTCTCCCTGCGGTCCGTTTCTTAAACATCTTTACGTTTTGCGTTTTTTTTGACAGCCAAGTACTTTAAATGCCATTTATTGCATTGTAGCAATGATAGGCAACGATTTGATAAAAGCGGTTAATTACATGACAAGAGAAGCATGCGGCTACATAATAGACACGGAGAAGCTGATCGTCGGGGAAGTTCTGTCCATGGTCATGGGAGGCTTTTTATAGTAAAAAAACTGCATGTCATTTTTATCCACGTGATGATTTTTCCACACGTCGGTAGTCGTTGTTGGCTCAAGAGTAACTCGGGAGAGGAACTTGGTACATCGCAGAAATGAGAAGTAAACGGCAAATTTAGACATACACGTGGGAACTCGTTTAAACTCGTGAACATAAACTTGGAATCTCGTAGATAACCACGAGTTTGATTTTTTCTTTCACTCGGGATCACTCGTGGATGGACTTGCACCGTGAGACAGGGGCTTTATCGTCCAGATAACAATCTTCACAGTGTCAATTATGTGGACAAAATCAACTTCAGCCACACGACCGTCATTAACCATCTCTTTATTTAGTTGCTTTCGAATGCATGTCACATAAAGTTTAATTTTTACTCTCTCATTATATGACTGGCTGCCTCTTAAACCCCTTTCTACAAGTTGCTTCAAAATCACATATCCTCTCTTGTAATTTGCTTTGCTCTTTCACTCGGATACAAGATTCATGTTGACAAAAATTAAAAGGTCTTGAAGGATCAAAGCCCTCTGAATTTCATTGATCATATCAAATGCATGCAAAGTTTGATTGGAGCTGTTATCAGTCTCAGTCGTACTGACTGTGCACCACAGCGGGAAGTACTTGGAAATCTAAATCAAATGGTGTTAAAAAAAAAAGCGAAGTGTCACATTATTTCAGTGCTGTTAAAGCTGATATATCATTTCTATGAAGAAGAATATATGCCTGTGCCCTTATTACAGTGAAATCTTGTTATTTGACCTTTAAGATCATGATGGTGTCAATTCTTCTATCTTCCTGCCGGTGCGAGCATTGCTTTGGTTTACTGTGCTGTTAAACAATAAAGGCAATCTGTAACTTGCTTCTTCTATGGAGTTGGATTGATGGTTTCACAGTGTGACATCTAGGGTTGAATTCTCACTGCAATCGGATGAAGGATTAGGAAAGTTAATCTAAATTTAAAAAAGCAAAAATACCACTGACGTTAGATTAAAACAAAGGCGGTGGGGAAAGAAACACGCGGCAGCGATAAGTCGGCACCCATCAAGGCATAGGGCAAGTTGACATTTATGGAGCAGTGACTTTGGAAAGGTGACTTTGTTAAAGGTGAAATTGTGCCTGAAATATTAACGTGTCTCCCTCAAACCTGTCTGCTGTGCATCTAATTCATGATGTGATATCAAAACGGACCTGGAGCACTGGAGGCTCCAGCATTAAGAGAGACTCAAGGCGCTACGATAATAACCATTTGGGTCATGGCAGCTTCTGCACATGCTTGTTAAGACATATTTTGCATAGATATGCCCAAAATGTGCAATTTTTTTTAAATCTTCTTCTGTTGGTTTGTTAGTCTTCATTGCAGGCTGATTGTTTTGTTAAAACAGAGAACAACACAGGAATAGGCCCTTTGACCCACAATGTGTGTGCCAAGGCCAACTCTTAACTGCCTTCACATGACCATATCCCTCCATTCCCTGCATATCCATGTACCTATTCTAAAGCCTCTCACATGCCACTATCGTTGTGTTGTATTACGACACTTTATTGCAGCACAAGGGAATAAAGTTTAAGAAGGAACTGCAGATGCTGGAAAATCAAAGGTACACAAAAAAGCTGGAGAAACTCAGCGGGTGCAGCAGCATCTATGGAGCGAAGGAAAAAGGCAACGTTTTGGGCCAAAATTCTTCTTCAGACGTATCATAATGTATAAGTTTATTGGCCAAGTATGTGCACAAACAAGGAATTTGCCTTTGGTGCTCCACTCGCAAGTAACAACGTGACATACAGTAAACCATCAAGAATAAAACATAAAACATTAAAACATTAAGAATAAAACATTATAGTTTAAACATGTGGATGAAATAAAATACCACAGCAAAAGGAGGCTACAGACTTTTGGTTATTGAATAGAGCTACTGCTCATGGGAAAAAAAGCTGTTTTTATGTCTGGCTGTGGCGGCTTTGATGGTCCGGAGTCGCCTTCCAGAGGGAAGTGATTCAAAGAATTCACCTTACATTCTACAGGAACTCTCAAAACCAGGCAGGATAGTTTGGTTGTCACACAAGTACATTAAAGGATATAGAACCAAGATGGTTAAATGAAATTGAGATACAGATTGATTTTATTTTCCCAATGGATGGGCGGAACAGGTTGGAGGGCAGAGTGACCTAACTCAGTTTCCTTGTAAGGTTCAAATCAGGGTTAATCCTACTGATGGGATCTTGTACCACTTCTGACAAATCTTTTATTCAATGAAATATGGTGGTTTAAACTGGACCTCTAAAGGGAGCAAGTATTGTTTTTTGGTTAACCTGTCATTAACCCTTTTAATGTCCCATTCTGTGGTTGGGTGGACTGAGAATTATGACTTCCATCTGGAACAGGGGCAGTTAATAAAGCAGCCAGTCTATTTAACAAATTGTGCATGTGATGCATGTGACCTCAGGGCCATCTGGGAAAATGAGAGTTTCCTGGACAAGACCTACAGTGAGGTTGTCACACCAAGGATACAGGAAGAGTGAAGGTGGGTGACTGTGAGAAAGTTGAGAAAACATGGAGTGCACGATACCCTGGTGGCTGTACCTACTGAAACCAGGTACACCATCCTGGGAGCTGATTACACAACAAGATTGAGTGGTAGCCAGGACTGTGAGTCCAACCCTGGTGCTGGGGCTCAACGGGGAAGAATGACGTCAGTCAGAGCCATAGTGGTTGGAGACTCCATCGTCAGAGGTGCGGACAGGAGATTCTGCGGCAGCAGGCGAGACTCCAGGATAGTGTGTTGCCTCCCTGGTGCCAAGGTCTAGGATGTCTCGGAGTGGCTGCATGGCATTCTCAGGAACGAGAGGGAGCAGCCGGAGGTTGTTGTGCATGTTGGCGCAAATGATATTTTTTCGGGAGAGGAAGGAGGTTCTGCGACAAGAACTTACGGAATAGGGTAGATCAATCAGGATGAAAATCAGGACCAGTAGGGTAGTGATCTCAGGATTGCTTCCAGTGCCTTGTGTTAATGAAGGTAAGAATAGCAAGATTGGGGAAATGATAGTGTGGTTGAGGAGTTGGTGCAGGGGGCAGGGATTCAGATTTCTGGATCATTGGGATCTCTTCTGGGGCAAGGTGACCTGTATAAAAGGGATGGGTTGCACCTAAACTGGAGAGGGACCAACATCCGAGCGGGCAGGTTTGCTCATGCTACACGGGAGGGTTTAAACTAGTGGGTGGGATCTCGTGGAGGACAGAGGCATGTGAAAGGCTAGACGTTGGAATGGAGGATGGTGTGGGAAAGGTTAGTGGACAGAATAGGCAGGTGAAAGGCGGAGAGCGAAGAAGGAGGGTTGGTTTAATCTGTACATATTTTAATGCAAGGGGCCTGACGGGTAAAACAGATGAGCTTAGGCTCATGGATAGGTACGAGCAACTTGGACGTTGTAGCCATGACTGAAACTTGGCTAAGGAAGGGGCAAGACTGGCAGCTCAATGTTCTGGGATACAGGAGCCTCAGGAGAGACAGGGGTGAGGGAAAAGACGAGGAGGGGTTGCATTGTTGGTTAAAGAGGATGTCACGGCAGAGTTCAGAGGTGACATTACGGACGGTTCGTCTAGTGAGGCTATATGGGTGGAGCTGAGGAACAAGTAAGGGATGATCACCTTGTTGGGGGTGAACTACAGACCCCCGAATAGTAAAAGGGAATAAAGGGAATGTGCCGGGAGATTGCAGACAGCTGCAGGTCAAATAAGGTTGTTGTAGGAGTGGATTTTAAAATTCCCAATATTGACTGGGAAAATCATAGCGTGAAGGGTTCAGATGGGGTGCAATTCCTCGAAAATGTTCCGGAGAGTTTTCTTAAGCAGTATGTGGAGACACCCACATGTGAGAGGGCAATGCTGGATCTAGTATTGGGAGATTGGGAAGGGCAAGTTGATGAAGTGTGTGTGGAGGATCCTTTTGGGACCAGTGACCACAGTATGATTAGGTTTAAGATAGTTATGGATAGGGATGGAGAGAGTCTATGTGTTAAAATGTTCAACTGGGATAAGGTCAACTTTGAGGATATGAGAGAAGGTCTTGCTCAAGTTGACTGGAGCAGGTTATTAGATGGGAAAGTGGGATGTTTTTAAAAGTGTACTGAAGAAAGCTCAGGATGTGTGCATCCCCTTTAGAGTGAAGGGCAAAGCAGGCACATGTAAGGAAGCTTGGCTGACGAGGGAATTGAGACATTAGTCAAAATCACGAAGGAAGCATGGGACAGATATATGCAGTTGGGATCAAGTGCATCCCTGGAGGAGTTTTGGAAGCTAAGAAGTAAGCTAAAAAAGGAAATCAAAAGGGCAAAAATGGGTCAGGAGATAGCTCTGGTGGGTAGCATTAAGGACAATCCCAAAATATTTTATAAATACATAAGGGATAAAGGGTAACTAGAGAGTGAGTGTGACCTCTCAGGAATCAAAGCGGTCACCTCTGTGTGGAGCCACACGAGACGAGCAAGGTCCTAAATTAGTATTTCTTGTCTGTATTTACTGAGGAGAAAGACAGTAGGATGGAGGAAATTGGAGCAGTCACTGGAAGTGTCTTGAGAGAAGTCAGAGTTACTGTCGAAGAAGTACTGAAGGTACTGTCATGTTTGAAGGTAGACAAATCTCCAAGGCCTGATCTGATATATCCGAGGGTGGCAAATGTTGTGCCTCTTTGCAAGAAGGGCTGCAGGGAAAATTCTGGGAACAATAGGCGGATGAGCTTAACATCTGTAGTTGGAAAGTTGCTAGAGAGTATTCTGAGGGATAGGTTATACAAGCATTTGAATGGGCAATGGCTGATTAGGGATAATCAACATGATTTTGTTCGTGGGAGGTTGTGTCTCACAAATCTGACTGATTTTTTTGAAGACGTGACCAAAAGGTTGATGAAGGCAAAGCTCTAAATGTTGTGGACATGGACTTCAGTGAGGCTTTCGACAAGGTTCCGCATGGTAGGCTGCTCTGGAAGGTTAGATTGCATGGGATCCAAGGAGAGATAGCTGAATGAATAGCAAATTGGCTCCATGGAAGGAAGCAGAGGGTAATGGTGGAAGGTTGCTTCTCAGACTGGATGCCTGTGACTAGTGGTGTGCCTAAGGGTTCTGTTCTGGGCCCATTACTGTTTGTCATCTACTTAGCAAGTTTGCATATAATACAAAAGTTAGTGGTTTTGCAGATAGTGAAGATGGTCGTGAACAATTGCAGCAGGATCTGGATCAATTGACCAGGTGGGCGGAGGAATGGTTGATGGAATTTAATATAGAAAATTGTGAGGTTTTGCATTTTGGGATGTTGAACAAGGGCAGGACCTACACAATAAATGGTAGGCCTCTGGGTAGTGTTGTAGAGCAGAGGGATCTCGGAGTACAGGTGCATGGTTCCTTGAAGGTCGAGTCACAGGTGGTCAAAAAGGCTTTTGGCACTCTGGCCTTCATCAGTCAGAGTACTGAGTATAGAAGTTGGGAGAGCATGTTGCAGCTGTATAAGACTTTGGTGAGGGCATTTAGAATATTGTGTTCAGTTCTGGGCATCATGTTACAAAATACAAGATACAAGATACATTTATTTATCACATGTGCCAGTTAGCACAGTGAAATGTGATCACCATACAGCCATACAATAAAATAAAGAACACACCACACGATAGAGTTAAATATGAAACATCCCCACACAGCAGAATCAAAGGTTTCCCACTGTGAGGGAAGGCACCAAAGTCAGTCTCTTCCTCGATGTTCACCCATGGTTGGGGCCTCCGGAGCCCTCTGCAGTCACCGCTACGGGCAGCCCGCCGCTCAGTACCGCTCGCCGCGATGTTGGCTCTCCGACGTCGGAACTGGAGGCCAACCTCAGCGGCTTGGACCTCAAAATCGGCCTCTTCCCACTGGAGTCCACAGCTTCCGACGTCCCCAGGCTGCGCCGGGTGGAGATTCAACACTGGCGGCCCTCGGCAAAGGGCCCCAGCGCGATATCGATCAGCGCCGCCCGTGTCGGGAGCTCCGTGAACCACAGCTCCATGATGTCGACTCTGCAGCCCCCAACGCTCCAAACGGCGAACCAGGTAGGTATCGCCCGCTCCACGGTGAATCCAGCGCCGCGCCGCGCCGCCGCTGTTGTAGCTCTGGTCCGGTCCCCGGTCTCCGGTAGGAAAGGCTGCTCCGATGCAGCTGATAGGCCGCAAGGAGAGGGGGCGAGGACGCGAATCGGAGAAATAGTTGCATCCCCGCCAGGAAGCGACTAAGAAACAGTGTCCCCCTTACCCTATCCGCCTCCCCCACATAGAAAAGCTAAAGTAATTGTAATTGTAATTGTAATTGTAATTGTAAATCTTTATTGTCATTTCCTGAGTATTCGCATACTCAGAGGAAACAAAAAAATGTTTCTCAACCAGTGTCCATTCAGTTTTCACAAAACCAGTGTCCATTCACAAAACAAACAGTTTAGACAAACTAAAATTAAAAAAGAAGGGAAAAAAACGGACAGGCTGTAGGCAGAGGCACCATCAATGCAGCGCCCCTAGGGAATTACTTACAGGTAAGAAAAGGGTTCCGAAAATATTTACAAGGATATTGCCAGGACTAGAGTGTGTGAGCTATATGGAGAGGTTGAGTGGGCTGGGTCTCTATTCCATGGAGTGCAGGAGGATGGGGTGAGGTCTTATAGAGGTGTATAAATCATGAGAGGAACAGATCAGGTAGATGCATAGTCTTTTGTCCAGAGTATGGGAATCGAGGACCAGACAGACGTTCAAGGCGAAGGGGAAAAGATTTCATTGGAATCCGAGGGGTAACTTTTTCACGAAAAGGGTTGTTGCTGTATGGAACAAGCTGCCAGAGGAGGTAGTTGAGGCTGGGACAATCCCATTGTTTAAGAAACAGTTAGACAGGTATATGGATAGGACAGGTTTGGAGGGATATGGACCAAGCGCAGGCAAGTGGGACTAGTGTAGCTGGGTCATTGTTGGCTGGTGTGGGTGAGTTGGGCCGAAGGGCCTGTTTCCACACTGTATCCCTCTATGACTTTATGACTCTCTGACTATATTCTGCATTAAGCCATGGAACAAATTATGGACACTAGATAGATTCTAAGTTCTGCACAACAGTTTGAAAATGACCTTTAATTGACTGGTACCTATGTGGAGCTGTCTCACTGTATACAATGGAGTTGTGGAGTGCCTTAGGTGAAGGTGCAGCAGACTGCAGTTTTTCTATGGGTCTAAGAACAATATTCCTTCTCTGTTCAGGTCCTGAAAAGGAAAAAGATCAACATTTCCTGCGGAATTTTCTGACCAGTTTTCTGTTCAAGCTACTCGATGCATGTTGCAACCAGGTGGACTGTGAACTGTAGGTGCACCATTGAAATATCTCGACTTTGGGTCGTATTATTGACATTTAAAGAGCCAAAAGATCTTGGTACACTTCTATGAAATATTGAGCCACAAGGAAATGCAGATGTTAGAATCTTATGCAGAACACAAAGTCAGGCAGCGAGTCAGGCAGCAACTCTGGAGAGCATGGACAGGTTAAGTGTCCCAATCCAAAACATCGCCTATCCGTGTCCTCCAGAGATGCTGTCTGACCCGCAGAGTTACTCCAGCAACTTGTGTTCTTTATAAAACATTGGCACACAGCTGGAATAGTGTGTGCAATTTTGTCTAGTTGCCATGTTGTAGGAAGGACCTGACTGCACAGTTGAGGAGAATCTCAAGGACGTTACCTGAGATGGATTGCTTCAATTATGAGGAAAGACTGGATAGACTGGGATTGATTTGTTTGGTGCAGTACTAGTTGAGGGGTGACATAATAAACAAACGCAAAATTATGAGAGGAGTGGATATTTTCCCCAACGCAAAAGTGTCCAGGACACTTAGGATGGCATGGTAGCGGTAGAGCAGCTGCCTTACAGCGTCAGAGACCCGTGTTCGATCCTGACTACAGGTGTTTGTCTGTGCGGAGTTTGTGCGTTCCCCCCGTGACATGCATGGGTTTTCTCCGAGATCTTCAGTTTCCTCCCACACTCCAAAGATGTACAGGTTTGCAGATTAATTGGCTTGGTATAAATGTTTTTAAAAAATTGTCCTTTGTGTGTATAGGGTAGTGTTAATGTGTGGGGATCGCTGGTTAGCATGGACTTGGTGGGCCGAAGTGCCTGCTTCTGCACTATATCTCTAAACAAAATGAAACTAAACTAAACTAGCGGGTCAATGTTTAAGATAAGGAGGAAAAGGTTAAGAGAGATCTGAAGAAGTATTTCTTCACTCAGAGTGTGGTAGTAATCTGATGGTGGAGGCAGGTAGTCTCATAACATTTAACAGGCTTCTGGAGGTGCACTTAAATTTTCCATGCATAGAAGGCTGTAGGCCAAGTATAGACAATTCAGATTAGTATAATTGGGCACTTGATTCACATGGTAGACAGTAGGACCTGTTTCTGTGCTGTGTGATTCTATGACATGTAGGTTCTCTTTTCCTCATCAATTAAAAAATAACCGCACAGCTGTGGCAAAAGAACTAGTCATTCCACAAGACAACCACTCAACATAGCTCTGGCTACTAACTCTGATAATTTATTTTCCATACAGACACTATCCTTTCTAGCAACTTCAATAATGTCGCTATGTGGCAAATATCAAATGTAAATCCAGTTATTAACAGCAATGCTCTAATCAAGTTTCTCTTAGTTTAGATTAGCTTAGAGATACAGCGTGGAAATGGACCTTAGGCCCACTGAGCCGGCACCGACCAATGATCACTCATACACTAGCTCTATCCTACACACTAGGGACAATTACAAAAGCCAATTAACCTATAAACCTGCATGTCCTTGAAGTGTGGGAGGAAATTGGGGACCTGGAGAAAACCCACACAGTCACAGGGAGAATGTACAAACTCTGTACAAACAGCACCCGTAGCCAGGATTGAACTCAAGTCTCTGGTGAAGTAAGGCAACAACTGTACAACTGCGCCACAGTGTCACCCCTAAGTTGTCGTTCCCTCTTAAAATACAGCCTGTGATTAGGCCCAGAAGGGTCTGTTGATGTGAGAGCTGAGACAAATAATTAAATTGCCTGCACGTTATACAACACAGAGGATATTTTTGTTTTAAAATAGCTCAGGTAAGAAGGACTTCCCCTTCTGTTATTCTTATCTATTCAAGGTCTATATAATTACTTTTAAGAAGATTGCAATAACTTGGAGAAAGGTTTTACAGAAACTCATGCTGCTTCGAAAGAATAGAGTCACTTACACTGCATCTAGCATTGTGAGACCACATTCATTATCAGCTCACTACTATTTTAGATCAGCACTATCAAGCCAAGAGCAAGTATGGAAGCAGTAGGTTTCCGGTGACGTGCCAAACATACGGCAGTGTTTGTCACTGGAAAAATCCTTACACCAGTTCCAAAACTGAGGAGAGTTCTGATGAAACATTTTTGCCAGGTTATTATTAATGACAGGTAGTAGGGAATGATTTCAAGCTGGTAATTCCATCTCAGGGTTTGGATGATTAGAAGCTGTTTGAACTTCACCTTGTGCTTTAAGATGTAATATGAAACTGCCTTGCAATCATTTCCAGCCTTTTATGCTTTCCACTGAAAAATTGACAACCTTGTTGGAAAATTGGGTTGGGCCATCAAGCATTAGCGCTACACTTTTCAGAAAAAGACTGTTCCTGGTCAAAATAAATATGGTCTTGCAAGTGAGCTCCTAAAGCTGTAAATAAAATCCAGTGGCATATCAATCACTGAACAATCATGGTAGTTTCACTCTAGTTCAGTTTAGTTTAGTTTAAGTTTGAGTTTGAGTTTGGGTTGTATTTAGTTTATTGTCACATGTACCGAGGTACAGTGAAAAGGTTTTGTTGCATGCTAACCAGTCAGCAGAAAGACGATACATGATTATTTTAAGATACAGCATGGAAGCAGAACCTTTGGACCACTGAGTCCATGCCGACCATCGATAACCCATTCACACTAGTTTTATGTTTTTCCAATTTTGCATCCACTCCCTAAACATTAGGAGCAATGTGCAGAAGCCAATTAACCTGCAAACCCACATGTCATTAAGATGTGGGATGAAACCATAGTATGTGGATGAAACCCACGTGGTCACGAGGTGAACATGCAAACTCCACACAGACAGCACCTGAGGAAAGCATCAAACCCAGTGCTGTGAGGCAGCTGCGCCACCATGCTGCCCACTGTACCCCGAGAACCAGTCAAATATACTAAAGTACAAAAACCTCAAAATTGTTGTTTAGAAATATAAAATTATCCCCTTAGCAATCCACCCTGTGACTGCTGCATCAGTCTGCAGTGGTAACATCATTATAGCCTCTTTGCATCTTCAATCAAACCTTTTAAATGTCATTACACATGTGCTCTTTTAATTAAAACAATGACGATACATAGCATAAATTGTTTCAATGGAACAGAGCAAATCATTTAATCACGGAGTTCAGACAGCATCGGTTGCTTTTGTCGTAATTTCTGAGTAAACCTGTCGAGCAAATTAATATCTTCTTAGTCATAGCCAAAACATCCATAATTATCTCTGTGTCACACCATTTCCTTGTTGACTTTAGGCTGTTTGTCATCCCCTGATAAATGCCGACACGTTATTCCCGTGAATACCTCTCAGATACATCTGCATGTGGCCTGCTGTAGTATTGATTGCTGCCTGGTTGCTGGTGACTAGTTGGGGGAGCGGTAGGCAAAATTGGAACTTCCAGGGAGCCAACGTCTCAGCTCATACAGTGTATAGGTGAAGGGTTTTGAATATGCAGGCACTGCTTATGCATTGTCTACATTGAAACTGAGCTGTATTTTATTTATTTCCAGCTCTTGAATGTAACTGGGACTTTTCAAGATGCGCAGGCATCAATTAAATATTCAATGCAACATCAACAATTTGAAGAAGGGTCATTTCCTTCTCTTCAAAATGCTTAACCTGTAAATGTAAGTAAAAAAAAAACAAAGATGTTTCATTCTCCCAGTCGTGTATTAAATACCCAATACTGGATGCTGAACAATTTTCCAGTAAGTGGAGCTACTGACAACAGCACTTTGCTGATTTAACATAGGCTCATAACTAACCCCCTCCCATTGACTCCATTTACACCTCACGCTGCCTCGGCCAAGGCTAGCAGCATAATCAAGGATGAGTTGCACCCCATACATTCCCTCTTCTCCCCTCTCCATCAAACAATAGGTAAAAAACACTCACTTCCAGATTCAGGGACAGTTTCTTCCCAGCTGTTATCAGGCAACTGAACCATCTTATCAACAGCTAGAGAGGGCATTCCTGAGCTACTATCTACCTCATTGGAGCCCCTTAGACTATCTTTGATCAGACTTTATAGACAATAGACAATAGACAATAGGTGCAGGAGTAGGCCATTCGGCCCTTCGAGCCACCACCACCATTCCACCGAACTCACAACTCTGTGTGAAAAAGTGTTTCCTTGTCTCCGTTCTAAATGGCTTACCCCTTATTCTTACTGTGGCCCCTGGTTCTGGACTCCCCCAATATTGGGAACGTGTTTGCTGCCTCTAGCATGTCCAAGCCCTTAATAATCTTATATGTTTCAATAAGATGCCCTCTCATCCTTCTAAACGCCAGAGTATACAAGCCCAGCCGCTCCATTCTCTCAGCATATGACATTCCCGCCATTCCGGGATTTAACCTTGTAAACCTATGCTGCACTCCCTCAATAGAACGAAAGTCCTTCCTCAAATTAGGGGACCAAAACTGCACACATTACGCCAGGTGTGGTCTCACTAGGGCCCTATACAACTGCAGAAGGACGTCTTTGCTCCTATACTCAACTCCTCTTGTTATGAAGGCCAACATGCCATTCACTTTCTTCGCTGCCTGCTGTACCTGCATGCTTACTTTCATTGACTGATGAATAAGGACCCCTAGATCCCTTTGTACTTCCCTTTTTCCCAATTTGACGCCATTTCGATAGTAATCTGCCTTCCTGTTTTTGCTACCAAAGTGGATAACCTCACATTTATCCGCATTAAACTTCATCTGCCATGCATCTGCCCACTCACCCAACCTGTCTAACTCACCCTGCATTCTCATAGCATCCTCCTCACAGTTCACACTTCCACCCAGCTTTATGTCATCTGCAAACTTGCTAATGTTACTTTGAATCCATAAATCATTGATCTATATTGTAAATAGCTGCGGTCCCAGCACCGAGCCGTGTGGTACCTCACTAGTCACTGCCTGCCATTCTGAAAGGGACCCGTTAATCCCAACTCTTTATTTCCTGTCTGCCAACCAATTTTCTATCCATGTCAGCACTCTACCCCCAATACCATGTGCCCTAATTTTGCCCATTAATCTCCAACTTTACTGGACTTTAACTTGCGACTTGGACTTTATCTAAACGTTATTCACATTGTTCCCTTTATCATGTATCTGTACATTGTGGATAGCTCGATTGCAATTATGTACTGTCTATCGCTGACTGGTTAGTACACAACACAAGCTTTCCACTGTACCTCGGTAGACAAACAAAACTCAATTCAACTCAAAAATAAATATCAAGACAGCCCATTGTTTGTTTGTTAGTCTTTCCAGGTAGGAATTGCACCTATTGGAGAGTAAAATAATGTTTGTTTGAACCAAAGTGGTGTATTCAATCACGTCAATGTCTCCAATTGAAGGTTAAATAAAACAAAAGGACTTCACTATTAATTTCAGCATTCGTGGCCTTAGCAGGTGTTTGAAGTAACCTTGTGCCTTTCAAAATCGTATCAAGTGCACTTTTAGATTTCCTTCATGTGGTTCAGAGTCATTTCAGTCAATGTTTAACCTTCTGATCATTCTTGCTTAATTTTAAATATAAATTTATCATGGCTGATCAATCTGTTCTTCTAACTCATTCATATCAGTGACTTCCTGCACATTAAATAAATATAATGTGGAGGGCTCATGTTTCCCATCTGTCGTTTGATGTACTGCTTGGGTGATCTTTATAAGAATACATTTGAAAAAAGAGTTCATATTCAAATAATTCGAGAACTACAAAATTCCATAAGGTTTTGAACTAAATATGCTGCAGATCACATTAGCCTTTATATCATTTTGAATGTTACGCTGAGATAATACTTATTCCTACAATGGCCACCTCTCATATCAGCACTCCCAGCAATTTGCCAGACAGGCAAAAGGTTAGATCTCTAATTAAAGATAACTTTACAAAACCAGTTCCTTTATTTGATGCATTTTTACATAACAAAACGGCTTCTGCAAAAAATAGCTCTCCCACATAAAAGGCTACCATGCATTGTAATTTGGACCATTTATTCCAAACAAGTAAGTGGTGATCCGTGGCTTAATTGCTGACCATTAGGGTGTGTGATGTCCACTTAAGACAAGCCTTAAGAATCTACATTGGCAGCAACAGCTAACAAGGAGGAAATAACCTCAATGATGCAGAAAGAACATCACCTTTCAATAGAGAAATTATGTTTTCAGTTTGTATTTTAATCTCACTGCTAAATAGAACTCAGTCCCTACATCACTGCTGCATTTGTATTTGGATTTCATTTAAAATCTGATCAGGTTGGTTGCTGCTCATATGAAGTTTCATCGGAGCCAAAGATTTTACTTAAATCCCAACCAAGGCATGTGAATTTAGGTGGGAAATCGAAAACGTGTCAACAGCTTTTCAAATAAGGCCAGGAGCACTTGGATGGTGATTCAAGGTGTCAAACTGAGTGAAAGGGGCACACACAGTTGTAGATTTTTTTAATTTTGGTTTGCTGGTGTTCCAAGCTATTAGAGTAAAGAAATCCATCCTGCTTTTGTTATTTATTTTTAATCATACTTAGGGATTGCTTTGAAACATTGCTGGCGACAGAGGCATTTCTTTGACATTCAAAATATAAGTGTCTTCCTTTTCATCTGACATTTAGAACATAGAACAGTACAGCACAAAAACAGGCCCTTCGGACCACAATGTCTACTGAACATCAACCCAAGATCATCACTTACCTACCTGCAAGTAAACCATATGGTTCCATTCCCTGCATTTCCATGTGCCCGTCTAAAAGTCTTTTAAATGCCATTAATGTATCTGCTTCAACCACCACCCCAGCAGTGCGTTCTAAGCATTCATCAGCCAATGTGTAAAAAAACTTGCCTCACCCATCTCCTTTAAACTTTGCCCCTCGCACCTTTTGCCATCTAATATTTGATGTTTCCATCATTCCACATAAAGATGCAATGTGATGCCTTTTGCTGCGATAAATTTATTTCATTTTTTTAATTACATTTTTCGTGCCAGCACAAAGGACTCTACAAGATATCAATTATCTGCTGTATAGTCTTTCAATCAATTAACATTTTTTAATGTGGGATTTTTGGGAAAAAAACCCTAAAATTTGTGAAAATCTACGATGAACTTTAGCGAGGGCTGTGTAATGGAACTTATTTCCCCTAACTTGCATGTGCAAATCTTAAAGTGCATAAATTTGAATGCATACAAGGTTTCTGTCCAAATGTTTATTCTCATGAAAAAACCTGCCCTAATTCCATATTCCTAACTTCACCCTATTCCCCTCTTGCCCAACCTATCTGGGCTATCATTGTAGTGTCATATTAAATCCAACCCCAAGATAATTAATGAGAAGAGAAAGGTTGAATTACTGTAATTATTTCTTTATTACTATGGTTTTAATAGTGCTATTTTATTTTGCTTTGCATCTGGCACCAGTCTTCTCATTAACAACATGAGTCAGTGGCTATTAGTGGAAGTGCTAATTTCATATTACTCCAAAGGTTCTAATATCAAGAATATACAGCTGTTGTGGTTCTACTTGAAACTGACATTGTTGTGGTTTTATTTAAAAAATGTTCCAATTCCTAATGTACCATTGTTCAAACTGGAATTAATCTTTATTCAGCCTGCAGATATAAACTTAAAATATCAGAGACTAAAGCCAAATGGCGATCTTTTTGTTTTCTTAAGGGATTGAATGCCAGTTTTAATCAGGATTTAAGTTTGTTTGTATTAAATGAATAGTCTACAATGTAATTTCAATCAATGTGGATCCGAAACAACATCTCCTCCCCACTGACCATCAACACTAGTGTACCTTAAGGTTGCGCTGCTCCCTGCTCTACCCTCTTTACACCATGGAAGTGTGTCTAAGCACAGCTGCAATATCATCTATAAATTTGCTGACAACACCACTGTTACTGACTGAATCACGGGTGGTGATGAGTCAGGATCCAGGAGAGGGAAAGAACATTTGGTTGAGTGGTGTTGCAACAGCTACGTCTTGTTCAACGTCAATAAAAACCAACGGCCGAATCAATGACTTCAGAAAGAGGATGTCGGGAGATCACAATGGTCTGAAGTTCAATGGTGGTTCCATGATGCTTTTATTGTTACATGTGCAAACACACAGTTAAATCATATTCCTTACATGCAGTCCAGTAAAGTATTGCTACATCCAAGCACAATCCTCATTCGAAAATTGTACAGAAATAGCCCACTTATCCCGCATGCGAGGTGTCAATGTTTGGCATAATTTTCAAAGTCCAGTCTGCACTCCAGGTCACGTGAATGGTGTCCGATCCAGGCAAGCACTAGGCTGTTGCAGGGCCTCCAACCATCGCCTCCCATGGATGTGTGGATCGACCAGCGAACTGACATTCCTCTCCTAGCCTGTACACCCTTGTGTCAGTTTTCACACATATTTATAATTACATACATTTTACGTCAACATTTTAGGTGTAGAATTACTTATTTACAATGAGAGTACATCTCAATTGACAAGACAACTTGGAATATTCAAGCATCTGTGGATACGTTCAGAGCACAATGCCCGGGAAATCAAAATATAATTCTCCTTACATGGCTCCCTGGATTTACAAACAACCCAATATTGATTACCAGGATAAATATTCCTTAAAGTTGCAGGTATATATCATTAACTATTCATTAACATGACAGATGACCAATTAATCCCTACCCTGATCTCAAGCAGAGAGTTTCATTTTATAACACTTTCAAAGTTCTTAAATTATAAGTTGTTTCATGTATCTTTGTATTATAACATAACTTTGTAAAATGTCAATAGGAGCTTTATCCGTGTCCAAAGTATATCCCCAAAGCCTGAGGAAGGGTATCAACCCGAAACGTCAGCCATTCTTTTTCTCCAGAGATGCTGCCTGTCTTTAGCTTTCCATGTTGATCCCCAAAGTTAACTCCCACTGTGAAATGTTAGACTGCAATCTTTGTTGAAAATATACTCTGTTTGATTTCTACTTGCAAGTTATACATGAACAAATATTTTTTTAAAGACTGGTTCTCACTTGTATTAATTGTATCCTGATTTAAACTGACATTCAATCACTAAGAAAATGACAAGACCATGATTTGTTTTCAGATAGAGCCTGGACATGGGAGAGAGAGGTATGCACTCACTTTAAGTATTGGTATTGGTTTATTATTGTCACTGTACCAAGATACAGTGAAGAGGTGTTTAAGAGGGAACTGCAGATGCTGGAGAATCGAAGGTTACACAGAAAAGCTGGAGAAACTCAGCGGGTGCAGCAGCATCTATGGAGCGAAAGAAATAGGCAACGTTTCGGGCCGAAACCCTTCTTCAGACTGATCAGGGGTGGGGGTGGGTGGGGACAAGAAAGGGAAAAGGAGGAGTAGCCGGAAGGCTGGAGGGTGGGAGGAGACAGCAGGGGAGCTGAGGAAGGGGAGGAGACAGCAAGGACTAACAGAATTGGGAGAAGTCGATGTTCATGCCCCCGGGGTGCAGACTCCCCAAACGGAATATGAGGTGCTGTTCCTCCAATTTCCGGTGCTGCTCGCTGTGGCCATGGAGGAGACCCAGGACAGAGAGGTCGGAGGCGGAGTGGGAGGGGGAGTTGAAGTGCTGAGCCACCGGGAGGTCAGCTTGGTTATTGCGGACCGAGCGGAGGTGTTCGGCGAAACGATCGCCCAACCTCCGCTTGGTCTCACCGATATAGATCTGCTGACATCTAGAGCAGCGGACGCAATAGATGAGGTTGGAAGAGATGCAGGTAAACCTCTGTCGCACCTGGAACGATTGCTTGGGTCCTTGAACGGAGTCGAGGGGGGAGGTAAAGGGACAAGTGTTGCATCTCTTGCGGTTGCAAGGGAAAGTGCCCGGGGAGGGGCTGGACCGAGAGGGAAGGGAAGAATTGACAAGGGAGTTATGGAGGGAGCGGTCTTTGCGGAAGGCAGATATGGGGGGAGATGGGAAGATGTGGCGAGTAGTGGGGTCACGTTGGAGGTGGTGAAACTGACGGAGGATTATTTTTTGTATGTGACGGCTGGTGGGGTGAAAGGTGAGGACTAGGGGGACTCGGCCCTTGTTGCGAGTGCGGGGATGGGGAGAGAGAGCAGTGTTGCGGGGTATGGAAGAGACCCTGGTGCGAGCCTCATTTATGGTGGAGGAGGGGAACCCCCGTTCCCTGAATAGTGAGGACATTTCAGATGTCCTGGTGTGGAACGCCTCATCCGTGGAGCAGATGCGGCGTAGACGGAGGAATTGGGAGTAGGGGATGGAGTCCTTACAGGAAGCAGGGTGGGAAGAAGTGTAGTCCAGATAGCCATGGGAGTCAGTGGGTTTATAGTGTATGTCGGTTAGAAGTCTATCACCTGCAATGGAGATAGTGACACTCGCAACAAGGGCCGAGTCCCCCTAGTCCTCACCTTTCACCCCACCAGCCGTCACATACAAAAAATAATCCTCCGTCAGTTTCGCCACCTCCAACGTGACCCCACTACTCGCCACATCTTCCCATCTTTCCCTTGCAACCGCAAGAGATGCAACACTTGTCCCTTTACCTCCCCCCTCGACTCCGTTCAAGGACCCAAGCAATCGTTCCAGGTGCGACAGAGGTTTACCTGCATCTCTTCCAACCTCATCTATTGCGTCCGCTGCTCTAGATGTCAGCAGATCTATATCGGTGAGACCAAGCGGAGGTTGGGCGATCGTTTCACCGAACACCTCCGCTCGGTCCGCAATAACCAAGCTGACCTCCCGGTGGCTCAGCACTTCAACTCCCCCTCCCACTCCGCCTCCGACCTCTCTGTCCTGGGTCTCCTCCATGGCCACAGCGAGCAGCACCGGAAATTGGAGGAACAGCACCTCATATTCCGTTTGGGGAGTCTGCACCCCGGGGGCATGAACATCGACTTCTCCCAATTCTGTTAGTCCTTGCTGTCTCCTCCCCTTCCTCAGCTCCCCTGCTGTCTCCTCCCACCCTCCAGCCTTCCGGCTACTCCTCCTTTTCCCTTTCTTGTCCCCACCCACCCCCACCCCTGATCAGTCTGAAGAAGGGTTTCGGCCCGAAACGTTGCCTATTTCCTTCGCTCCATAGATGCTGCTGCACCCGCTGAGTTTCTCCAGCTTTTCTGTGTAACCTTCGATTCTCCAGCATCTGCAGTTCCCTCTTAAACACCTCTTCACTGTATCTTGGTACAGTGACAATAATAAACCGATACCAATACTTAAAGTGAGTGCATACCTCTCTCTCCCATCTCTAGGCTCTATCTCTAGGGCCGAGTCCCTAACCTACAGTGAAGAGGTGTTGTTTGTGTGCAACCCAATTAAAACAGATAGTACTATAGATTAATACAATCAAACCACACACAGGTCCAATAGGTAAAGTAAAAAGAAAAACACAAGAGCGCAGAATATAGATTCAGCATCTTACAGTTCCAGAGAAAAAATCTAATGTTCAACAATGAGGTAAATTGGAAGATTGGGACTACAAACTAGTTAATGGTAGAACCCTTTAGAAGTCTGATATGACATGGGAAGAAGCTGTTCCTTGTAGGCGACTACTATATTGGTACAACTGAGGACACATAAAGCAGATTTACTTTCCTAAAGCACATTCATAAATTAGATTGGCTTTTCTGAATGTCCTGTAGTTTCATAGTCATTATATTGCTGATGCAACATTTTTTATTTGGCTGGGCTTGCACTCTATTACTTCCTTCAAGGTGAAACCAAGTTGATGAAAAGACAGCAATGCAACACTTCCAGATGAGTTCAATACTTTCTATGCTCGCTTCGAAAAGAGCAATGTTGTACCTTCATGAGCCTCCACAGTCACCCCAACACTGTAATCTCAGCTTCAAAGGCCAACATCAGAAGATCCTTCATGAGGGTAAACATTCGGAAACCCTGATGGTATATCTGGCCACGTTCATAAACCCTGTGTGGAACAACTGGCTGGGGTTTCCACAGACCTTTTCAACTTCTCACTGCCAGGATCCAACAAACCCGCCAGCTTTAAAAAGACATCCATAATACCGGTGCTCAATGAGAACAAGATAACATGCCTCAGCGGCTACCAGCCAGCAGCACTCACATCCATTGTGATGAAGTGCTTTGAGAGAAGATAGACACAAAATGCTGGAGTAACTCAGCAGGTCAGGCAGCATCTCTGGAGAAAAGGAATAGGTGCCGTTTTGGGTCGGAACCCTTCTTCTGACTCTGCATCTGCAGTTCCCTCATACACAATGTTTCGAGAGAATGTTTATGATGTGTGTCAACTCCTGCCATAATAAGAATTACAATTCACCTACTGCTGTGACAGATCAACAGCAGGTGCAATCTTATAAGCTCTTCACTCTGCACTGGATCACTTGTACAACAACAGCACACACGTCAGGCTGTTATTACTCAATATGGAGCTCAGTGTTCAACAGCATCATCCCCTTTAAACTTATTGTCAAACTCAGGGAGCTTGGTCCCTGCTTGTGCCCATGCAATTAGATCCTCGACATTCTCATCAGCAGACCTCAATCTCTAGCAACCTCTTCAGCAAAGAAAGATACGGTGAGCCCCGGGCAGCAGCAGTGATGATCGGAAGCCGTCAAGCTCGGCCCCGAACACTGGAGAGTCGGGAGAAGGGAGCAGCTGGCGACGACAGATGTGAGGAGTGGGCCGATAGGAAATGGGACTGGGGCATTGCCTCCAGCAATTGTTTCAAGGTTGGCTGCAGGAGGCGCCCCCGGGATACAACAGTGGTTGAGCAAAGAGAAGGACGTTGGCTCACAGGTTGAGCTGGTCGAGGTCGACGGAGGAGGTTCTGGAGCAGCCTGTGGCTTACCTGGATTGAGAACCGCTCCTGAATGTCGTGCACATGAACTGAACTTTGGACTTTTTGCAAATGGTGCAAAATTATGGCGACTTGTGCATGTGTGATCTATGCAAAAAGAATTTCACTGTGCAGAGCACGGAACAATACAGCACCATTGAACTATTGAGCACATTCTCTGCGCGGACCATTCGCCCATATGATCCCAACAGCTTCATGATCAGTCCTCTGCTCCACTCTCTATAGAAACATAGAAACATAGATAATAGGTGCAGGAGGAGGCCATTCGGCCCTTCAAGCCAGCACCGCCATTCATTGTGATCATGGCTGATCGTCCCAAATCAATAACCCGTACCTGCCTTCTCCCCATATCCCTTGAATCCACTAGCCCCTAAAGCTTTATTTAACTCTCTCTTAAATCCATCCAGTGATTTGGCCTCCTCTGCCCTCTGTGGCAGGGAATTCCACAAATTCACAACTCTCTGGGTGAAAACGTTTTTTCTCACCTCAGTCTTAAATGGCCTCCCCTTTGTTCTAAGACTGTGGCCCCTGGTTCTGGACCCGCTCAACATTGGGAACATTTTTCCTGCATCTAGCTTGCCCAGTCCTTTTATAATTGTATATGTTCCTATAAGATCCCCACTCATCCTTCTAAACTCCAGTGAATACAAGCATAGTCTTTTCAATCTTTCCACATATGACAGTCCCGCCATCCCAGGGATCAATCTTGTGAACCTACGCTGCATTGCCTCAATCACAAGGATGTCCTTCCTCAAATTAGGAGACCAAAACTGTACACAATACTCCAGATGAGGTCTTACCAGGGCCCTATACAACTACAGAACAACCTCTTTACTCCTATACTGAAATCCTCTTGTTATGAAGGCCAACATTCCATTAGCTTTCTTCACTGCCTGCTGTAGCTGCACGCCAACTTTCAATGACTGGTGTACAAGGACACCCAGGTCTCATTGCACCTCCCCCGTTCCTAATCTAACCCCATTGAGATAATAATCTGCCCCTCATATACTTATGAGCTTGTAGCCAGACCTAGCTCCAACATCATCTAACTGATAGTTATCTAAGGATAGCTAACCATGAACTTGTTTTGATTGGCGGAACAGTGGTGGAGAGTCAACAGCTTCAAGTTCCTGGGCGTGCACACCTCTGATGATCTGTCTGTGGACTGGCACATTGGAATCAATCACAAAGAAACATCATCAACGCCTCCACTGCCGCAGATGTTTCAGGAAATCCAACGTGTTGCCAAATAGTCTGTCAAACTGCTGCAGGTGCATGAGAGAGAGCATATTGACTGGTTGTATCGTCAAAGACCCACACCATCCTGGCCGTGGCCTCATGTCACTGCTGCCAATGTGGAAATGGTATGGGAGCCTGGGAACCATAACCTCCAGGTTCAAGAACAGCATCTTCACATCAACCACAATCAAATACCAGGCCATTGAACCACATTGCACAACCATAACCATGACCCTCCTTCACCAATGATCAACTCTAGACTTTGCAAAGGTCACACTACGTGCTTAGCTTGCACTGCTGTGGTCTAAATAACCTAGAGTTAGCGATAATTCTTTATATTGTTGTTTATTATATATATATTTGTCACGTTGTAGCATTATTGTGCTTGTAAAGCTGCGGCAAGCAAGAACTTCATTGACCATATACGATATACGAAATAGCCAAATATGATTAACGATCGTTACCTCGTGCTGTTGACCAGACTTTGGACTTTGAATAATGGCGCCAATAATGGTGGTGCCTGAATGTGTAATATATGCAAAATGAATTTCACTGTGCAGTTGCATATAAAATGATCGAGTCTTTCAGCATGGAAACAAGCCCTTCAGCCCAACTTTCCCACTCCGGCCAACATGTCTCATCTACACTTGTCCACCTGCCTGCATTTGGCCCATATCCACATAAACCTGTTCTATCCATGTACCTGTATCGGTAGTCCCTGTCTCAAATACCTCCTCCTTCAGCTTGTTCCATACACCCACCACCCATTGCGTGAAAATGTTACTCCTAAGATTCCTATTAAAACCTGCGCCCCTCCCCACACACACCTTAAACCTATGTCCTCTGGTTCTCGATTCCCCTACTCTGGGCAAGAGACTCTGTGCATCTGCCCAGTCTATTCCTCTCATGATTTTGTAATTCATGATTCTATATGTGACAAATAAAATACTATTGAACTATTGAAAAGCAATGCAATGCACAAAGCAACTGTCTCATTAAACTGTGCAACTGTGACTGTATTTGGAAAAAGTAAATTTTCCTTTTTTGAAAAAGAATCACAGAATCATAGAAGACATTGGGACAGCTGTATGAAAAGATTTCAAGGGACGTGTCAAATGCAAGCAAGTCAGAATAGTTTGATGGGGCATCTTGGTCAGCATGGGCCAAAGGGCCTGCTGTATGACTCTAAATATACAGCACAAAAACAGGCCCTTTCAGCCCATCTCAATAATGCCGTCCTTTGTATTTATCTTGGCTCTTTGCAACACATCCTTCTAATAGTGCAGCATTCAGGAATAATTGATTCAGTGTAACAAATTAAGACCAGGATCTAGAAATTCAGCCTTGAATGTACAATAGCTCTGGAAGTGGAACACTTACCACTTCAGCTACTCCATCGTGCATATGCTGCTTGCAACAGAAACCAGATGAGAGGAGATGATAAGGCAATGGATTTACACGGTCATGTAGATTGTTCAAAAGAAGAGGATGATATCCATAATTGTGTACAACATTTCCTGAAGCAAAACCTAGATGGAATTGTATAAGTATCTTAGGAAATGTAATTAAATCCATGCAGAGCATCACTTGTAACAGATTTGTTACCATGCCCACTAACAACTGGACTTTTGTTTCCATGACTGGAAAGCCACACCATTGAAAATTAGCTTAGGCTTCATGAATCATCACAATGAATTAAAAAAACAAGCACTGTAGAATTCTGATTATCACCCACATTAATGTAGTAATTAGTCCCTGAAGTTTTGAAGATCAGGAATATGCACAAAAGAAAGGACATGGAATTATGCAATAATTCTTGAAAACTCAGGATGTCCCAAAGCATTTTGCAGCCAATTAAATATGTTTGAAGTGTAGTCACTGTT
Source organism: Leucoraja erinaceus (assembly GCF_028641065.1). Lineage (NCBI taxonomy): Eukaryota > Metazoa > Chordata > Chondrichthyes > Rajiformes > Rajidae > Leucoraja > Leucoraja erinaceus. The sequence continues at coordinate 126,226,196 of NC_073377.1, read as the reverse complement.
GTGATCTAAGAAACATGGTAGCCACTTTACTCACAGTAAACTCCTTGCTTATCTCTCTTGGGTAATTTATGTTTGCCAGTAAGATTCTTAAGTCACCTTTTGAATTGTTGTCATGACATCTTTTACGTTGCAATGATAGATAAGAAATAATAATAACTTTATTTGTTAAGCACCTTAAAAACAACCAAAGCTGACCAAAGTGCTGTACAGAAAAAAGAAAACAAGCAAGACATCATAAAACAGGCAGAACAACAGAACATACAACTAACACGAGGCGCATAAATTACATACAAAAATCCAAACAATAAATTAAAAAAAACATAAAACACAAGTATGAACAACGCAGCAAAACCAAGCAAATAAAGTTAATAAACAATTCAACACCTAACTGGTCTACAAAGGCCATGGAGAATAGATATGTCTTCAGGAGTGATTTAAAAACAGCTAGAGAAGGGGCCTGTTTAACGTGCAGAGGCAATTCATTCCACAATCTCGGAGCCGACACAGCAAAGGCACGGTCCCCTCTGAGCTTCCGCTTAGTTTTTGGCTCAATCAGGAGCAGCTGATCGTCTGACCTGAGAGAGCGGGAGGGCGAATAAGGGTGAAGAAGAAAGGTTGTTACAGTTCAATGCGAAGGAATGCAGGAAGAGAGTTGGGTGGAGAAGCACCATCTGGACAGCTCCTTCAAAGAATTGCAAGAGGCAATGTTAATCCACTGGTCTCCTGTGAAGCATGGGGCTGCACAGCGGCGCAGCGGTAGAGCTGCTGCCTTACAGTGCCAGAGACCCGGGTTCAATCCTGACTATAAGTGCTGTCTATATGGCATTTGTACGTTCTCCCTGTGACTCTGTGAGCTTTCTCCAGATGGTCGGGTTTTTTCCTGCACTCCAAAGACGTAAAGGTTTGTAAGTTAAATGGCTTTGATAAAAATTAAATTGTCCCTAGTATGTAGGATAGTGTTAGTGTACGGGGTAATCGCTGGTTGGTGCGGTCTCAGTAGGTGAAAGGGCCTGTTTCTGCACTGAATCTCTAAAGTCTAAAGCTTACAGTATATCTTCTTGTGTGTGGCTGTTTGAGAAATGCGTAAAAGTGGACTGTAAAGAAATATTCTATGATTAATTATATTTAATAAAACTTTCAAGCCTGCAGCAAATTTGTGCAATGATACAAACTCTTATTATGGATGTTTGTTTCAGGATCATACAGCAAGCTTGCAGCATATGCTGCTTTTGTAACCACTTCAATTAGTTTCAATTAAACTGCAGAACAAAGAGCTGTTGGTTGGAGGATGTAAATCCAGCCTACCAGCAGCAATAGGAAGGTGGATGTTAGTGGCCTGAGAAATAAATTATGTGTTTTTGCTGAAATTGGTTTCACAACTATGAAATCCTGAACCGTCTTTGGAAACTAAATTGCCTGGAAGATTCTAAATAAGATGATCGTTTTGAGTACACATTATATCAGCTTATTTCTGTGATGTCTGTAATTGTTCATGATTGTTCCAGAGGACATAGGTTCAAGGTGAAGGGGAAAAGGTTTAATAGGAATCTGAGGGTGAACGTTTTTCACGCAAAGGGTGGTGGGTGTATGGAACAAGCTGCCACAGGAGGTAGTTGAGGCTGGGGCTATCCTAACATTTAAGAAACAGTTAGACTGGTACATGGATAGGACAGGTTTGGAGGGATATGGACGGAACGCAGGCAGGTGGGACTAGTGTAGCTGGGACATTGTTGGCCAGTATGGGCAAGTTGGCCGAAGGGCCTGTTTCCACACTGTATCACTCTATGACTCTATCTGTGGTTCAGCTCCATTGTACACCAGAGTATAAATATCTTGTTCAAATCCACAGCTCAATCGAATACTGCAGTTAAGTAAACCTTAAACAGTTGAATCCTCTGAATCAGGCACTGCCCATATACACTCTACATTCCAACATCAATTTCAATTTGTAAATGTCTTACATTTGTGCACGTTTAAGGAAAATACATGTGGCTGTATTGACATGAGTAGATGCTTACATTTAATGCATTTGGAGCAATTTTGTTTATCTGCAGTGTCAACACCTGAGCAGGTCTTGTTTGTTACAAACCATTCATGCATTGCGCAGGTCAGCAGTTCTCCCAAATAAGCTTTAACAAAGGTTAGGTTTTAGAGTACATTTCCTTTTACAAAGCAGCAGCAAGAATGATTTTCCCATTTGTGTTAACTGGAAAGTAGGGTTTTAAGTACTAATAGATTTTCACATGCATTTGTAATGTGGCTGGCATTACCAATTGTAAAAGTGCGCAGATAGACACAAAAAGCTGGAGTAACTCAGTGGGGCAGGCAGCATCTCTGGAGAGAAGGAAAGGGTGACTTTTCATGTCGAGACCCTTCTTCAGACTGGTGAGGGATAAGGGAAATGAGAGATATAGACGGTGATGTGGAGAGATAAATAACAATGAATGAAAGATATGCAAAAAAGTAACGATGATAATGCAAACAGGCCATTGTTATTTGTTTCTAGGGTGAAAATGATAAGCTAGTGGGTGGGTGAGGGATAGAGAGAGAGAGGGAATGCCGAGGCTACCTGAAGTGAGAGAAATCAATATTCATACCATTGGGCTGTAAGCTGCGCAAGTGAAATATGAGATGCTGTCCCTCCAACTTGAGTTTAGCATCTGACGATGGAGGAGACCTAGGTCAGAAAGTTTTGTGTAGGAATGGGAATGAGAATTAAAGTGCCTAGGACAGTGCCCCGATTTGTCACACCTAAGAACAGCTATCAGCAGATATTTGTCTAGGTGGGCTAACAGCACCATTTTATCTCATTCTCCCAGATTATCAATCTTTTCCCTGTCATTTTGCTTTAAAGAATATGGTTTCCCAGCCTTTGCCATCCTTCTTACTTCTAAACTGATGTAACGTTTCCATTTCCTATCCCAATTATCTTTATAATCTCACAAAATGAAATTGTTCAATTGGTATCTCGTTGCAAATTGCAGCAGAGGGATTTATGTTGATCCCATAAATCTATTGGAACTTTTCCAAACTCAATTCATTTACAAGCATAAACACCCATCACAGAAGTCATCCGGGGCTTTCTCAAAGTAAAGCCTGCGTTAGAACTTGCTTTTATTTCACAATGTATTTAGATTGTTTTCTTCAGTATTTTACACTGTCGGTATAATTGTTAACGGAATTAAATTTGGGTTAAAATATGATGTGTTTGACAGCACTGAGCCTGTACTCGCTGGAGTTTAAAGGGATGAGAGGGTGGCAGGGCTTATTGACACATACCGAATAGTTTTCTTCGGCTCATGTTGTTGACCTCCCCGTGGTGAGCACTGTCAACTAACCTCAGCCAGGCAAACAACAACAAACAGAGACAACAGCAGCGCCGCAGCCTAGCGCCAACACGGAGCAGACGTCCTTTTTAGGGCGGGCACCTACGGATGTCAAACCGGATGGCATCACCCTGCTGCGGACCTCTGCTGCCTCAAACGCATGGACTTCTGCTGCTTCAAACGCAAGAAGAAGAACGAATAGTGAATGGCCTGGATAGAATGAATATGGAGAGGCTATTTCCACTAGTGGGAGAGCCTAGCACAGCTGCAGATTAAAACGGCGTACCTTTAGAAAGGAGATGAGGAGGAATTTCTTTAGTCAAAGGGTGACGAATCTGTGGAATTAATTGCCACAGACAGCTGTGCAGACCTAGTCAATGGATATTTTTTAAGGCGGTAATTGACATATTCTTGATCAGTACTAGTGTGAGGGGTTATGGAGATTAGGCAGAAAAATGGGGTTGAGAGGGAAAGATACTGTAGATCAGCCATGATTGAATGGCGGAGTAGACTTGATGGGTCAAATGACCTAATTCTGCTCCTTGAACCAATGAACATGAAAATATAACAAAACTGATTAAAAACTTCATGGGAAAACAAACTACGGATTTCTGCCAGTAATGTTCACTTTCAGATTCATAATAAACAAATATTATAAGGTTATCACACCACCTATTTCCCTTCTCTGTGATACGTATGTATATATTCTGCACCAGGATGATGGTAGCTTCATCTCTGTGGTTGCACATCCTTCACTGAGTGAGAACACAAAATACAATATTTGAGGATCCAAATTTCAGATGAATCATTAAACCAAAATCCTACTTTCCCTCTCACCACAGATAAAAGAAACAGAGTTAACATTATTTTCGGTTGATGTCATTTAGGCAATAAAGTGTTTATTGAAGGAAGCACTACAGCCAATTAGGCCGGAGGCAGCTTCCAAACCAGTTATAAATGCCATAATGTGCATTAGAGTGAAGTCAATTGAAGGACAGCTATTAGTAAGGTTAATAAGGATAGCCAACCTGTCTGTCAAAATGGGCCCATGACATACAATGGAGCAGATGAGACTTTGGTTTTATGTCTAGTCAAAATACCCCACCTCCAAAACTGCAGCCCTCTATTATAAATGACTGCACTATCAACCTCAAGGTCAGAGTGCAAGTACTTGGAGTTGACTTGAACCTAGAGCCTTCTAGATCAGAAACGTAGTGTTAGTCACTCTACCATGGCTCCAAATCGAGGCAAAAGAGCTGTCGACGTCCCGTTGTTGGCCAATATTTACTTCTTCTTCTCAAGTCCATTCACCAATCATTGGTCTTTCCATTGCTGAGTATGATGCAAACCTCTTGAGATGGCCTTGACAAAAATCTCATCTTGAACAGTGGGAAGACCATAAAACCTTCTATTAACACAAGGAACTGCTGTCTTACAAAATAAAAAACACAAAGTGCTGTGGTAACTTAGCAGATCAGACAGTTTCTCTGGAGGACATGGACAGGTGACGTTGTGAGACGTTATCTTCTTTAGTCTCAAGATGGGTCACGACCCGAAACATCTCCTCTATATGTCCGGCAGAGATGTTGCCTGGCCCACTGAGTTAATAAAGCATTCAATGATCAACCACTTGCCAAAATCACAGGTCTCAGGTATTACAGCATAACCGCTTTTCACTATGTCAGCTCTTGATTAACCAGCTTGGGTCCAATTTGTATACTCTTGTAGGAAGCTCAGTCATCTTAATGTACGTGCTGACAGCATCCACCGTGGCTTGGGAATCTTCCTGATTGTTGATCTTGCAACTGATTTTCATACCTCTCAATCTAAATCGTTCCAAAATGCATCTCTACACTCCAGTGTCCACAAAATACATTCCATTTCCTACTCCACCTGACTTCAAAAGCAGAGCCACAAGGACTGCAGATGGTGAAACCTTGAGCAAAACGCCAAGTGATGGAGGAACCCAGCTGGAGGACCCACTTTGTGTTTTACTCAGACTTTAAAAGCACTCAAGCGACCCCGAAATGCCTTGAGACAGATCCAAGTTCAGATCAATTCAGTTTAGTTTATTGTCACATGTACCGAGGTACAGTGAAAAGCTTTTTGTTGCATGCTAACCAGTCAGCAGAAAGACAATACATGATTACAATCGATCCATAGATACATGATAAGGGAATAACGTTTAGTGCAAGGTAATGCCAGCAAAGTATCATAGTTAAAGTAAAAAATGTTGCTGTAGGAATGTAGATTTCAGAGTTTGACGCGATTGTAATATGAGTTTGTAGATCTGCTTCTGTGGCTAGCAGGCAAATAGTTACCTGTGTTGGGCACCATCTTGGGAGCAATTATTTTCATGCAGACCATTTAAGCTAATTAACTTACTTCAGCGGATGATCATCCAACTCCAAGCCTTTCAATCATCAGAACACCAGGAATTGGAAAGTTCATTCTATTTTAGTACTTTATCATCCCTGGTACCTTCTTGGACAATTACATCCGTGAATGTCGCTGTTCAGGGGCAGCATCCTTTCCCAGGCCACCAAGTTCATCTCTTAAATTTAGAACTGTGGTTTAGGTATTACTGCATCACTTTGTACAAAAATGCACATCGCAGTTAATATCGTGCTGTTCGGCAGTGATGATTATAACAGCACCAACTGATCAGGTGTTCTCAAAGCAGATGGCTCTTGGAGTCCCTTTATAATTCGAGTCTCTGTATAGTCACCCAATCATCCCCACTCACCGCAACGACAGGGATTTGCACTGCAGGCAGTCGTCTGCTTGGGACAATCAAGGCCCACTGACAGCTATTAGAGAGATAACCACCGTCACTCAACCCCTTGCTCTCTCCAGGCACCTTTCTGCAGGAGGAAGTTGCAGTGTCTAATATCCCAGCTCATGCTCACTGACACACATGCTATAACACAAGTGCTCTGAATATATGAGCTCATGTGCTGCTGACCAACGGCAGTTTACTCAAAACACATTACTGTATTCTCACGCCATGCTCTAACAAAGGCTCAGAAAAAGTACTGAGCCTGACATTCGTGAGGAAACTTTCGTTTAGGAAAGATTTGCAATATAATTGTACTCTCGTTAAGCCTTGTGCAGGATCAGGGATTCAGGAAGTAGAATTGTGCATTTACTAACAGAACAAGCGTAAGATTCCATATATGGAATTACCAGGAGCCAACAAGTTCTGAAAATAATGATAGAATTCAATATTAAATCTGTCAGTTGTGTAGACCACATGGCCATAACGTGAAATAACATTTAAACTTTCCCTTCTGTCTGATGGAGGCCGATGCAGTGTTTTATTATCCGCTTTGGCAGGTGATTTATTACCAGTGTTTCTATTCCAGTAAAGCCGCATTAGGCTGCACAAGATGCCTCATTTGTTATCTTCAACCATCCTACATTCTTTCTTTACTCTCCTGCCTGAAAATCTAACTTGTAGGAGAAGGATTGCGGGTCTCAAAAGCCCCGTTAGTCGAGGTTGTGTGGGAGCGGTCCAACTTTCAGCTGAAAACCGCGACCACGAGATTGATGATCAACTAACTACATTATCCCCAGACAAGGTGATTTATTGAGTCCTGTAATTTGGAAAGCATTTACCTGTAGTGTCATATGGGATATTAACTAATATTACCCCACTGCAGGGATTCAAGAGTTTGAACATATCTTGTTGATTTCAGTTCTCATCTTTTAGTTTAGAGATAGTTTAAAGATACAGCATGGAAACAGGCCCTTCTGTCTACCAAGTCCATGACAACCACACTATTTCTATGTTATCCCACTTCAGTACCCACTCGCACAACATATGGGGAAATTTTACAGAGGCAAATGAACCTACAATTAACCTAAATAGAACAAATCATCCTTAGTCACAAGTACAAATATGTTCTTTTATGCAGCTGCATTGTGCATTATATTCCAATTCGGAAATTTAGAGTCATAGATGTACCATGTGGAAACAGGTCCTTCAGCCCAACTTGCCCACACTGGCCAACATGTCCCATGTACCTATCTAACTGTTTCTTAAACGTTGTGATAGTCCCTGCCTCAGCTGCCTCCTCTGGAAGCTCGTTCCATACACCCACCACCCTTTGTGTGAAAAACGCACCCTTCAGATTCCTATCAAATCTTTTCCCCTTCACCTTAATCCTATGACCTCTGGTCCTCAATTTCCCTACTCTGGGCAAAAGACACTCTGCATCTATCCAATCTATTCCTCTCATGATTTTATACACCTCTATAAGATCACCCCTCATCCTTCAGCACTTCTAAGAATAGAGCCTACTTAACCTCTCTCTACAGCTCAGATCATCGAGTCCTGGCAACATCTTTGTTCCATTGGAACCTAATCTTAGAAGCATTATACCACGCATGTTTTAAAGATAGTACTAGGAGAGATATTACCCCAATATGTTCTGAGAGGATATATTTTGGGACGCTAATGTCACCAATTTGTCTAACAAATGCTCACATTTAACCAAAGCAGGGGATTCACATGGACATGAAATAATGTCACAGCAAATCTTTCAGTATGGCCTGATTTCTGGACATTTCCATGGAGTCTTAACTTAATGCAACCTTAAGAAGGGCCCCAAACTCAAATGTCACCTATCCATGCTCTTCAGAGATGCGTCTGACCCAATTAGTTACTCCATCACTTTTTTGTACAACATCTGCAGTTCCTTGTGTCCCCCTTTTGCTGCCTTTACCTTTTGAGTCATTGTCTGGCCTGCATTTTCATTACACCAGCATGACCTATGATATTGGGTTGGGATAAGCAAGTTATGGGGAAGTACTGAAGACATACCAGGCATTTGCCTTGGGACAAGCACTTTTGTTGTTTGGAGAATAGAACTGCAGATGCTGGTTTACAGCGAACGTGGACACATAATGTTGGAGTTCAGGCAGCATCCATGTCCTCCAGAGATGCTGCCTGTCCCGCTGAGTTACTCCAGCACTTTGTGTCTATCTTCACTTTTGTTGTTTGTTTTATTCATTACTTTTTTTGGTAACTGGGCATCACCGAGCAAAGCCAAATTCATTGCCTATCCCCGATAGCTCCTTGAGAAGTTGGTGGTCGACTTCCTACAAATGAGAGGCTTGTTAGGCTATTTTCAAAGATATTTAAGAGTCAATCACACAGGGTACATGTGGAGACGCATGTAGGGTAAGAACAGCTGTATTTTTCTCCCGAATGACATTTAACATGGATTTTAATGCCAATCCAGTGGCTCTTTAGTTATAAGGTCATACAGTCATAAGTGATAGACAATAGTCAATAGACAATAGGTGCAGGAGTAGGCCATTCGACCCTTCGGGCTAGCACTGTCATTCACTGTGATCATGGCTGATCATCCACAATCAGTACCCCGTTCCTGCCTTCTCCCCATATCCCTTGACTCCCTTGATAGGAGTAGAATTAGGCCATTTGGCCTATCAAGTCTACTCTGCCATTCAATCATGGCTGATCTATCTCTCCCTCCTAATCCCAATCTCCTGCCTTCTCCCCATAACTTCTGACACCTAGTCATCACTACTAAATTCAGATAGTTTGTTCAAATTCCAGATTATTAATTGAATTTCAATTATTTTGCTATCTTGATGGGATTTTAACTGTCTGTGGACTGTTGATCCAGACTTTTGATTTCGTAGCCAGTAATTTGACTGCCATGTTACCCCCGTGTGACCCCAAATTTAATCAAATTACCTTTTTACCCATCCCCTTGACCACCTTGACCACAACCTGCAGCTAGTTTGTTGGTAATACATAAAACTCTTCTGTGGCTTGATTTCACATGATCATTAGCTGGACTCATTAATTAAGTTTGCTGATGACACTGTGGTGGTGGGCCTGATCTCAGACAACGACGAGAAGGCCTACCGGGAGGAGGTTGCTGGTCTAGCACTCTGGTGCCAGGATAACAGCCTCCTCTTGAACATCAAAAAAACGAAGGAGCTGATCATGGACTTTAGGAGGGCACATCATCTGAGGACGTACACTCCATTAAGGATAAATGGGGATCCTGTGGATAGGGTGAACTGTTTTAAATATCTGGGAGTCCACATCTCCGAGGATATGACATGGGCATCACACGCCTCAGCACTCGTGAGTAAGGCAAGGCAGCGCCTTTACCACCTCAGGCAATTGAGGAAATTCAGAGTGTCTCCGAGGATCCTCCAGTGCTTCTACGCAGCGACGGTGGAAAGCATCTTGTCCGGGAACATTACCATCTGGTTTGGGAATTGCTCTGCCAAGGACAACAGCTGGCGACCGGAAGGTAGCCGGTTCGAATCTCGCTTGGAGTGCATACTGTCGTTGTGTCCTTGGGGCAAGACACTTCACCCACCTTTGTCTGTGTGTAAATGTAATGTAATTATGTGAAGCACTTTGGGGTCAATGCAAGTTGACTGAAAATGTGCTATATAAATAAGATTATTATTATTAAGAAGGCTCTGCAGAGAGTAGTGCGTTCGGCCTAACGCACAATAGGAACTTCACTTGCCTCCTTGCAGGAATTATACATCAGGAGGTGCAACTCCAGAGCCAACAATATCATGTGAGACCCCTTCCACCCCTGCAACGGACTGTTCCAGCTGCTACGGTCAGGCAAACGTCTCCGTTGCCATGCGGTGAGAACGGAGAGGTTGAGAAGGAGGCCATTCGGACTATAAACGCCTATCTCACCAGGAACTAACTCTACTGTGTTCATCCGGTAGGCGGCGCGGCCTCTGCAGCCTGTCCGCGTTTTTATTATTTTTTGTCTGTGTTTTTATGTAGTTTTTGTTATTTTATGTTGGGGTGTGTGTGTGGGGGGGGGGGGGGGGTGGGGTGGGGGGGGGGGGGAAACTTTTTGAATCTCTCCCTGCACTGGAGACCCGACATTTTCTCGTCGGGTCTCAGGTGTCGTTGAGGCCGCAACGAGGAGCGGCCTCCAACGGGAAGAAGCCGGGGACTCTGGTGTCGACTCACCGTCGCCGTCGCGGAGCTGGCCGAGTCCGGAGCGGGTGGAGTGGTGGAGGAGCTGGCTGCTGCTGCTGCTGCTGCTGCTGCTGCTGCTACCGGAGAGTCGGAGGCTCCAATGACAGGTCTGTGGACGGCGGCGCCGGGAGCCCACGGCTCCCTGGAGGGAGACCGCTTTTCGGGGCTCCTGCAACGGCGACTTCTCCCGCCCGAGTTGCGGGGTTGAAGGGCTCCTGGAGCGGGGCCTACATCACTGCCCCGCGCGGCTGGAATGGCCGCGGACTCTGCGAGCGCACACCGGGGGCTTCAACACCAAGACCCGGTGTGCGACCTCGCACCACCCGGCGTGGCTTTAATGGCCGCGGGACAATCGCCATCGCCAGCCGGGGGCTATGACTTTGACTCTGACATCGGGGGGGGGGAGAGTGCAGTGGAGAGATAAGTTTATTTGGCCTTCCATCACAGCTATGTGATGGATGTTTATGTTAAATGTAATTATGTTGTGTCTGGGGTCTATTTGTGTGTAATGTATGGCTGCAGAAACGGCATTTCGTTTGGACCTCCAGGGGTCCAAATGACAATTAAATTGACTCTTGACTCTTGACTCTTGAAGAAGGAACTGCAGATGCTGGACGATCGAAGGTACACAAAATTGCTGGAGAAACTCAGCGGGTGCAGCAGCATCTATGGAGCGGAGAAAATAGGCGACGTTTCAGGCCGAAACCCTTCTTCAGACAGACTAACTCTACTGAACGTTTTTCCTTACATTATTTATGATGTAAAAGAATATGTGTGTTATGATTGTGTTTATAGTTTGTTTGGTTGTTTGTCTTTTGCACAAAAGTCCGCGAGCATAGCCACTTTCATTTCACTGCACATCTCGTATGTGTATGTGACAAATAGACTTGACTTGACTTGACCTGGTCAATTCTTGAACAAAGCAACCGATCAGTGAAGAATCTTAGAAGACCGTAGTATCAGACCGAGCTTGTTTTCAATCACTATGCAGTTATGCGGACACTATGGGCATTGGGTTCAGCTGCTGTTACATCTTTAAAAGCTTTCCCACACTAGAAAATGTTATCACCCATAAACAGTAGCTTAAAAACCAATCTTATCCTTGTCCTTTCTATGGAAATATATAATCCAATCCTGAGGTTTCAGGCCAAAGGTCAGGAATCTAGTAGCCACGGTGCTGAACACACATCATAGATTTGTCAAAGATTAATCTGCGAAATCATTTTCCACCATTGCAAAAACCTATAAAATAGCTGTTCCTGAGAGCATCGGCTGTTACTGCACCTCTTGTGAAGCCCAGATAGCATATTCCTGGCTGGAGTTGCTTTTGCCTCAAGATACAATTTACTGACAGGTCTTGCTCATCCATTCCTCCTCCGCATTAGGAACAATTCTTCAGCTCCTACTCTCTACTCCAACGTCTTATGCTGAGCCAAGGAAGATTAAAAGCCTCATTATATTGACCTAGTACTTTGATATTTTGCATTAATATTGAACATTAGCAGTCAGCCCACAGCAGAACTAGTTAGATCGGTCCTTCACAATACTTGGATGAAGTTCTGCTTTTAATCCTTGATGTGCACACACAATCTATCTTCTATGAGTCTAAACCTATTTAAAAACTGCAAGCTTGGAGCACTGTATTTTGTGATATATACAGTACGAGCATTTATATTGCTAATCCTCTTTCAGCACTTGGACTGCCACAAGAACTCTGAGATATTGAATCAATAAGAGACCAACATCAGTAACTTCCATGGAAGGTCAGGGAGTCATCACGTAAATTCCACCCTCAGGAGTAGCAAGTTATTTAAAGTTGGAGAATTTGATATTGAACTGTAAAGTGCTTTGGTAATTCGCTTTTTCTGTCTCAGAATCGACCATTTCTGCTATAAATCAGCCAACCGTAATCTTGCCTCAGGTTTCCTCTCTCCATTCTGACAGACTGACCCACTGGCCATGTCTTGCTATTAGACACACCTAGCCTAGGAAACGTGTAATTGTCCTCTAAGTGCCCTCGTTGCTCATTTGTTCTGGTCTCACATTATCACAGGTTGTCCCTTTGTTCTATCCATCATTCCTTACACCTTCTCTGCAACTTTAAGCTGCTTTTTTTTCTTATTTCCTTTCCCAGTTCTGATGACGGGTCTTCTAACTGAAACGTTAAATAATTTTTCTCTTTCCCTTTGCCGTCATTGCCTGTTCAACTTGGACGGCACATTGGTGAAGCAGTAGAGTTGCTGCCTTACAGCGCAAGACACCCGGGTTCTGGCTGCTCTGGTTTCCTCCTAAATTCCAAAGACTCTGTCCCATTTTGCGATTTTTTCGGCGACTACGAACGCCAATGACTGACGCCTGTAGTCGCCCTAAAAACCGTCAAGTTGTATGACACTCCACGTCACCGTCACGTCAAGCTACGACATTCCACGTCACCCGCGTTCACAACACAAAAAGGTCACACCGAGGTATAATAATCACATTGGAAATGAACTTATCTACAATAAATCTAAGGACCAATAACTTGTAATGGATAATTCGCCGCATTATATACCCACGTCACCGGCCGTCACCCGCAGGACAGCATACATCAGCGTGTGACAGGGCGCACGACTGGGTTCGATCCTGACTACGGGCGCTGTCTGTACGGAGTTTGTATATTCTCCTTGCGACCACATGGGTTTTCTCATTCAATTCGAGTTAGATATAGCTTTTAGGGCTATTAGAATCAAGGGATACGGGGAGAAAGCAGGATGGGGCACTGATTCTGGATGATCAACTGGCTTGAAGGGCCGAATTATCTACTCCTGCACCTATTTTCTATGTCTCTCCAGATGCTACGGTCCCCACCCACTCCAAAGCTGTACATGTTTGCAGGTTAATTATCTTTGGTAAAAATTGTGAATTGTCCCTAATGTGTAGGATAGTGCTAGTGTACCGGGATCATGATCGGCATGGACTCGGTGGGGCGTTGATTCTGTTTCTGCCCTCTATCTCTAAACTAAACTAAACTAAAAGTCATGCAAGATGCACAGTGATTGCTGAAGTAAATTCATTGCACTATTTTATCGATCCTGAATCATACTAAAATAGTTCCAAGTGTACTACAGCAAGGCTTTCTTCACTGAGTTGGCTAAATAAAAGGTTTAATAATTTTTAATTACAACCACAAAACTACTGGGCTGTCTTTTAAAACGCCTCTGCAGGGAGAGAGTCTAACATCCTTTCCAGGTCTGGTCTAAACACCACTAGGATGTGAGTGACTCTCAGCTTCGTGTCTCTTGGGAGGGGGTGGAACAGTGAGCTACTGCACAACTCGAGTGACCTAGGTTCAATCCTGACCTTAGTTACTATCCGTACGTAGATTGTGGCCAGATGGTATCCTCCAGGTGCTCCAGTTTCCTCTCAAGGGTGGTTGTAAGGTTAGTTTGCTGCTGTACATTATAGAAACATAGAAAATAGATGCAGGAGTAGGCCATTCGGCCCTTCGAGCCAGCACCACCATGCAATATGATCACGGCTGGTCATCCAGAATCAGTACCCCGTTCCTGCTTTCACCCCATATCCCTTGATTCCGTTAGCCCTAAGAGCTATATCCAACTCTTTCTTGAATACATCCCCAGGTGAGTGGCAGGAGAATCAGGGAGATAAACAGCATGTGTAAGGGAATTAGTTACAGTTATACAAAGACACACAGTACTGGAGTAACTCGGCGTGTCAGGCAGCATGTGTGAACAACATCGATAGGTGACATCTTGGGTCGGGATTGTGGGGGGAAGAAAGCTGGAAAAGAAGAGGGCAGGTCAAAGCATGGCAGGTAATGTCTGAAGAAGGGTCTCAACCTGAAATGTCACCCATTCCTTCTCTCCAGAGTTGCTGCCTGTCTCGCTGAGTTACTCCAGCATGTTGTGTCTATCATAGGTAATAGTTGAACACAGGCAAGGGTGGTTTTGATAGACAGATGGTTGGACAAGGCAACTTACGCTGCGCCACCGTGCCGCCATAAATAAAATAAAAACATCAAGGTTTATCAACTCTAACATCTCTCCACCCCATCACATTTAAGCTACAATGTAATTTAAGACTTCGAAACATTAATATGAGATTTTTTTCATCACAGTTCATTTTATTGGGTTTTATTTTTTTGTAAAGCATTTCCTTGAGTAAGGAGTTAATATGATTTCACTACCGTTGAACTAATCTGGCTGTTATCCAGGACTTAAAAGCACCATAGATTTCAAAGACAAGGAGAAAAAACATTGTCAGAACGCGTGACATGAATTGAAGTGATCCCGAACCAAGTCCGCAGTTGCCGTAGATTCAATACAGCAATGTCTTCATTATGCAAAGAGTGTAGCACAGGTAAACTACAAGTTACTTCATGGGTAGACGAGATGCATAGAAGACGAATCATCTATAGAATTAACACAATACAAGGAAGCAATTGATTGTTCCCAATCACAATTGTAATGATATGCAAGGCACAAAATAACAACAGTCTCACAACAGGAATTCTTCATTGAAAGACGAGCTAATCTCAACCACAATTGCCTTGATTAGGTTAACTTTGATATAATTTGAATAATTCATAACTGAGTTGCTAGCTAAAGAGTCTGGTACTTTTGTTAGTAATACACGATTGCTCCAATTCATTTCCAATACTTTGACAGATGACCACCCTATTTGATCACAGTAGGACCATATCCTTCTCCGCTTTGCCTTAGAAGTCTAAAGAGATTCAGTATGTCTCTGAATACAGTAACAAGCCTGTACTGATGTACTGTGCAAAGTAGATACAAGGAACTGCAGATACAGATTTGCAGAAGGGTTCACACCCGAAACATCATCTATCCATGTTTTCTAGAGATGCTGCTTGATTCACTGAATTACTCCAGCACTTTGAGTCTTTTTTGAAAGTAGAAAGTTTCCTCACTAATCACATTATGCTCAGGCAGGAAGTACAGAAGTCTGAAGTCAGGTTCAGAAACGAGCTACTTTCCTGCGACTTTTGGGTTCTTCAACCAACCTTCACAACCCTAGATAGACAAAAAAGCTGGAGTAGCTCAGCGGGTCAGGCAGCATCTCTGGAGAAAAAAAATAGGTAATGTTTTGGATCGAACCGTTCTTCAGACTGAGAGTCAGGGGAAAGAGAGATATAGACGGTATTTAGGACAAATGCAGGCATGGACTACTTTGTTGGCTGAGGAGCTACAACTAGAAATGGAGATGGTGAAATCAACAGCAAATACCATCATTCTGACCTTAGAATGGAACTAAGGTCACATGATGAAACATATGAAGGCGATGGAGGCTAGCACAGTGCCCTGAAGAATTCCCATGTCCAGGGAAGACACAAATACCTGCAAATACTGCAATCTTGAATAAAACACAAAGTGCTGTTGTAACCCAGGGGGTCAGGCAACACTTGTGCAGGGAATGGACAGGCTACTTTATGGGTCGGGACCCTTCTTCAGGGACTGTATTGGGAGGGGGGGGGGGGGGGGGGGGGGGGGGGGGGGGGGGTGGTGGGTAACTGGAAAAGAGATGGGACAAAGCCTGGCAAGTGATAGGTGAATGCAGGTGAGAGATTTGATTGGCAGGATGAGTGGACAAAGGGTAAAGGGAAGACAGGGTGTCAGATAAGGAGAGAAAAAGAAAGAAAAAGAGTGAAATGGAAAGACAGGGAGGGATGTACAGTAGGTGGAAGAGGAGGTAGTGGGAGGGGGAGAATGGTGCGATACTAAGAGAAATGGTGTGGACAGGAAAAAGGAGGGGTGGAAAGATTGAGAGTTCAATGTTCATATTGTTGGGTTGTCAGCTAACAAAGTGGAATATGACAAACAGGACACATCAACCTGGGATGTGGAAACAAGGAACTGCAGATGCTGTTTTAAAAAAACCCCACAAAGTGCTGAAGTAACAGGCAACTCTTCTGGAGAACATGGATGGGTGACGTTTTGGGTTGGGACCCTTCTTCAGACCGGGATGACTGATCTGCAACAAACACAACTGCCTTCCTTTGCACAATGTATACCTCCAGCCGTTGGCTTCTTCTCTCCCTGCCATGGTATTTTGATGCCTCATGCAGCCAAAAATTGTCTTTGTGTCCAAGAGGGCATAGGTTCAAGGTGAAGGGGAAAACATTTAACAGGAATCTGAGGGGTAACATTTTCACACAAAGGGTGGTGGGTGCATGGAACAAGCTGCCAGAGGAGGTAGTTGAGGCAGGAACTATCCCAATATTTAAGAAACAGTCAGACAGGTACATGGATAGGATAGATTTGGAGGGATATGGACCAAGCACAGGCAGGTGGGACGAGTGTAGCTGGGACATATTGGGAAGTGTGGGCAAGTTGGGCCGAAGGGCCTGTATCACTCTATGATTCTTTGTCTTGTTCTCACCTCATCCCTCTTGTTCTCACCACATCTTCATGGGCAATGGATGTGCCTTGGCCAATTTCCTCATGGTTACACATTGACCTGGAAACCATAAGCCGTACTATCTCACATGTTCAGAAGAGCAAACGATACAAATCTCTAAGCAACTGAACGTTGCTGCTCAAGAAAATGTCTTGCGAAAATGATAGGTTGAGCTGCACTGCCATCATGTGGTCAACTCGGGAACAGCAAGCAGTTAATGAAGGTACACAAAAATGCTGGAGAAACTCAGCGGGTGCAGCAGCATCTATGGAGCGAAGGAAATAGGTGACGTTTCGGGCCGAAACCCTTCTTCAGACTAAATTAAATGTTTTCTGCTTTCTGAAGCAGAACATTTGCTTTAGAGACCGGGAAGCTGAAATTTTGATTAAATGTGATCACTTAAACCTTTTCCTGATGAAATGGCATGACAATACCTCCACATTTTTAATATCCAGAACTGAAATACATTAGCAGAATTACAAGTATATTAAAAACAACGTGCAATTATCAAGTAATGCAAACTAGCCAACCAACCACTGTGCATCACAGCAAGATCTTTTAAATACAATGCACTTAGTGTGAAGACAGACACATTATGCATGAAGTATATTTGGTGGTGAAACCGAATTCAATGGATCTGGTACTAATACACATAGGCACTCAATGTTTCATAATGGATTCTATTTTGCAAACAAGTTAAACATTATCTCAATTAATTAATGTTTTTCAATTTTGATATAAAAGTGCCATGCTTTCCTCAATGGCTTGTGCAGAGGAGTACTAAATCTCGGAATTGATGGAGGCCAGTGAGCATAAATTCAACAGTTTTCATGCACCGATACATAGCACAGATAAATTATATTAGTTTCTTATCTCCAGCAAATCCAAATTAGACACACAGGCATCAGAGATCAAAAAATGAAAGCACTCAGCAGATCAGGCAGCAATAATGAAAAGAAAAAGAGGTTTAATGTCTCAGGTTAGTGACGTCTCAGCACAATTACATTTCACTAAAATTCAATACCACTATACTCAACATACTTACGGTCATAAAGTCATAAAGTCGTACAGTGTAGAGACAGGCCGTTCAGCACAACTTGCCCATGCCAACCAAAATGCCCCACCTATACCAGTCCCACCTGCCTGCATTTGGCCCAAATCTCTCTAAACCTGTCCTATCCATATACCTGTCCAAATGTTTCTTAAACGTTGCATTAATACCTGCCTCTGGCAGCTCATAAACCTATGTCCTTCGGTTCTCGATTCTCCAACTCTGGGCAAAAGACTCTGTGCACTTACACAATCTATTCGTCTCATGACTTTTTATACCTCAATAAGATCACCCCTCGTCCTCCTGCACTCCAAGGAATAAAGTCCTAGCCCACTCAACCTCTCGCTATAGCTCAGGCCCTCGAGGCCTGGCCACATCTTCACCCTCTCCAGCTTGACAACATCTTGCCTATAACATGGTGACCAAAACTGAACACAAAACACTAAATGAGGCATCACCAATGACTTATATAACTATAATATGACCTCCCAGCTTCTATATTCTATTACTCTGACTAATGAAGCCCAATGTGCCAAAACCTTTTTTGATCACTCTATCTCTCTGTGATGCCACTTGCAAGGAACTATGCACCTGCAATCCCTGTTCCCTCTGTTATCCAACACTCCCCAGAGCCCTACCATTCACTGTGATGGTCCTGGACTGGTTAGATCAAAGATTCCACAGCCCACCTGCCCAACCATTCAAGATCCTGCTGCAATTTTTTACATCCAATATATAATTGTATTCACTATATACGATACCACCCGCTTTAGTGTCATCTGCAAACTTGCTAACCATGCCTTTTACATTTTCATCCAAATCATTGCTAGAGATGAACAGACAGCAATGGGCCCAGCAACGCCACCCGGCTTCTCAGCGGCCTCCTGGGAGAGATCATAGAATCATATGTCACAGAAACAGGCCCTATAACATTATTTGCCCAGGCAGACCAAGAAGCTTATCTACACTAGTCACACCAATACACATCTGACTACGGTTGCCTACTTTCGCACTCCCAAAAAAAAAAAAATGTATATATAGCCTTTATTGTCATCAGACCTTGTGGTCTGAACGAAATTTTGTTGCCTTGCAGTCCTACATATAGTATAAAATGACAAAAAACACACAATAAACACAAATTAACATCCACCACAGTGAGTTCACCAGGCACCTCCTCACTATGATGGAAGGCAAAAGTCTTAAGTCTTTATCTCATCCACTCTTATTCTCCCTCTGCACCGAGGCGATCCAGACTTCAGATGTTGTGACCCCGCCGGGCGATGGTAAGTAATGTCAGTCCCGCGGCTGAATCCGAGCTCCGCAAACGGGCCGGTTCAACTCCGCGGCCCGGGGTGGTTGAAGCTGCGGAAGCTGCGGCCCGCTAGTCCAGCGGACGCAGCTGTTGTTGCAGGAGCTCCGGAGAACAGGTCCGCAACCTGTGACCTGCGAGCTCCCGACACTGGGCCCCCGCGGTCGGGTTGGGTGGCCGCTGCCGTCAGAACACTGCCCCAGCTCCGAGGCCAGGTGGCCGCTACCGCTGCCCCAGCTCCGAGGTCGGGTGGCCGCTGCCGCTGCCGCTGCCTCAGCTCCGAGGCCGGGTGGCCGCTGCTGTCGGAACACCACAGCTCCAGAGTCGGACCGCTGCCGCTGGAACGCTGCCCCAGCTCCGCGGCCGCCAGCTCCGCTATTAGGTCTCGGCGAAGAAGGGGTATACAACAAGAAAATCCGCACCCCCTCCCCGAAGGAAGAGACCAAAAACATGTTTCTCCCCCCCACCCACACACATACACAACCTAATAAACCAAAGATTAACTAAAACAGGACAAAAGAACAACAAAAAAAAAGGAAAAAAAACAGACGGTCTGTAGGCGAGCCGCAGCTGCTAAGGCAGCGCCGCCATCTTAGGGACATAAGGGACATAAAGTGGCGTGCCGCGGTGGTGTGGGTATGGTGCAGGCCCGGGAGGGGGCTGGCAGCTAGCAACTAGCAGATGATAAATTGGACCTTTTTCAAAAGCAAGAGAGAGAGAGAAAGAGAGAGAAAAACAACAACCCTGAATAGGTAAACAAATCCAATATATGAACCATGTATACATATCTCCAGTGTTATATATGAAATGGAACACCAAATTATAACAAAGCATAATACAGAGCATGATCTGACTACCAGTCAGACATGAAATAACACCAATTAACCCTATCTGTATGTGTCGATCGAGTAGACATATAATCACTGCAAAAGAGGAAAAGAGGGGGGACTACTTTTTCCATGGATATTCCTTGCTGCTCTTGACTGATTCAAGCAATCCTTTGTCTTTTTACACAGCCAGGGAGAAGTCCTTAAGTGACGTCACAGTTCACAGATATTTGAAGTTCATTTTTGATCAGCTCTGTGCTGCATCTGTTTCTTGAGTCTGACCATTTAATGGTCAACAGAGATAAGATCCTCTCTACAAAGGCATTTGAGCCTGGAACCCTTTGTGTGAAAAAGTTACCCCTCAGATTCCTATTACCGGGGTAAATCTTTTCCCCTTCACCTTGAACCTATATCTTCTGGTCCTCGATTACCCTACTCTGGGCAAGAGGTCATGTGTATCTACCCGATCAATTCCGCTCATGATTTTATACACCTCTTGAGTGTTGTGCCAACTGGTCAGGTTTGCTGATATAGACAATATACTAGCAATGCCTCATCCTCTGGCATGTGGAGCACTTTAGGCCCGTACAATTAGCCACCCCTAACTACAATAAACACAACATCAATCAGTAGTTTAAAGATAGACACAAAATGCTGGAGTAACTCAGTGGGACAAGCAGTATCTCTGGAGAGAAGGAATGGGTGACGTTTCAAGTCGTGACCCTTCTTCAGACTGAAGAGCAAATATGTAAGCACATTTCAGAGGAGTGTAAATAATAACAAGGCTGTAATATCAGGATTTATTTCCTTAGAATCAAGCAGAGACTGGGCTAAAACCACGGGGCACCTGGATAAAGTGAACAGGGTTGGCCTATTTCCCATGAAGAAAGTAGTATCATTAGGCGACTCAGATTGTATATATTAGCAGAAGGACAAAGGAGTTGAGTAACAGTTTTCACACTCAACAAATAGTTCAAGTCAGCAACATTGCATTTAACTAAATACCTGATCTCTTCAATGGCCATACTGCACTGGGGCTATGGACCAGAAGCCAAGAAGGAGGATTAACCTAAGATTCATTTGTAGCTGGCTTGGGCAAGATGAACAGAACAGCCTTCCTCCATCGTAACTGTCAATGTTTCTCTATGGACCATGGTCAGGTAGGTGAGCTCCTTCCTTCTGCCCCACCTGGACTCACACTTATTTAACCCCTTCTCCTTCCCTTCCACCTTCATTCCTTCATCTAGCTTCACAATTTGCAACTCTTCAATTCCTTTGCCTCTCACCTTCTATTTTATTTCATCTCTGGCCTTTGTCCATCCATCTGCCCTATCAAATCCCCCACTCTCTTGTGTTCATCTATTACCTGCCACACTTGGTCCTGCCCCTCCTCTCTTCCAACTTCCTCGCCCCCCCCCCCACAATCAGTCTGAACAAGAGTCCCTACCCAAAACGTTACCTATCCATGTTCTCCAGGTTGCTGCCTGACCCACTGAGTTACTTCAGCACTTTGTCTCCTTGCCGCTCTAATTGCTTCTTCAGCTGATATTCGTACATCTCTTCCGAGTTTACTCTCCAGACTACTTTTGGTGAGGGAGCTCTCCATCTATGTAATCCCACTTTCTCATCCACTCGCTTTAGAGGTGAGGTACGGTGGCCAATTAACCTATAAACCCGCTCATCTTTAGGATGTAGGAAGAAACCGGAGCACATGCAAACTCCACACGGACAGCACTGGAGGTCAGAATCAAACCTGGATCTCTGGTGCTGTGAGGCAGCAGCTCAAGCAGCTGCGACACTGTGCTGCCCAATCACAGAGAGCGCTTTACCTTTAAGTCCGTATACAGCAAGCGGGCTCAGTCGCCAAAGTATTTGACCCATTTTGCCTCTGTGAGACCCATTTCCAAACTACAGCTGTCAGACTGCTGTGACAGTAAAGGATCGAACTGTGAGATGATGCGGAGGAGGAAGTAGCCAGTCTTTCTGTTTTATTTTGTAACAGCTCACATCCTGCTGCACCTGAGCTGACAAGTGCAAAAGACACACACCAGCCGCCAATGCAACACAAATCAATATCGCTCAGATGAAAGGTCCATGGCTTCAACACCTTTCGTGATCAATGTCAAGAGGAACAGGAAAATGGATGAGAGTGACTCCGGCGTTCAGTCAGAGGGAGAACTTTGAACACGCGTCAGAAATCTCATTTAATGGAATGTCTGCCAAATGTTACATGAGAACCTAGTAGTAAAAACTTCTTGTCACAATGCTGACTGATGTGTCTGCCAGTGAAGCTAAGCAGAAAGAGAGGGATCTATTTGAATATTACTGCAGTTTTAAAGCTACAGTTAAAGTAAGATGACTGAAGCACACAGCCTAGTGGTTACATTACAGTTCCAGCAGCGTTCTGGATTATTGATCCAGAGACAAGAGTTCAAATCCCATCCTGGCAGCTTGCAAATTTAATTTCAAGTATTTAAATAAATCTGAATTCTTTTCTTTTAAATTGGCCAACCGCAACGACAATAATTGTGCAACCAGAAGATTGCTGTAAAATAATTTTCTTCTGAGAAATAAATTGACTGTCCTACACACGAGGGGCAATTTACAGAAGTCAATCAAGCTAAAATCGTGCATGTTGTTGTGACATGGGAGGAAAACGGAGCACCCGGAGAAAACCCACACAGTCCCAGGGAGAACGTACAAACTCCGTACAGGCAGCACCTATAGTTAGGATCGAACCCAGGTCTCTGGCGCTGTAAGGCAGCAACTCTACCACTTTGCTCATCATTCCTTAGAGTTGGGGAGTTCACAATTAAGAAACATTTAGACAGGTACGTGGATAGGATAGGTTTAGAGGGATATGGGTCAAATGCAGGCAGATGGTACTAGTGTAGATGGGGCATGTCAGTCGGTGTGGGCAAGGTGGGCTGAAGATCCAATTTCCACACTGCATGAGTCCATGATTTTATGTTGAATTCTACACTAATCCAATTTATTTGTCCCATATTTGCATCACTCCCCCCCCCCCCCCCTCTCCCCCCCCCCCCCCCCGATTCTAACTCACCTACTGTTGTGGGAAGAGAAAACTGCAGAGACTGGAAATTGGAAATAGAAACAAAATGCAAGCTCGGGGAACAGCAGCGCATCCTCTGTCTGACCATCTTGCATCATCTCAAATTCAACAGCAATAGTTTTTGGTAACTAGCTTCTTCTGTTTGTATCCCATCTGGCCAGTTTGGCTGTAGGGTCATCCATCTGCAATGGCATTTAGATTTACCTCTCTCTACATTTACAGTCCGACATGCTGGGCACTTCACCATTCTGGTTTCAAATTTTGATTTCAACTTTTAGCAACTGCTCTTTGAGTGCTTTTCACAGCTTTAACGTGACCCTTCATTTGTTTGCCTTCCTTTTCTCAGCCCTCAATTATTATTATCCAAAAGCTTTCATAATATCAGGGTCACCTGGACATTGCTGGCTTTACCCTAACAGAAATATTCCCTTCACTCTCTACACCCCCCTCTGAAGCGGAAAACTGCATCATTCTGAAGGAAGGTTCTCCCCCGAAACGTCAGCTATTCATGTTCTACAGAGATGCTGCCTGACCCGCTGAGTTATCCCAGCACTTTGTGACTTTTTTTGTGAATTGGCATCTGCAGTTCCTTGTTTCTACTAAAAACTAACTTATTTTAGACAATAGACAATAGGTGCAGGAGTAGGCCATTCGGCCCATCGAGCTAGCACCGCCATTCACTGTGATCATGGCTGATCATCCACAAACAGTACCCCGTTCCTGCCTTCTCCCCATATCCCCGACTCAATTTCTCAATTTCACAGTTCTGATGAAGGATCTGTGACTTCAAACATTGCTTCCCTTTCCATACATGCCACCTGATTTGCCATGCATTTCCAGCATTGGTGTTTGTATTTCAGATTAATCATACGTTGAATCCTCATTACAAGTGGTTGAACATTCCATCCTCTGTTAAAATGATCAAGTATTTGTAAATGTTATGGCAGATGTGAACAGACAAGTATTCTAGTTTATTAGTTAGTATATAAAACTCTTCCAACTGATTTAATTCAATCTACAAAGTCCAATAGGTTTTCTTAACACTAATGTTATTCTATTAATAGAACAGCAAGCTATGCCCTTGGTGATGGTGTTCTCTTATTCCGCAAATTTCATCCGTTAATTAAAATCTATTTGCCTTTTATAAACTTCAAGTAGCAGGAATAATTATCTGGAGTAAAGGCTAAAGAACTCTCCAAGCACATCCAGGGAGAAAATAAAGGCAACGTCGTAAAATAATTATGTTGTTGGCATCAATAGACATCTGGATTTGTCTACTTTTTAGCAGAGGTTTTAAAATAAATAAATTAACCCCTGTATTAGGATTGAAGTCGAAGGGACAGCACAGTGGCACTGCAGTAGAGTTGCTGCATTGCAACACCAGAGACCCCTGTTCAATCCTGACTATGGGTGCTGTGTGTACGGAGCTTGTATTTTCTCCCTGTGACTGCATTGGTTTTCTCCATGTGCTCCAGTTTCCTCCCACACACCAAAGACTTACAGGTTAAAGACTTTGAAGGTTAATTGGTTTCTGCAAAGTGTAAATTGTCCACTAGTGCGTTGGATAGTGTTAGTGTACAGGCTGATCGCTGGTCGGAGCGCTCAGTGGCCCAAATGGTCCATTTCCACACTGTACCTCTAAACTCTAAAACAAAATCTGAATTATGTTCTACAGCTTTGTTAAGTATTAGTCATACCACAATGAAATTTTATCTTCAAACTGAAGCTCTCTCATTTCTGCATCATTTGAAGAAATGTGTTATTTTGTGCAAGAAATAGTACAATATTGTGAACTAAGCAGCTCAATGTCATGTGAACACATATGGCACAAAGGCTAGGTGAAAGGTCCAGCAATACATGGTCCATGCAAGAACTGTGTTCTTTGCAAAAGCAAATCCCGCAAGCATGATTATTCATTTGCCAAATTAAACCTTGACCTAAGTGTAACTCCTTTTTAGATCATATTTTCAATTTTCTCCATACTTTTTATGACTACAAGGAATCCACAATGCGTCGTGCACATGTAATCACACAATACTTACAGTAATCATCCACAAGCCTTAGATTAAGAAAATTAACTTTTTACTGTAGGCAGACTGTTAAACTTCAATTGCCGTTAGTTCAGTGGATTCATCAAGGTTTTACATTGACCAACTTCAAAAGACATTGCTTCAAAATTTTTGGTGGAGCAAAAGTTTCTCTGATTTGCCAGAAGCACAAATTAGATGCATGTTCTCAATGATTTGCTGATACGCTTGAAGAAATGGACGCATAACGTGGTCCAACGGGCAGTGCTCACTCACCCCGTGGGCTGGTGAGGAGGGAGACTGGCTGAGGTGAGTGCACTGTCCGTGGGAGGCAGTATGAGGCCTGCTGGAGGCCCTGTGTCAACCTGGAACTCAACACTGGGGAATCAGAGAGGAGGTGGAGATGGAGATGGAGATGGCAGCGGAAGCTGGACGAAGAGGTCTTACCTCCCACACCCTCACGGTCGGCCATGGGAGGCGCCGCCAGGGGAAACAGGGACTGAAGAGGGCCGGTCGTGGAGAGGAACATCAGTTCATGGGACGACCAGATGGAGACGGCGGCTGCAACACACCTCTGTAGGCAGCTGCAGCTGGGACGGTAAAATGGCGTCTCTTGCATACGGACTCACAGGGCTGTTCTATACATTCTGTACTAACCGGGAGATTGTGCTTATGTAAGGGGATAGTTTTGCTGAGCTGTAGGTAAAACAAAATGTAATTCACTGTCACTGGTACACTGGTGACAATAAAGAAGCCATTGAACCATCAAATTAAGCCATTCCACTGGGAGAACTGGCCCCAAGTCATAAAGTGATACAGTGTGGAAACAGGCCCTTTGGCCCAACTTGCTCACACCGGCCAACATGTCCCAGCTACACTAGTCCCACCTGCCTGCATTTGGTCCATATCCCTCCAACCCTGTCCTATCCACGGAACCTGTTTAACTGCTTCTTAAATGTTGGGATAGTCCCTGCTTCAACTTGTTTCATACATCCATCACCAAGTGTCAGCATGTTCGGTATTGCTGATCCACACTGCAATCCCAATGAAGAACTAAACTTAATAACCAATGGCTAATAATTGGTATAATAATTGGGTTAGTATTGGCCTGGATACTAATACTTCTCCTTCCTCACTGTTTCTTTAAAAATCACTTCAATGTAATTATTCTTCTATGCTGATCAGCCATTATCACAAGACAGCTAGGTCCTCTGTTGCGATATAAATGGAGGCTTGTTCTCCATCATGGAGAGCTGAACACAGCAATTCTGTCTGTGGCTATGACCCAAATGTTAAATCGCTGTATGCTACTCTGAACTGAAAATAAAAAGTGAATGATAAAGGATGATAAAGTATGAGGGATTGTCTGGGAAGAAGGACTTTTTTTGCAGAGCTGAACAGTACAATCACAGCTGCAAATTAAAGTGTGTCCTTTATGGTGGTTTGACTTGCTGAGGTGACTATGCCTTGACTATGCTTGTATTTAGGTGACGAGAAAGGAATGAGGCAAACAATCAACCATGTACAGCATTTTGGCATTCCAATCTGTACTAAGACACAAGGTATTTGTATGTTTCACATTTCACATGCTGGTAGCATTGATCTCCAAAGTGCTTGATAAATCAGACTCCTTAATGAGGTTGGATGTGCGATTTTCAATATCACTGACACTTACATGCAGAGAAACCAGTCATTACTGCAGTGTTCTTTTGCCTTTGTGAAAGAATGAGCCCTTGCCAGATTGGTTACAATTTATTTTCATCTCAATGAAACAAATCTAATCATTGTATTCCAGGAATGGTTGTTCATCCACAGAAGTGCCTTATACACAATGAGAAAAATGTGCAGGTAGACACAAAATGTTGGAGTAACTCAGCGGGACATGCAGCATCTCTGAAGAGAAGGAATGGGTGACGTTTCGGGTCGTGACCCTTCTTCAGAAAATGTACAGGCTGCTTGAGTATTTTGTGATTCTTTTGTATTTAAATGAAATAAAAAATAATAGTTTAAAGCCCCAAGATAGATTTTAACCAGGGCTTAAAGTGAAGAGGCACATTCTTGGAGGCAGGAGACCTGGTGCATTTGAAAGGCAAAATGGAACCGTTCACAATGAGGAAAGTGTGATGGGGAAGGGGGGATTGCACAGGGCTCACATTATTTTTGTGGATCCCTGAATGGCATCCCTGCCTTTCAAAAAAAAGATTGACATTTTACTTTTTTTTTCCACCTCCAGTCATTCAGTTTATTTATTGGGTGCTATACATATTGTATACCTCCTATTTTCGAGCATGATAAAACTGAAATAGGCAGGTGCTTGGGCACCTAGTGGAAGGACCCAATAACAAGAGTAGGCCTTTAGGTAGTATTAGGTAACTTTCTTCACCTCTCAAGCTTCCAATCTGGTTTCCATTGTTTTGAAACTTCTGAATGTAACAAAAACATTGGTCATGGACTTAGATTCACATATGCAGTTAAAGCATATTATCATTGGCTGGGAGTATAAGCAGTTATTTGAAAATCTACTGACTCTTGAATAAAATGATTTCACACAACAGATGGGGTCAACAGCACATCCAGTAATACAATGGCAATGTTGTCTCATAGTTATCTAAAGAAAAAAATGTTGTCAATGTCAAGTAGATTTGATGGGACTAACGACAGGACATTGCACCTGGCTTGAATTCAGATCTTGTAAATTATAAACAGCAACCTCTGGTGACCTTGCCCGCCACCCAAAAAGAAATCAAGGTCGAGGTGACCTGCAACCTCCTACCACCTCCCAATCATATGTTGAAAACCTTCCTCAACTATGAAGAAAACCTCCTTCGACCTCCCTTGAATACCTTCGACTTGCGTCGCAACCGGCTTCGACTAGACCTGCGACAAAAAAATGATCTATTTTTAAAACGTCAACCTGTTTTTAGTCGATGCGGTTTTAATCATGATGAAAAAATAACAGCAACCTAGATGAAGCCTCGACCGCGCGGAAACCACTTTCGACCATTAGGGAGAGTAACCAAAACCTCCGGTGACCTCATGGAAACCTTGGGTGGCGAGCAAGGTCACCAGAGGTTGCTGTTTAGGTCTCCTAAGTGGGACAGGCCCTTAACCCTCTGATTCTATGACACTTACACAGATCTGGAGTCTTTGAGAGAAAGATAATCCGAGACTGATTGCGCTGCCATTCCCGCTGTCTTCCCAGCAACACGCAGATCCCAAGGGGGGAAGCTAACCTGTGGACTTGAAGGAACACTCTATTCTTTATGCAGATATATATTCATGGAAACAGTCTCTCTAATAAGTGCCACAATGTGTGCAAGAAGTATTCGTCTCTTTAAGGGTGGCAGAACTATGAGATGTCTAAGAGTTTCCAAAGCACATATATAAATCTGGGTAAAATAAATACATCTACCCATCACTTACAGGCTTTTTGTTACAGTGCTAATTTTTTAGATGCCGGAGCTGTCAAACAGGGACGTCATTTCAGGTTTTCTTTGGGGGGGAGGTCGGACAAGCTAGTCTCCCAAGAGGGTCAAACAAGATTATAGCCTATCACTACATCCCAATGTATAACTAGTAAAATAAAACATATAATACTTAATTTAATAATATGACAGAAAATTGTACCGGTGCACTCACTAATTATCATGAAATAAAATTATCAAGCAAGTAAAGAAATAGACGGTGATCAAGTATTTTTACAGAGTTGTCGGCCCGGCACTAACTCGCCCTGACTCCCCCGCAGCTCTGAGCCTTCACACACACACACACACACACACACACACACACTCACACACACACACACACACACACACACACACACACACACGCACGCACACACACACGCACGCACACACACGCACTCACACACACACGCTCACACACACACACACTCACACACACGCACACACACACGCACACACGCACACACACACACACACACACACACACACTCACACACTCACACACACACTCACACACTCTCACACACACACACACACTCACACTCTCACTCACACACTCACACTCACACACTCTCACTCACACACACACTCACCCCCGCACTCACTCACACACACACTCACCCCCCCCCCCACTCACACACACTCACACACCCCCATTCACACCCATTCACTCACTCACTCACTCCCCAGGGCCACCGCCCCTGTCTCCAATCTTCACTGTCTCCCTGGGGCCACCGATGCTGCTACCGCCGACCCATATCTCTACTCCAGCGCCACACAAGCCTCCACCAGCGACTCCACTGACCCTTGCCTCTCCACCGGCCACCAGCGGGTCAGAGCCGTCACCTCACCAGAGTTACAGGCTCAGCATCAGGCCCACAACCTCCACAATGCAGACAGCATGTTGTCTGACACTGCTGGGTCCTATTGCTCCCCTCCCCTCCTACAGGGAACCTCAGTAGTGATGGGTCTTCCCCTTCCCCTTTTAACCAGTTTACCCCAACCACATACCCGTTAGTTAAAATTCCCCACTGTTTATTTCGGCTTTTTTTTTACCGAGGTGCTGGAGTGGCGCTCTGGAGAGCTCCGGCAGCACTGGTCCTGCCCCATCTCTCTTCCAGCTTTCTCCCCCTTTACTACAATCGGTCTGAAGATGGGTCCTGACCTGTAATGCCACCTATCCATGCACTCCAGACATCTGCCTGAGCAGCTGAGTTTTTACAGCACTTTATGTCTTTTTTAAATTACTGTCACGTTTGGTATTAGCATTGATTTTCATGCAAGCAGCACAATTCAAGTTTTGTTTTCAATAAAATATTTAGGTAAAACGGTACGCATTGAAAATTAACTCTGTAAAATGTGTGCCTTGTCTGATCCACAGGGTCATTGGTAAATCCCAGTGGTTTTCAGAGACCTGCATGCATGTGTGAGTACTCAAGGGCACAAGTGTAACTCGCAAAGACAATCCTTCAACGTACCTTGAGTATTGAAGCTGCATTTAATCGCATCGGTGGAGAAAGGAACTGCAGATGCTGATTTAAACCGAATATAGACACAAAATGCTGGAGTAACTCAGCAGGACAGGCAGCATCTCTGGATAGAAGGAATGGGTGACGTTTCGGGTCGAGACCCTTCTACAGTCTGAAGAAGGGTCTCAACCCAAAACATCTGAAGGGTCTCGACCCTGCTGAGTTACTCCAGCATTTTGTGTTTAATGGCATCTGATTGTACTCCAAGTTCATTCTATGTAATTCCACAAGCACATAAAACACTCTAATGTCACAGGTGCAGAGTAGCTTGACAATGCCTTCAGAAACTGCTTGACAATGCCTTCAGAAATGAGTGAAACTACTATTAAGCGTAAGTAAAACATTGTTACTGCGTTTGAGTACTGTATTATGGATTCAAAAATAGTCCATTAAACTGAAGATCATGTTCTTCTTCAGAGTGTCATATGACAAAAGCAAACAGCAAACACATCAAGGTCAATTTGGTTAATGTTCCAACACTTGAAAAGCAAGTTTAAAATTTTATTTCTCTCATAAATCTGTTTCCCCTGGCCAAACAGAGGAGAAATATCAATGTCCTTTGTAATCCATGCCATCGCTCGATAAAAGAATGAGGCTCTGTGGCAAACAAATATAGAACAGTGCAGCACAAGAACAGGCCCTTCAGCACACAATGTCTGTGTCTAACATAATACCAAGACCATTGAGTCAAAGAGAGTCATAATGTCTTACAGCATGGAAGCAGGTCCTTTGACCCAACGCCCACACTGACCAACATGTCCCATCTACACTAGGCCCACCTGCCTGCGTTTGGCACATGTCCCTCTAAACCTACCCTATCCATGTACCAATCTCTTTTCTGCCTGCACATAATCCATACCCCTTCATTCCCTGCATATCCATATGGCTACCCAAAAGCTACCCAAATACGACTATTGTACCTGCCTCAACCATCAGCTCCAGCAGCGCATTCCAAATGCGGCCTTGGAAAATTGTGCGCAGTTCTGGTCGCCCCAGTACAGGAAGGGTGTGGAGGCTTTGGAAAGGGTGCAGAGGAGGTTTACCAGAATGATGCCTGAATTTGAGGATATTCTTTGAGGACTTCCTGACTCTTACACTCAATGCCTCAACCAATGAAAGCAAGCAGACCATATGCCTTCCTTACCACTCTGCCTATTATGCTGCCACATTCAGGGAATTATGAACTTGGACGCCAAAATTCCTCTGTACATTAATGCTATTAAGCGTCATGCATTAATTGTATATTTTCCCCTTACATTCAACCCCCGCCCCCTCAAGTGTAACACCTCACACCCACTCTAATTAAACTCCATCTGCCGTTTCTCTGCCCATTTCTCTAGCTGATCTATATCCTGCTGTATACTTTGACAAACTTTACTTTAGACTTTAGATTTTACAGCGTGGAAACAGGCCCTGCAGCCCATCAAGGTAACGCAAACCAGCAATCACCACATACACCAGCACCATCCTAGGACAAATTACAATTCCCCCCCAGAAGCTAATTACCCTACACACTGTACGTCTTTGGAGTGCAGGAGGAAACCAGAGCACCCAGAGAAATCCCACACTGTCACACGGAAAATATACAAACTCTGCACAGGGAGAACCCATAGTCAGGATCGAACCCAGATCTCTGGTGCTATAAGGCAGCAACTCTACCGCTGAGCCATTGTGCAGCCTTCCTCACAATCTGTGACTCTAGCAATCTTGATGTAATCTGCAAATCTACTTCGCTACCTGTCCAATTTACCTCCGTCATTTGTGTATATCACATACCTGAGAGGTCCCAGCACAGATCCATGCAGAACTACATGACTTATAGTCCGCTAGCCTTGTCCTTCCACCACAAATCTCTGTCTTTGATCAGTAAGCCAGTTCTAAATCTGTATGGCCAAGTTACTGTTAATCCCATATATCTTAATCTTCTGGATCAGCAATAACATTGGGGAACTTTATCAAATGCCTTCCTAAAATCCATGCCAACAACATCCACCACCCTATCCTCATTGATCACCTTCATCTCCTCCTCAAAAAAACCCGATCAAGTTAGCATATGACCTGGCATGTAGCAACCCATGCTGACTGCACCTAATTAGCCCATTCTCTTCCAAATGAGAGGTAATCCTATCCCAAAGAATCCTCTGCAGTTGCCTCCCCACAACTGATGTGAGGCTCTCCAGCATTTAACTCCCTGGATGCTCTCTACTTCCCATAATAAATAAAGGAACAACATTAGCTACTCTCCAGTCTTCCAGGACCTCATCTGTTGCTGGAGAAGATGCTCAGATCTTCAACAAGGCTCCTACAATCTCCTCTCTTGCCTCTCGCAATAACCTGGGATAGATCCCGTTAAGTTCTGGGGATTTATCCACCTTAATTCTCTTCAAGAGCCCCAACAACTTCTCTTATTTAATGTCAAACTGCCCTTGCACATCAGTATTCTCCACACTGTCCTCCAAGATTCAAGAGATTCAAGAGACATTTATTGTCGCATTGGTACAGTGAAATTTGGGGCCACCATACAGCCATACGAATAAAAAAAAGAACACAGAACACAATAGTCTTTAACATAAACATCCCCACACAGCGGAATCAAAGTTTCCCACTGTGAGGGAAGGCCCCAAAGTCCAGTCATCCTCCTCTTTGATGTCCTTTGATATTCACCCATGGTCGGAGCCTCCCAGAGCCCCTCCGCATTTGCCGCTACGGGCGGCCCGATGCTCAGGTCAAGAACGGAAGAACGCCCTCAGCGGCTTGGACTGCCGAATCGGCCACTTCTTACCAGAGACAACGGCTCCCGAAGTCCACAGGCCGAGCTGGGCGAAGATTCACGCTGGCGGCCCTCAGCAAAGGGATCCCAGGGCTCCGCGATGTTGAAGTGAGCGCTGCCCACGGATAGAAGCTCCGCAACCACAGCTGAAGCGGTGTTGAAGCAGCAGGCCCAACACTCCGGAACTTCAACCTGGCGATCCCAAGCCGGCATCCAATGCTGCGCTGCTGTTGGCCTTTATAACAAGAGGGATTGACAAATTGGGAGTATCAAGATGGAGTTGAAGGGGATGTGGCTACAGGAAAAATTACAAAAGATTTTCGAATTAATGGGAAGGAAAGCTTGAGAATGGACAACAGAGTAAGGTCAGGGCCAATTACGAGGGGGGGAGTGAATACGGAGGTCAAAGTGCTGTATATGAATGTGCGAAGTATAAGGAGTAAAGTGGACGAGCTTGAAGCTCAGTTAGAAATTGGCAAGTATGATGTTGTGGGAATTACTGAGACATGGCTGCAAGAGGGCCTGGGCTAGGAACTGAATATTCAAGGGTATACCTCCTATCGAAAAGACAGACAGGTGGGCAGAGGGGGTGGAGTTGCCCTGTTGGTGAGGAATGAAATTCAGTCCCTTGCAAGGGGTGACATTGAAACAGGAGATGTGGAGTCAGTATGGATAGAACTATGGAATTGTACAGGTAAAAATACCCTAATGGGACTAATCTACAGGCCCTCAAACAGTAGCCTGGACATAGGGCGCAAGTTGAATCAGGAGTTAAAATTGGCATGTAGCAAAAGTAATCCTCTAGTTGTTATGGGAGATTTCAACATGCAGGTAGACTGGGAAAATCAGGTT
Source organism: Leucoraja erinaceus (assembly GCF_028641065.1). NCBI lineage: Eukaryota > Metazoa > Chordata > Chondrichthyes > Rajiformes > Rajidae > Leucoraja > Leucoraja erinaceus. The sequence goes on along the minus strand of NC_073377.1, from coordinate 126,192,554 downwards.
GGTACTGGATGCAAATAAAGGGACTTTGTAGAGTGCCTTTGTGATGGATTATTTGAAAGCTTGTATTGGAGCCTACCAGGGAGAAGGCAATTCTGGATTTAGTGTTATGTAAAGAACCGGATTTGATTAAGGACCTCGAGGTTAATGAGCCATTAGGAGGCAGTGACCATAACATGGTCAAGTTTAATCTATAATTGGAGGGGGAGAAGAGTAGATTGGAGTTGTCAGTGTTGCAGTTGAATAAATGGGACTATGGGGCCATGAGGGAGGAGCTGGCCAAAGTTGACTGGAAAGATACACTCTTCCTCGACCAGAGGAGCAACCTATACCCAGCCACTGACACCCTCCTCCGCCTAGTGGATTTGGTCCTCACCCTCAACAACTTTACATTTGACTCCTCCCATTTCCTCCAAACACAAGGCGTAGCTATGGGCACACGCATGGGCCCTAGCTACGCCTGCCTCTTTGTCGGGTACGTTGAACAATCCTTGTTCAATACAGGGCCCCATCCCCAACCTCTACCTCCGTTACATTGACGACTGCTTTGGGGCCACCTCCTGCACCCACACACAACTGACTGACTTCATCCACTTCACCACCAACTTCCATCCGGCACTCCAATACACCTGGACCATTTCCGACACTTCCCTATCATTCCTTGACGTCACCATCTCCATCGCAGGGGACAGACTTCTGACCAACATACACTACAAACCTACTGACTCATATGGCTATCTGGACTACACGTCTTCCCACCCTGCCCCCTGTAAAGACTCCATCCCCTACTCCCAATTCCTCCGCCTACGCCGCATCTGCTCCCAGGATGAGACGTTCCACACCAGGGCATCGGAAATGTCCTCGTTCTTCAGGGAACGAGGATTCCCCTCCGCCACCATAGATGAGGCTTGCACCAGGGTCTCATCCATACCCTGCAACACTGCTCTCTCTCCCCATCCCCACACTCGCAACAAGGGCAGAGTCCGCCTAGTTCTCACCCCACCAGCCGGCAAATACAACAAATAATCCTCCACCATTTCCGCCACCTCCAACGTGCCCCACCACTCGCCACATCTTCCCATCTCCCCCTATGTCTGCCTTCCGCAAAGACCGCTCCCTCCGCAACTCCCTTGTCAATTCTTCCCTTCCCTCCCGTACCACCCCCTCCCCGGGCACTTTCCGTTGCAACCGCAAGAAATGCAACACCTGTCCCTTCGCCTCCCCCCTCGACTCCATTCAAGGACCCAAGCAGTCGTTCCAGGTGCGACAAAGGTTCACCTGTATCTCCTCCAACCTCATCTATTGCATCCGCTGCTCTAGATGTCAGCTGATTTACATCGGGGAGACTAAGCGGAGGTTGGGCGATCGTTTCGCCGAACACCTCCGCTCAGTCCACAATAACCTACCTGAACTCCCGGTGGCACTTCAACTCCCCCTCCCATTCCCAATCCGACCTCTCTGTCCTGGGTCTCCTCCATTGCCAGAGTGAGCAACACCGGAAATTGGAGGAACAGCACATCATATTCCGCATGGGTTGCTTGCGTCCGGATGGCATGAACGTTGAATTCTCCCAGTTTTGCTAGACCTTGCTGTCTCCTCCCCTTCCTTAACCCTCGAGCTGTCTCCTCCCATCCCCCCGCCCTCGGGCTCCTCCTCCTCCCTTTTTCCTTCCTTCTCCCCTCCACCCCCCATCAGTCTGAAGAAGGGTTTTGGCCCGAAACGTTGCCTATTTCCTTCGCTCCATAGATGCTGCTGCACCCACTGAGTTTCTCCAGCATTTTTGTGTACCTTAGAAAGATACACTAGAAGGGATGACAGTGGAACAAAAATGGCAGCTGTTTCTAGGAATAATACAGAAGGTGCAGGATCAGTTAATTCCTAGGAGGAAGAAAGAGTCCAAGGGGAGAAAGGGACAACCAGGGACAGTATAAATATTAAAGCGAAGAAGTACAACATAGCAAAGATGAGCGGGAAGCAAGAGGATTGGGTAATGTTTCAAGAACAACAGAAGATAACCAAAAAGTCAATACGGGGAGAAAAGATGAGGTACGAAGGTAGCTAGCCAAGAATATAAAGCTTCTTTAGGTATGTGAAGAGGAAGAAATTAGTTAAGACCAAAGTTGCACCCTTGAAGACCGAAAAAGGTGAATTTATTATGAGGAACAAGGAAATAGCAGATGAGTAGAACAGATACTTTGGATCTGTCTTCACTAAGGTGGACACAAACAATTCCCATGATATAATAGTGGCCAGAGGATCTGGGGTGACGGAGGAACTAAAGGCAATCCACATTAGGCAGGAAATGGTGTTGGATAGACTGATGGGACTGAAGGCTGATAAATCCCCAGGGCCTGATGGTACTTAAGGAAGTGGCTCTAGAAATCGTGGATGCATTGGTTATAATTTTCCAATGTTCTATAGACTCAGGATCAGTTCCTTTAGATTGGAGGGTAGCTAATGTTATCCCACTTTTTAAGAAAGGCGGGAGAGAGAAAACGGGGAATTATAGACCAGTTAGCCTGACATCGGTGGTGGGGAAGATGCTGGGGAGAAGGCAGGAACGGGGTACTGATTGGGGATGATCAGCCATGATCACATTGAATGGCCGTGCTGGCTCGAAGGGCCAAATGGCCTACTCCTGCACCTATTGTCTATTGTCTATTGCTGAAGCTCTGGTCCGGTCACCAGCAGGAAAGGCAGCGCCAATCCAGTTGGTTGGCCACGGGGGGGGGGGGGGGCTCAGAGAATAGTTGCATCCTCACCAGGAAGTGACTGGGAAACAGCTTCCCCCTTGCCCTGCCCACCTCCCCCACATAAAAATACTAAAGAAACCTCCAAAACATACTTTATAAACAGACTAAAAATTTTAAAAAAGATGGAAAACAGACAGACTGTAGGCAGAAGCTGCCATCATGGGGCGGCCCTAGTGGCTGATTGTTCTTCTCCTTAGTGAAAACAGATGCAAAGTACTAATTTAGTACCTCGCCTACACCGCAGATTCCCTCCTTTATAGTCAATGTTGAATCCTGGGGTAGTTAACTCAGTGAAGAACAACAGAGAAAGGCGCAAGCAATTTCCATGGGCAGGATTCCTTCGTACACAACAGCAGTTCCAACAAAACGGCTGACAGGTAATGGGAAGCAACTGCTCCACCAGTTACAGGACAGTCAATAGTATGGAGAGAGGACAGTGTAGGTTTCCTCAGTGCAGCTAGGTCAATGAAGATTAGTACTGAAATAAAAACAGGGAACACTAGAAATACTCAGCAGGTTGGACAGCACCTGTGGAGAAGTAAAGAGTTTTAACATTTGATCGGTTGTTTGTATTTCAGATTTCCAGCATCTACAATTTTTCACTATACTTTGTACATGATGAACCTGCGTACATTTCATGTTTCAGGTCCAAATTTGTTTAAAGTACCCCTTTAAGTAAGAAGGTAACAGAGGAAATGACAACAGCCAGAGCTCCTGTTAAGTACCAAAAAATTAATGTCATATAATGTAACAGGTAAACTGAGAAATTGCCTCTCATCCTGATAAATACCAGGCAGAAGACCCTTTTTCAGAAAGAGTTTTCTCAATTCCGTGCTCCAGCCAAGTTTCTGTTGTTATTATTCTTTTACTTCTATTCATCATTCACTTACTTTAGCACTTTACCTGTGTTGGTTCAACTTTTTTTATTTTTTTAGTATGTTTTAAAGTATGTTTTTAATGTTTCTTTGTGTGTTTTGTGTGGGGGGTGGTGTGGGGCGGGAACCGTTTCGGCCGCCTCCTCCATGGAGAGGCGACTTTTGCCAGGTCGCCTCCCCGTGGCCTAACAGCAAGGATCGGCGTGGCCTTTCCCGGAGGCGCGCCCGGGGCTTCAGCGGCGGGCGCAGTATGGATTCTCGGCGTGGAGCGGGCGAGCCCTCGCTGGGGCTTGCTGGAGTGGAGCGCTCCATTTCGCTGGCCCGGGGCAGCCGACAACCGGCAGCCTGAAGCAGCGGTCTGCACAGCTCCAGCTGGCGTGGCGTCCGCAGCCCGGGATCCCTCATGGGGGACCCGGGGGAAGAAGAAGCCATCACTGCCGGCCCGTGGCCAACTCCTACCGCGGGCCCGGCGTGAACTTACCATCACCCCTGGAGGGGAGCTTCGACCGCCGGCCCTGTAGTCTGCGGTGCTTCTGTCTGCGGCGGGGACTTTAAATCTTCGACCGCCGGCCTGCGGCCTACACCAGCTTAAAGCCGCGGTCTCCGGTGGGGACGAGCCGACTCTGGACTTACCTGGACTTGTACCTTGTCCTTTTACCATCTGGACACCCGCAGCAACGGCTGTGGAGGGTTGAGGTCCCGACCACGGGGGAAAATGGAGGAGGACTGGCCAAATTGTGTGCCTTCCAGCACAGTGATGAATGCTGTGGTGGATGTTTATGTTAAATTTTTATTGTGTTTTTGTGTTCGTTCTTTATAATTGTACCACTGCTGACATATTCATTTCACTTGCACTTATGTGCAATGTGACAAATAAACCGTATTGTATTGTATTGTATTGTGCTGAATTATCTGCTGGCTTCTCCTCAGCTCTTTCCAGTAACCTTTCTTCATTTTCCATGTCTCCGAGTTACTCTGTTCCACTATATACACAGCACTTGACAACACGTTGTGCCACTTTGCTCATTTCTTACATGCACTCTTCATCAATCCTGTGGGATTCAAAGTGTAATTAAAAGGGAGAGTGCACTTGGGGCCTTTGTTTATCAACGTCTTTCGTGTTTCTTTCAGTGAAAAGGATAATGGCAGAAAATGAGTGGAAATCTACTCGGGAGAAGGACTTGTTTTTAAAGGAGAAATGTTTTCAACTTGAAACAACGGCCATATGTGTTCTCACAGCTGGACATGAAAGATATCTCTAATGTCCCACATGGTGTTTCTTTCAAAAAAAAAACTGAAATGACTAAACATTGAATGTTCAATGTTATGGAGTCATAGAGCCATACAGCTCGAAAACAGGCTCTCAGCTCAACTTGCCCAAGCAGACCAAGATGCCCCATTTAAGCTTGTTCTATATGCCCGCCCTTTACCATATCCCTCTAAACCTTTCATATCCATGTACCAGTCCAATCATCTTTTAAATGTTATTATAGTAATTACCAGTCATCACAAAAAGCATTTTTTATCAAAACTTCAAGAACGAATTTTCTAATTTCAGATAACTCACTTCACTGGAGGGGTTCTCCCGCACATGTTCAAATATCCAACTATTTTTCTTTTTTTTGTTCATCTTCCTTTCCCTACCCCTACCTATTCATCTGCCCTCCATCTCCTCTCCATCAAGTTCCACCTACCTCAGAGCAGCATTTATCCAGCCCTGCATTAGATTACCACACACTGCTAACCCTTCCTCTTCCCATTCACTCCTGATGCCAGGTCGCAACCTATGACTTCAACATAAATCTTTTTGCCTCCAAAAATGTCACTTGACCAACTATGTTTCTCCAATGGCTTGTACTTTTATTACAAACCCAGCCATCTCCAGGATGAAACAAGTATTATTTCTGGAGTTCATCGATCAACAATTCTGAAACAGATTATCTAACCGTTATCAGATTGTTGTTTTCTCTGCCACAGAAGGCAGTGGAGGCCAATTCACTGGATGTTTTCAAGAGAGAGTTAGATTTAGCTCGTAGGGCTAAGGGAATCAAGGGATATGGGGATAAAGCCGGAACAGGGTTCTAATTTTGGATGATCAGCCATGATCATATTGAATGGCAGTGCTGGCTCGAAGGGCTGATTGGCCTACTCCTGCACCCATTTTCTATGTTTCTGTTTTGTGGGAGTTTCTTATCATGAAATTAGATGACGTTTCCTAATGTACAGCTGTGATCATACTTCAAAAGTAGTTACTTAGCTGTAAAAAGGCCACGGGACGTCCTGAGTGATGTACTGTAAATTGTGTTATATAAATGCAGTTTTCTTTACTTTTGTTTTTGTTAACATACCACAATGGACACTGACAGAACAATGCTAGAAACAGAAACTAAGGTGGTTCCTTTCATTGCCAAGGTGTGCAGCCTTGTGGAACAGTTTACTCGAAGAACGTGGTACTTTCAGCAACAACTGCAGAGTGCCTCACTTGTCATTGCAAAGCTTCTGAAACCAATTAATGCACTACTTGCTTAGACAGGACAGACATTGGGTTTCAATAACATCAAAAATAGGAACAGGAACAGCCAAACAGCTCTGAAACCTGCTCCGTCATTCAATTCAGATTCAGATTCAGATTCAATTTTAATTGTCATTGTCAGTGTACAGTACAGAGACAACGAAATGCATTTAGCATCTCGCTGGAAGAGCGACATAGCAAATGATTTGAATAAATAATAATGTGTCCGGGGGGGGTGGTGATTGGCAGTCACCGAGGTACGTTGTTGAGTAGAGTGACAGCCGCCGGGAAGAAGCTGTTCCTCGACCTGCTGGTTCGGCAATGGAGAGACCTGTAGCGCCTCCCGGATGGTAGGAGGGTAAACAGTCCATGGTTGGGGTGAGAGCAGCCCTTGGCGATGCTGAGCGCCCTCCGCAGACAACGCTTGCTTTGGACAGACTCAATGGAGGGGAGCGAGGAACCGGTGATGCGTTGGGCAATTTTCACCACCCTCTGCAATGCCTTCCGGTCGGAGACAGAGCAGTTGCCATACCATACTGTGATGCAGTTGGTAAGGGTGCTCTCGATGGTGCAGCGGTAGAAGTTCACCAGGATCTGAGGAGACAGATGGACCTTCTTCAGTCTCCTCAGCAAGAAGAGACGCTGGTGAGCCTTCTTGATCAGAGTAGAGGTATTGTGAGTCCAAGAGAGGTCATCGGAGATGTTGACTCCCAGGAACCTGAAGCTAGAAACACGTTCCACCTTCAATAAGATCATGATGGATTTTTCCATTCATCTCAACAACATTTTCCCGGCCAATCCTCTATGGTTCAGCTATGAGCACTCCTTTTAATGCCCATAACTATTTAATAGTTTTGTCATTTGCTCATTGATGAGATGTGAGCATTGTTTGTAAAGCAACCATTTTTGTCAATCTCTAATGCCCGCTCAAATGTCTGGCTTGTGAATCTGGTAGACAGAGGTTCCTGGACTTTTCTATCTCACCTGATTCAGAAGCAGGCATTCCACACATTCAGTAAGGCATTTGACAAGGCCTAACATGGGAGGCTCGTTCAAAAGGCTAAGAAGGCAATGGAGACAACATGTTCACAACATCTAACAAGTATCTGAATAGGCGCTAGAATTGCCCAAGCACGGTATGCGATAGGCCAAATGCTGGTAAATGGAATTAGTATAGCCAGGTTCTTGTTGGTCAGTATGGACAAGATGGGCTGAAGGACCTGTTTCTGTTCCATAAGACTATGCCATAAGAGTATGGCTCAATGATTTTGAGGTTATAGCAGCATGTATTTAATGTATTGGTGGTGGATGTTAGAGTCAGCACTCTCTTTGCAACTGGATTCTCAACTTCCAGACCAACAGACCACAATCAGTGAGGATCGGTGACAAATCTTCCTCTATAATAATCCTTGACACAGGGATGTGCAGTATTCTCAGCCCCTTACTATATATACTATTATGCATATGACTGTGCAGCCAAATACCAACCCAACTCAATTTACAAGTTCACAGACGACGCCACTGTAGTGGGCCAGATATCAAATAATGTTGAGACAGAGTACAGAAAAGAGATTGAGAACCTAGTAACCTGGTGCCAACAAAACAACCTCTCTCTCGATATCAGCAAGTCAAAGGAGATTGTGATTGACTTCAGGAAGCAAAGCAGTACACACACCCCAGTACCAGCATAATCAGGGACCCGTTTCATCCTGGTCACTGCCGGTTCTTCCCTCTCCCCTCATGCAAGAAGTACACAAGTTTGAAAATGTATACCTCCAGATGCAGGGATAGTTTCTTCCCAGCTGTTATCAGGCAACTGAATGGTCATCTCATGAGCTAATGTGTATTCCTGACCTCCCTTCTACCTCAATGGAGACCTTTGAGCTATCTTTTCAGATTGTAACTTGCACTAAATGTTGTGCCCTTTATCTGTGCACTGTGACAGCTTGATTTTAATAATGTATTGTCTTATTTTTGACTGGGTAGCACACAAACAAATGCGTTTCACTGCATGTGACAATAATAAACTAAACTAAATATCTACATTACCTCCATCCATCTTGCCCATTGAACCCTGAGTATGAAAACAGAGTGGTTGAGTTCCTAGACGAGTATTGAGGGACATTTTCAAATGCCACCATGGCAGTTGGGGAATTAACTTCAAGTAATTAACTAAACCTGAAATTATAAACCTAGCTTCAATGAAGATAGTCTTAGAACTGGAGAATGGTATAAAAACAGCATCTGGATCATTAACACTCTAATTTTCTTCAGGACAATAAATCTACAATTGCTGCTTATCCAGTTTGCAGACAATTAGTTGAAAAGATTTAGCATTGACACAGAATTTGACAATGTTCAGAGCACATATCCAGAGCTCTGGGAGATTCTTCATTTTCTATTTGACTAATTTCTAATTTCTTAAGTTCCTTTACCTTTACCATGCAAGTTCTATGTCAAGAGCACACAATTCTGAAACTGTTGTCTATTGCATTCACAATATGGTCAACATGGGTACATAGTTATGGAGTCATAGAATCTTACAGCATGGAAACAGGCCCTTCTGCTCAACTTGGAAGGCTGGTTCAAAGGTTAAGAAGGCAATGGAGACAACATGTTCACATCATCTAAGAACTATCTGAATAAGCGCTAGAATTGCCAAAGCACGGCCAATATGTCCCATCTACACTAGTCCCACCTATCTATGTTTAGCCCATATCCTTCTAAATCTGTCCTATGCATGTGCATCCACCTGTCTAAATGTTTCTCAAAATGTACTGATAGTACCTGCCTCATTAACCTCCTCCGGCAGCTCATTCCATAGGCCTACCACCCTTTGTGTGAAAAAATTACAGGTTCCTATTAAACCTTTCCCCCCTCTCCTTAAACCTATGGTTTTCGATTCCCTACTCTGGGCAAGACACTCTGTGCATCTACCCAACCTCGTCCTCTCATGATTTTGTACTCCTCTATAAGACCACCCCTCAGCCACCTGCGCTCCAAGGATTAGCGTCCTAGCTTGCTCAACCTCTCCCTATAGTTCAGGCCCTCGGGTCCTGTCAACATCCGCTTAAATTTTCTCTGCACCTTTTCCAGCTGGACAACATTTTTCCAAAAGCATGGTGCCCAAAACTGAACAGAATACTCTAAATGTGGCCTCACCAATGTCTTATCCAACTGTAACATGACCTCCCAACTTCTATACTCAATGCACTAACTGATGAAGGCTAATATGCCACAGGCCTTTATGACCACGCAATCTATCTGTGATGCCACTTTCAATGAACTCTGTACCTGTACTCCTAGATCGCACTGCTCTGTAACACTCCCCAGAGTCCTACCATTCACTGCATAGTTGTTCACATATCTCTAGAAATTTATATACTGCACAATTTATGCACAATTATGATTATGATTCATAATTGGCACACTTTAACATGCCTCGTATAACTGGTAACATTAAGTTGTATGTGGCCTGTCCAACCATTTACCCTTTTCAATGTCCACCATTCATTCAATTCCCTGTGAACTGACAATCACGGACAATCCTTAGAACCAACATTCCCCGCACTGCTTGAAATGCAATTCTTACCTACAGCAGCATAACAGATCTGTAAACACAGTACTCAATGGATAGCATAATAAAAAAAAACAAAAAATAAGTTCACCAAATTAAAAACATACTCAATATTGGTGTAAAACTAAATAATAGTCCAAAGTCTCCAGTGCAACCAAGCAGTTCAAAGTTTAGTAGGTGTTTATAGAGTTCAATACCCTGATGGTTGACGGGAAGAAGCTGTTCCTGAACCTGGACTTTACAATTTTCAGACTCCTATACTTCTTCCTGGCTACATAAATGCAAAGAAAGTCTCATCCACGCCGCTAAAAATCTCAGATCACAACAATCAGACGTGCACATAAATTTGAAGAAAGATTTGAAGGGTTCCGACCCATAACCTCGCCTATTCCTTTTCTCCAGAGATGCTGCCTGACCTGCTGAGTTACTCCAGCATTTTGTGTCTATCTTTGGTATAAAACAGCATCTGCTGTTCCTTCCAACAATTGCACATAGATTTATTTAGTGAATGCCACAGGGTCTAGTTTGGGAAGAACCCCACTTAATTGCGGTTTCAGCACTATTACATTTTTACATCCAAGAATTTGCCTGGTTTTCCTAGGTATATATTTGCTGTAACTGAAAGCAAGATACAGAACCTGCTGCAGATGCTAATTCTAAATCAGCATTCCAAGTGTCTGCAAAATGTGTACCATTGTCAGTTAAAGTGAATTTAAACAACTGTTATAGCATCACTGCTGAGTTCAGCAGCACCAGCAGATGACAATGATTCCGAATTAAACACCAGCCGACATTTTGCATAAGCTAACAACCCATGATAGGGCAGGTTCTCAAGAAATTACTCAGCCCTTGTATTAAACACATGGGTCAAACGCCGAGCAGAGAGTCATGATCACATGCTGAGTACTAAACATCAATGCAATCTAAATACTTTGTTACATTCCTATTTTGGTCAGATGGTTTCAATTTTTCACAGATAGCATTTTGAATTGAATTGGAGAAGGCTGCACTGTGGGAATTTGTAACACAATCATCAAGCTTTACTTGATGGAAATGTTAGTTACACTGCTCTCTCAACATGTCTGGCTTTATAGAAATGGATGGTTATTCTTTGGGACACCAATCAATAGATGAGATACAATGGCTAAAATAACAAGGGTATACAGTATTTATTTATTTAGTTTAACTGTAGGCTGTCTTAATACTTGCTCTGCTGTCTCCTTCACTTTGTGACTCTCAACAAGGAAAATCAATAGAACGACTAGCGTAAATGTGCTTCTGCAGTCAGTCACACATTATTGTGTTTGATTATTTATTTACATCCTAACCTTGAAAAACTGGATCTGCCACATTAAATGCTTCCTTTCTCAGATCTCTACCATGCCTGCTGGTTACTGTTCCTTCGCTAGTGCATACTGGTCATGCTAAATGGTTTCATTTGTTTTGATTTTGTGAATAAGTGTATTCTCTTCAGACACTATCTTTCATCCCGCTGTGTTTTGTAGGTCATGGTTCATGCTGCATGAAGAGGCTGAGTAACTGAGCTCTATGTCCTCCACTATGTCCTCCACCAGTCTCACCCGCGCAGCAGAAGCTCCCAACGAGCCACGGGGCGGTTGAGAGGAAGCCGCCGAGTCGGCCCCTGCTCGTCCTCCATGGCCGGACAACAGACAATAGGTGCAGGAGTAGGCCATTCGGCCCTTCAAGACAGCACCGTCATTCAATGTGATCATAGCTGGTCATCCTCAATCAGTACCCCATTCCTGCCTTCTCCCCATATCACTTGACTCTGCTTTCTTTAAGAGCCCTATCTAACTCTCTCTTGAAAGCATCCAGAGAATTGGCCTCCACTGCCTTCTGAGGCAGAGAATTCCAAACATTCACATCTCTCTGGGTGAAAAAGTATTTCCTCATCTCCATTCTAAATGGCTTACCCCTTATTCTTAAACTGTGGCCCCTGGTTCTGGACTCCCCCAACATCTGTAACATGTTTATTGCCTCTAGCGTGCCCAATCCCTTAATAATCTTTTATGTTTCAATAAGATCCACTCTCATCCTAAACTTCAGAGTATACAAGCTCAATCTCTCCATTCTTTCAACAGACACTACCATCATCGAGAGTCACTGCTCAGCTAACCTAAAGTTTCTCATGGTTAAATGCAGACTGTTCTATCTGCCCAGGGAGTTTACTTCCACTGTTGAGACTGCAGCCTATATTCCCCTGGAAGCTAATGTTCCGGCGGCCTGAGTCGGAGCTGTGGCGGTGTTCTGGCGGCAGGACCCGGCTTGAAGCTGTGGCGGCGTTCTGGCGTTCCGGCGGCAGACCCAACTTCGGAGGTTCGGCCGCGGGCCCAGTGGACGGTAGCGTCGGGAGCTTGCAGGTCACAGGTTGGTGACCTGTTTTTCCGGAGCTCGCGCAACAACAGCTTCGTCCGCTAGACTGGAGGGCGGCAGCTTCGGCAGCTTCAACCACCCCAGGCCGCGGAGTTTGAACCGGCCCATTCGCGGAGCACGGTTGAGCCGCGGGACTTACTTACCATCACCCGGTGGGGTCACATCAGAGGCCTGGATCGCCTCAGCGCAGAGGGAGAACAAGGAGGGAAGAGACAAAGACTTTAAGACTTTTGCCTTCCATCACAGTGAGGAGGTGCCTGGTGAACTCACTGTGGTGGATATTAAATTTGTGTTTATTGTGTGTTTTTGTTATTTTTATTATATGTCGGACTACAAGGCAACAAATTTTCGTTCAGACCGAAAGGATACTTTGACTTTGACTTTGACTTTGACAATCAAGAGATGACCATCCAGGCTGTGCTGATCACCAGGCCCTCACACTCACCCCCATCGACGTGCATGCGGCACTGAGCAGGATTAATGTACGAAAGGCTGCTGGCCCTGACGGCATCCCCGGGTGCGTCCTCAGGGCCTGTGCTGCGCAGCTGACAGACGCCTGGACGGACATGTTCAACCTGTCACTTGCCCAAGCAGCTGTCCCCACGTGCCTTAAAACCACCTCCATCGTGCCGGTGCCAAAACACTCCACTGCGGCAAGCCTCAACGACTTCCGCCCAGTTACTCACATCATCACTGAGTGCTTCGAGAGGCTGGTCCTGGCACACCTTAAAGGCTGCCTACCTCTCACAGTGTACCCCCATCAGTTCGCCTACCGCAAAAACAGGAGTACGGAGGATGCCATCTCCACGGCACTTTACTTCGCCCTCTCCCACCTCGACAAAAGAGACAACTACGTGAGAATGCTGTTCATCGACTTTAGCTCAGCATTTAACACCATTATCCCCTCCAAACTAATCACCAAACACGGTGACCTGGGCATCGACCCCCCCCTCCCTCTGCAACTGGATACTGGACTTTCTAACTAACAGACCCCAGTCTGTTAGGTTAGACAACCACACCTCTTCAACTCTCACCCTGAACACTGGCGTTCCACAGGGCTGTGTGCTGAGCCCCCTCCTCTACTCCCTCTTCACCTACGACTGCACACCTGTACATGGTACTGACACCATCATTAAGTATGCAGATGATACAACGGTGATTGGCCTCATCAGCGACAACGATGAGTCGGCCTATAGGGAGGAGGTCCAGCTCCTAGCAGCATGGTGCGCTGACAACAACCTGGCCCTTAAAACCAAGAAGACCAAGGAGCTCATTGTGGACTACAAAAGGCCTGGTGGTGGCACACACCCCCATCCAGATTAACGTGATGGAGGTGGAGCGTGTTTCCAGCTTCAGGTTTCTGGGGGTCAACATCTCCGATGACCTCTCTTGGGCCCACAATACCTCAACTCTGGTCAAGAAGGCTCACCAGCGTCTCTTCTTCCTGAGGAGACTAAAGAAGGTCCACCTGTCTCCTCAGATTCTGGTGAACTTCTACCACTGCACCATCGAGAGCATCATTACCAACTGCATCACAGTATGGTATGGCAACTGCTCTGTCTCCGACCGGAAAGCACTGCAGAGGGTGGTGAAAATTGCCCAACGCATCACCGGTTCCTCACTCCCCTCCATTGAGTCTGTCCAAAGCAAGCGTTGTCTGCGAAGGGCGCGCAGCATCGTCAAGAACTGCACTCACCCCAACCATAGACTGTTTACCCTCCTACCATCTGGGAGGCGCTACAGGTCTCTCCATTCCCGGATCAGCAGGTTCAGGAACAGCTTCTTCCCTGCGGTTGTTACCTACTTAACTCTGCACCTCGGTGATTGCCAGTCATCCACCCCCCTCACCCCCCTCAGACACTCCTTCTTCCAAAATCTCCCTCCCCGGAAATTGCACTACTGCTACTGTATATACATATATATATTTACTGTTCCATTATTCTGTGTTCGCACTTCTGGGTGAGATGCTAACTGCATTTCGTTGTCCCTATACTTGCACTGCACAATGACAATAAAGTTTTGAATCTGAATCTGAATCTGATATGACAGTCCCGCCATCCCGGGAATTAACCTTGTGAACCTATGCTGCACTCTCTCAATACCAAGAATGTCCTTCCTCATATTTGGAGACAAAAACTGCACATAATACTCCAAGTGTGGTCTCACTAGGGTCCTGGATGCACTAGTGAGACCCCGAAGTTCAGAGACCGGGTGGATGGAGCCGGCGATGATGATGATGGACGCAACGCTTGAGGCCGGTAGGACAGAGACCAAAGTCTGGCCTACTGCACCTTCTGGCCAGCTACGGGAGGTGCTCCCCGGGAGCAAAGGTGGACGGGTGAAAAGAGGGAAATCGATTCGCAAGTCGATCCAGACGTCCAAAGAAGCTATGGCACAAAGCCCGCAGCAGCTTCGGGAATGCGTGGTCCGGGCACCGCTTATAAGAACTGGAGCGCAGACTGGACTCTGGAAATGGCTTCAAAACATGACTCCTCTTGTATGCAGGATCAGTGGTCTATTTCTGTACACCTCGCTAATCAGGGGACTGTGCTTATGTATGGCAATACTCTACTGGACTGTTTGTAAGGAAATAATTTCACTGTCCATTTGCCATGACAATAAAGTTGAACCATTGATTGAACCCACCATCTCTCTTCATAACAAGGGAACTGTTTTTTTTCATTATATATTTACTACTCCTCCTGGGCACTGGTGCCCTGCACAATTGTCTTAGTTTATTCTCCCAGGTGGGCGTATCTTACCCAATGCAAGTGTGGGCACTGTACCACAATACAGGAAGGGATCATATGCATGAATGAGCTCCTTGGAGGTGTTGATCTACATGGGTAAGTGTTACTCTGGTCATACATTGTAGCAGCCTGTCCTTCTCATTATGAATGTGGAATTAACTAAACCTATACCTAAACCTGAACCTAAGCAGGGTCAGTTCCCAAGACTAGAGGTGTCTATAACTAGAAGACAAACGTTTATGAAATAAGAGATTCAAAAAGGGATACAAAGGGGATGTATTTTTCACCCAGAGAATAATTGGAAAGGAACCTCTAACTCACTTGTGCATGTAGCAATAACCATGACCTAACTTGACTTGAGATTGACCAATCTCCTTGAACCAAACCCCGGCACGGAGGCAAAACCATCAGGAGAGGGACAAAAAAAAGGTATGCGTGAAAAATATTGAAGGGTAGGGCCATAAAATAAAAATAATAATTTTTCAAAAATGCATGTAGAAAATAATTTGATATCCATTCCTTTCCACCCACAGATGGTGTTAGACCTGCTGAGTTCCTCCAGCAGATTGTTTGTTGCTCGAGACATCAGCATCTGCAGTCCCTTGTGTCCCCTGTCTTTACTGTATGTGCTGCTCAGTTGCATGTCACCCAAAGGCACTATATGAGGCAGCAGTGTTAAGGCTTCAAACCCTGTGATGCCTGATCTCATTTTTTTTTCTTTCAAGAAAATGGTTCGGTTATCCTTAACATTTTGAAGTTGGTCACAACAGGCTCACAATAAATTATATGCAGGAAAAGATTCATTTACAAATGGATAAAGGTGGACATGGGGATTCTCAATCTGCCTGAGGCACCTCCAAACATAAATTAACAGTGCCTGCTGAAACAAATCAGGATTTGATTTTAAAATGACTTGCCCTTATTCGATACAGCTAAGTACTTTATTTCTCTCCATGATGCCTATTTTTTCAGTATATTTGTCACTCTGCAGCTCAGCTGCGTGATCAAGATACTGAACTCTTTTTTCATTTGGAATCAAATCTATTTTGTCTAAATTCATATGATTTATGTAACAGCTGCAAATTTTTCTCATCCCATCGCGTGCGGCGGGAGTGTCCCGGGGAGTCACGCGGGCCCGATCCACCCGCCGAACAACCGTGTCGCCAACAAACACAACAACAACTGAAGACCGAAATGCGCCCTGGAATTCCCAACTTGCCCAACAGGCCTTCCAGGGGACTGTGGTGAAGCTGGGCGGCGAGGCCTGTCTGGGCCGAAGGAGCCTCAGCGGTGGTGGCGATGGGAGCCTCAGTGGCGGGAGACTCAGCGGCAACGTGGGCCTTGGAGCCAACGAGAGCCTCGGTGGCAGCGGGGCCTCACGGTCGATAAGCGTGAGGGGGGGAAGGGAAGACAATGGGGACGGGGCGGGTGGGGGGGGGGGGGGGGGGGGGGGGGGCTCTAGTTTAGAATCCTCTGCCCAGGGTCTGTGTTTGTTTGTTTGTTTGTTTGTTTGCTCCGATGAAGGTGCTGTGCACACGGAAGCCAGCCAACATTCGCTTGTCTTATTCTTTTCGTTTTCACTTTTAATTTCAAGATTTTGTGTACCTTGTGTGTTCTGACTGTCGGCAGACCAATTTCCCTCCAGGGGTGAATAAAGGTTTATCGTATCGTATAGGAAGCTGGTCCCATCACCAGCGCCAATGGTGGAGGTGGCCAGAACATAATCATGCCTCTATCAACGCCCCCTTCTGCTCGTCTACCAACACAAAATATCCCATCTGAGATTTGTGAATAGTGCACAAGTAAAAGCATAGGAACGTGTGCTAATGCCTGATGACTTTATCACTGTGATAAGCTTTGTTAGCAGAGCTCAAACCTACTTTGTTGCACCTACTTGATTGTTTGCAGCAAAAATAACTGATCTGACTTATCAAAAAGGAACTTCTGCCCAATTCCATAGCTGCTGTTAGTGCTGTTAAAAACGTTTGAAGGGGTCAGTAGAATTTAGCAATCAGCCAGTAAATTTATCCAAATGGTGACCTTTTATAAGTACACAGTTGCTCCTTTACTGTACGGTTTATAAATAAATACTGTCGCATCAAGTGCATAAGAAAAATTGCCAGAAATAACCAAATCTGCCACTAAGCCACAAACAGGTTCTTAATCAAGTGAAAGGTTTTCCGAGAGTATCATAGCAGCTGTTCACAATAAATTATGCAAAGTTTCAGAGATGATCAAAAAGTGGAGCAGTGCTTGCTGGCATTTCGGAGAGAGCTGAACATTATATTCACTTTCAAGCAATTAAAACAAATGATACCTCCAAGAATTAAGAAGCAACCTCCATAATTCCTCATTTATTGGTCCTGGTTTCTTATTGTCATGTGCACTGAGGTACAGTGAAACATTTTATTTTACCTGCCATGCAGGCAAATCATCCCATACACAAGTACACGGGTAGTGCAAAAGGGAAAATAAACATTGCATAATATAGTGTTACAGCTGCAGAGACTGTGCATGGAAAACAAAACCCAAAGAGCATGGCAAGGTAGATTGGAAGATCGAGAATTCATCCTCATCATGCGAGAGGTGCACTGAAGCTTCTGATAACTTCGAAGAACCTTTTCTTGAATTGGCTGTAAGTGCTTTCAAGCTTTTGTATCTTCTGCTCAGATGGTAGAGGGGAGAAGAGGGAATGACTCGGGTGTAAATGCTCTTTCATTACATTGGTTGCTTTTCCGAGGCAGTGTGAAGTGTAGACTGAGCTGATGGGAAGAGAGGGTGAGGGAGGGGTTAGCAGGCTGGTTGTATGATGGACTTGGCTGACTTCATAATTCTCTGCAATATTGTGTAGTCTTTGCCAAACCAAATTGTGATGCTTTCTGCACTAGTTTTCTGAGGAGGCAGAGGTGTTTGTGATATTTACACCTAAAAACTTGAAGCTCTCAACCATCTCCACTTTCAGCACCATTGATACAGACTGAGATGTGTTCCTGAAGTAGACCATTTCCTTTGTTTTGCTGACATTGAAGGAGATGTGTAGGAAGGAACTGCAGGTGCTGGTTTACACCGAAGATAGACACAAAATGCTGGAGTAAGTAAGTAAGTAAGTTTTATTTATATAGCACGTTTTAAGTCAACTCGCATTAACTCGGAGTAACTCGCAGTAACTCGGTGAAACAGGGTCTTGATCCAAAACATCATCTATTATTTTTCTCCAGAGACGCTACTTGACTCATTGAGTTACTCCAGCATTTCTAGCCTCTCTTGAAGGAGATGTTATGGTCTTGATACAATGCTATTAAGATCTCTATCTCCTTCCTGTGCTCTGTCTCATCATTACTATGATGGTGTCATCTATGAACTTGGAAATGTAGTTAGAACAGAATTTGGCTGCACAGTCATGAGTGTATATGGAACATAGCAAGATGTTGAGAACACAGCCTTGTAGGTACCAGGGTTGAGAATGATTGTCAAAGACTTTCACTCATTGCTGTCTATGGGTCAAGTCATCAAAAATGCAATTACAGAGTGGGATGCTGAGTCCTATGTCCAGGAGTTTGGTTGAAATTATGGTATTGAAGGCGAAGCGATAGTCAATAAACAGAAGTATGAAGTGGGCCATCCAGATGTTCCAGGGATGAGACTAGGACCAGGGCGATGACACGTGCTGTGGATCCGTTGTAGATGTAGGAAAATTGCGGAGGAAGCAGGCTGTCTGGAAGGCTGGAGCTGATGGACACCATGAGCAGGTTATCGAACCATTTCATGATGGTGGATGTCAGAACCACTGGGTGGTGGTCATTAATGCATGCTGCCTTGCCTTACTTTGGCCACGGGGTTACAATAATCTTCTTGAATCTGGTGGGAACCTCAGAGGTTAAAAATATCAGCTGATCTGCACAGGTTGTGAGAACATGGCCAGAGACTCCATCCAGGCCAATCAGATTCCGCAGGTTCACTCTCAGGAAGGCTGATCGGACTTCTGCGAAAGTGGCCATGGGTACAGATGCCTGAGGCTGTAGTGGCGAGTACATCCTCCCACCGACCTTCTATTCAAAATGAGAAGATAAAAGCATTGAGCTCGTTGGGAGATATACAATGTTGTCATCACTTCTGCCCAAACTTCACTTTGTAAGATTCAGAACACAAGTTTTTGTGATAAATAATGCAGAATAGTCAAGCTCGTATACCTGGTTCTGTCAAGCTACTGATGTTAATGATTATTTTAAAAATTCATAAGTGTCCTTAATTGGCATCCCCAAGGAAAACTGAAATTCTTGACTATAAAGAAACCAGATTACAGTAATGAAGGGATGACCTACAATGTGAAAATAGGTGGAACTCTGCACACCACAGGTGACAAAATCTTAAGGGAGCATGTGATTACATGTTGCTACATTCACAGAATATTCTTAAGGGATTATGGAAAACAATATAAATGTTTCAAAACCTTATGAGTCATGCAGTGTTAATGCTTTCTCTGCAAAAATGTCAATTTGAAAGTCATGTGTGCAAGTAGATAAATGAATAGCAAAAGCGCCGGTTCAAAATAAAATGTGAATGTCAAGCATTTGCATTCATAAACACTAATTGCAAGCTCAGAAAATATTCAGGTTATCAAGCTCATTTATACCCATATGTTCAAGAACAAATGTAACAGGTAAGAGATATGTTCAGAGACATATCACGCAACCAAACTTGTTTGATTAATTTATTCCATGGTTTAGTTTGAAGGTATGCTGCATTGTGTTAGGAGCAGTTATGAGGAAGTGGGGGAGGGCGAAGGGGTGAGGGGTGAGGAGGAGGGGGGGGGGGGGGGAGAGGGGAGGGGAGAGGGGGGAGAGGGGGAGAGGAGGGGGGGTGGGAGGGGGAGGAGAGGGGGGGGGGGATGGGGGAGAGGAGGGGAGGGGGGGGGGAGGAGGAGGGGCGGGAGGAGGAGGAGGGGATGGGGGGGGGAGGGGGGGGGAGGGGGGGGGAGAGAGGCGGAGGGAGGAGGAGGGGGATGGAGGGGCAGAGGAGGGGGAGAGGGGGGGAGAGAGGGGAGGGAGGGAGAGGAGGGGGAGAGGAGGGGGGAGGAGGAGGGGGGGGGAGAGGGGGAGAGGAGGAGGGGGGGGGGGGGGGGGGGGGGGGGGGGGGGGGAGGAGGGGAGGGGGGAGGAGGGGGGGGGAGAGGAGAGAGGAGGGGGGGGGAGGGGAAGGGAGGGGAGGAGAGTGGGGGGGAGGAGGGAAGAGAGGAGAGGGGGGAGGGGGGGGAGAGGAGGGGGGAGAGGGGGAGAAGAGGGGTGAGTGAGGGGAAGTGGGGAATGGAGGGGGAGGGGGGAGAGGAGGGGAGAGAGGAGGGGTGGTGGGGAGTGCAGAGGGGATGATGGGGTTAGGAGGGGGGTGATGGGGGAGAGAAGGGGGGATGGGAGAGAAGAGGGGGGGAGAGAGGGGAGGGGGAGGGGGAGGGGAGAGGAGGGTGAGAGGGGGGAGAGAGAGGGGGGAGAGGAGGGGGAGAGGAGGGGAGAGAGGGGGAGGAGGAGGAGGAGGCGAGGGAGAGGGGGGGGCGAGGGAGAGGAGGAGGGGGAGAGGAGAGGAGGGGGGGGAGAGCGAGGGAGGGAGAGGAGAGGGAGAGGGGAGGGGGGAGAGGAGGGGGGGAGAGGAGGGGGGGGGAGGGGAGGGGGAGAGCGAGGGTGGAGAGGAGAGGGCGAGGGAGGAGGAGGGGAGGAGAGAGGGAGAGGAGGGGGAGGAGGGGAGAGAGGAGGGCGAGGGGAGAGGAGGAGAGAAGGGAGAGGAGAGGGGGGAGAGGAGGGGGCGAGGGAGAGAGAGAAGGGAGAAGCAGGGGGCGAGGGCGAGGGAGGGTCAGGGGAGGAGGCGGGGGAGTGGGGGGGGGGGGGAGAAGGGGGGTGCTTGCACTCTGGTCACCCCGCACCTTCAGCCTCATGCAGCAGATCCCAGTCCCACTCCAGCTTCACTCAGTGGCTACCGGTTCAACTCACCAGCATCCGGCTGGTCATGCTGGTCTCCGCAGAAGCATTCTGCAAACCGCTGATTCCCCTGCGAGCTGCTGACTCTCCACAATCAGCTCAACACACTGCGCCCCTTCAGCTTTTTATTCTCCTCACCGCGTTATTGTCAGCGGGTTCTGGAAGGGGCGTTTTTTTTAATGATTTTTAACCCTTCCTAACTTTTGTACTATTTCACCGATCGGAACAAAACCTATTTGACTCGCAGCAGAGGAGAATGGTGAGTAAGGTGGCGAAAAATCGTAGTGTTATGGGGGATCGTTTTTGCACAAATTTAATTACACCGCAGGCCAGAAGTGGTCAAGATGAGAGTTTTACTAATAGTATAGATGTGTGGGGCAAATCATTTTATATGAAAAATGGTGGGTGCTTAAAACATGCTGCCAGATGTGGTAGTGGAGGCTGATATGATGGTGGTGTAGCAGCACCTAGTGGTGAAGCTGTGTATTCATAGAAACATAGAAACATAGAAACATAGAAAATAGGTGCAGGAGGAGGCCATTCAGCCCTTCAAGCCAGCACCGCCATTGATTGTGATCATGGCTGATCGGCCCCTATCAATAATCCGTGCCTGCCTTCTCCCCATATCCCTTGACTCCACTAGCCCCTAGAGCTCTATCTAACTCTCTCTTAAATCCATCCAGTGATTTGGCCTCCACTGCCCTCTTTGGCAGGGAATTCCATAAATGTGGCAGGGAATTCCATACCGCTCGTCATTCAGAACCCTCGTCATTGGTCGGGACTGTCCCGTGACCAGGGGGTTCATTCATGGGCTTTTCAGTATGTTCAGTAGCAGTGCTCTTCATGTTGACAGGAGCTTTATTCCTGACCAAGTACACGTGTCGTTCGAGTGTTGTTTCGCCAAGAAAGAACATTTTGCTCTACCTGCCCGATCTCACTACAGTGGCATTTAAATGGCTTTTAGAAAGGTGCATGGATCAGATCAGCAGGAAATAGAGGAATATGGACAATGTGCAGGCAGAAGAGAGAACTTTAACTTACATCGTGTTCAGGGTGGTCATTTAGGGCCGAGAGGCCAGTTCCTGTATGTGTACTGTGCTGTATGTTCTTAAGTTAAATATAGACAAAATTAATGCACCTAGCCTTGTCTTAGCAGCTGTCTCTCCTTATTAACACGTAAAGTTATCCAGACACAAGCACGGTCTAAGCACTGGGAAATCCATGGAAGTGTGCATTTCTCCACTGACATTATGGCAGAGTCCAATGGCATGCACAGGTATCCTGGGACCGTTGAATAACTGAGCATAAACTGGACTTTGGACTGTGCTTGGATGTCCCGAGGCCTCATCTGCGTAAATTAGGTAAAATCACCAGATGTGTCAGTTCGTAAGCTGAAGATAAACCCCATAACCCTAAACAAAATAAGATTTCAGTCCAGTTGAAGGGTCTCAACCCAAAATGACGACTGTCCATTTTTCTCCATTGATACTGCCTGATCTGCTGAGTTCTTCCAGCAGTTTTCCTTTTTTTGCAAAGGATTTTAACCCTAAAAACCAATATTTAGTAGATGATATCTCATGCGCCTGCTTGGCCCACATAAAACTGAACTCAGTCATCGCAATCCATGTAAAAATGTAGAGTGCTTTACTGAAATAATGTCAGTATAATAAACATAGCATTTATTGTGGGGGTAACAAAGTGGGCCAGATTCTACCTTCAATGCCAACTCCAACCCACCTCACCTCCCGCAAAACGTTGCCTTATATTGGCCACATTTATATTTATATTCAAATCTTGCCCGGTCTGATAGATTGGGAGCTTCTTGTTTCTACTGCTGGCATAATTTTTATTTTAGAAACATAGAAACATAGAAAATAGGTGCAGGAGTAGGCCATTCGGCCCTTCGAGCCTGCACCGCCATTCAATATGATCATGGCTGATCATCCAACTCAGTATCCTGTACCTGCCTTCTCTCCATACCCCCTGATCCCTTTAGCCACAAGGACCACATCTAACTCCCTCTTAAATATAGCCAATGAACTGGCCTCAACTACCTTCTGCGGGAGAGAATTCCAGAGATTCACCACTCTCTGTGTGAAAAAAGTTTTCCTCATCTCGGTCCTAAAAGATTTCCCCTTTATCATTAAACTGTGACCCCTTGTTCTGGACTTCCCCAACATCGGGAATAATCTTCCTGCATCTAGCCTGTCCAACCCCTTAAGAATTTTGTAAGTTTCTATAAGATCCCCCCTCAATCTTCTAAATTCCAGCGAGTACAAGCCGAGTGTATCTAGTCTTTCTTCATATGAAAGTCCTGACATCCCAGGAATCAGTCTGGTGAACCTTCTCTGTACTCCCTCTATGGCAACAATGTCTTTCCTTTTTGTGAGGAAGTAGTCCAGCTTTATAAGGAAGATGGGTTCCAGCTTTGCTTCTGGGAATTTAGTGGAGTCAGACGTCTGTCCTTTCACGGACCAAACTGTCAACCTTGTCCTAAGATGTGAAGCTGGGATCATTTACATTGTCAGAGGAAGCAAGCAAGGGGTATACAAGGAGCAGGGAAAAGGAACAAAATGCCGATGGAACTCAGCAACTCACGTGGCATCTGAGGAGGCAGAAGGATACTCCGCATTTCTGTCAGGACCCAGGATCAGAACCGGTGCAGAGTCTCAACCTGAAAGGTCAATTATCAGGTTGACAATTGATAATTATTGTCATTATTGGCATTATTGACATTAATTCATGTCACAGATGCCTCCAGGGACGATATTGGAGCTGTGGCCGATATAAGACTGTGGCGTTCCTCTTGCAGTGTGCTTATCTCACTTATGTCTCCATCAGGCACAAAAGTCCGCAGATCAGAGTAACTAGGCAATTTCAGGAAACTTTGGAATCAATGAGATTGTACACTGCATGAAACCCCTGGAGTTGACTGTAAAGGATGGAACCCTCAGGAAGGGGAAGGGGAAAGAGGGGAGGATCTTCTATTAACTTTTCTTGATAACCGGTTGTCAATGTTGTAGAAATAGGATGAAAGCAGGAAGATTGAGATTCTGACACAAGTTGAATTTCCCTCAGCTTATACCCTTCCACAGCCTTGGAATTTCAGGGCCATTGATTAGTGCAATCTTGCTTCAATGCACACAGGGCTTGAATCCTCCAATGGCTCTAAATTGTCAGGCAAGTCACAAGAATAGTTGATGTGGCAAACAAAATGCCAGACATCAAAATGTTAATTGGTGACTGTGGCTGTAATATAAAGAAAATGTTCCAATCCCCAGTATTGACAAGCCTCACTTTAGCATGCACTAATATCTTCCGTACAAAGCAGAAAGAATTGTGGATGCGTGAGCATTTGAACATACATTATTCTCTGTACGGCTGCAGGGAATAAGCACATTTGGAATGAATGACTACGAGCAGACAGGGACTTCAGCAAATTACAAACGTGGCTGGAATGTAAATGGGCGGCCTCTAATGAAACAAATAATGAAGTCTCCAAGGATTTAAACAGTGGCAAAGAATTATTGCAAATTATGAACAACAAGGTACATGATCTGGGGCAATAATCATTTTAAAAATGTGCAGGAAGTCTTGGCATTAAAAGTATTTTGGTTTTAACAGCAGATCACCAATTCCTTTGCAGATAACAATCTCACCATATACTAAATCCACAACTTTGCAAGAATTATAGTGACGATATAGATGATAAAACTAATTCAGCCAACCCACTCGTCAATTCAAAAGAAAACTCTATCTGGTCCCATCATTACTGAACATTTCTTGGATGAATTTTAGGTTTTTGCCCTCCCAACAAGAGATGTGTTTGAAATAGCGTTCCGATAGAAATGTTTTTTAAAAAAAAGATTGGATTGGAAAATTCAGTAATGAAATATTTGAAGATTCATGTTGATAGGGTAATTTGTAGCTAAAAAAAATATTTATATGTCAATTGGCCTCTGTAAAATCCCCCCCCCCCACCCCCCGCCAGAATGTAGGGGGTGGATGTGAAAGTGCGATAAAATAGAGCTAATGTTAATGGTAAATCGATGGAGGGCCTGGACTTCGGGGGACAAAAGGCCCATTTCCATGCTGTACCTTTCAATCAATCAATAAAATAAAATAATGCTGAACATAAGCAAGAGAAGCGGCAGGCAACTGGATGATAAGGGTTTTCACCAGAATGTATATCAAAGGCACCAGGCAAATCTTTAAAGTTTTACCTCAACTCCTTAAGGAACCATCTTGTTTTGGCACCCAGTATACACCTGGTAAATAAGGTCATGAGGAAAGGATTGAGGTAAAGGATTCATGCAACTTCCCAATGTACCTGTCAACGTCCAGCAGGAACTCTCATAGCCAACCGTGACCAACTGAGGCAGCTCAGTGGCACAGCTGGTAGGGTTCGATCCTGACCTTGTGTGGAGTTTGCACATTCTCCCAAGGACCACCTGGGTTTCCTCGGGTTGCTCCGATTTCTTGGTGTTTTGTGGAAGGTAGTTGGTGATTCATACTACTTTGTGTGAATTTGTGTGAATTTTTATTCCATTTGTACTAGACTTCACCACCAGATATCATTACCTCCATCAGTTCCTTTAAAGTTATGATATCAGAGTTACACAGAGCAAATACAAACTCTTTTGCAACCAAGTCCAGATACCTAATCCCATTTTCCAGCATTTAGCCTTCGATGCTTTAATGGATCGAATACTTATCTAAATACTTATCATTTCTTTAATGCAGTGAGAGTCTCTGTCTCCTCGGTAAGTATTGTAAAATTGTCCCTAGTGTATAGGATAGTGCTGGTGTGCGGGAAACGCTGGTCGGCGTGGGCTTGGTGGGCCGAAGTGCCTGTTTCCATCTCTAAACTAAACTAAACTAAACTCAAATAAACTAAGCCTCCAATACCATGTGCTCCCAAACCACTATGTTAGTCATCTCATCAAAAAAATCAATTAAGACCATTAAACAATTTAAATACAAATGCGACAAATCAGAGAGGAGACACAAGGGAGTGCAGATGCTAGAATCTTGATTTTTTTGCTGCAAGTCAAAAAAGTTTATCTTCAATCAGCTCATGTTTGTGCATCTGCTTAGTCAGTTTTCCGCTTACTTCATTGAACGACAAATACGCAAATTACTATATGTGGTAAAACAAATTAGGAAATCAGTCAACAAGGAAAATAAATCATTGTTTAATTTTTTTCCATTATGGAAACAGCAAATACTGGAGGGCATAGTTTTAAAGTGAAATGGGTAAAGTTTAAAGCAGATGGGCAAAAACCAAAAGGACAATCAATGGGTGAGGCTTTTGTACCCTCTGATCAAGTTTACAGTTATTGTCACATGCACCAATTGGTACAGTGAAATTTGAGTTACCATACAGCCATACGAATAAAAAGAACACAACACACAATAGAATTAACCATGTGGCCATAGCCTCAGTATAAAAGAACATACTTTTTGAAAGTAGATGAGGAGGAATTTCTTTACTCAGAGGGTGGTAAATCTGTGGATTGCCACCGACAGCTGTAGAGGCCAAGTCATTGGGTATTTTTAAGGGGCATATTGACATATTCTTGGTTAGTAAGGGTGTCAGATGTTATGGGGAGAAGGCAGGAGAATGGAGTTGAGAGGGAAAGATAGATCAGCCACGACTGAATGGCATAGTAGACTTGAAGGGCCAAATGGCCTAATTCTGCTCCGAGAACTTCGAAACTAATGAACTTATGACATTAGAAGACAGGCAACCAAAGTTAGAGCAAGCACAGGTTACAGGCAAAATTGAATGAAATAGAAAAATAGAAACATATAAAATAGGTGCAGGAGTAGGCCATTGAATGAAATCTACCTCATAAACATTTTCTTTATGATTTTTTGCCAATACCAATCTCTAAATCATGAAAGTAGTATTTTCATCAATATTGACTTTACAAGAAAAACACATTAATAAATGTCTTTGCGGGAAACAGGAGAGCCATTAGCTGTAACCGTCCTCAGTTTTGTGAGTACACCATCTGGTGCTGTTCAGCATATCTCAGGATTCGTAAAAGTAGTTGATTGTCATTGTGTGCTCAATTCCTAAACAGGGTAATTAATGACATTACTTTATATCAACATTACCTCTTGCAACACTGCAAGCTGTTAACATACCATACTTCGCACTACATGCAATTAGTTACATTTTAATTACTCTTATTTATTAAATATGTTTTGCATCATTACCCAAGATAATGTCACTTTTTGAGAAATGGAATTTATTTGAAATTCACATAAATCCTCGTAAAAGCATAATTAGTTAGCAAAAAATATGATCCTGATTCTTGAATTTCAATAGAGAATGAAATGGAGAAACCTGAAACTGCAGACCTTTGTACTGTAGCCTTGGAATGGATTTCTCTAGTGGGTAAACATTCAGAAGCAATAAAAAAAATAAAAAATACCTTACATTAAAAATATTTTAAAGCATTTAAAGACACTTAAAACAAGTACATACATTTAAATCTATTGAATTCATTAAAAAGGTAAAATGACAACTTAATCCTTCTCATAGACTTTTTTCCATTCAAATAGCATCAATATACCTTTGTCAGTTCTAATCTAGCAAAAAAAATGAACAGGTTCCCCAGCGAAATGTTGAATCTGCGTAGATTTGCCTCCGCCACGAAGACTTCTACATCAGAACTCCATCAGGGAATTGTAGAGACAAGAAACTGCAGATGTTGGTTTACAAAAAAAGACACAAAGTGCTGGAGTAACTCAGTGGGTCAAGCAGCATCTCTGGAGAACATGAACAGGTGATGGTCTGGTTCAGGACCATTTCCAGCTTATTGTGGGGGGTGGGGTGGGAGGGTGGGAGTGGGAAAGAAAGCTAGAAGAGTAGAGGAAGAGGCTAATCATCCTATTAAGCCAATGCCATCACTTTCATTCAACACCAAGGGTGTTCCGTGGAGACTACTGCCGGATTCACTTGTGAGCTAAGGTGTTATTTTGCACAAATCTTTCAGCAAGAGTCAGATGATGTTGCACTGTCCATGGCAACATAATGAGAGCCAGCCTTCATAACATCAGGGACAGATTCTCAGTAGGCAGTGCCATTTGCTACCTGTGCACCATTGCAGCCATTAGCAAAGGCGACCATCAGGATAAGGAGTATTTATCCATCCTTTAGATATTTGCACAATATATCTCCTAAGATGCAACCCTTTATCAATTACCTTGCGTTTCTGCTTCAGTACAGGAGCAGGGTATGCAACTCCCCAAAGAAGCAGTTGGTACCTTACACCCAGTGACTAAATTCCTTCTCTGGAAGCATCACTCCACAAAACCTTTGTTTCCTCAGAACTACCAGCTACTCCCTATTCATTCCCTGGCTCCTCCAAATCATAAACCCTTAACCTTCAGGTAATTGAAGTTGTCAGTTAAAGAATAAAGGATTTAGGAACAGCTTCTACCCCTCTGTTATCAGTCATTTGAACGGTCCTTCCATAAAGCTAGGTACTGTCCAATTCACCTCTACACAGGTGTGGGCATTGGACTTTGTCTATGGAACTGATGTGTTACAACTTCTGCATCCTTTATTTTCCCATTTTCTTTACCCATTGTGTTTCGGCCCGAAACGTTGCCTATTTCCTTCGCTCCATAGATGCTGCTGCATCCGCTGAGTTTCTCCAGCACTTTTGTCTACCTCTGTACTTTTGTGTGGAATTGAGTGTATTTATGTATGGTATTATCTGATCTAATTGGATAGCATGTGACAATAATGTAAATCTAAACCCAACACCTAAAATCTGTTTAGTTCAGTTTAGTTCAGATACAGCGCAGAAACAGGCCCAACACACCGACCAGCGATCCCCGCATATTAACAGTATCCTACACACACTAGGGACAATTTTTACATTTACTGAGCCAATTTACCTACATACCTGTACGTCTTTGGAGTGTGGGAGGAAACCAAACCCACGCAGTCACGGGGAGAACGTACAAACTCCTTACAGACAGCACCATAGCCAGGATCGAACCCGGGTCTACAGCACTTCAAGTACTATAAAGCAACATCTCTACCGCCGCGCCACCGAACTGCCCTTATGTGCCGCCCTGTTGGATCCAATTCTGGATTTCCTCACATAACTCCATTCATAAAATTCTCATTCACTGCCCACGCCTAATCAGCTAAATTAAGCTTGAACTTGCTCACTCACCTCTAAGATCACTATACCCGAGGAATCACAAAATGTTAGGTAAACCAGGGAGAGCAGATTGCCTTTTGTCAATGACAATAGGAATAGCTCTTTTTGGCAATCGGATGGTTTCTCATCACCAATCTGATGTTATTCTAGAGTATTTCAAATTCAATTCAAGATCAATTCAAATTCCACAGCAGACAAAGCTGGACTTTGACACAACTTTGCAAATATGAATAAGAGCTTTTCACTACATCAGTGCACACGGCAATAATCTAAATTAAACCAAACTAAAGCTAAACACAAATTGCTGGAGTAACTGAGCAGGTCAGGCAATATCTCTGGAGAAACGAAATAGGTTATGTTTTGGGTCGAGACCCTTCATCAGATTGAGAGTCAGGGAAGGGGACACCCAAGGCATGCAAAGGTACAGAACAAAGCAGAACCTGCATCGATGACTCAGGAAAGATGGAGCCCACAATGGTCCATTGTTGGCTGGGACGATGTGATAACAATGGAATACAAACAGTGAAATTAGCAAGATTAGGGTGGGGGAGGAATGAAGAGAGAAGGGATGCAAGGGTTACTTGAAGTTATAGTAGTTAGTTTTCATGCCATTGGGTTGTAAACTGCCCAAGCAAATTATGAAGTGCTGCTCCTCCAATTTGCATGGAACTAAGTTAAACTTGAATTTCAATCTCTGCCTCATCAGTTCGGCCATCGGATTTGCTAGCCCTATAACATTACCACTGTTGCTCACCCTTCCTATACTACATCCCATTGTTGACTGCACAGAATATCAACCGGTTCCCATGTACCTCCAGCTGCTCCAATGTTTAAAGAATGACTCATTTCATTTAACCTTCCAACCATTCACATCCCCACTCAAGAGTTGTAGTTTCCATTCATCACATCAGATAACATACTATACAAATCTAGTGTATCAGCACTTAAAATATCAAATTGAAAATATCTGGAATAGGCTGTAGGTTTACAAGGATTTGAACATTACAAGCATTCAGGTAAATATTTCAATTGTAACGCAACAGATTAGAGAGTATTTCTTTCTCGTCTCAGTTCATAGAGCTTTTCGCTTCAATCTCTGTTATTTTCAATTTATATGTGGTTCTGGGTTTTCATGTCTAATGTGTCTTTACTGTCCAAAAGGACAAGCAGCTAAATTGCTCCCAGGTTTTTTGCTAAGTCTCTTCTGCCACAGAGACACATGAGTCTGCCTCAGGTGGCTGGTGGTCTTGTACTGCTTATGTGGTGAGCTTTGGTAATTAACTGGTTAAACTTGAAACATTTCAATCTCTGCCTCATCAGTTCGGCCATCGGATTTGCTAGTCCCTATAACATTACCACTGTGTTGCTCACCCTTCCTATATACTACATCCCATTGTTGACTGCACAGAATATCAACCGGTTCCCATGTACCTCCAGCTGCTCCAATGTTTAAAGAATGACTCATTTCATTTAACCTTCCAACCATTCACATCCCCACTCAAGAGTTGTAGTTTCCATTCATCACATCAGATAACATACTATACAAATCTAGTGTATCAGCACTTAAAATATCAAATTGAAAATATCTGGAATAGGCTGTAGGTTTACAAGGATTTGAACATTACAATTCAGATAAATATTCCAATTGTAACGCAACAGATTAGAGAGTATTTCTTTCTCGGCTCAGTTCATAGAGCTTTTCACTTCAATCTCTGTTATTTTCAATTTATATGTGGTTCTGGGTTTTCATGTCTAATGTGTCTTTACTGTCCAAAAGGACAAGCAGCTAAATTGCTCCCAGGTTTTTTGCTAAGTCTCTTCTGCCACAGAGACACATGAGTCTGCCTCAGGTGGCTGGTCTTGTACTTGTTCTCTCTGTGCCATTTGGGAAGTGCTTCCCCCTTGTGCTTTGCGTACTTGAGCTTTGGTAATTAACTGTCTCCAGCCTGTGAAGATTAATCATCTGTTGAGAGACTGCCCTGCAGCCTCAAGCAACCAACATTTTGCAGAACTAGACACGCTCAGCCAACTCCGACTGAAGCTTTCAGCAGCAGACTCAGTTCCTCAGTGAACAGAGATTGTCGAGCCAGGAAAAAAAGCCATGCCAAAGAAAATGCGTTTCTTAATTTGTTCAGCTTAATATCTGCTGAATTCTGCCTCCATTCACGACTTATTCTTACCAGATATTGCATTTTCAAATAGATTATGGCTCTCAGTAGACTCGTTCCATACAAATAGATTTTCATACATCTGCATGTATAAATTAATCTTTCCTCAC
The DNA here is from genome assembly GCF_028641065.1 of Leucoraja erinaceus. Taxonomy (NCBI): domain Eukaryota; kingdom Metazoa; phylum Chordata; class Chondrichthyes; order Rajiformes; family Rajidae; genus Leucoraja; species Leucoraja erinaceus. The sequence continues at coordinate 126,161,264 of NC_073377.1, read as the reverse complement.
ACATGACAATTGTCAAACAAAATTGAACTGTATGCGTGTTGTGAAAGGCAACAATCCTCGCTGCACAATTTTTTTTTACAAGAAGTAATGATACGAATGTACAGGTGTATCATCAGCAATTAAAAAGGGCCAGGAACAGACATCACAGAGCAATTCAAAATGGCTTTCCAGAATAGCCAACAAATGGCATTGCTTCAATTTTTACAGTACATTAAATAAGAACATTATTTCAGTGTGGACCTGAGAAATTCAGATTCAGCTTAGTTTATTGTAATATACACCAGGTTTCAATGAAATTCCTTATTCACACAAACCCAACAGACTAAATAGACTCCAACCATCTGCCTATCAACATCCCCCCTTGCCTATGTTCACCTATGACCTGCCATGCCTTTTCCTGCCCCTCCACTCTTCTAGCTTTCTATACCATCCTGTGCTCTCGGGCAATCAATGCATTAAATATTAAATCCTAACCTTGGTGTAGAAATCCAACTGCAGCCATACTCTTCTCTGTCAGTCTTCAGTCTTAAATTCATTGAGAACTATTTTGCCACCCCTGTTCCTATTTATACTTCCCATTTTCTTTGTCCTTGTATTGGTCGCACCTTCAACCACCAAATTGCTCCTTGGTAAAATTCCCACCCAACTCTCTCTCGCTCTCTCACTCACTTTAAACCCCCCCCCCCCCCCCCCCCCCCCCCCCCATCTCTCTCGCTCTCTTCTCAGCCATGGATCAGTTGGTAGCCACCTCAACCCAGAGCTGGAAGGTCGCGAAAATATCCTATTTCAAATCTTTAAGCACAAAATGTAGGCTGATGCTCCAATGTAGCACTGAGGAAACATAAAAGCATAGAAAATAGGTGCAGGAGTAGGCCATTCAGCCCTTTGAGCCAGCACCGCCATTCAATATGATCATGGCTGATCATCTAAAGTGAGTACCCTGTTCCTGATTATTCCCCATATCCCTTGATTCCTAAATCTAACTCTCTCTTGAAAACTACAGAAGTAGTCTCTTGGAACTACTGGCTAGTTGAAGATGCTGCCTTTTGGATTATTCATTCAATAATGACTCTGACTGTCCCCTCAGATGAACATACAAGGGGGACTATTTTAGCAGTGTAGTCCTAACCAAAACGTACCCCTCAGTCTAAAGCGGTAAAATGCAACTTATATAATCCTTATCTTATTGCGGTTTAAGGTGTCTTGCCGTGTTCAAAACGGCCACACAAAACATTATTATTCTTCAACACTTTGAAATGATCAGAGTTCAAAACAGCCGTTACGATAATAAAGGTAACAAAACATTCACCATTCTAAAATGCCAATAAAACCCATTTCTTTGAGCAAAACATTTCCAGCGAAGACTCCCTCTTGGATTCAGTGTTAATTTTGCGTTTGATCTGTGTCTGATTTAAAGTCTTTAAGGAATATTGCAGCCGACTATAAAATTGCAAGAAAAATATTAGTTATTGTTGCTGGACAATGTGTTGGCAAAATGTTACAATTAAAGAAACAGCAGACTCCGCATCATTTAATCAAACACCACTATGGTAGATTTCTATACGTTTTGTGATTACACTGTGTATTTGACAAATTATCTATTTGCAAATACATTCTCATTAAAACTGCATTTCTTTGAAAGAAAGGCAATACAGAACATTATTCAGTGACAAGTGGTAGAACCCTGTATCATTTTTTTATTCATAGAGAACCTAATAACTCAAATACAAGTTCACTGGACTTTATAATTGGAAGCGTAAATTCTCTATGCGATGTAACACATTGAATATCGTTTAAGCAATGAAAACCATTCAGTAATATATCCTGTTTTTACTCCTCCAATCTCACTCTTCAAGAACCGATGGCCTAGAAATTGCGTAGTTGCAAAGGATTCTAGCACAAGAAGATGGACATTTAAAGCAAGGAAAAAGAGATTTAATAGGGACCTCAGCAGCAACTTTTCACTCAGAGGGTAGTCCGTATCGGGAACGAGCTGCCAAAGCAAGCTGTAGAAGCATACAATTGTGACTTTCCAAAGACATTTGGACAAATATATGGATACAATATATACAATACAATACAATATTTATTACATGTCATTTGAACCTCAGTGAGGCTCAAACGAAACTCCGTTTCCACAGCCATACAAACAAAGACAATTTCCTACAGACATACACACAATTCAATTTACAGAAACATCCATCACAGTGAACCCACTTGGATGGGAGGCAAAGTCTTTTCTCTCCCCTGTTCTCCATTTCTCTCCCGATGTTGAAGCCCCAGGCGGGCGATGATAAGTCCCACGGCCATTTTAGGCCGCGCCGGGCGATGTACGGCCTCGCTCCCGGCCTAAATGTCACAAAGTTGGAGCCCCCGGCGGGCGCTGGAATGTCCCACGGCCATTAAAGCCGCGCCGGGCGATGTACGGCCCCGCTCCGGGTCGTTCCAACCCCGCGATACGGGCTGGAGAAGTTGCGTTACGGGAGCTCTGGAAAGCGGTCTCCACCCGGACCCGCGAGCTCCCGATGTCCCAGTCCACTGGACCTGCGGCTGCAGCTGGAACCTCTGGGCTACGTGGTCGAGCCGCAGCAGCGAGTCAACACTGCTCCCCACGCTCCGATACCGGCCAGCCCCACGATGGTAAGTCCGCAGCTCCAAATGCTCCGTGACTGGAGCCTCCAGGTCGTTCAGGCTGGAGACCGCTCCACGGCGCTAGGCCCCAACGACAACGGAGACCCGACAGGGAAAAGGTCGGGTTTCCCGTACAGGGAAGAGAGTTTAAAAATGTACCCCCTCCCCCCACCCCCCCACCCCCCCCCCCCCCCCTGCATATACACAGTTAAAAACACTAATAAAAAACACAAACAACTACATTTAACTAGACAAAAAATAAAAAAAAGACAGACATGCTGTAGGGGCCGCTGGAACTCAGAGTCGTGCCGCCACCGAGATAGGAAGGTTGTATATGGATATGGGTCAACTGCAAGCAAATGGGAGTAGAACAGAATGCCACCTCGGTCAGCATGGATGTTGGGTTGTAAAACCTGTTTCATACTCGATAACTCTAAGCATAGATGAAATCAAGAAGTTGGAGGTTGGTTTTCATGATGGACTAGGATGCGTTCAAAACTCCCTTGAATTTTCTTGCGATCTTGGGCAGAGCAGTTGCCACTCCGAGCCGTGATAGATCTGATAGAATGATTTTTATGATGCACTTTCTCTCCCTTCCTCCAACTCACCTCCTCCTCTCCACCCCTCTGACTTCCTCTGCTAGTCTGCCAGTCTCAACTGTCTACGTTTAGCCCATATCCCTCTAAACCATGTATGTCCATGTACCTGTCTAAGTGGCTTTACAAATTGTAATTGTACCTGTCTCTACAGTTTCCTTAATCATCTCATTCTATACATTGTGTAGCTGGGCATGCTCATAAGTAGCTCAATTTCACAACATTTCAGGTGAGCAAGGCTGCAAACCCTAAAGCCCATGAAGACACACTAAATCACAGAAAGTTACCCCAGGAGTTTTGCATCAAACCAGATCCGCATTAAAAATCCAAAAGATGTGCCATTGAGTAATGGTGCTAAAAGTATGATAGCTTTCAAGGAGAAAAACATCGTAACCAACAGCAAGAAAGCTATGGTACAAACTTGCTGAGAATGCATATCATTTGTATTAGGGATTCTGCCGTTGCATCTTGGATGATAGTAGTGTAGCGGTAGAGTTGCTGCCTCACGGCACCAGAGACCCAGGTTAGATCCTTACTGCGGGTGCTGTCTGTACAGATTGTCTACATTCTCTCTGTGACTAGATGGGTTTTCAATGGATATTTTTTGCTTTCCTCCCACACTCCAAAGACATACAATGTAGATTTTACTTCGGAGTCACGTGAGTGACTATGTGAAGAACCCGCTAGGACGCATGCGTGTCATATCGTCTATCGCATTGCGTGATGACTGGCAGGTTGGACGTGATTCTCCTGCCAGCAACAGACCTGAGGTAAGTTTTTTTTAAACTTTTCAGGTTAAATCTTCTTGCAGGAACTCAACTTGGAGGTCCTGCTAAAAGTCCGGGGCGAAGTCGGGACGGAGGGGAGACCCCAGTCTCGAACTTCAGGGAACCCCGGTCACGGGGTATCCCACCCACGGACCTTGGCGCTCGGAAGACCGCAGAATTCGGGTAGAGATCGGCGGTGGATTCACCTTTGAGCCACTAGCGGTCGAACCAGCGGCTTCATATTGGTGGAGAACCCGCTCGGGAGACCGTGGAACACGGGGAGCGGGTGGCGGTGGATTTGCCTTCGAGCCGCTGGCGGTGGAGCCAGCGGCTTCATATTGGTGTCAGGGGCACATAGAAAACCGCTCCGGAGACCGCGGAACACGGGGAGCGGTTGGCGGTGGATTCGCCTTCGAGCCGCTGGTGGTGGAGCCAGCGGCTTCATATTGGAGCCGGAGGCACCTGGACAACCCGCTCCGTAGACCGGGGATGCGAGGAGCGGATGGTGGTAAGTTGCTACTGACCCGCTGGCAATAAAACCAGCGGCTTCATATATCCCCCCCCCCCCCCCGAAGCAGGATACCCCCCACCACCCCCCCCCGACTTTGTAACGCGGCTATCCCTTTTATAAGGACTGTGGGGATATCCCGACTGCAGTTGCTGCGGGGATACCCAGATCAGGGGGGAGGGGGGGGAGCCCCGACTGGAGAACATCGCGGAAAAGCCCTGCTGTAAGGGACCGGGGAGAGATAGCTCGGGGGAGAAATACCCGCAATGGAAGCCTTTCTACAAGGACCACAGAGAGAACCAAAGCTGTAACAAACTACGACCACGAGACCAGGCTCGGGAGGAGCTTTGCCCCTGCAGCAGAAAGTTTAAAAAGGACATGCAGGTAAATTCCTTACTCGAAGGTCGTTTTATGCTATTTTGTACGAATATGTTACAGGAATGGACCACATCCAGAATGACTGCGGAGGACCGCGGAATTACGGGCAGTCAGCAGCGGTAGACTGCACCTGGATCGCTATTGATCAGCAGTCTCCGACCTAGTATCTGCACAGTCAGAATCGACACCCCAGACTGGTGGGAAGGCCAAGCAGAAGTCAGACAGGCCGAAGACGCGGACGAGTCGGGCTGTGAAGACTCACCACCGGCGGGAGCAACTGTGACCGCATATCCCGCATGGAGCGGTTGATGGAGCAGAAGCTCCAATGTGACATGCTCCGTGGAGTTTAGGACGCCCAAGGCAGCACCTTATTGAGGGCTGCATAATGCATCTCCCTCGACAGAGGGGAGCATTAGGAGTCACTTCTGGGCTGACTCTGAAGACAGGGGTTTGGCTGAAGATACCACAAGTGTGCAGGGGGTGCAGGAACAACACAACCAGCAGCAGGAGCTCGACGAGGGCCATCGGGCTCAGGAAGACCACATCATCACACAAGGAACTGAACTGAACTGAACTGAACTGAACTTTATTTATAGAGCACTTTAAAAACAACCACTGTTGCAACAAAGTGCTGTACATGACTAATCATAAACATAAAACAAAACAATAAAAACATTAAAAGACAGTAAAAACAATAAAAAACAATAATAGAAACACTAAAACAAGAGCAAAGTCTCATGCAGGGGCGAAAGCCAAGGAATAGAAAAGGGTTTTAAGACTAGTTTTGAAAATGGACAGTGAAGGGGCCTGTCTAATGTACAAAGGTTGAGTGTTCCATAATGTCGGAGCAGCAACAGAGAAGGCTCTATCCCCTCTGAGCTTCCGCTTAGACCTCGGTACCTCCAGGAGCAGCTGATCAGCTGACCTGAGGACCGAGCAGGAGCGTAGGGATGAAGCAGCTCAGAGAGGTAAGGCGGGGCAAGACCATTTAAAGATTTAAAAACAAATAAAAGAGTCTTAAAATGAACTCTAAAGTACACAGGCAGCCAGTGGAGGGAGGCGAGAATAGGTGTTATGTGCTCCCTCTTACGTGTTCCAGTTAAAAGCTGAGCAGCAGCATTCTGAACCAACTGGAGACGTGCAAGGGAAGATTGGCTAACTCCAAAATAAAGTGCATTACAGTAATCCAGCTGAGACGTGATGAAGGCATGGATTACTGTTTCAAAATGCTGTCATTCAAGAATGGGCTTCACCTTTGCCAGCTGCCTTAAATGAAAGAAGCTGGACTTAACTACCGCGCCTATTTGACGATCTAATTTAAAATCACTGTCCATCTTAAAACCCAAGTTTAAAACTATTGGCTTCACATACAGTGCCAAGGGACCCAAGTCAACAGGGGGAGGTTCACGGGAGCCATTGGGACCAAACACTATCACTTCTGTTTTCTTTTCATTAAAATTTAAAACGTTTAGGGCCATCCAGGATTTAATGTCATCAAGACATAACAGAAGTGGTTTGACTGAGAAAGCATCTCACATCTCCGGCGGCAGCACCCCTACGCACCCACAAGCAAACCACGATGCACTGAAGCTGGTGAAAGCTTGAAGGCCGTACAACCAGAACAAAAGTATTTTTTAGGCCATAGCCCAGAACGGCCTTCCTGGAAGATGCGCCAACCCCGTACTCGAGCTCCTCTACCTCCCAGGAGCAGAAGAGCAAAATCAAGCACACATGGTTGAGGCAGCTCCTGGGTCGGGTTGCATAAGTCCTCCCATCCGGATAAAAGTATGGAGCCACATCGATGACGTCTCCCGTCACGGATACAAGTTGGTAATATTAAACTGGTTTGAATATTTACACTGGTTGGGATAACATAAGATTAGTTTATACTGCACAACAGGTATGGTGGAGTTTGCCTTTCAAGGCAGGCTCACAATATGGGATGTGGACTGATCAATGTCAACAGCCTCAACCCGCATGTGCAGTTTAGACATTTCTGAATAACTTCCATGTGATAATTTTCTTTCACAGAAGATATTTGAAATTTAACTGGATGAGGCAATGATACACTCAGTGCATTGCAAAATGGGCCAAATTCAGTTTCCAGATTATTACTAAATCACTACAATCAGTGCTTCGACTGCACAGACCTAACAAATAAGTGGCTTGGCCAATCTGGATGATATTGAACATACTGTATTTTACTAAATTAGCCTTATCAGCCACATAGCTATATTTGAGAAATTGAGGTTCTCACCCGTCATGTTAAATTCAAATTGTTGATACCAACTGAAACTATTGATTATTGGGATACAATCAAACCATTTATTTGTCTGGGATCAGCTCTGAGCCAAAAGATTAGACCTCTGCTATTCTCAGCTGAAACTAACAAAGTCACAATGATGGATGAACAGTATTCAGCGTTGCTCCTCTAAAAACCTCTCATCTGTAAATCTTCAGTCATTTCCAAACTGATGCTATTGCCCAAAGATGGGAAATCTACTAATACCATCTCTAGTTACGGAGGCAGATGGGATTAGCATGAGTTATCAAGTGTTCAGTTATGGTATCAACTGCCAATGGACACAAGATGCATTTTGTGCATTAAAGGTCATGTGTATATGCATTACCTGCATGCACAGGTCCAAGGTGATACACTTTGGTGGTGGTATATGTTAATCACAAAGGTACAATCAAATCAAAGTATCCGGTGATAAGTTTTATCTAACCGCATTTAGCACTGATGTATTATCATGCAAAATCAATGACAACGACTTAGCACAATGCAAATACTCCACAACGGAGTATATATCTAAAAAAAACAGATGGACCTATTTTTTGAGACAAACTGTACACCAGATATATCGCCCACTTTATTATGGGAATCCTTCAAAGCATTTATTAGAGGAGTCATTATCTCGTATCAAGCTTTTCAAAACAAAAAGAATAAGAATGAACAAAGACAATTAGAAGAACAAATCAGACAACTAGATATAGATAATGCTAAAGATCCAACTATGGATAAACATAATAAAATTTTAATACTGAAATTTAAGTTAAATAAATTATTATCAGAGAAGGTTATAAGATTATTCCACATTACAAAAACAAGAACATTTCGAATTTGGGGATAAACCCCATAAACTTTTGGCACGCCAACTGAAAAAACGGGAAAATATCATGCAATTTTAAAGATTAAATCAGATAGAGGGGAATTATTAATAATATCTAATGATATCAATAAAGGATTTGCTCAATTTTACAAGAATTTATACACATTGAAAACGCTAATAGACAATAATAAAGTTTCAGAATTTTTGGACAATTGTAACCTTCCAAAACTAGAACTGAAGGAACAAGAGGAACTGGGAGCACAAATTACATCTAAGGAAATAGAAGACACAATAAACACACTTAAGAATGGAAAAACACCAGGACCAGACGGATTCAGTAATGAATTTTATAAATGTTTTTACGACATAGTTACACCACGTCTACAGAAAATGTATACATACGCTTTTAAAGAACAAATCTTACCTGAAACACTAGCAGAATCAACGATCACATTAATACTTAAAAAAGATAAAGATATAGAAGAACCAGGCTCATATAGAGCTATTGCTTTGTTAAATACGGATCAAAAAATATTAGCGAAAACACTAGCTAGAAGATTAAGTCAATATGTTAGTAAATTAATAAATGAGGATCAAACGGGATTTATACCTAAGAGACATTCATTTAATAACCTGAGACGTCTGCTTAACATAATGCACTCTCACAAACCTCAAGAACAAGAGTTATCTATCATTTCATTGGATGCAGAAAAAGCGTTTGATCAAGTAGAATGGGATTATATGATTAAAGTATTGCAAAATTTTCAAATGGGACAGAACTTCATCGTATGGGTAAAATTATTATATAACAAACCCACGGCTAGAATATTAACTAATAATATACTATCTACGAAATTCTAATTAACAAGGGGCAATAGACAAGGATGTTCATTATCACCGCTGTTATTTGCTCTGATAATTGAACCTTTAGCTGAAAAAATTAGAACACAGTTATACAGGATATTTACAGTTATAATACAAAATATTCAAATAACAAAATATCCTTATACGCAGACGATGTATTGCTGTATATCACAAAACCCCAAATCAGTATACCAAACATATTAAATCTAATTGAGGACTTTGGATCTTTCTCAGGATACAGATTAAACTGGAACAAAAGTGAAATTATGTCGATAAAACCGAAAGATTCAACACATCTCTTGAAATTCCCCTTTAAAATAGCCACAGAAAAATTTAAATATTTAGGAATTGAAATCACTAGAAACTATCAAGCTATGTTTAATGCCAATTATAGCCCCTTACTTAAGAAACTAAATAATCTAATCAAATTCTGGAAAACGCTCCCGATGTCTTTAAAAGGTCGAATAAATGCTATAAAAATGATCTTTTTACCACAAATCCTATATTTATTTCAATCAATTCCAATATATCTTCCAAAAAAGTTTTTCAAAAAACTAGACTCAGACATTACAAATTTTATATGGGATTATAAATCCCACAGAATACAAAGAGCACACCTTAGTAAATCAAAAGAGATGGGTGGTCTAGTGCTCCCTAACTTTATGTACTATAATTGCGCAGTAAATATTAAAAATATGATTCACCTGCTGGACAATTCTGCCCAGCAGGTGGACCGGATTGTAATGGAGAGAGAGGACTGCTCTCCGTGTAATAAAGGAGCGACTCTCCTCTCACCAATGAATCTGAATAACAAAAATTATAATAAAAATCCAATGATACATAGCACAATTAGAACTTGGAAACAAATAAAACAGAATCTAAAATTAAGAAATCTATCTCTTTTAATGCCAATAGTCAATAACCCGTCATTTAAACCTTCAATTATAGATAAATCATTTACACAATGGGAAAGAATGGGAATCAAAACATTCGGAGACTTGTATGAATTAGGGAAATTATTATCATTTCAACAATTACAACTGAAATATAAAATGAAAATTAATCAATATTTTAAATATCTTCAAATCCGTGACTATCTGAAAAAATACACAAAAGACTATCATAACATGCCCCCAGACTTATTGGATGAAGCCATGAAGCCAAAGGCTGAATCAGCAAATCTAATATCATACTTATACAACATTATTTTAAATATAGAAATACCTACAACTGATGGTATTAGAAGAGGCTGGGGAACAAGAACTAGCTATAAAAATTTCAAAAGATAGCTGGGATAAACACTTACTATATGTGCATAAATGCTCGATCAACGTACGACATACTCTAATTCAATATAAAACATTACATAGACTATATTATTCAAAAACTAAAATAAATAAACTTTTCTGCAATGTCTCACCCATTTGTGATAAATGTCAGTCACAAGAAGCTACCACAGCGCACTCTTATGTTTTTTGTATAAAAATCCAAAAATTCTGGAACAAAATATTTGAAACCTTCACAAAATTATTTAAAATAAAACTTGTACCAAAAGCAGAATGGATCATTTTTGGAATATCGGAAGGTAACCCCGAATTAAATGTGTTTCAAAAGAACTTACTTAATTACGGGCTAATAATGGGAAAAAAGCTTATACTCAAATTTTGGAAAAATGCTCCAATTCCAACAATAAAAATGAGGATTTCAAACATGTTCGAAACACTACACTTGGAAGAGATGAGACTCCTCCTAGCAGGCAAAGCAGACCACTTCCAAAAGACGTGGTCTGCATTTATGGAACAAGTATAAGCTGCAATAGTAATTTAAAATATAAATGGTACCAGGATCTGGTAACGGGGGGTATAAAATATATATTTTTTTAAAACACGGTTGGTATATCCTTTTTTGCAGAGTTTTGTGTTACAATAGAGCGATTGTTTTTCCTTTTTTTTCCTTTTCTTTCTAGGGTCTTATTTCCTTTCTTTACTTCCTTCTCTAACTTCTTCCCTAAGGGGCTTTCTTTTCCCAACACTTTCCTGCACCTTCACGATTCTTGCTCACTTTCCTTACTTCTTTTATTTCTATCTGTTTTAAAGCTCGAAGAATGAAGTGGTACAACAAATGTAATAAGATATATCTGATGTGTATTATTGTAATTTACTGTACTTCTAATAAAAATAAAATTATTTATTTATTTATTTTTGAAATCAATGACAACACAGAATAAATGTGTGATCACAAAGCATTTAATAACATTGTGGATCGATGGAACACTAACGATTGAGATGCTTGCATCCAGGTTCAATCAACAGTTGCAAAAAAATACAAGGCATATTAGTGGCAAAGGGTGCATTCTCGCTACACAAGGGAGGAATGTTCTTTATGTCTTCCTCCATTTGGCCTCAATAGACAGGTCTTGCAAAATTCAGCAAGATTCCCGCTTCCAGGTTTCATAGTCCCTGCCTGGGTTATATACCCATGATTCCTGTTGATGTGGGGAATGAGCATAAAACCACACATGGTTATTTCCGGATAAAAAAGATGATGGTTCAGTTGTGATGTGAAACCATCTTCTGCATGATATAAACAATTCATAGACTTACAGACTGAGAGACCGTTTCCTGCGGCTCGGGTTGTCTAACTATAAGCATTAGGAGTACCCACTGCAGATTACAGGGATAGCACCAAATAGCAACAAACCGAATAGGAGATGGGAAGTATTGTTTATTCTTCTTTACGTTTAACTCAGCACAGATGACTGAAACATTAAAATTCAGTTTTATGGGATAATAACATCAAGTTAAAATTCCATTTACTGTGCCTGAAGTACCTCCTCATCATTTGGCCGTGGAGAATATAAACCACTCTTTCCGGTCTCACCCTCTGACGTCTAGATTATGAAGGGTATCGTCAACTAAAAACCTCCTAGGCCTAGGGACACAGAGATATGTGCTGTTAACATTGTGCTACATCACTTCTCCGATAGGCACCAGCAACATCCCTGTCCTTGGTCAAACTCACGTACTAGTTGTTATGCCATAGCATTGAGTACAGCGCTACGGGTCCAGTCATTCCTACACTGGATAGAATGATCATATCTGTGGGCTATAATAACATGTTTTGTTTATGATTAGTCAAGCAGAGTAGACAGGGACACAGACCAAACTAGATGTTGCATATCCCATGGACATTGGGTTGCGTGTGAACACGCATCTACACCAGTATGTCAAGGTTCCTAAGAGCCTCATAGACTCTGACTAGCATTATTGTTAGTTACATAAAACCTCGTTAGAAGGAATCACTACAAATCTTCTCCAGAGGGTTAAATGGGTCTGGCATATACAGGAGGGTACATTGAAATTTAGACCCACTCTACCAGGACCGCTATACCTCAGCAGCAGGCTTATGGACCACATCCTAGCTGCTGCAGGATGGTCAAACTATAAATCTGTACAAATATTCAGAATAAACCCATTGCCAGATCGCGGGTATTTGCCAACTCTATGTTAGGTATGGTTCATACTTCATCTAGGTTGAGGGAGGTTACGATTCCCACTATTGTTTATTAATAGCATCAACATGTCTATATCTATGTCATGTCTGAATGCAATATTAATGTTCACTCATCATTGGCCCACTTATGCTGTGTATGACACCTGGACTCGTTTCCACGGCATGAAATCACAGAGCTTTAAAATCTTCACGTAGTCACTCACGTGCCTCCGATGTAAAATAGTAAGATTAAACGAGCTTACCAGTTTGAAGTTTGATCTTTATTTTATGAGGAGTAACTTTGAGGGATTACGTGCCCTCCACGCACACCCTTGATCATAAAGTTCACCTGGTATCCTATTTCTCTAATCTTACTATGTTCAGTTCATTTACTGTTATCTGTGATTTCACACCGTTGCTTTGAAAATTTAACACGCTTGCGTCCTGGCGGGTTCTTCACGTAATCCCTCAACATTACTCCTCATAAAATAAAGATCAAACTTCAAACTGGTAAGTTCTCGTTTAATCTTACTATTAATTGGCTTCTGTAAATTGTAAATTGTCCCAAGTGTTTAGGATAGTGCTAGTGTATGGGGTGATCAACGGTTGGCATGGAATTGGTGGGCCCAATGGCCTGTTTCCATGCTGTATCTCTAAAGTAATGTCTATAGGAGGGGGCCTCTGCCTCATGGTCAACTCTGCGTGGTGTTCAGACGTGGCAGTCCTGTCCAACTACTGTTCTCCACACCTCGAACATCTGGCAGTGAAGTGCCGTCCCTTCTACCTTCCAAGGGAATTCACCTCCATTATCCTGACCGCAGTCTACATCCCACCCTAGGCAGACGTCCGTCTGGCACTGGAGGAGCTGCACGCCATGGTCAACAAACACCAGACGTCTTACCCCGAGGCATTTACCACCATTGCTGCGGACTTCAATAAGGCAAACCTAAAGAAATCACTCTCTAACTTCCACCAACATGTCTCCTGCTGCACCAGAGGACCTAACACCCTCGACCACTGCTACACCACCATCAAGAATGCCTATCGCTCTATCCCTTGCCCTCACTTAGGTAAATCCGACCATACCGCGGTGCTGCTTCTTCCTGCCTACAGGCAGCAATTAAAGAGCGCACCGCCAGATGTGAGGACAGCACAGAGCTGGTCCGGGGGGGGGGGGGGGGGGGGGCAGAAGAACAACTCCAGTACTGTTTGGAGTCTGTAGACTGAGCAATGTTCAAGGACTCGGCAACGGACTTGAACGAATACGCCACAGTCGTTACAGACTTCGTAAAGAAATGTGTGGAGGACTGCATCCCTACAAAAACCTTCCGAGTGTTTCCCAATCAGAAACCTTGGATGAACTTTGAGATCCGCACTCTTCTGAAGTCCAGACACAGGGCATTCACTTCCAATGATACAGTGGCCTAGAAGTCCAGAAATGACCTTGGTAAGGCCATCAAAAAGGCCAAAAGGGACCTGCTCCAAACTGGAGGATGAAACAGATGTTCGGCAGCTGTGGTGGGGCCTGAATGCAATCACCTCCTACAAGTCAAAACCAGGAGGCAGCTCGAATGTCAGCGAAACATCACTCCCTGACGAGCTCAATGGGTTTTACACACGCTTTGATAGGGAGAATACTGATGTGCCTTCCCGATCCCTCATTCGCTGTGATGGCATTTCAGTTTCAGTCACAGAGGCCGACGTCAGGAAATCCTTCAGAGTGGTGAACCCCCGAAAAGCACCTGGATGGTATACCCGGTCGTGTTCTAAAAACCTTTGCAGACCAACTGGCTGGAGTTTTTACGGACATTTTCAACCTCTCACTTCTGAGGTCTGAGGTCCCCACCTGCTTTAAAAGGGCATCAATTATACCGGTGCCCAAGAAGAGTAAGGTGACGTGCCTCAATGACTATCGACCAGTGGCACTAACGCTGGTGGTGATGAAGTGCTTTGAGAGGTTGATCATGGAGCAAATCAACTCCTACCTCGACAAAAACCTGGACCCACTGCAGTTCGCTTACCGCCACAACAGATCAATGGTGGATGCGATCTCGCTGGCCCTCCACTCCGCTCTGGACAACTTGGACAACAAAAACTCATATGTCAGGCTGTTATTCATCAATTACAGCTCGGCATTTAACACAATCATCCCCTCCAAGCTGGTTACCAAACTCGCAGAACTGGGTCTCTGCGCATCCCTCTGCAATTGGATCCTCGACTTCCTCATTCACAGACCACAGTCTGTTCGTATTGATGGAAATGTATTAGCCTCGATAACAATCAGCATGGGAGCACCTCAAGGCTGCGTGCTCAGCCCCCTGCTGTACTCATTCTATACCCATGACTGCGTAGCCAATCACAGTGCGAACTCCATCATCAAGTTCACTGACGACACCACTGTTGTGGGGCGTATCACTGATGGGGATGTGTCAGAGTATAGAAGAGAGATCGAGCAACTGTCCATATGGTGCCAGCGCAATAACCTGGCCCTCAACACCAGCAAAACCAAGGAACTGATTGTGGACTTTGGGAGGAGTAGGAGGGGGACCCACAGCCCCATTTATATCAACAGGTCGATGGTTGAAAGGGTCAAGAGCTTCAAATTCCTGGGCGTGCACATCTCTGAAGATCTTTCCTGGTCCAAGAACACTAATGCAATTATCAAGAAAGCTCATCAGCGCCTCTACTTCCTAGAAGATTACGGAGAGTCGGTTTGTCAAGGAAGACTCTCTCTAACTTCTACAGGTGCACAGTAGAGAGCATGCTGACCGGTTGCATCGTGGCTTGGTTCAGCAATTTGAGCTCCTTGGGGAGGAAAAGACTACAAAAAGTAGTAAACACTGCCCAGTCCATCATCGGCTCTGACCTTCCTTCCATCGAGGGGATTTATTGCAGTCACTGCCTCAAAAAGGCTGGCAGTATCATCAAAGACCCACACCATCCTGGCCACACACACATCTCCCTGCTACCTTCAGGTAGAAGGTACAGGAGCCTGAAGACTGCAACAACCAGGTTCAGGAATAGCTACTTCCCCACAGCCATCAGGCTATTAAACCTGGCTCGGACAAAACTCTGATCATTAATAACCATTTTCTGTTATTTGCACTTTATCAGTTTATTTATTCATGTGTGTATATATTTACGTCATGGTATATGGACACACTTATCTGTTTTGTGGTAAATGTCTACTATGTTCTGTGTGCTGAAGCAAAGCAAGAATTTCATTGTCCTATACAGGGACACATGACAATAAACTATAACCATATAACCATATAACAATTACAGCACGGAAACAGGCCATCTCGGCCCTTCTAGTCCGTGCCGAACACGTATTCTCCCCTAGTCCCATCTACCTGCACTCAGACCATAACCCTCCATTCCTTTCCCGTCCATATAACTATCCAATTTATTTTTAAATGATAAAATCGAACCTGTCTCCACCACCTTCACTGGAAGCTCATTCCACGCAGCTACCACTCTCTGAGTAAAGAAGGTCCCCCTCATGTTACCCCTAAACGTCTGTCCCTTAATTCTCAAATCATGTCCTCTTGTTTGAATCTTCCCTACTCTCAGTGGGAAAAGCTTATCCACGTCAACTCTGTCTATCCCTCTCATCATTTTAAAGACCTCTATCAAGTCCCCCCTTAACCTTCTGCGCTCCAAAGAATAAAGACCTAACTTGTTCAACCTTTCTCTGTAACTTAGTTGCTGAAACCCAACTCACTTGAACTTGAACTTGATTTGCACCTGGCACAAGATCAATATACCCATTTATTTCAAACAAAATGTTACAGCTATGAAAACTGAGATAAGAATACAGATTTTACATTTTTATAAATTGTATTTTCAATTGTGTTCTTAATTATTGCAAAGTAAAGCATTAACAAGTTGTGACATCTTTGGCAGATAAAGTAGGAAATATTGGTTGTCATCTGACCAAGGCCACTTCAGCGGTTTGGTTTGGCTTACTGAACAAGATCAGGTCCGGGAAATTCTTGGGTTGCGCATGTCAGTGGAGAGTGCAAACAGTGATCATACGTTCAGAGGTTCTCAGAGCAGAATTAGGCCATTCGGCCCATAAAGCCTACTATCATTTAATTATGGCTGTTCTATCTTTCCCTTCTCTTGCCTTCTACCCATAACCCCATGACACCCTTAATGCCCCAGTCCCACTTAGGAAACCTGAACGGAAACCTCTGGAGACTTTGAGCCCCACCCAAGGTTTCCATGCGGTTCCCGGAGGTTGTAGGTGGTTGCCGGAGGTTGCAGGTAGTGGAAGCAGGTAGGGAGACTGACAAAAACCTCTGGGAACCGCACGGAAACCATGGGTGGGGCGCAAATTCTCCAGAGGTTTCCGTTCAGGTTTCCTAAGTGGGACAGGGGCATTTATTAATCAAGCATTTGTCAATCTCCGCCTTAAAAATATCCATTGACTTGGCCTCCACAGCCGTGTGTGGCAATGAATTCCACAGATTCGCCACCCTCTGAGTCAAGAAATTCCTCCTCATCTCCTTTCTAAAGGAACATCCTTTTATTCTAAGGCAGTGGCATCTGTTCCTAGACTATCCCACTAGTGGAAACATCCTGCCCACATTCACTATATCCAGGCCTATCCATTGATTTGAGGATTTTGACCTTTATTGAACTTTATACAAAGTAGTTGCCCTTTTTCCTATAAGTGTGGTAACATTTAAAAATTACTAAACCGCTGTGAGGTGCATGCTAAGATTGTTTAAGGCACTACTTTTCACCTTTTTTTTAAAGACATCTCATCCACTAAGACTTATGTGACTGGGATTCAAAATGCTAGATATATTTCACAGTCAGACCATGCTGCCTTGAAAATATTTTCAAGGTGGTTATTTTAGCAGCTTTTAAACATTTCCATATGTAAAGCACAGATACAAATAATAAACCGTCAGTGGTACCTTGCCAAGAACGCAACCCCTAGTTTGGATCCAATTTTAATTGGCTGATCCATTTAAATTGGCACCTCACAGAGCAAATGAGTCCTTGGTAATTAACGCTTCAATGGATTTGGAAAATCTCGCACAAGTACAATAAACAAACAAACAGCTATTTCAAATGATCATAGGGATTTCAAGCCAGAACAAGCTGACCTAAAATGTGAAGAAATGAAGCACCATAGACACAAGGAACTGCAGATGCCAGAATCCTACTCAGAACACAAAGCTCTACTTCATTGTCTATTATTTATTGTATTCATTCAGATGATGGTGCTGGGGAATGGTACAATTTTAATCAACTGACAGGCTACACATGTCTGTGTCATGTTTGCTGCCGGCACAGAGTATTACTCAATTTTTTAATGCCCCTATATTAGTTACATTATTTCCACCGCCTGTTGGATATCCTCAGGGATTAATGATTTCAGTGATCATTAAACACCAGTGCTCTACACGACCGATTATAAATGGATCTTGAATCATTCATTAGGTGCATCTCACACCATCCAGATTCTTCCATTTTTTCAATTTTAATTGCATTTTCATTGACCTTTTATTTAAAAGTATTTCTGCAAATGAGCATACATTCATCAAGAATTATCAATGGGATTTTGACCTTTATTAGTCAATGATCACCCCCACCTGCACATACTACTACATTCAAAGGCAGTGTTGGAGAAACAAGATAACTCAAGTGACAAGGAAATTAGCAAAAGTCGAAGGATAGGCAACATTAAAAAGTATAATTTGTATCTTATTCAGACAGAAATAGGAATAACTGTATTACTTACCAGTAATGGTGAATTAGAGGTGAAAATAAGATCCAACATTGAAGAACTTCAATCTTGCGGAGGTCAGTCTTTCATCTACACAGCTGTACCTTGCTAAAAGAGAAAGGTGAGTGAGCATTGCATTCCCCATTCCATTAATACAGAGGGCTGGAACACACATAGTAAACTCCAGAGTGATTTTAAACCATCCATTTCCAAGAAGAGTCCATTCCTATATACTGTTAGCCAGTGTTCGCACCATAAACTTGCATTCTAAAACACACCAAGGCTTGGAAAAACAGCATGAATGGATCAATGAAGATCAACATTAAAAAAAAAGAAGTGTCATCACTAAGTATCTGCAGAATCTAAACAATACCATCACAAGAATAACATTTGTAAAACACATTTGGACAGACACTTGGATAGGAAAGGTTCAGAGGTATATGGGCCATGCACAGGCAAATGGGACTAACTTAAATGGCGCATCTTGGTCGACATGGACGACTTTGGCTGAGGGGTGTGTTTCTGTGCTGTACTGTTTCTATAACAAGAGAACTAAACATGAGAACACAAGAAAATAGGAGCAGGAATAAATCATCTGGCCCGTCAAACTTGCCCAGCCATTCATTATATTCATGGCTGATCTACTCATGGCCTCAGTTCCTCCTCTATGTCAGGTCCTCATGGCCTTCAAACTCTGAATCTTTCAAAAAGCTATGTATCTCAATTCAAATATCTTCAAATGATCTGGTCTCCTCAACCCCCTGTAATGGAGAGGTCCGGAGATGACTACCCTCCCCACAAGAAATTTCTACGCAACTCAGTTTTAAATGACAGGCCTCTTGTCTGGAAATTAAGACTCAGATTCAGATTCAAGAATGAGATCTCCCAGTCAAGACATTCCCACTGGTGAAATCATCTCAATACCTACCGTCATACCACTTAGGATCACATGTTTCAACAAGATCATCCTTCATTCTTCTAAACTCCAAGGATTACAAACCAAAATCTCATCCTGGCAATCAGCCCGGTGAATCTCCTTTGAGATGCCTCTAATGTTGCTGTATTCTTTCTTAGTTTAGAGGACCTAAACAGTGTGCCATACTCCAGCTGTGGCTTCAGCGACACCCTTTACAATGTTTAAACTCTGACTACCTTGCAATAGATGTCAATACGCCATTTGCCTTTAAGTACCTGCTGCACCTGCCTGCTATATTTCTGTGAAACATTGGGCACTCAGGTAAAGGACGAGTGCTGTGATTAAAATACAAGTTGCCATTTTTTTCCTGTGATAAGTTCACATTTTATGTTTAGCTAACCGCTCCCTCAAATGTCTGCTTATTTTGGCAGCATTTCTGGACCTCCAGTGTCTGTACTGAAGGGGTACTAAAAAAACTCTGGCTAAATAGAAACATCCTCATGTTTTGGGAGATCCTGTTAATACAGTGCCAATAAGAACCCTCTTTAAACTTAGTTATGTCAGGTGCAATTTAAAGAATTGCTGGGTCAGTAAATTCTGCCTCAACGCTAAAGTTTCCAATTAAAGGGAGTATCAATACGAAATTTGGCACTGATTTCACATTGAAGGTAATGCTGCTCTAGTGTCTTATACACCCCTGGGACTGGAATCTGGGTATCTGTAAAATATTCCATCAGCTTTGGAGAATGCATTCTTTAAAACAGTTACCAAAAGTCATTAACATCTAAAAGCAAAAAATATATCATGCATTATTTTCTCAATGTACCAATAATTATATATTTTTTAAATGTTGTGGTGTTCAACTTTAAGATCTTGCTTTACTGTAATCAGTTTGCCCAGTACACAATGAACAGAAAGAAACTTTGAAAAATCTAATCTTGTTACAAAGAATACTAGTATATGATCAAGAATATCTAACATGTCAAAAGGCACAGAGATAGACAACGGTGTAAAAGACAATGCAATACATGCCCACATATCTAAAAATTATTAATTTGAGGGGAAAAAACTCACATGCAAATTTAAACAGAATACCAAAGAGTTGTCCAAGTTGTTGTCCAAGAAAATTTTAGCCATAACCTGAAATCTGAGCATTTGTTGGTGTGCTTCTAATAGTGATTTCTTCAACCACTCCACTCCTGCTCCTGACTCCACTTCCTATTCCAACCCCCCAGGATCCTAGTAAAGCACTACACCTGAATTGATTACAAGTTGCAGATAGTTTTATCTACTCTCAATGGTTCTTCCTGTTGTGTTTCCTTCAGACAAAGTGATCCTGCACCCCAAGGATGGTGTTTCCACTGCTTCGTGCAGTAGCATTTGAAGCGCATTAACATGAAGATCTAAAAATGAAAGACTAGGTTTTGCCCTACGACAATATCTACAACAAAATGAATTCCAAATCTGGAACACGTACCATAACAAATTTGGACGTTCTTTATCATGGAGTGTTTTAAAGAACACTCCGATGAAAATGATCAACTGAATCAAAAGCAGAACTTGTAGACCACAAATGCTGAACAAAGGGTTGATACCTAATCTCGAATCAACAACCCAAACCAAAGATAAAATGAAGAAATATCAAAAGTATGGTAACTCAACATTTTAACATACAGGAAAGTAAAAGCATTGCATGATTACTTTTAATGGCAATTTTATGAGGGATGATTAATGACAGTGACCTTATCAGTACAAATTTAGTGAGCTGATGATAATGCACAATTGGCTGCCGGGAATAATGCTTTCAATGTATTCACAGTGGCCTCTGTCCACCAACATTAATTAATGCTCATACTATGCATATTCAGTGTAAAAAGGCAAGAAATGTGATATAGACGATGATATCTGAAAATAAAAATGGTGAACATTTATTATCTCAATGTTCAAAATGCCTGTAGAATAGTCCTTAATGAGGATGGTAAGTGAGGAATATAATAACTAATACAGTACCATTAATCCAGATACATATATAATAATTTATTACTGCCAAAGATACAGTAAATGAAACCAATAAATCTGAGCAAGAAGCTCTTTAATGCAGTTAGTAGAATCTAAGTTAGGCAGCAGATACATAATACAATAGAGCCCTCCAATGAGGTCATGATAGCTACAAAATGCTGGAGCAACTCAGCAGGGCAGGCAGCATCTCTGGAGAGAAGGAATGGGTGACATTTCGGGTCGTGACCCTTCAGACTGAAGAAGGCACTTGACCCGAAATGTCAAACGACAGTTACTCCAGCATTTTGTGTCTATCTTTGATTTAAAACAGCATTCTTTCCAACACATCCAGGACATGATAGCTATTTTATATAACCGAACATATATAACTGATGTATCCGGTGCCCAAAAGAATACGTTGTAATCAGCACAAACAGACCAATACTTGAATATGAAGGAGTGATAAAATTATTGGTCGTGGAACTTGAACAACCACCAGAAAAGGATTTGACATCTATAAAATGGATGAAGGAGAGCCAGTGGACTTTCAGAAAGCCTTTGATAAGGTCCCACGCAGGAGATAAGTGGGCAGAATTAGAGCACATGGTATTGGGGGGTAGGGTATTGGCATGGATAGAGAATTGGTTGGCAGACAGGAACAAAGAGTCGGAATAAACAGGACCCTGTCAGAATGGTAGGCAGCGGCGAGTGGGGTACCGCAATGCTCGGTGCTGGGGCCGCAACTATTTACAATATACACCAATGATTTAGATGAAGTGATTCAATGTAACATTAGCAAATTTACAGATGACACAAAGCTGGGTGGCAGTGTGAACTGCGAAGAGGATGCTAGGAGGTTGCAGGGTGACTTGGACAGGTTGAGTGAGAGGGCAGATGCATGGCAGATGCAGTATAATGGAGATAAATGTGAGGTTATCCACTTTGGCGGCAAGAACAAGGTGGCAGATTATTATCCCAATGGTGTCAGATTAGTAAAAGGGGAAGTACAACAGGATCTGGGGGTCCTTGTTCATCAGTCAATGAAAGTAAGCATGCAGGTACAGCTGGCAGTGAAGAAAGCGAATGGCTTGTTGGCATTCATAACAAGAGGATTTGAGTGTAGGAGTAAAGAGGTCCTTCTGCAGTTGTACAGGGTCCTGGTGAGACCACATCTGGAGTATTGTGTGCAGTTTTGGCCTCCTAATTTGAGGAAGGACATCCTTGCTATCGAGGCAGTGCAGCGTAGGTTCACGAGGTTAATCCCCGGGATGGCGGGACTGTCGTATGAGGAAAGATTGGAAAGAATGCGCTTTTATTCACTGGGATTTAGAAGGATGAGAGGGAATCTTATAGAAACATATAAAATTATAATAGGATTGGACAAGTTAGATGCAAGAAACATGTTCCCAATGTTGGGGGAGTCCAGAACCAGGGGGCCTCAGTCTAAGAATGAAGCGATTTAAAACTGAGAAGAGAAAAACAACTTTTTCACCAGGAGAGGCCAATTCACTGGATGAATTTAAAAGAGAGTTAGATAGAGCTCTTGGGGTTAGCGGAATCAAGGGATATGGTGAGAAGGCAGGCACGGGTTACTGATTGTGGATGATCAGCCATGATCACAATGAATGGCAGTGCTGGCTTGAAGGGCCAAATGGCCTCCACCTGCACCTATGTTTCTATGTTTCTAAAACATACAAGACCATGTTGATACTAGGCAGAACAATACAAACGTGGATTATTCTGGCAAAGGGATAAAATGACACAGTTATATGGTTATAGTTGGGCTTAATGCACTCCTGTTCCACGTAAAATGTTTGCATGTTTATAAAAATCTTCACTTCTGTGAAAAAGCTTCCAAACCAGCTGAAGGGTTTATTCAATTATGCTTGAATGTTTCTGGTAGGATTCGTTTAAAATCCCTTTGTCCAGAAGTTCAAGGGTGCTGCACTGTTCCTCTTGGGTGATTCACGTCTTATATATACTTACACTGGAGCGAAAAGGGTAACAATAATTTGGGTGTATATTCCTGTCATTCTGGATGACCACATTTGATCAGACACCACCCAAGTGATGCACATTGACATGCCAGTGGCACCAATGGATCTTCCTGTACAAGATTCCTTTTGGAATATTGTAGGGGAAACTAATCCAAATGGTCCCGGGAACATACCTGCTCAGTTACTTCTGAGAAAAATAAGACCTAACTTTTACTGTATCCTACTTAGGTTAAACTTATCGAATAGTGAAAGCCTGGATAGAGTGAATGTGGATAGGATGTTTCAAGTCAAGGCAAAAATGATTGTATAATTAAGGGCTCTGTCAAAAGATATCTTTCATTAATAATAGATAGACACAAAGTGCTAGAGTAACTCAGCGGGTCAGGCAGCATCTCTGGAGAAAAAGGATGGGTGACATTTCAGGTTGGATGATGTCATTAATAATCATACATCCGAGCTTCAATACTTTTTACAACAAGCAAGTGCCAAATTGTTTTAAATATTTACCATCATTCTACGAGAAATTAATGGTACAGACTTATCATTGTTGCAGCTCTAATATTAATAATATCACTGCAAAACCAGCAGAGGCACATTTCTGAGATTACCTCAGAGTATTACACTTTGCTTATCAGTATCAGGAAATAACCCTGCTCTTTGGGGGAAACACCTGCTTGTCGTACTGTTCCAAATGTTTCTGGGGAAGATGCATTGATGAGGCAAAAGTGCAAGCATGTTCCTTGGTCTTACCTTCAGGGAAAATAATATGCTCCATTAAAAGAATGTAAAATTAGCAATTAAAGACCTCGTGGTTTTCAATGCATCAAAACCTGAAAGGACAAGTTGATTAACTTGTCATTACCATGCAGGCGGGCAGGCACACCAGACTCTGTAAAGGTCTGTATCCATGTCCTGCATGGTACATCATATTGTGTAAGAATTTTTGCTTGACAGTGACTAAATACATTATGAGAATTAATTTTAAAACGTTATGAGCTGGTTTTGAAATACTGTCTTCCTTCCCTGGCTAGTAAAAAAAGTCGATGCATTTTCTCATTAATCATTCTCAGTGCAGTTTTAGCCAAATCAACCTTCTACATCAGTAAAGATCATAAGAGAGCCAAGTGAACATGACGACTGCAACAGCATGCAGATGGTGCCTTTGACAACCGGAATGGAGGAGACGGCTGCAACGGGCGTCTGTGACCAGCTGTAGCTACGACTGTAAAATGGTGCCAAAATGTCGCCTCTTGCATATGGACTCAGTGGGCTATTCTGTACATTCTGTACTGACTGGGGTGATTGTGCTTATGTACGGGGATAGTCTGCTGAGGTGTACGCAAAAAAATATATTGCACTGTACCCGGTACACGTGATAATAAATAAACCATTAAGCCATTGAACCATTGATAGGTTAAGAAGTACCTTAAAGGAGGAAAGGCAGGTACAGAGGCCGAGGGGCTTAGGGAGGAAATTACAAAGTGTAAGAAAATACTTGAAAGTAAATAATATTTGAAAGTTAAGAAGGCATATACTGTAGTATCCTTCCCTTCATTGCTAGTGGCATTGAATATAAGAATCAGGAAGTGATGATGCAGCTCTACAGGACTTTGGTTAGGTCACATTTGGAGTATTCCATGTAGTTCCAGATCCATTACACAAGGATGTGGGAACTTTAGAGTGGGTGCTGAGGAGGTTTATCAGAATGCTGCCTTGATTGGAGGGTTTCAACTACAGGGAGAGTTTGGATAGACAGATTATTTTTTATGGAATATCTGAGATTGACGGGAGAATTCAGTTTAATTTAGTTTAGAGATATAGTGTGGAAACAGTCCTTTCGGTCCATCAAGTCTGCACTGACCACTGATTAACTGTACACTAGTTCTATTCTACGTACCAGGGGCAATTTACAGAGGCCAGCTAACCTATAAACCTGTATGCCTTTGGAATGTGGGAGGAAACCAGAGGACCCAGAGAAAACCCGTTCGGTCAGAGGGAGAAGGTTCGAATTCCATACAGACAGCAGTTGAGGTCAGGAC
Source organism: Leucoraja erinaceus (assembly GCF_028641065.1). Taxonomy (NCBI): domain Eukaryota; kingdom Metazoa; phylum Chordata; class Chondrichthyes; order Rajiformes; family Rajidae; genus Leucoraja; species Leucoraja erinaceus. The sequence goes on along the minus strand of NC_073377.1, from coordinate 126,136,222 downwards.
TGAACCAGGTCTCTGGCGTCGTAAGGCAGCAACTCTCCAGCTGGGCCACTGAGCCGCTCCTGAATACTTGATAGAAGCCAATAAAAAAAACTCTCATAATTATAATTATAATTCTCATAATTATAATTCCTGGTCCTTTTCGGACACATATGATTTCATTTATTTATAGATATTATTTATGACACTTTATAAATATTTTTGTTTTGTTTTTTGTATGCTGTTTCACACTTGCTTTTTATTCTTTTATTCTGATCGAAATAAATAATAAAATAAAAATAAAAAATAAAATAAAAAAATAAAAGCATAGTTAATGTAGACAGTCAGAACCTTTTTCCCAGAGTGGTCATGTTCAACACCAGAGTGAATAGCTATCAGGTGAGGAGGGGGGGAGGGGAGCTTGATGGAGCTGTATAGGATAAACACAGAGAATGGTGGGGCCCTCGTCACATTGCCACATGGTGGAGGCAGGTACGGAAGTGGCGTTTAAGAGTCTTTTGGATGGGCACATGGAAGTGCAGGGAATAGAGGGATATGGATCACGTACGGGCAGATGAGCCCATTTTAACTTCGGATCATGTTTAGCACGAGCATTGTGGGTCGAAGGGCCTGTTTCTGTGCTGTACCGTTCTACATTCTATAAGAAAACAAATTCCGCATAAAAGCAGGATGCAAACAAGCAGGCAGATAAATGTAGTTCCACAAAAAGATTGCTAAAATTTAAGAATAAAATCCAATGATCAAACTCCCTCTCTCCTTAATAATTATGAGAACACATCATTCATCTGTCAAGTTGAATGTAAGCATTTATCAATTTTTCTTTATTAAAGTTGATTCTTTCCAGTATTTGTAGAATCTTGCCAATATTGACCTACATAGCTTGAGCACTGCTATGTTGGGACCTTGCCTTGCTTTCCCACAGATCACCACAGGTTCATTTTCTCCATGTGCACGATTAGCCTCATTCCTTCTGTGCTGCTGTTAATGCGCAACTGTAGTATAGAGTGCCGCGAGCCAAGCTTTGACACAGTTAAGGTTGTCTACTTTAGAGAGAATTATTAAAATAGCCAAGGAACTTAATTATTCTTTTGAGAACACTAAATGCATAAATAATGGAAGCTCTATTTGGTCAATGTACCTTGCATATGCTTGGTTCTTTTACTTAAGTGTTCTACAGAGACACTACCAGCGATATTTTCAGACTACATTCTGAATTTTGCTCCAAATTAACTCCCTTGTGATTCAGAGCAAGGTTGGCAAATGGAATAAAATGGATTCATAAAGACTACTCCCACACAATAGAAATCAGAACCTGTAATTTCTTCCATGACAGAATCAGAAATCTAATCCACATCAGGTTAATGGGATTAAAACAATAGCTATTCCCGACAATGTAATTCAACCTTCTGTCCCTAATACATTCCATGTAATTAGCACCACTAAATTCAGTTTAGTTTAGTTTAGTTTAGAGATAAATGGTATCCTACATAGAGGGCGCCGGAGGAGGGAGATGGCAGCCCTGCCAGCAATCTGTTTGTTTTTTTCATCGTTTTTATTATTTTTAGCATTAGTTTAAAGTTTGTTTTAATGTTCTTCTGTTTGTTTTATGTGGGGGGGAGGGGTAAAATTATTTTTTCAGGTTCTTATCTTCCTGGAGATGTGATTATTTTTCGGATCACATTCTCCGGGCTCTGCGGCCTACCATCGCTGGAGCTGGGGGCCGCCTCGGACTCTTATGAGCCGGGGCGCGGACTTGCCATCGGAGGGGATCCCTTTCCTGTGGATTGCTCCCACCACGGCCTGCGGACTTACCATCAAGGGCTCACAGTCTCGGGAGAGGCTAGTCGGGAGCTCCAATGCCACAGAAGGTTCGTCCAGCCCCGACGCGAGGTTTGATCGCTCAGCACGAGGGAGCTGACATCCCCCGATGCAGGAGCTGAACGCCTCGACGCAGAGGGCCCGAACGCTGCCGGCTACTGGACTCGAGGCCCCCGACCAAGGAAGAACAACAAGGGAAGGACTTGGAACTATATTTGCGCCTTCCATCACAGTGAGGAATGTGTAGGAGTCACTGTGATGGATGTTTATGTTAAAATGTGTTTTTTGAGTCTGTTGCTTTTTTTAAATTGTATGACTGACCTGGCCAGTGAATTTCACTACACCAAATTGGTGTATGTGACAATAAATAAACTTATGAATACACACAAGGGACAATTTACAATTATACCAAGCCAATTAACCTACAAACCTGTGTGTCTTTGGAGTGTGGGAGGAAACTGGAGATCCTGGAGAAAGCCCACGCAGGTCATGGGGAGAACGTTCAAACAGCACCAGTAGTCAGCATCGCACCCGGGTCTTTGGGGCTGTCAGGCAGCGATTCTACCTCAGCGCCACTGTGCCGCTCTGTATAAATAGTAGATTTAGGTTAATAAATAATTATTTCTGACTTTTTCTGACTGTCAACATCACATGTGTACAATTATTTTATAAATGTAGATGTCAAAAATCTGAAGCTGCTGGAATTACAACTGCATTTGTGGCAAGTCAAAGAGCGTTAAGTGTCAAGAGTGTTTTATTGTCATACTAGACCAAGTGCAGACTCGTTGGGTCTGCTCCCCCAATGCAATATTCCAGCACTCACCCGTTCCCCCAAAGCAACCCGTTTCCCAGATGCAATGCGAGGGTTGTGGGGGACAAGGGGGGTATGTGAGGGGGAGGGTGTTGTGGGGGAGGGGGAGTGCGGGTGGGGGGGTAGGGTGTGGGGGGGAGGGGAGTGTTTGGGAGGGGTGGGGGTGTGTGTGTGGGTGGAAGATGGGGTGTGGGGGTGTGGGGTGGGGGGGGAGGGGAGTGTTGGGTGGGGAGGGGGTGTGTGGTGTGGAAGAGATAGGTAGCGATGGGAAGTGTGTGGGAGGGAGTGGCAGTGAGGAGGGAGCACCGCAATTTGGGAGGGAGGCGTGGACCCAAGGACCCGAGCGAGGCCGCGGGTGGACGAGGACCCGAGCGAGGCCACGGGCTGGCGTGGACCCGAGAACCCAAGCGAAGCCGCGGGCGGGCATGGACCAGAGGACCCGAGCGAGGCCATGGGCGGGCGTGGACCCGAGCGACGCTGCAGGCGGGCGTGGACCTGAGGACCCGAGCGAGGCCGCGGGCGGGGTGTAGACCCAAGGACCCGAGCGAGGACACGAGCAGGCATGGACCCAACGATCCGAGCAATGCCACAGGCGGGCATGTGTGAAACAGGCACTGACCCGGGTCATGGTGCCTGCCCACCTCATTGTGACATAATCAGTCGAAGTTGGTTGAAGAATCTGTGTGTGAAAGGTAGTTGAAAAGGCCGTTTTGTCTTTTTTTAAATTTTATTCACCAATAATGTGAAATATAGGATTTAATCTTAAATGAACCTGATCACTGCCTAAGGGGAAAAATTTGAGTCACAATATGTAAAGATTTAAGCGCTGCCCCGTAGTGTTTTGCCGAAAATACAAAAACACATACACACATATACAAGATGAGACGTTTATAGATATAGAGATGTTCCAAAATGAAACAATGAAATTCTTCCTTGCAGCAGCATAACAGATATATAAAGTTAGCACTCAGTCGGTACCAAAATAAACAACAAAAAGTTCAATACATTTCAAAAACGAAAAGCACAATATAATGAAATAACAAAAACAAAGCCCAAAGTCCCTAATGCAATCAAGGTAGTTTGCAGTTTAATTGGAGTTTGTAGTGTTCAGTTGTTCTAACATTAACCATAATAAAGTGCTTTGAAAACTGGTAATGGCTTACATCTGTACCAGTCTTCTGCTCAACCTAGACCATTTGAACTGGAGAAGTGAGTTTGTTTTATATTAGAGAGGGGGGGGGGGGGTGGAATAGGGAGATTAAAATTATGAAAAGCATAGATAGAATACACAGTCAGACCTTTTTCCCTGGGTGGAAATGAGAAAGACTAGAGGGCATAGCTTTATGGTGAGAGGGGCAACATTTAAAAAAAGATGTGTGGAGCACATTTTTGTTTCACACATAGAGTAGTGAATTTCTGGAACACACTGCCTGGTGTGGTGGTGAAGCCAGATAGAATTGTGGAATTTAAGAGGATTTTTGACAGGGACTTGGATATGCAGGGAATAGAGAGGTATTGATCACATGCAGGCAGTGGAGATTAATTTAACTTGGCACCATATTTGGCATGAACATTGTGGGCCATATAGCCTGTTCCTGGGCTGCATTGTTGAATGTTCTATTGTTGAATGTTCTATACTAACAAGGGAATGTGTGCAATCAGGTGTAGTCCAAGGAATCGATTGATATGTGTTTGAATTAACCACTGAACCTATGTAAATATATGGGAAAGAGAATTTCAGTTTATTCTATTGTAGCTAAGGAAATCAAAACTGTGCACAATACTCCATGATCTCAGCAAGGCCTTGTACAACTACAGTAAAACTTCCTAACTCCGTGTTTAATCCTCTCATAATAAAGGACAGTGTTTCATTTGCACATGTAAATTGGCTTTCACTGACATGATACAAACACCCCAAGGGTCTTGTGAACATCAATATTACTCAAACTCTCACAATTTAAGAAAATACTTCACAGTTTTGTGTACCAAAATTTATGATCTCACATTTTTCCATATTATATTTCATCTGCCAGATTTTTGAACACTCACTCAGCTTGTCTTAAAGCCATAGAGTCAAACAGCATGGAACATTTCTCCATCTTTGCTGTGGGAAAGTTTTAAAACCTATGTCAGAGGCTGTATTATCGCAAACCAAGCTTTTCAAAACAAGAAAAATAAGACTGAACAATTGGAATTAGAAAAACAGATAAAACAGTTAAACCTACAAAACGTGGCTGACCCAACCATTGCAATACATAATAAGATAGCTGCACTAAAATTTACATTTAACTTCGTAGTCATGTGAGTGATTCCGTGAAGAACGCTGTCAGCCCGCATGCACGTCATTGCGGAACGACTGACTGGCAGGCGCGCTGCTCCTTCCAGCTGTAAGTTTAAACCTGCAGGTAAGTTTTAAAACTTATTTCCAGGTTCTGTTTTTTGTCTTGCAGGAAGCTCTGTTACAGAGTTTTCCTGCTGGATTCAATTTCGGGGCGAAGTCCGGACGGGCCACGGGGAAACCGGTTATGGACCGTGGGGAGATCCCGGTCCGGACCGCGGACACGCGGGTAGTCGGCGGCCATCGGGTTCGCTACCTAAGTCACTGACAATGGGGTCAGCGGCTCCCAGACCGCTATGGTGCCCCAAACAGGGGGTAAAACCAGGAGCAAGTTGGTCTCGCCACCTGAGTCGCTGACAGTGCGGTCAGTGGCTCCCAAACCACTATGGTGCCCCAGAAAGGGGGTAACACCAGGAGGAAGTCGGTCAGGCCTTTGGACTCGGACGAGTCAGGTCAAGAGGGTTCCCCTCCTTCAACGGGTAGCGGTTGCGGACGTCTAAACCCACATGGAGCACCTGTTGGAGAGGTGCTCCACAATGATATACTCTAAAGGAGGCCGTTATCAGCGCGGATCTCCTCGGGGACCCGAGGCAGTGGCACCTGTTTCAGGACTGCACAATGTCTCCCTCTCTAAGGAGGGGAGCATTCGGGGTCAGTTCCTGTCTGACTCAGAGAAAAAACCCTGATATAGGTCTGTAGGAGGGGCCTCAGCGCAGGTATCCTCAGGGGCCTGTGGCAGTACCTGTTTTCAGGGCTACCTACGAATCTCCTCACTGTGGAGGGGAGTGCGAGTGGTCAATGTGTAACTGACTTCAAATTCGAAAGTATGGCCGTGGAACACACTGGAGCACATGCATATGGCTCCAAGGAAATACTCGCAAACAAAGGGGTTACTGCCGGAAGAGTTGGTTCCAGCCGGGGGCAGAAAACCCGGACGGGGCCAGAGTTCCCCTCACGCTACAAGTGCCGGCAGTGAACAGCGCTATCAGGGGTGACATTGGAGGGGGCATGAAATCCAGGAATGAACCCAGCCGCAGAATCTTCTCTTCAGGTAAGACTTATCCAACAGGTATACCGGGATGAGGAAGCCAAAGCTGTCGGTCTAATCAAGGAACCAAGGAACAAAGCTTCATCGTTTCGGCGACGACAAAAACCCACGCCTCATCGGTAGTAAGCAGTTCACTGAAGCTGGTGGCAGCTTGAAAGCTGGGCAGAGGTCTTTCAGGCCAAGGTCCAAGCCGGTCTCAGGAAATATGGAATCCACACACCCTACCAGTCCTACTCTCCAATCAAGGACGGGAATAGAACCCACATCAGGGGCCTTTGGGCTTACCATAAGACCACCGGTAACCATGGAGGTAGGTGGGTCTGGTTCTTCCTGAAACATGGGGTATGTGGTCCATTGACAAGTTGGTAATATTTACACTTGTTTTTTGTACAAATGACAATGATAACATGAGATTCAGATCCGTTTATAAACTAAATTATAACATGTGATTGGTTTACTTTGCACAGTATACAAGGGTTCCAAGCATGGCTTGGAATTGGGGCCAGAGTTGTCTTTCGAGGCAGGCTCAGTATTACGGCCAGGATTACCTTCTGAGACAAGTTTGGAAATATGGCCAGAGTTGTCTTTCGAGGCAAGCTCAGAATTATGGCCAGAGTTGTCTTTCGAGGCAGGCCCAGTATTATGGCCAGAATTGTCTTTCAAGGCAGGCCCAGTATTATGGCCAGAATTACCTTTCGAAACAGGCTCGGGAATCTGCTCAGAGTTGTCGTTCGAGGCAGGCACGGATTATGGCAGGCGTGGCCTGTTGATTGTGAATGATGGAGGATGTCGGTTCATCCTTGATTTAACTTGCATGTGCAACATAGTCTTTTCAGAATATGGAACTTTGTTACTGTTAAACAACTGATTTCCATTCTCAGGGATCACCAGAGACATTTGAAATTTATCTAGATGCGGCAATGATAACAGTTAATGCGTTGCAAATGGGATATGTTTGCATCCAGGCTCATTCACCAGTTGCAAAACATGTGGCATCACAGTGGCGAGAGATACATTCTCGCTACACGGGGGGAGAAATGTTCTTTTATGTCTTTTCTCCATTTTGCCTCATCAGTCGGGTCTTGCAATAAATTCAGCAAGATCCCGCTTCAGGTTTTCGTACTGTCTGACTGGCCTATGCAGCCATGGTTCCAGCTAATGTTGGGAATAATAATAGAACCTTATATGGGTATTCTAAACATAAAACTTTGCAGGTTCAGCCTGTGACTCAGGGAACCAGCCTCTGCATGATTAAATCAATTCATTGCCTTGCAGACTCTGAGAAGACTGCTCCTGCGGCTCGGGTTGTCAGGCCGATCCATGTTTGTGCTCACTGCAGAGTGCAGGGATAGCACCAAAAAAGCAGTACATTTCCCCTTCAGGAGATGGGAAGCGTTTTGTTTAAATGCTATGTTACATATAATATGGCATGGATAACTGACGTCTTGACAATAAATTAAGTTATAAAGCCATTAACTGTGCCCAACGTGCCTGCTCATCATATTTGCTGCAGCGAGCGGGACCCACTCTGTCGGGTCTCACCGTCTGATATCCAGTTTATAAAGGATATCTTTAACACAAGTTCTCCCAAGCCCAAGTACATGGAAGTATGGGATATTGACATTGTGTTAACACTACTTCACCAGGGGGCTCCAGCGACATCCTTATCTTTGGCCCGGCTCTCATAAGGTAGTTATCCTCAGGGCGCTGGTCTCAGCGCAACGGGTCCAGTCACTACATAAATTGTGACTGGACAGGATGGTTACACCTGCAAATAATATAATATTTTACGTTTATGATTTGGTTAAGTAGAGCAGCCCAGGGGCGTCAGGTCTCAAACTTCTCAGGGCATACCCCATGGACCTTCGGTTATGTGTGGTCACACATTTACAACAATACGTCAAGGTCACCTAGAGCCTTAGAGGCTCTGATACCAGCAATATTTGTTAGTTATGAAAAACCTCATAAGAAGGTATCAGTTCAGACCATCTCCAGGTGGTTAAAACGGGGTTTTGGCTTATGCAAGAGTAGATACTAATATTTTCTAATCTCACTCCACCAGGGCTGCTACAACATCAGCAGTAAGGGTTATGTATGTTCCGCTGGACCAGATCCTAGCAACTGCAGGATGGTTTAACGAACAAGCTTTCCAAACATTTTATAATAACCCATAGCCAGACCAGGGGTATTTGCCAACTCTATTTTAGGTTCTATTTTATAGTTCCTCCTGGATGAGAGGGGTTACTATTATTGTTATTTGTTCATTAAATAGCATCAGCATGTTTTAAATCCATGCCATGTCTGTATACATTATCAATGTTTCCCTTATCTGTGGTCAACTGATGCAGTTCTGTTTGTGTGGACTCGTTTCCACGGCATGAAATCACAGAACTTTGAAATCTTCACGGAATCACATGCAACTCCGAAGTAAAATAGTAAGATTAAACGAGAACTTACCAGTTTGAAGTTTGATCTTTCTTTATGAGGAGTTGCGACGTGCCCTCCGCTCCCAACCCTCATATCATAAAGGTAATCTGGTAGTTCTAGTCTTCTCTAATCTTACTATGTCACTTCAACTACTGTTATCTGTGATTTCACACCGCTGCTTTGAAGATTGACGCGCATGCGGGCTGACGGCCTTCTTCACGTAATCGCTCATCGTAACTCCTCATAAAATAAAGATCAAACTTCAAACTGGTAAGTTCTCGTTTAATCACACTATTAAAACAGAATCTCTCTGCAAAAATTATTAGGGTATTTCATGGTACTAAACAATTTTTTTGAATTTGGTGGTAAACCACACAAGCTACTAGCACGCCAACTCCGCAAATTAGAGAATGACCGTACATTACACAAAATTAGATCAGAAAAAGGAGATTTGCTTACATTGCCTAAAGATATCAATGAAAGATTCTTACAATGAAATGAAAGATTCTTACAATTCATCAAAAACAACAGTCGATCCTGCAAAGATGAAAAGCTTTGTTGAGAATTGCAATCTCCCATTTCTTAATGAGGGGGAACGAGATGAATTAGGCACAGAGATAACAACAAAAGACATCATGGGGACTATTAAATCATTGAAAAGTACAAAATCTCCTGGCCCGGATGGGTTTAGTAGTGAATTTTATAAAAAATTTAATGATTTAATTTCTCCACGCTTACTTGCCCTTCATATTCAAGCATTTCAAGAACAGACCTTACCACAAACTCTTGCTGAATCAACTATTACAATAATTCCCAAAAAAGATAAAAATCTCGAGGAGCCTGGATCCTATAGGGCATAGCCCTTTTAAATACGGATCAGAAGATATAGCTAAGACTTTGGCTCGTAGGTTAAGCCTAGTTATCGGTAAACAAATACATCCAGATCATACTGGGTTTATACCTAAACGACACTTGTTTTATAATTTGAGACATTTGTTTAACATAATATATTCGCAGAGAATGCCAAATGAAGATCTAACAAACGATCTATATTACTAAAAGTCTGATCTTGACCACTTCCTGTTGTTCTGTATATTGATTTTAGAAAAAACGCTGCCACTTACGGCTGTGATTTTTGGCCATCTTACTCAGAGTCCTCCAGCGCTGCGCAGGACAAGAGGATTTTTCCCATCGATGAAAAATAAAAGAGTTATTAGTGTTTAAAAAATGTTGAGATTCTCTCTCCTGAAGGACACGCCCCTTCCAGAGGGACTATAAAATCCAGAAGTGTTCAGTGCCTCAGTCAGTCTCTGCAAGATGGGGGAGCGAGAGGGTCAGGTCTCTCAGTCTGAGCTGTGAATAACTACTAAACTGTGAATGGTTTTAATGACCTGTCAGTGCCCTTAATGTGGTTTGAAAATATAGTTTGGAAATGCTAAAGCTGTGATGACTTTGATTTGGAAATGCTAAAGCTGTGTTGCCTAATTAAAGTTGCCTTGCTTAATTAAAGTTCCCTTGTCTTATTAAAGTTGCCTTGCCTAATTAAAGTTGCCTTGCCTAATTAAAGTTGCCTTGCCTTTATATAATTAAACGTCTAATCGTGACCACTTCCTGTTTGCGTTTTATATTGATTTTAGAAAAAACGTTACTATGTACGGCTGTGATTTTTGGCCATCTTACTCAGAGTCCCCCTCTGCTCATCAGGTGCCAAGGATTTATCCCATTGATGAAAAATAAAAGAGTTATTAGTGTTTAAACAATGTTGAGATTATCTCCTGTCAGTCACGCTATGAAGGCCACGCCCCTTCTGGTGGGAGGGACTATAAATCCCAGAAGTGTGGGCGTAGCTCAGTCTCTGCAAGATGGAGGGGGAGAGGTCACGACTCGCTGTCTTTTGTGGCCTTGCACCCTGCTTGAAATGGTATGAAACTGCACTTGAATTTGGGGGCCTTGCACCCTGCTTCAAATGGAATTTCAAGGGATAGCCATGAGTCAACTGCCAGCCCAACAGCCGTGAGTGTGCTACCAGCACAACAGGCTTGAGTGACTAAGCTGCCAGTCCAAGAATCCATTCGGCCCACAATGTCCACACTAGCCCTCTGGAAACCAGTCCCTTCAACCTACAACACACATACTAGCGCCCCAGAAAGCCCCCCGCACAGGCCACCAATATTGTAATTGGTGGAGAGTTGGAATATTGCCTTGGGGGACCAGCCCTACCGTGTGATGCTGGGACCCAACGGGTCCCACTTAGTCTAGTATATTACTAAAAGTAAGATCTTGACTGCTTTTGACTTACTGTGATGTGATTTCCGAAAGAACGCCGCCACTTACGGCTGTCCTTTTTGGCCACCTCGCTCAGAGCCCCCCTCTGCCAGACTAGACCAGAGGAATTTTACCATCGATGAAAAGTCAGAGAGATATTAATGTTTTAATTGCCATTCTCACTGCTGGTGACAGGGGGGAGGGACTACAAAACCCAGAAGTATTGTGGCTCACTCAGTCTCTGCCAGATGGAGGAAGCGAGAGGGTCACGAATAACACTGAACGGACGTCTACTCCACGGTGAGTCCCTGGGATGTAGTTTTCAGCAAAGTTTGTTGTTTGCAAAGTGTTTGCCCAATTGTGTTGGCTTTTTAAAGGGCTTTCAGCAAATGTGTTTTGGTGGCTTACAACGTGTTTTTGCCCAATTGGGTTGCCTTTTTAAAGAGCTTTCAGCAAATTTGTTGGCTTGCAAAGTGTTTTTGCCCAATTGGGTTGGCTTTTTAAAGGGCTTTCAGCAAATGTGTTTTGTTGGCTTGCAAAGTGTTTTTGACCAATTGGGTAGGCTTTTTAAAGGGCTTTCGGCAAACGTGTTTTGTTGGCTTGCAAAGTGTTTTTGTCCAATTGGCTTGGCTTGTAAAGGATTTGTCTGCAACAGTTTTCAGATGGTTAAGCGTGAATAAACATTTTATTAGATCAGGACTGTATTTAATTTCAAAATTGGCGCTCATTCTGTGATCTTCGCTTAGTTGCAAGATCCGGCGTTAGCGCAGATGACGTCATTTCCGGTTCGTGGCACGAAGCGAGAGGGTGACGTCAAGATGGTGCAGAGTGCAGGCGCCGTTGAATAAATCAAAGATCTGACTGCTCTGTCTATGGTGAGTGTGTTTGTTGGAAGTTATTTAAAGCATGTTTTTGCTTCAGCACCAGCAGCCTCTACAGGAGATTTAAAACATTTGTTTTACACACTGTATATTCAACACATTCTGAAGTTACTTGGCATTTTAGTATTGGGTGAGAGTGTGTGTGAGTGTGTGTGTGTGTGTGTGTGTGTGTGTGTGTGTGTGTGTGTGTGTGTGTGTGTGTGTGTGTGTGTGTGTGTGTGTGTGTGTGTGTGTGTGTGTGTGTGTGTGTGTGTGTGTGTGTGTGTGTGTGTGTGTGTGTGTGTGTGTGTGTGTGTGTGTGTGTGAGAGAATGAGTGTGTGTGTGTGTGTGTGTGTGTGTGTGTGTGTGTGTGTGAGAGAGAGAGTGTGAGAGAGAGAGAGGAGAGGTGGAGTGTGTGTGTGATCAACAAATAACAAATAGTACAAACTAGCGCAACAGAAAGCCCCCCCCCCCCCCCACACACCACTGGCCAGCAATATTGGAATTGGTGGAGAGGTGGAATATTGCATTGGGTGACCAGCCCTCCTGTGTGATGCTGGGACCCAACGGGTCCCACTTAGTCTAGTTATTTCTCTAGATGCAGAAAAAGCTTTGGACCAAGTGGAACGGTCTTATATTTTCACAGTGTTGGAAAAATTCCAACTGGGAGAAAACTTTACTTTATGGGTGAAGCTTTTATACATTAATCCGACAGCTAGAATACTGACAAATCAACTGCTTTCACCTCAATTTTATTTATCTAGGGGTAACAGACAAGGATGTGCTCTTTCTCCAATGTTATTTGCTTTAGCCATAGAACCCCTTGCCGAGAGTATCAGGTCCCATACAGGCATTTATGGATATAATACCAAATATACCCTCTATAAAATGTTGTTATATGCAGATGATGTACTTTTATACATTACTAATCCCCAAGTTAGTATTCCAAATGTTCTCAACATTATAGAACAATTTGGTTCATTTTCTGGATACAGAATAAATTGGAACAAAAGTGAAATCATGCCAATAAAAGAACAAGACCCTTCTCAACTCCACCAATTTCTTTTCAGAATCATTACTGAAAAGTTCAGATATTTTGGAATTTACGTGACTAGAAAGTATTCCTCTTTGTTTAAAATAAACATCCCACCATTAATCACTAAATTCTATGCCTACATCCAATTTTGGAAAACACTTCCTATCTCCCTCATTGGTAAATTAAATGCCATAAAGATGTTCTTCCTTCTGCAACTTTTATATTTATTTCAATCAATATCTCCCTAAAAGCTTTTTTTTTTTAATTGACTCTATTGTCACTAACTTTATTTAGGACTACAATACCCACAGAATACACAAAAGACATTTGTGCAAATCCAAAGAAAATGGAGGATTAGCTCTACCTAATTTTCTTTTTTACTACTGGGCAACTAATATTAAATATATAACTTTCTGGTTGGACGATGCATGTAAATTGGTTAAAAATGGGGGGGGGGAAGATTGTTTGCCTTTTTGTATAGGCTCGATCCTCCTATCTCCAATACATTTGAATAAGTCAACGTATGAGCAAAATCCGATAATACATAATACTATCCGTATCTGGAAACAGCTGAAATTCAGTTTTAAATTAAGAAATATGTCTCTCCTTCTTCCTATTGCAAATAATCCCTCATTTAAACCGTCTACTTTAGATGTGGCGTTTGTTCAATGGAAGAACCTGGGAATCAATACTGTGGGAGACCTCTATAAGAAGGAGACTCTCTCTTCTTTTCAAGAACTACAGGAGAAATGTCACCTGAACGCCACTAATTTCTTTAGATACCTTCAAATCAGAGATTACGTGATAACATATACACAAGACTGTCCTCTAATGCGTCCATATATATTAGACGATTGTTTGAATAGACATGCTGATACAAGTAAGTTGATATCTTACATTTATAACACTCTTCTAAATATTGACACCTCATCCACTGAGATTTATAGGCGAGTATGGGAGGACGAGCTGGGTTTACCCATTTCGAAGGATATATGGGAGGAAAGCCTACAATACATACACTACTGTTTTTCAAATGTCAGGCATTGCCTGATACAATTTAAATTATTGCATAGGTTATACTACTCAAAGACCAAATTGAACAAGATCTTCCCAACCGTTTCTCCTTTCTGTGGTAAATGTCACTCTCAAGAAGCCATCCTAACTCATTCTTTTGTATCCTGTGTAAAAATACAAAACTTCTGGATGGAAATGTTCAATATCATTTCTAAAACATTTGCAGCCAGATTCTAAACTAATAATATTAGGAATGTCAGAGGGCTGCCCTAATCTAACGATATCTCAAAGACGCTTCTTTGACTATGGTTTAATAACTGCGAAAAAACGTATACTTAAATTCTGGAAAAAGATAACAGTCCCCACAGTGAAGATGTCGATCACAGAAATGACCGAGACACTACATCTAGAAAAAATAAGGCTTGTCTTGACTGACAAACCAGATAAAGTTTCTAAAATATGGTCTCCTTTTATTGTATTTCTTCAACAACATAATGGTTGAACACAAACTCAAAACTGACGCTAGGGTCGGGTGAGCGGGCATATGGAAGGGTAATGGGATATATCTGCGCTTCTTTCACTTCTTCATTAGTTCTGAGGGTTTTCTTTTTTCTTTTTCGTGTCTTTCACGAAATTCTTTCTTTTCTTTTTCTTTTCTTTTCTTTTCTTCTTTCTTTCCTTTTTTCTTTTTTCCTTTTTTCCGATTTAGTTATTAGCTTATAAAATGTTAAAATAGAAGCAGTACGAAAATTGGATAACTGTTATGTCGATTCCTTTCTCTTTGTACAATTGCTTCTAATAAAATAAATATATATTTTTAAAAACAGCATGGAACAGGGCCTTCGTCCCAGCTTGCCTATGTCCACCAAGGTGCCACATCTACACTAGTGCCCTCTGCCCATGTTTGACCCACATCCTTCTAAACCTTTCCTATCCATGTACCTATCCAAATGTCTTTTAAATGTTCTAGTTTCTGCCTTGGCAATTTCCACTGGCAGCTTCTTGCATATAACCACCACCTGCAGTTTTTTTACTGTGTGGAAAAAGCTGACCCTCATATTTCCATTTAATCTTTCCTCTCTCATCTTAAAGCCTTATTACATCCTCCATAATCGCAATTCAATCTAGTTTAACATCACAAGCATTGTAAAGCACCAGACCAACAAGCCAGTTATTTGCTAACTAGACTAAGTGGGACCCGTTGGGTCCCATTCTCACATGGGAGGCCTGGTCCCCCAATACAATATTCCACCTCTCCACAAGTTACCAACTACAGAGGCTGTGCCACAAAGTCAGAAGACCTGAGTGCGCCGCTGGCAGAAAAGCTAAATTGCTTCTTCTCCCGCTTTGAAACATCACAACAGCAGCACACCTGCTACAGCCCTGTTCCCACCCTCACCTGGCTCCTGTACTACCCCACTCACTGTCGGGGAACACGATGTCAGACGGGTGCTCCTGGCAGTGAACCCCAAGAAGGCTACCGGCCCAGATGGAGTCCCTGGTAAGGTGCTCAAAGCGTGCGCCCACCAGCTCACTGCCATCTTCACCAGAATTTTCAATCTCTCCCTGGCCCAGGCAGTTATTCCGTCCTGCCTAAAATCAGCCACATTCGTCCCTGTGCCGAAGAAGTCTCCCATCACCAGCCTTAATGACTACCGTCCTGTTGCCCTCACTCCGGTAATCACGAAGTGCTTCGAGAGATTGGTCCTCCAGCACATCAAGGACTATCTACCACCAGACTTCGACCCCCACCAATTCGCTTATCGCCAAAACAGATCCACAGAAGACGCCATCACCGTAGCTCTCCACTCTGTGCTGAGCCATCTGGAGCAGGGGCAGAGCTACGTCCGGATGCTCTTTGTGGATTTTAGTTCAGCCTTTAACACAATCATCCCGGACATCCTCATTGGTAAACTGGTCACTCTCGGCCTCCCCACTGTCACATGTGCCTGGATTAAGGATTTCCTCACAAACCGGCCCCAGACTGTGAGACTTGGCCCCCACCTCTCCTCCACTCGCAGGTTGAGTACCGGTTCCCCACAGGGCTGTATGCTAAGCCCCCTCTTATACTGTCTCTACACCTACGACTGTAGTCCGGCCCACAACAACAACCGCATCGTCAAATTTGCTGACGACACTACTGTGGTCGGACTTATTTCAAAGGGAGACGAGGCAGCCTACAGAGAGGAAGTCCTGAAGTTGACAACCTGGTGCTCAGAAAACAATCTGGCTCTGAACACCAGGAAAACAAAAGAGCTCATTGTCGACTTCAGGAGGCACAGCACCGACTTAGTCCCCCTACACATTAACGGCGAGTGTGTGGAGAGGGTCAACACCTTCCGGTTTCTCGGCGTCCATATCGCGGCTGACATCTCCTGGACGGACAACACGACAGCGGTCATCAAGAAGGCTCAGCAGCGGCTGCACTTCCTGAGGGTCCTCAGGAAGCACAACCTAGACTCTAACCTGCTGCTGACCTTCTACCGCTCGTCCATCGAGAGCCTGCTGATATACTGCATTACAGCATGGTATGGCAGCTGCACCATGGCAGACAGGGAGAGGCTTCAGAGGGTAACCAGGACAGCGCAGAGGATCATTGGTTGCCCTCTCCCCTCCCTGATGGACATCTACACCTCCCGCTGCCTTAGCAGGGCAAAGAAGATCACCAAAGACAGCTCCCATCCTGCGTTTGGACTGTTCGACCTGCTGCCCTCTGGAAGGCGCTATAGGTGCATCAAATCCAGGACAAACAGACTCAGGAATAGCTGCTTCCCGAGAATGATATCTACCATAAATTCAAATCCACACATGCACTGACTACACCGCCCAACACGGACTTCCATCTGTATATATGTATATATGTATGTAGCGCCGTAGAATTTGTGCACCTATTCCCCCCCCCCCCATCTCCCTTCTGTTTGTTTTCTGTTTCTTGTTTTTTGTGTAAAATTGTATGTATGCACTGAGTACGAGCAGCTTTCAGTTTCACTGTACATGTATAGTGACAATAAATGGCATATCAAGTTCCAATATTCCACCACTCACGCATAGCCCCCAACTGCGTAGGCACGGCTGACGGGTTTCCGTTGTGACACCCCTGATCACGGCTTGTGGACTCACAGTTCACTCAGTCACGGCTTGTGGACTCACAGTTCACTCAGTCACGGCTTGTGGACTCATAGTTCACTCACAGCTTGTGGACTCACAGTTCACTCTCTCATGGCTAGTGGACTCATAGTTCACTCACTCACGGCTTGTGGACTCACAGTTCACTCAGTCATGGCTTGTGGACTCACTGTTCACTCACTCATGGCTTGTGGACTCACAGTTCATTCAGTTACAGCTGTGGGGGAGGGGGAGGGGGGTGTGGAGAGGGGTGTGTGTAGGGAGGAGTGGTGTGGGGGAAGGGGGTGTGGGGGAGGGGGGTTATGTGGGGAGGAGGGAGGGGTGGGGAGGAGGAGAGTGTGGGGGAGGGGGATGTAGGGGAGGGAGTGCATGTGGGGGGGGGGGGTGTGTGTGTGGGGAGGGGTGTGTGCAAGAGGGGGGTGGTGGGGGGTGTGGAGGAGGGGGGTTGTGGGAAGAGGGGTTGGGGTGTGGGTGCGGGGTGTGGGGGAGGGGGTGTGTGGGGGGTAGGGGAGGGTATGGGGCGAGGCATGTGGGCTCACCGGTTCCCAGCCCCGGCTCCGACCGCACTCCCCGGCTGCAGGACCCGGCTCCAGACTCACTCAGCGCCACCCGTCCCCGGCGTCTGTCATGCTGATAGCCCCCTCCCATGAACACAGCCAGTCCCCGCTCGCTAACACAGCCAGTCCCCGCCCCACCCACTGCTAACACAGCCCGCCCCGCGAACACAGCCAGTCCCTGCCCCGCTAACACAGCCAGTCCCCGCCTGCTAACACAGCCCGCCCCGCGAACACAGCCAGCTCCCACCCGCTAACACAGCCAGCCCCTGCCCCGCGAACACAGCCCACACTCCCCCCTCCTTCAGCTTTATTCTCGGCACCTTGATTGACAGCAGGTGCCAGAAGGGGCGTCGTCATCCTGGGCTAACAGACCAATAACTTTTGTAATATTTCACCAATTGGTACAAAACGTGGTGCACTTGGAGCAGAGGAGAACGGTGAGTAAGGTGGCGAAAAAATCCTAGCGATATAAGGAACCGTTTTTGAGAAAATTTAAAAACAACGCAAGCTGGAAGAGGACAACATGAGAGTTTTAGTAATAGTACAGAGAAGAGATGACACAAATTTATTAAATGAGCAAACACTTGCGTCAACTCAAACTGCTTCGAAAAGTGGGTGTGAAAAACTGTTGGCAAAACTCATATTTACAAAATCCATTTTATTCCCAGCTACATGTCCAATGTAGCATGTGATAATATTGTTTGTTTTTCTCAAAGTATCGCTGAGGTGACACTCTTTATTATTTTATCAGAACAAAACACCTTCTGTAGGGTAAAATCATCTAGCATGCTGCTCCACAATCTTGCCCAGCAGCCAAGCTGTCAAACTTGCAGCAATATTTCAATGCTCATTTCCAGAGGGAAAGGAGATGGAATGGAAAATCTGTAACCACAAAGTGGAAAGCACTTACTATTATAAAGAAATCTACTGACCCTTCACCCAGCCTTCCATTAGATTTTATGCGAAGGTGATAAGTCAGAACTTCAGGGATGATACGAACTGAGCTGTCAATTGAGTTGGTGTCTCAAGAGATGTGCATAACATCTGATGAAACCTCCACAAGCTACATGGGCATGAGCAGCTTACTTACTGTTGATGTCTTTTATTACCTGAAAAATTGACATTTAATGTTTTTCATGTCTTATATGAAGTCATATTATTCAACAGGAACAATATATAATATAATTAACATTCATTAAAGTTCAGTTTAATTTAGTAATTGGGCTGAAGCTTTGTTCAATACATACACTTAGTGTGACTATTTGATCCCCAAGCTGGATACAGTCCCATCAGTGAAAGTAATGACATGCTAGGAAAACACGCTATCTATCCTTCTGCAGAGATAGATAGATTCTTGATTAGTAAGGGTGTCAGGGGTTCTGGGGAGAGTGGGGTTAAGAGGGAAAGATGGATCAGCCATGATGGAATGGCAGAGTAGTCATGTTGGGCCAAACGGCCTAATTCTGCTCCTATCATTTATGAACTTCCTTGTATCCACGTGGATTTGCACACTTCCTCTGTCCCCTTTTACCTCCATCCCTTCCTCTGGCTTCACATTTCACTCCTCTTCACTCCGTATCACACAGCATTTGGTCTTCTTCCCAATACTGGCCATTATCCACCCATTTGCCAATCAACAACCTCCCGCACCTGCACCTCCCTATCACTTGCCAGCCATTGTCTTGCTCCCACCTCCCTTCAACCTTTCTATCTCTGACTAAAACCAGTCACAAGAAGGGTCCCGACCCAAAACATCACCTATCCATATTCTCCCCAGATGCTATCTGACTCCCCCTCCCCCACCCCCATTGAGTTACTCAAACACTTTGTGTCTTTATCCAATTACTTTGAGCTGTGGGCTCCAATCAGGAAGCTGTGAATCACCTCACCTGAGGCTTTAAAAAATGTTGCCCAAGGTACAAAGCCGATTTGAAAAGGTACTTAAAAAGGCAAGTCAGAGAAGGAACAGGGAACTGCAGATGCTGGTTTATAAAAGCTCTCTTTCACTTTCTGACACCCCCTTGTTTATTTAAGGCACAAAATGGTTAGAATGGACCTGGTGGGCTGAAGGTCTAATTTATGTACGTTACAAAACTATAACTAAATGACTGCCATTGGGAAAGCCAGGGTCAATAATAGTTTGATGTTTATTTTGTGATGCCAGCTGACACTTTCCTTTCATTTCCTTCACCTCAGATTGCAAACCTTTGAAGTTTTTGAGGCATTTCTTTTAGTGAGGTATGGTGAGGCCAATGACGAAGTTTATAGGAATGCTCGTCATAGCTTGTTCTTCCAGGTCAAAACATCAACGGTCCAGGTCAGTAAGAAGGAATGTCATTTAATATCAAAAGGCAGCTGCTGGAACCATCTAAAGGAAAGATGCTGACCCATTTGGTAGGGATCTCAACATTCAGATCACAAAAGGCCTCAACCAAGTTTTTTTTTATTTTTTAGAGATACAGCGTGTAAACTGGCCCCTCGGCCCACTGAGTCTGCGAAGACCAGCAATTCCCATTACAGTAGCTTACATCTCACACCAGGGTCAGTTTACAATTTTTACAGAAGCCTTTTAACCTACAAACTTGTATGTCTTTCAAGTGTGGGAAGAAACCAGAGCATCCGGAGAAAACCCATGCAGTCATGGGGAGAACGTACAAACTCCATACAGACAGCATCCGTAGTCAGAATCAAACCCAGATCTCTGGCACTGTAAGACTATAATTCTAGCACTGCTAAAATGAGACATAAACATAGAAACATAGAAAATAGGTGCAGGAGGAGGCCATTCGGCCCTTTGAGTCAGCATCGCCATTCATTGCGATCATGGTTGATCGTCCCCAATCAATAACCTGTGCCTGCCTTCTCCCCATATTCCTTGAATCCACTAGCCCCTAGTGCTCTATTTAACTCTCTCTTAAATCCACCCAGTGATTTGGCCTCCACTGCCCTCTGTGGCAGGGAATTTTCCACAAATTCACAACTAAATTTATGATCAATTCTTGCCTTAGCTGATCCACATATTACATTCAGGAGGATTATAAGCACCAATCTGTCACAGTAAAATTCCATTAGTGTGTTTCTGATGAGTACTGGGAAATCCTAATGGTTCAGCACCTGACTCAATGAGTGTTAATTCCTGTGCTCCCATTCCCTTACAACATCTCCAGTTCTCATGCTCCATTCCCCACACTGAGGACCAGTTTCCATGCTCTATTTTATCATGGTGATCCCGCACTCCCTTGAAAACATTGACAACTGCATCGGTGCTGCCTCCTGCACCCATGCAGAAATCACGGACTTCATTAAC
The DNA here is from genome assembly GCF_028641065.1 of Leucoraja erinaceus. Taxonomy (NCBI): domain Eukaryota; kingdom Metazoa; phylum Chordata; class Chondrichthyes; order Rajiformes; family Rajidae; genus Leucoraja; species Leucoraja erinaceus. Next base: position 126,115,617 of record NC_073377.1, on the reverse strand, counting down.
TTTACTACTAATCTCCATCGTGCACTCAAATTCATCTCCGACACCTCCCTAGCATATCTTGATCTCACTGTCTCCATCACAGGTGACAGATTATCAACTGACATCTATTATAAACCCATTGACTCCCACAGCTATCTAGACTACACTTTTTCCGACCCTAGTTCCTCTAAACACTATCCGCTGCTCCCAACACCTCTGTCTACACAGAATCTGCGCCCAAGATGAGGTGTTCCATTCCAGGTCATCGGAGATGTCCTCATTCTTTAGGGAACGGGGGTTCCCCTCTTCCATCATTGATGAGGCTCTCACTAGGGTATCTTCGATATCCCGCAGCTCCGCACTTGCTTGTCCTCCCCTCATTCGTTACAGGGACAAAGTCCCCCTAGTCCTTACCTTTCACCCCATCAGCTGTTGCATACACCACAAATTCCTCCGACATTTTCGCAACCTCCAACAAGATCTCACTAATGGTCACATCCTCCCATCTCCACTTCTTTCTGCTTTCCGCAGAGACCATTCCCTCCACAACTCCCTGGTCAACTTCTCCCTTCCCACCCAAACCCAGGTACTTTCCCCTGCAACCGCAGGAGATGCAACACCTGTCCCTATACTTCCCCCCTTGACTCCGACCAAGGACCAACAGTCTTTTCAGGTGAGGCAGATGTTCACGCACCTCCTCTAACCTCATCTACTGTATCCGCTGTTCCAGGTGTGGACTCCTATATATCGGTGAGACCTTTGCTCTGTTTGCTTTGCTTCTCGCAGCTATCAATGATCCATTCCACATTTTCCTTGATCTTCATTCCCTTTGCCCTGTTTTCATACCTTCACACTTCCTTATCCATGTATCTCCCTCCCCCCTGATGTCAGTCTGAAGAAGGGTCTCAACCCGAATCGTCACCCATTCCCTCTCTCTAGAGATGCAGCCTGTCCCACTGAGTTACTCCAGCATTTTGTGTCTATCCCTTGAAACATACCTGGTCCTGTTTCCCTTGCTTTCTTGAAATTTAGCATGTAGAACATATAGTACAGTACAGCACAGGAAGAGATCCTTCAACCATTATGTCTGTGCTGAACATGATGCCAAGATAAACTAATCTCATCTTCCTGCACATGATCCATATCCCTCCATTCCCTGCATGTATGTATGCCTATCTAACAATTTCTTAAATGCCACTATCCTATCTGCCTGCACCACTACCCCTGGCAGTGTTCCAAATACCCACTGCCCCTGTGTTCTGCTTGTCTACCCCATCCTCTGATAATTTTATATACCTCTCTCAGGTCTCCCCTTAACCTCTGGCATTCCAGAAAAAAATCAAACTATACTTGTCTAACCTCGTTTTACAATTAATATCCCTTAATCCAGTCAACATTCTGGCAAATTTCTGCACCCCTTCCAAAGCCTTCACATCCTTCCAGTAATCACGGCGAATTGAACTGCATGCAATGCTCCATATGTAGTCTAACCAAAGTCCTATAAAGCCATATCATACCTTCTTGAGTCTCATAGTCAATCCACAACTAATGAAGATAAGCATGACATTTGCCTTCTTTACCTCTCTCTCCATCCACATGTGTTGCACTTTCAAGAAGTTATGGACTTGGAGTGACGCCTCGATTTTCGCACTCCCTTCAAACTTAGTGGATTCAATGGAAAAAATATATAATTTATATGCAACTAAACAAAATATGAATTTATAATATGTTAGAGTATTCACCAGAAAAACATCCAATCATTTTCAGGGCGGCACGGTGGCACAGAGGTAGAGTTGCTGCCTTACAGCACCAGAGACTCGGGTTCGATCCTGACTATGGGTGCTGCCTGTACAGAGTTTGTACGTTCTCTCAGTAACCGCGTGGGTTCTCTCCAGGAGCTCCGGTTTCCTCCCAAACTACAAAGACATACAGGTTTGTAGGTTAATTGGCTTCAGTAAAAATTGTAAATTATCCCTAGTGTGTAAGATAGTGCTAGAGTACGGGGAACACTAGTTGACATGGACTCGGTGGGGTGACATGCCCATTTCTATGCTGTATCTCTAAACCAAACTAAATTCAATAAATCTGCTTATCTTCCACCACCAAAGTCCTGAGTAAAACTGAATATGACACTTTCAGTGAATAACTGGTACATGCTTAAGCAATGAGATTGCCAGATGATCACCTAAGAACCTTCTTTTGAATGGTTGTGTGCGGTACTAATTTCTCTAATCAACTGTATTTAAGTTACTTGTAATCTCTTGTTTTTTTTTTAAACCTAACAGGACTCTTGATTCTGCACTTCACCAGAGCAGTCCACAGTTGCCACAACCGTTTTAGCATCACCAAAAATGGAGGTATAAAAATACAGTTCGGATGGCATAATAGGACTTTGACAACAGCAAGCTGACAAATGAGATGCACATTCTGTATTTTGTTTTGCATTCACAGCTCAAGGTGATCTTCACATTTGCCATCAGTAAAGCCTTTCATTTCCATCTGAATCTTTCTCATTCTCTTCTGATTCCAATCAAAATAATTCAAAGCATTTTTAAATATTGTATTTGAATTTGATTTTTTTTTCGTGTATTTATGACATTTTGCCCAAGCATTCAGTGTTTCAGTGAAGGGTGCTGTTACACTTATTGCAGATACTTGTATCGGCGCAAAAGCTTCAAAATCACTCAAAGAGGTCACAGGCTCCTAGATGATTTTCTGCATTAACCAACTGGCTGGTGGAAAGAAAGGGTGTACTGAATTAAATAATTTTCCTATAAAATAGGTCTCTTCAGTATAATGTTTGAGGAAAAAAGAGCAAACAAACTAACCATATTGTGATTGCGCTGTTGAACAGTAGTGGAACATTTGTTCTATATTACATCTAACAAGCTTGTAAACCTGTTCTATATAAATGGCTTTCCAGGTTCATTACACATGGCCTAGAGGGGAATATTCTCATGACATGTTTTATTTAGTTCTGTTACTTTTGAATGAGAATATATCTCAGCCCTCCAGACAATACTATATTGAGCAATCATTTTTTCACATTTTAATATTTCATCGTTTCTACATCATGAGTGTTGCCAAGATGAGGCTCGATTTGGTTAACATTTCCAGCACAGTGCCAGGTACAAGTAATAAGACATGCACTGCAAGTTCCTGAACAAACCGAGGAAAGGTTTACCCTGCACGTTCTCATTAAGATGCTGCCCTTTTAATTTAAAAAATCAGTAGCAAAAATAAGCAGTAAGTCTTGCTGGCAGGTCCTAATAGCTGGTCCGTAAATTTCAACCCTTAAGGACTCTCTTTAAAGTTCCACTTGAGGCAAACAAACAAGGGCTACCCACCTGTGACAGATTGCTTTCCACATCGCTGTGCAGTGTACTCCAATTGTCATTGAGCAAAGCCCTGTCAGTATCAAGAGTTTGTGGAGGAGGATGAAACTGTGTGAAAATGTGTGAACAGTGTGAACATTTTTCCCTTCAGGGTGGCTTCCTCTGCATGAGATACCATGGCACATAATTAACAATTTAACTAGCCACCAGCTTCGGTCAAAACGAACTGTTTTGTTAGAAGTTTCATATAATTTGAACCATTATAATTTGCACTATGACCAAACTGCAGGTTTTACCATCAAAATAGTAAATCAACGGTTAAAGGTGTTTGAGTGGGTTACATTGAGGCTGTTAATGAATTTGCATTATGGAACATGTATATGATGAAGTAGAATTGAAGTGAAGTTCAATAATGTCCCTTTAAGTAAAATATTTAATCACATTTACTGTAAAGCATATACCACACACACATTTTAATTGCTATATTTAAAACTGCAATCTAGACATCATTACAACTTCCTCCGATCAAATCGTTCATTGCTTTCCGAATTTTAACTAGAAATATTTTTACAGATGAAGAACAATCAGAAATACATTAAACCCAACAGATTTAAAGGGACTAAAACAAAATAATGCTAGGATGTTTGTGTAAATATTTTTATTGTGTTCTTTTTTATTGTACCGCAGCTGGCAAATTCATTCATACATAAGTGCAAGTGGCGAATAAAACGTGATTGATTGATTGATTGATTGATTGATTGATTGATTGATTGATTGATTGATTGATTGATTGATTGATTGATCGATCGATCGATCGATTGATTGATTGATTGATTGAATGTTACATCTACATTGATAAATTAACTAGAATATAATAAGCTAACCCAATACCTATAGGAAACTAAGATCTGGCAATTTAATTGCATAGCACCCATTTTTCTGGAACTGTGGTCAATATGATAGGCATGATGCATATTAGCAGGAATAGTTAATAAGTACATGGATTTATTCAGTTATGCCCCTGAGCAATTATGTTTGAGCACCTCAGTAATTCATTCAGCATCACTGAACTCCATGAACAGGGCACCACCCTGCAAGAAGCTTCCAATACGCTCTGTCAGTAGCTTGGTAGACATGTTATCAGATCCAAGATTCAAGATTCAAGATTAAATTTAATTGTCACATGTACCAATTAAGGTACAGTGAAACATGAGTTACCATATAAATAAGTGAAAAAGAACAACAATACACACAGCAACATAAAATAAAATTTAACATTAACATCCGCCACAGCAGAATCCACATTCCTCACTGTGATGGAAGGCAATAAAGTTCAGTCACCTTCCTCCATTGTTCACCCGTGGTCAGGACTGAACCCTCCGCAGTCGCCAGCTACGATGATCTGTTGTTCAACCCCTCTCGTCGGGATGATCGAAACTCCAGCGTCGGCATGGAGTTCCCGGGTCAGCCTCTTCTTACCAGTGACCACTGCTTCACGGTGTTAAAGTCCACAGGTGACGTGGTGGCATTCAGATCTGCAAGAGCCATCTTGAACCGAGACATCAGGCTGGCAGAGCATGCCCATGGTCAGAAAATCCAGAGCTTCTTTCATGATCCCATGAACACCAGGTGCATGTGGTAGGGAATCAAAACATTCACGGACTATAAGACTGCTCCACCACCCTGTGAAGACAACATTAAGTTCCTCAATGAACTCAATAACAATTTTGGATGGTTCAAGGCATTCAACAACACACCTGTGAGAAAAGGTATTCCTCACTGTGATGAACAGGCACTCAGTCTTGATACAGTGGATGGCTGGAGGACCCTAAAAGGAGTGAGCACACGGAAGGCGGCAGGCCGGGTGGTCAGGGAATGTGCTGATCAGCTGGCACATGTCCATACTGACATCTACAACACCTTGCTGAACCAGGCTGTTGACCCATCGTGTTTCAAGACTGCCACCATCATACCAGTGCCAAAAAAAATCCGCAATAAGATGTCTCAACAATTGCCGCCCTGTAGCACTCACTCCCATAATGATGAAGTGCTTCGAGAGGCTGGTCAGGGACCATATTACCTCCAGACTCCCCTCCACACTTGACCCATCCCAGTTTGCTTACAGGCCAAACCACTCCACAGAGGACGCCATATCCTCCGTACTCCACCTGAGCCTGGAACATCTAGAGGAGAAGAACACACACGTGCGAATGCTGTTCATGGACTTTAGTTCAACGTTCAATACAATCATTCCTCAACACCTGATAAGCAAACTGGGTCCATTGGGCCTCAGCACCCCCTTATGTAACTGGCTACTGGACTTCCTCACTGACAGACCCCAGTCAGTGTGGGTTGGAAACAACACCTCCAACATCATCTCTCTGAGCACCGGTTCCCCTCAGGGCTGCGTCCTGAGTCCACCGCTGTTTACCCTGTTGACCCACGACTGTTGTGCCAGGTTAGTACAAACCACATCATGAAGTACGCAGATGACGCAACAGTGGTGGGCCTTATCCGGGACGACAATGAAGTGGCTTACAGGGAGGAGGTGAAACAACTGGTGGACTGGTGCAACACGAACAATCTGATCCTGAATGTCGAAAAAACAAAGGAGGTCATCGTCGACTTCAGGAAAAACCGGCACAGTCACACACCACTACACATTAATGACATTGATGTGGAGTTGGTCAGTAGCACTAAGTTCCTGGGAGTGCACATCACGAACAGTCTGACCTGGTCAAATAACATCACATCAATAGTTAAGGGAGCGCAGCAGCAGTTGCACTTTCTGCGCCGGATGGGAAGAGCTCACCTCCCCCATCCCGTCCTCACCACTTTATACAGGGGCACCATAGTGAGTATTCTGACCAGCTGCATCTCTGTCTGGTTTGGGGACTGTAAAGCCTCTGACTGGAAGTCCGTGCAGAGAGTGGTGAGGACGGCTGAAAAAAATCATCGGGACATTGTGTGTAAACGTTGTTTGTCAAAGGCCAGCAGTATTATAAAGGACCCCACACATCTCCATCTTGGACTGTTCACTCTGCTGCCCGCGGGCAAGAGATATCGTAGCATAAGGAGCAGAACGTCAAGGTTTTGAAACAGCTTCTTCCCACGAGCCATCAGACTCTTGAATGCCATGTAATGGGCCGGCACCATTATCTATTTTATCTTTTTATCCATTTTATCTTTTTATCCATTTTATCCTTCTGTTTATTTTTGTGTTGCACGGGGAGCCAAATGCAACGGAATTTTGTTTAGAATTGCATATGTCAATGTATTTCTAAATGACAATAAAGTTTTGATTGAGGTCCCGCAGTCGGAGCTCCCACTGGTGACCCTCGGCAAAGGATCCCAGCTCCCAAAGTTAAAATCCACACCGCGCCCACGGCCTGAAGCTCCGGGCAGGTCTCCAGGAAAGGCCGCACCACTCCACGTTGTTGGCCACAGGGGGGGACAGAGATGTGACACAGAGGAAATCGCATCCCCGTCGCAGTAAGTGACTGGAAAAAGTTTCCCCCAAACTCTTCCCCCCCCACCACCCCCCACATAAGACATACCAAGAGACATTAAAACAAACATTCAACACATACTTAAAATAATAAAAACAGAGAAGAGACGTGACAGACTGCTGGCGAGGCGGCCATTATGGACGCCACCCGATGGTAAGATCCAGAAAGATCCAACAAAGCATGCTCTACAAGCCTGCTGCCAAAGCCTCAACCGTGCCTTCCGCAAAGAGCTTTCTCAATGGTGCTGCAAATGACAAATGGCAACTCTAGAGTGACACCTCCAAATGCTCAGAATCTGATCCATATCCACTTTGCTGAGAAATGGGCCTACCTCATGCACAAGCTCAACCTTCTTCATTCTTTGTAAAGCGTCATAGAGTCATACAGCACGGAAATAGGCCATTCGGCCCAACTTACCTATGCCGACCAAGATGCCCCATCTACCCTAGTCTCACCTGCCTGGGTCACAGAATCATACAGAATGGAAAGAGGCCTTTCAAATATTCATTTCACTGGCAACAACATCTGTGATGGTAGATGAGCTGAGAATGCAAGTCAGGGCCGGATTTACGTATAAACTGGACAAGCTTCAGCTTAGGGCTTCGAGATCTAGGGGGGCCTCGCAGAGCCAGATTTACCACCAGGCTTCATAGGCTGAAGCCCAGGGCCTCGAAATCTAGGGGGCCTCCGGCCAAGGCAGGACACCTGCCGTTCAACTCTGGGCGTCCCCCTCTCTATCTCTCTCTCTCTCTCTGTCTCCCCCCGCTATCCGTGATCGGGCCACCGGCTCCGCTCTCCACTCGCTCCTCATCCGCCGGCACGGCAGGCCGCCTTGCACAAGCGCACTGCTGCGGCCTGCACGTCCTCCCCCTGCACATGCGCACAATACGGCCCGCACATCATCGGCCGCCCTGCGCATGCGCACTGCCACAGCAACTGGTCGGCACTGGACACTTTCTCCCTCGCTTTGAATTGTGGGAGATTTGGCCGCCATTGCTGTCCGGTCGCTGCCTCACCGCCAGCACTGAAAACCAACGCAGAATCACTCCCTGACCCTGGATCAGGAGTAACTTCCTGGAATAACTCTTGCTTCTGGTTTCCTGGTCCTCCATAAATATTCTAAATGGAATTTAAACTGGAGGTGGTGAAGGGCTGAACAATAACAATAACTCTTGACTTGGACTTAAGCAAAAAAGGGTTCTTGGGGAAAAAAGAGGTACCTTAAATTTAGTTGCATCTGGTTGGGAAACTATGGTAGGGTGAAGACTATTCCATGGTTGTACAGGGGGTAACTCAGAATATGAGAAATTGGGTAGGGTGACAGACTATTCCATGTAAGTCAAGCTGAGGACGGGGTTTTAATTGTACATGGGAACTCCAATTCATGGAGCAGCCAGCAACAATCATGAGATAGAAGAAGTACTCTGGTGCCAGGAGAACAGCCTCCTCTTTCGGGTAGAGACCCTTCTTTTAGACTCCCTCTGGGGATCCTTTAGGGTGTCTGTTTTAGTTTAACATCTCTTTAAAGATACAGCACTGGTGGAAAGAGGCCCTTCAGCCCACCAAGTCCACACTGAGCACCGATCACCCGTACACTATTTCTTTCCCACACATTAGCGGGGTAAGTCAAGAATCAAGAGTGTTTTATTCTCTCACGCCCCAGTTAGAACAATGAAATCCTTACTTGCAGCAGCACAACAGAATATGTAAACATAGTATCTGTGTTTTATAAACAATGATATAAACGATGTGAAACAAAATGACTTGACTTGTATGACTTTTATATATTCTCTCACGCCCCAGAATATGAAATCCTATACAGAATATGTGTGTGTGTTTGTGTGTGTGTGTGTGTGTGTGTGTGTGTGTATATATAATATATATATGTACACACACACACACACACACACACACACACACACACACACACACACACACACACACACACACACACACACACACACACACACACACACACACACACACACACACCCAATTTCCCTCCTGGGATTAATAAAGTTCTATCGTACAGTATTGTGTGTGTAGGAAGGAATTGCAGATGCTGGTTTAAACTGAAGATAGACACAAAAAGCTGGAGTAACTCAACAAGTCAGACAGAATCTCTGGACAAAAGGAAAATATTACGTTTTGGGTTGGGTCTGAAATAGGTTCCTGCACACCTTTGGAATGTGGAAGGAAACAAGAGCACACGGAAAAAACCCATGTGATCGAAGGGAAAAGGAGCAAACTACATACAGACAGCACCCATATTCAGGATCAATCCCGGCTCTCTGGCGCTTTTAGGCAGCAACTTTATGGCCAATGTACAACCCCATAGTCTTAAACTTAATTAAAACGATAAGTGTGGCAAGGGGGGTGACATGAAAAAGAAAGGAAGAGGTGGAGACAGTAGGCTGTGGGAGAGCTGGGAATAGGAGGGGAAGGAGGGAGAAAGCAAGGACTGCCTGAAATTAGAGAAGCCAATGTGCATACCGCTGGGGTGTAAACTACCCAAGCAAATATGAGGTGCTGCTCCTCCAATATGCGGTGGGCCTCACTCTGGCTATGGAGGGGGCCCAGGACAGAAAGGTCGGATTCGGAATGGGAAGGGAGTTGAAGTGTTGAGCCACCGGGAGATCAGGTTGGTTATTGCGAACTGAGTGGAGGTGTTGTGCGAAGCGATCGCCAAGCCTGTGCTTGGTCTCACCGAGGTTGATCATACGCTGAATAATCCAACCACATTTTTGTTTGGAAGTGGCAAGAAATAATAGAAATTGCATTCATTGCAACGTGTAAAAAGAGTTGAGATACTGTATTATAATTTTGCTGCATGTCATTGTGGCATATATCATGTCTTGATTGGTGTATATGTTTAGTTTGTGGCTTTATTTGAAGCAGAAATAATATGTGAATGTTTCATTGAGCATAATTCCGACTGGTAACTACGCACTTCGTCCAAGCACATTATTGCACGCGTCATGCAAGCCGTCTTAAATGACCACCTAAACTGTCATTTGGCAACTTAAAAATCTGCCAAGGTTGCCCGGCTGGCAACAGGGAAAAAACATTCAGTGAGAGCCCTGCAAGGTGTATAATATTTTTGACACTGTCGTAGGCCTTTCTTACGTATGCTGATACAACGCACTGTAGTTTCTAAACAACCCTTCAGTAATTTTCCTTGCCCTCCATTTCAGAATAATAGTGTTTTAAGCCAATAACTCGACACTAGCAGTTACAATAAATAAATAAATAAATAAATAAATAACTAAATGAATAAATCGCAGCTTTCCAGCCCCTTATCCCATTGGCCACGCTCGGCTGCAAATCGGTGTCAATCTGGTGGACCATCTTCCTCTAGTCGTGGGGGTGGGAGGGGGGGGGGGGGGGGGGGCTCACATGTGGAACAGCTTAGGGCCTCTCTTCATCTAAATCCGGCCCTGATGCAAGTGACTATATTTTGGTGGCATCGCATGGGGGGAGGGTCATTGGCTCCACCACTCGCTCACAGCCGGATCTGGCCTGACTCGAAACATCACCCATCCTATTTCTCCAGAGATGCTGCATGACTCGTTGATTTACTTGATCACTTTGTGTCTATCCTCACCATTTTGTTCCTCATCAACATTGTTGAGGATGATCAAAAATAGATTAGCACAAAATGATCCGATTAACTTGATTCATGACTGAAAATGATTCCTTTTATTGAGAAGTTATTTTTGGTTGAGTGCCAAAGAAAAGTCCAACTGAAGCGATAGCTGCAAATTTGAAAATGTATCACACAAGAGATTTAATTATTGTTCAGGGATAACAGCACATATTTGGAACTTCTATATTTATCATAAAGTAATGGCTTTAAAAAAAAAAGCTTCCTGTGCACTGTGATCTGAATAATTATCTCGTCATTTTATGCTTGAAAGGAGAAAATAAACGGTAAATTGCAATTTATCCAGGGCCTTAAGGGGCTTTTAGACTGAGACCATTTTTTTCCAAATATTTTTGTCATAAGCATAGGTAATTATTTTGACATTTTCTTGCAGTTTAATTATAATTGCTCTCATTGGGGGACATCTGACGGACTTCCACAGATTGCACTGAGAAAATCATAATTCCCAAGAAAACAAAATATCTTCACTGAACAGTATAAAGAAAATATTAATTGAAGGTACATTTGATGCCAGTGCTAAAAGAGGTTTGGGTTCGTTCCTTTTACTTTGTGTCTATATTACAGGCTGGTGACTTTCATTTGTTGTCTGACTGTGCACTGAAGCCATTAATCAATTCACTGCTTCTCTAAAGAGCTGACTTTTGCAGCAGTTGCCGTGAACAAATGAAAAACTAAAAAGGCAGGAGTTAAACATAAGTTGTGTGTGCATGTGCGTCAGAGAGAGGGGAAAGAAAAAGGGGGGAGAAAGAGAAGAGAAAGGGGAGAAGAGAAAGAGGGGAGAGAGAGAGAGAACGAGTAGAAAGAAGGGAGAGAGGAGAGAGAGAAGAGAAAGAGGGGAGGGGGGAGAAGGAGGAAAGGGAAAAGGGGAGAGAAGGAGAGGAGAAAATGATGTAAGAGATATTGAGGTGAGAAAAAAAGGAGAGAGAACAGAAGGAAGAGACAAGGAAGAGAGAAGAGAGAGAGTGTATGATGCTAGCAGACAGTGGAAATATAATTCCCTCCTAGCAATGTTGCTAAAATCACTCTTCCACCACAAGGTGCCAGTTAGAGAAAATTTTAAAAGCTGTTGGAACAGATATCCATGCTATCATAGCCAATCTTCAGCTAATTACATATCTGTCTGGAAATAAATTATTTATGCATTAAAATTTCTCAGGCATGAAGGACAGTTTTATAAAACATTACAATGCGTAGGAAAGAATTCATCCAAGTTACCAATTTTCTTTTAAACAACTAAACTTTAAAAATCAGATTTTTTTTCTTAATCTGATTGTATATATCCACCAGTGGAAAGCAATCCTTATTTCATTCCATTCTCTCAGCCCTCACCCCCTCATCTTCACCATGGATGTCCAGTCACTCTACACCTCCATCCCCCACCAGGATGGCCTCAAAGCCCTCCGGTTCTTCCTCGACCAGAGGAGCAACCTATACCCAGCCACTGACACTCTCCTCCGCCTAGCGGAGCTGGTCCTTACCCTCAATAACTTCACATTTGACTCCTCCCATTTCCTCCAAGTACAAGGCGAAGCTATGGGCACACACATGGGCCCCAGCTACGCCTGCCTCTTTGTCGGGTACGTCGAACAATCCTTGTTCAATACGTACCAGGGCCCCATCCCCGACCTCTACCTCTGTTACATCGACGACTGCTTTGGGGCCACCTCCTGCACCCACACACAACTGACTGACTTCATCCACTTCACCACCAACTTCCATCCGGCACTCAAATACACCTGGACTATTTCCGACACTTCCCTACCATTCCTTGACCTCACTATCTCCATCGCAGGTGATAGACTTCTGACCGACATCCACTATAAACCCACTGACTCCCATGGCTATCTGGACTACACTTCTTCCCACCCTGCTTCCTGTAAGGACTCCATCCCCTACTCCCAATTCCTCCGTCTACGCCGCATCTGTTCCCAGGATGAGGCATTCCACACCAGGGCATCTGAAATGTCCTCATTCTTCAGGGAACAGGGGTTCCCCTCCTCCACCATAGATGAGGCTCGCACCAGGGTCTCTTCCATACCCCGCAACACTGCTCTCTCTCCCCATCCCCGCACTCGCAACAAGGGCAGAGTCCCCCTAGTCCTCACCTTTCACCCCACCAGCCGTCACATACAACAAATAATCCTCCGTCATTTTCGTCACCTCCAACGTGACCCCACCACTCGCCACATATAACCATATAACCATATAACAATTACAGCACGGAAACAGGCCATCTCAGCCCTACAAGTCCGTGCCAAACAATTTTTTTTTCCCCTTAGTCCCACCTGCCTGCACTCATTCCATAACCCTCCATTCCCTTCTCATCCATATGCCTATCCAATTTATTTTTAAATGATACCAATGAACCTGCCTCCACCACTTCCACTGGAAGCTCATTCCACACCGCTACCAATCTCTGAGTAAAGAAGTTCCCCCTCATATTACCCCTAAACTTCTGTCCCACATCTTCCCATCTCCCCCCATATCTGCCTTCCGCAAAGGCCGCTCACTCCATAACTCCCTTGTCAATTCTTCCCTTCCCTCCCGTACCACCCCCTCCCCGGGCACTTTCCGTTGCAACCACAAGAAATGCAACACCTGTCCCTTTACCTCCCCCCTCGACTCCATTCAACGAGGTTGGGCGATCGTTTCGCCGAACACCTCCGCTCGATCCGCAAGAACCTACCTGACCTCCCAGTGGCTCAGCACTTCAACTCCCCCTCCCACTCCGAATCCGACCTCTCTGTCCTGGGTCTCCTCCATGGCCAGAATGAGCAACACCGGAAATTGGAGGAACAGCACCTTATATTCCGCTTGGGGAGTCTGCAGCCTGCGGGCTTGAACATTGAATTCTCCCAATTTTGTTAGCCCTTGCTGTCTCCTCCCCTCCCTTAGCCCTCGGGCTGTCTCCTCCCATCCCCCAACCCTCGGGCTCCTCCTGCTCCTCCTTTTTCCTTCCTTCTCCCCGCCACCCCCTATCAGTCTGAAGAAGGGTTCGGCCCGAAATGTTGCCTATTTCCTTCGCTCCATAGATGCTGCTGCACCTGCTGAGTTTCTCCAGCTTTTTTGTTGACCAACCCTTATTTCATGCTGTGGACCTTCCAGCTCTCTCTCTCTCTCTCTCTCAGATGCCAAGAGGTTGGACAAATAGCTTGAGCTCATAACAGCTGGCCCATTTTCTTTCACAGCTATTGTGGATGGCATTACAGCAACCCAGTAAAGATAACCCCTGATGTTCACAAACCTGGTTCGCTTCAGACAAAGAAATGAGCACATTTATAACACGGCAGGTGTTTTATGTTCTCCAACACCAAAATTGATTTTTCACCTGATTGCAGATTCGTGGCATTTTAGAAAAGTAAATGAAGAACAGCAAACATGATATGATCAACAGTGGAAATTTCAGATCAATTGAAGGTTTCTTCTCGGTAATTGCTTTGACAAAATATTGTCTCTAAGTAGAAAAGTCTGAATCTAAGTGCTATTTTCGTTGTCGTTCAGTAAATGCATTTCGTTGTCTCTGTACTGTACACTGACAATGACAATTAAATTGAATCTGAATCTGAATCTATTGCGATGAGCTTAACATGATACAATACATGGTGGAGCAGCTGTACAGCTACTGCCTTACAGCGCCAATCACCCGAGTTTGATCCTGGCTACGGGTACTTGTCTGTACAGAGTTTGTACATTCTCCCTGTAGCCTGTGTGGGTTTTCTCCGAGATCTTCAGTTTCCTCCCACCCTACAAAGATGTACAGGTTGTAGATTAATTGGCCTGGTATAAATGTAAAATTGTCGCTAGTGTGTGTAGAGCAGTGTTCATCTGCGAGGATCGCTGGTCGGTGCAGACACGGTTGGGCGAAGGGCCCGTATCTCTAAACTAAACTAAATAAACTAAACGTTATAATGTAAACCTCTGTTGTTATCCAAATCATGGGTGGTGATGAGTCAATGTACAGAAGAGAGATAAGATGCGCACCTCGTTCAGTAGCGCTGCAACAACAAACTCTCACTCAAACTCAATAACATCAATCACTTCAGAAAGGGGAAGTTGGGGGACCACATTTCTGTTTTCAATGGTGGAGTGAATTAGCAGCTTTAAATACCTGGTTGTTAATATCTCAGATGACCCTGTCCAGGGACCAACCCATAGATGTAATCACAATGAAGGCACACCAGCACCTTCTTTTACTACTTCCAGAGATTTGACATGTCACCAACCTTTAGACTTTAGAGTTACAGTGCGGGAAAAGGCCCTTCGGCAAATTCAGTCCACACCACCAAAACTTTTAAAAATCTCTTTCCTTGACGGAGATGCGATTTTTTCCAGTATCGTATCTCCGTCCGCGCTGCGGCCTAACATCGAGGAGCTTGCGGCCTCTTGCTGGGGATCGACTTTGGGAGCTCCAACCTTGGGTGCCTGCGGACTTAACATGATGGAGCTGACAGTCCCTTGGTTAGGGGCTGGCTTCAGGAGCTACTACCACAGGAGCTTCGACTGCCCCGATCGAGGGAGCTTTGATCGTCCCGATGCGGGAGCTCGTTTGCCAGTTGCGGGAACTTCGATCGCTTCGACTGCAGATGGTTCGATTGCCCCGTCCGCAGGAGGATAAGCAGGAAAGAAGATAAGACGTTATTGCCTTCCATCACAGTGAGGAATGTAGGGGAGCTGCTGTGGTGGATGTTTATGTTACTTATTTTGTAGTTCTGTGGTTTATTGCTTTTTTCGGGTATGACTGTATTGGTAAATCAAATTTCACTCTATCTTACAAGGTACAAGTGACAATAAAGGACCATTGAAACATTGAACCCTTGAACCATTGCTCCATTAAATCCATTGATCTGCTGTGTTTCAAAAAGGGGAATCAGTCATCACAGTTCTGTGATATTATAAGAGGTACTGCACAATATTACGTAGGATTCATCGATCTATCTATATCTATATTACTAAATATCTGATCTTGACCGCATTTGGCCCACTGTGCTGCGATTTCCGACAGAATGCCACCGCCTACAGCCATCAATTTTGGCCACCTCGCTCAGAGCCCCCCTCCCCCTACTTACCAGGTGCGGAGGATTTTTCCCATCGATGACAAATCAGAGAGATATTAAAGTTTTTTAAAAATTCACCATTCTCCCTGCTGCCCCTGCTGGAGGGAGGTGGAGGGACTATAAAACCAGGAATTGGTGTGCCTCACTCAGTCTCTGCAAGTTGGATGAAGCCAAGGGTCACACCTCTCTGAGCTCTGAATAACACTGAACAAATGTCTACACAACCGTGAGTACCCTTAATGTGGTTTGAAAATAAAAATATGGTTTGTTTGAAGTAAAAAGGCACTGCCTGCAAATGGTTGTTTGGGTGCTTTGGCTTGAAGTTGAAAGACACTACCTACTGCAAATGGTGGCTTGGGTGCTTTGACTTGAAGTTGAAAGGCACTACTTACTGCAAATGGTGGCTTGGGAGCTTTGGTTTAAAGTTGAAAGTCACTATTTACTGCAAATGGTGGCTTGGGTGATTTGGCTTTAAGTTGAAAGGCACTGCAAATGGTGGCATGAAGTTGAAAGGCACTACTTACTGCAAAGGGTGGCTTGGGTGCTTTGGCTTGAAGTTGAAATGCACTATTTACTGCAAATGGTGGCTTGGGAGCTTTGGTTGAAAGTTGAAAGGCACTACTTACTGCAAATGGTGGCTTAGGAGCTTTGGCTTGAAGTTGAAAAAAATCACCATTCTCTCTGCTGCCCCTGCTGGAGGGAGTGGGAGAGGCAATAACACCAGGAAGTGGTGTGCCTCACTCAGTCTCTGCAAGTTGGATGAAGACAAGGGTCACGCCTCTCTGAGCTCTGAATAACACTGAACAAATGTCTACACAACCGTGAGTACCCTTAATGTGGTTTGAAAATAAAAATATGGTTTGTTTGAAGTAAAAAGGCACTGCCTGCAAATGGTTGTTTGGGTGCTTTGGCTTGAAGTTGAAAGACACTACCTACTGCAAATGGTGGCTTGGGTGCTTTGACTTGAAGTTGAAAGGCACTACTTACTGCAAATGGTGGCTTGGGTGCTTTGGTTTAAAGTTGAAAGTCACTATTTACTGCAAATGGTGGCTTGGTTGATTTGGCTTTAAGTTGAAAGGCACTGCAAATGGTGGCATGAAGTTGAAAGGCACTACTTACTGCAAAGGGTGGCTTGGGTGCTTTGGCTTGAAGTTGAAATGCACTATTTACTGCAAATGGTGGCTTGAAAGCTTTCGTTGAAAGTTGAAAGGCACTACTTACTGCAAATGGTGGCTTGGGAGCTTTGTCTTGAAGTTTAAAAAAATCACCATTCTCTCTGCTGCTCCTGCTGGAGGGAGTGGGAGAGGCAATAAAACCAGGAAGTGGTGTGCCTCACTCAGTCTCTCCAAGATGGATGAAGACAAGGGTCACGTCTCTCTGAGCTCTGAATAACACTGAACAAATGTCTACACAACTGTGAGTACCCTTAATGTGGTTTGAAAATGAAAATGTGGTTTGTTTGAAGTAAAAAGGCACTGCCTGCAAATGGTTGTTTGGGTGCTTTGGCTTGAAGTTGAAAGGCACTATTTACTGTAAATGGTGGCGGGTGCTTTGGCTTGAAATTGAAAGGCACTACTTACTGCAAATGGTGGCTTGGGTGCTTTGGCTTTAGGTTGAAAGGCACTACTTACTGCAAATGGTGGCATGAAGTTGAAAGGCACTACACACTGCAAAGGGTGGCTTGGGTGCTTTGGCTTGGTTGCTTTGGCTTGGTTGAAATGCACTATTTACTGCAAATGGTGGCTTGGTAGATTTGGCTTCAAGTTTAAAAAAATCACCATGCTCTCTGCTGTCCCTGCTGGAGGCAGTGGGAGAGACTAAAACACCAGGAAGTGGTGTTTTAAAATGAAAATGAAAATATGGTTTGTTTGAAGTAAAAAGGCACTGCCTGCAAATGGTTGTTTGGGTGCTTTGGCTTGAAGTTGAAAGGCACTACTTACTGCAAATGGTGGCTTGGGAGCTTTGGCTTGAAGTTGAAAGGCACTACTTACTGCAAATGGAGCTTGGGTGCTTTGGCTTGAAGTTAAAAGGCACTACTGCAAATGCACTTACTTCCTGTTTGCACTGTATATTGATTTTAGATAAAACGCTACCACTTACGGCTGTGATTTTTGGCCGTCTTACTCAGTCCCTGCTCCGCTGAGCAGGTGCAGAGAATTCTTCCCATCAATGAAAAATAAAATTGTTATTAGTGTTTAAAATATGTTGAGAATTTCTCTCCTGTCATCACGCCCTGAAAGTCACACCTTTTCCGGTGGGAGGGGGAGGGGTTATAATACCCGGAAGTGTGGGTGTGGCTCAGTCTCTGCATGATGGGGGAGGGAGAGGTCATGACTCTGTCTAAGCTGTGAATCAACTGAACACACTGAATGACTACTGAACTGAGTTTGGTGTTTTGTGTGGTTTTATGGTGGTTTCACCCTGCATGAAATGGTATGAAGCTGCACTTGAATTTGATGGCCTTGCATCCTGCTTGAAGTGGTATGAAACTGCACTGAATCTGGTGGCCTTGCACCCTGCTGGAAGTGGTATGGAACTGCACTTGAATTTGGTGGCCTTGGATCCAGCTTGAAGTGGTATGAAACTGCATTTGAATTCGGTGGCCTTGCACACTGCTTGAAGTGGTTGGAAACTGCACTTGAATTTGGTGGCCTTGCACCCAGCTTGAAATGGTACGAACATGGATTTGAATATGGTGGCCTTGCACCCTGCTTTAAATGGAATTTCAAGGAATAGTCATGTCAACTGCCAGCCCACCAGCCGTGAGTGAGCTGCCAGCAGATCAGGCTTGAGGGACTGAGCTGCCACCCCAAGAACCCATACCAGCACTCCAGAAAGCCCCCCACGGGCCATTAATATTGGAATTGGTGGAGAGGTGGAATATTGCGTTGGGGGACCAGCCCTCCCGTGTGAGCATGGGACCCAACGGGTCCCACTTAGTCTAGTTATTACTAAAACTCGCATCTTGACCATTTCCAGTCTGCGTTGCATTTAAATTTGCGCAAAAATGGTACCCCATATCGCTAGGAATTTTCGCCACCTTACTCACCGGTCTTTGTTCTGATCGATGAAATATTACTAAAGATATGAAGATTAAAAAAAATTGTGAGATCAGCAGATTGGTCTTCTCGTCTGTCAATCGTCTGGACAGCAACGCCCCTTCCGTCACCCGGTGTCAGAATAAAGCCCCGGAGGCTGGGCTGATTTAGTGAGCCCTGAAGCCGTGGAGCGAGTCCAGCCGTGGAGCGAATGGAATGAGTGCAGCAATTGCACGAATGCTGGCGGAAGCGAGTGCGGCCGCGGAGCGAGTGTGGCCGGGGGCCGGTGAGTAAGTGAGTGCAGCCGGGCGGCGCTGAGTGACGCAGGCGCTGGGAAGCACTGAGTGAAACCGTAACCCCCCGCCCGCGTCCACACACCATCTCACCTCCCCCTCCCTCTCCCACACACTTCACCCCCCCTCCCATACGCACCCCTCACACCTCTCCCACACACATACCCCCTCCCCTTTTTCCCCCTCATCCATCCTCCACCCCCACACACCCCTCCCCCCCTCCCCCCCCACCCCTTCCTCCCCTCACCCCCACATCCCTCCTCCCCTCCTCCCCTCACCCCCACACCCCTCCTTCCCTCCCCCACACCCTTCCTCCCCCCCCCCCACCCCACATCCTTCCTCCCCTCCCCCACACCCTCCATCACCTTCCTCCACACCCTTCCTCCCTCCCCCCCACGCTCCTCTTACTCTCCCCCACACCCATCTTCCCCTCCCACCACACCTCTCCTCCCCTCCCCTCCCCTCTCACTCCTCCCCCCTCCTACCTCCCCTCCCCTCCCCCCCCCCCCGCAACCCTCCTCCCCTCTTACCGCACCCCTCCCCCCACACCCCCCACACCCCTCTCCCCTCTCCTCGCACCCCTCCCCCCACACCGTCCACACCCCCCTCCCCCATGCACCCCACCCCCCCCCATTCACCCCCTCCCCCCGTAAGTGAGTAAGTCCTGAAAGCCGTGAGTCAGCCGTGCCTGCGCCGTTGGGGGCTATGGGTGAGTGCTGGAATATTACATCAGGAGACCAGGCCTCCTGTGTTGGAATGGGACCCAACGGGTCCCATTTAGTTTAGTATACTCTGTGATTGAAAGGAGGTAATGTAAGAAATATAGTGTAGCAGCCCTCTATTTGGACAGCAACCAGCAAATTAACACAACGGAAGTTATCGCAAATGACATTAAATTTTACAATAAAATCTTGGTGGGTGCCCCAGAAATTCTCTTCGAAACAAATATTCCACAAGGATCAGCTGTCATTTGCGAGCAGTTTAGATTAATGAATGGGACATGCATATTTTGCTGATCAGCAATTATGTCAAATTCAATCAAATTCTCAACAGCGTCCAAGTTAGTGGGCTCAGAACAAAAATGAGGCACTTTGGAGACAGGTTCGGGTTTTATACAAACATTCTCTGAGTATTAAAAGAAAAGAGTGAGATTTTTACAGTGCATTTCCGCAGAATTTCTCAATTATATACAGTTTTAGTCAGTCAAGGAAAAAAATGAATGTTACAGAGGAACAGTGATTGATTAGATAGTTTCAATATTATTGCGGTTAAGAGAAACTAGAACTGATGCTACCTACTAGCTAGAATTGTATCCAGTTTGTCAAACATATGAGATTGGCTTGATGGAAAGTCATGCAAAATGGGCTGATCAACGTTTTAAATTGACACTAGAAAACTGACAGCCCACTAATAGTCATCTGAATTTCTACCCACTTATTTGGTAAATTCATAATGTTGAAGCTGAAATCTTCATGTTAGCTTATCCAAGCAAGTTCTGATAAAGAATTGCCTGATGTGAAGACTATATTTTTTCTTGCTTTCTGATGCTGATTGACCTGGAGTGCATTTTATTTTCTGAACACATTAAATGTATCCACAAGGAGCCAGCTTTGGTTCAAGGGTCTTACACTCATATCTGAGTCAGAAGATTACAGGCTAGAAATGTTACAAAACATTAGAAATGCCGGGTGATTCTCTGCCCCAGAGGGTTTAATTTAGTTTATTTTGCAGAGTGCAGAAACAGGCCCTTTGCTCCACCGAGTCCGCGCCGACCAGCAATCCCCGTACATAAACATTATCCTATGCACACTAAGGACAATTTACAAATTTACTGAAAACCAATTAGCCTACAAACCTGTACGTCCTTGGAGTGTGTGAGCAGCTGGAGAAAACCCATGCAGGTCACGGAGAGAACATACAAACTCTGTACAGACCGCAATGCCTCTGGTGCTGTAAGGCAGCAACTCTACCGCTGAGGCACTGTGCCACCCTATCGGGTTGTAAAGGCTAAATTGCCAGAACAATTTAAAAGGGCAGGAGATAATACGTTGACACATCAGGGAATTGAAGGCCATGATGAACTGGCATAGATGATGCAACAAGGTCTGAGGTGGATCAGATACATACATATAAATGACAGTGGTTTGAGGAACTTGCAGATATATTCCAGCTCCTCTTGTAGTCTTAAAACATAGAACATAAAAAAGCACAGAACAGGATCAGACCCCTCAGCCCACAATGTCTGTGCTGAGCATCATGCCAAGACAACTAATCTCATCGGCCTGCACATGACTGGAGACCTGTGAGCGGTGGAGTTCTGCAGGAAGGAGCTTTATAGGACTTTGTTTCGGCCACATGCATGCAATTCAATTCGGCCCATTTAGGAAGAATTTGAAGGCTTTGGAAAGGGTTGAGAGAAGATTTGCCAGAATGAATCCTGGATCAGTAAGTATTAGCTATAGGGAGAGGTTGGACTGCATTTTGTTGTCTCTGTACTGTACACCGCACAATGACAATAAAGTTTGAATCTGAATCTGACAGGTTTGTTTTCAATTGGAATGCCGGAGATTGTGGGGAGACCTGATGGAAGTACATCAAATTATTGAGCTCTAGTATCTTTGGGGGAGACAGTCGGAACCTTTTCTCCAAGAAGGAAAAATCAAATACTAGTGACACTTTAAGTGACAAAGTTTAAAGGAGATGTGTGACAAGTATTCTAGACAGAGGGTGGTGAGTGCCTGGAATTAATGCAGTGTTAATGAAAATGTGTAGTCTATAGTCCACACAGATATATTAAGCCCAAGAGCCTGTTACCATGCTGTATCATTGTACAGCTATGATTGAATAGAATGGACCCAAAGGAAAGAATGGCCTTTTCTTATCCTCGTGCCATAATTACATAGCAATGGAAACAAAAGTATGCTCGGGACCATTCATTCCTATGGAGTCAGCTGTGTTCAATGGGCAGCACCTTAATCAGAAGGCTGTGCATCCAAGATACAAGATACATTTATTCATCACATGTGCCAGATGGCACAGTGAAATGAAATTCCCATACAGCCATACAATAAAAAAAGGGACACAACACACTATAAGGTTTGACATAAAACATCCCAACACAGCAGAATCAAAGTTTCCCACTGTGTGGGAAGGCACCAAAGTCAGTCTCTTCCTCCATTGTTCCCCGTGGTCAGGGCCTCCCCGTGCCCTCCACAGTTGCCGCTACGGGCTTGATGTCCAGGACCGCTTGCCGGGGTGTTGTAAGTCCGACGTCGGGGCTGTGGGACGTCCTCAGCGGCGTGGACACAGTCGGCCCCCTCCTACCGGAGTCGGCGGCTTCCAAAGTCCGCAGGCCGCGCCGGGTGGAGACTGCTGCTGTAGACCCTCTGCAAGGCACCCCAGGACTCCACGATGACGGTCAGCGCCGCCCGCGTTGGAAGCTCTCCGCACCAGAGCTCCACGATGTTGGAGCAACGGCTCAACGCTTCGGAGCTCCAAACGGCGACCCAGGTAGGCATCGCCCGCTCCACGGTGACTCCAGCGCTGCGCCGTCGTTGTAGCAGCCCTGGTCCGGTTCTCGGTCCCCGGCAGGAAAGGCCACTCCGATCCAGCTGGTAGGCCGCTAGGTGAGGGACGAGGACGCGACTCAGAGAAATAGTCGCGTCCCTGCCAGGAAGAGACTGGGAAACGGTTTCCCCCTTACCCTGCCCCCCTCCCCCACATAGAAAAGTAAAAGTTTCCCCCTAAAACAGACTTTAGACTAACTAAAAATAAAAAAAAGATAGAAATAACAGACAGGCTGTAGGTAGAGGCTGCTGCCAGTGCAGCGCCCCTAATGTCCCACTTGTGCGCACCTTCAGCTTTTGATAGCCTTTTGATAGCCATCCCGTATGTTAGCGCTCAGTCTCTTCACTTAGAATATCAGTTAGGTACATAATAATAATAATAATAACAATAACATCTTTTATTGTCATTGCACATAACTGCAACGAGATTTGGGTTTGCAGCTTCCATCCGATGTCATAACTTAAATAACTAATAAAATTTAGATTTAGATACCCCGAGAAACATGGTTTGTAAAAATAACATTACAACAGTAAAACAGTTCAAACAGACTAAAGTGCAGATGTGTCTGTGTGACGTGACCATCCGAGGGAGACAGTCCATGGGGGGGATGGGGGGCACTCAGCAGGACCGGTTCAGAGCCGCTATAGCTCTAGGAATGAAGCTGTTCCTGAGTCTGGAGGTTCGGGCGTAGAAGGCCTTGTAACGTCTGCCGGAGGGAAGTAGTTGAAACAGTCCATTACAGGGGTGTGATGAGTCTTCATGGATGCTGATGGCCTTCCTGAGGCACCGTGTGTGGTAGATGCCCTCCAAGGCTGGTAGCTGTGTCCCAATGATCTTCTGCACTCTGTGGACGACGCGCTGAAGAGCTCTCCTCTCTGCAGCGGAGATACCACACAGAGATGCCATACGTTAATATGCTCTCTGTGGTGCAGCGGTAGAAGGTTGTCAGAAGCTGTTGGGGCAGACCAGTCTTTTTTTTAATGTTCTCAGGAAGAACAGTCGTTGCTGTGCCTTTTTGACCAGCGCAGCGGTGTTGATGGACCATGTGAGGTCCTCTGAAATGTGAGTGCCCAGAAACTTAAAGCTGGACACTCTCCCCACACTGTCCCCGTAGATGGAGATTGGGGCGTATTCTCCATTATGTGACCTCCTGAAGTCAATAATCAGCTCCTTGGTCTTGGAGGTGTTTAGTGACAAGTTGTTACGTGTGCACCAGTCCGCCAGGTTCTGCACCTCCGCTCTGTATTTTGTTTCATCACCGTTGGTGATCAGCCCAATCACTGTTGTGTCGTTTGCAAACTTGACGATGGTGTTGGTGTCGAATGCAGGAACACAGTCGTGTGTGAAGAGGGATTAGAGCATGGGGCTCAGTACACAGCCCTGTGGTGTGCCGGTGCTCAGGGTGATAGTGGAGGACAGGTGCGGGCCCAGTCTCACTGCCTGCGGTCGTTCCGTCAGAAAATTTAGGATCCAATCGCATATCGATGAGCTGAGGCCTAGCTGGTGGAGTTAAGGTTGTGAGCTTGGTGGGGATGACCGTATTGAATGCAGAGCTATAGTCAATGAAGAGCATCCTCACGTATGTGCCCTGTCTTTCAAGGTGAGTCAGGACAGTGTGAAGAGCCAGAGAGATGGCATCCTCTGTTGATCTATATGCCCTGTATTCAAATTGATGAGAGTCCAGTGAGGCAGGGACGCTGGATTTGATGTGGGAGTGGACCAGCCTTTCAAAGCACTTCATTGGTATTGGAGTTAGGGCACCCGGGCGGTAGTCATTCTGGTTGGTGAAGTTAGACTTTTTCTATGGTACTATGGTAGCTGTCTTTTGGCACTAGGGGACAGTTGCCAGAGATAGATACAGGTTAAAGATCCTCGTGAATAGCTCCGCCAGCTGTACAGCGCAGTCCCTGGACTCCATCCGGGCCTGCAGCCTTGAATGGATTGATCCTACGCAGAGCGCACTGTACCTCCCGAGTGCTCAGTGATAAAGCCTGTCCCTCCGCCATGGCCGGGGTTATTCCATTCCTGGTGGTGTTGCCAGTTTCGAAGCGGGAAAAGAAGGTGTGTAGCTCATTGGCCAGTGTGATATCACTGTGTGTGACATCATGTGTGACATCATTGAGAGAGTGTCAAATAGTATCAACGCTCACCTTCTCTGTAGGTGAAACCGTGGCCATTTGTTTATGCGATTGATAAAAACCCATGACACAAGCAGAAGAGCAGGAATACTTCAAAAGGATAATCGCCAGTTGAATTAATGAACAAGAAAGCCGATCAAGTAATCTTATACCATTCTGCTGTGTCTTGACCTGATTGTGCAAGACAGTGATAGAGTAGGTGGTACCACTGACAGAGTTCCAGCGACTCAGATTTGATTCTGATCTCTGGTTTGGGTTGCCAACTGTCCCGTAGTAGCCGGGACATCCCGTATATTGGGCTAAATTAGTTTGTCCCATACAGGACCGCCCTGGTCCCATATCTGACTGCTGCTACTCGGGTCGAGGGGACTGTCGGGTCGGAGCAGCAGCGCCTCATCCGTGGCCTCATCAGTCGGCAGCCCGGCCAGCTGTCTGACCTTCGGACCTTCGTTTACTGCCGACACCACCACCCCTCCTTCTCACGGCTGATCATCGATTCACGAGTTGCATGAAGTGCCGGAAATTGTGCATGGCATCATGCGGGCCAATACTCCTCAGCTGGCCCGCCGGCTGTGCTTTGTGTGCAGTCCAGCACCCGGGCCAACTCATTGTTCACCCAGCCACGGCCGAGTCGGCCAGTGAATCGCTCTTCATCTTGCCTCTACCCTTCGACCTGTCCAGCATGGGGACCCTAACAGGAGACGAATCTCCCACTGGCATAGCTCTAGGGGTCACTGAGACACACAAGCTTCCCGACCACTACAAGGTTGCAAGGATGGTGAGTTCCAATCCTGCCCTAGAAACTAGAAAACTAAAATCCAGATGATATTCAATGGAGTATTGAGAGAGGTCCCTCGGCTAAGACATATCCTTTGAATAAGGCATTCAATCACTCACTGCCCTGTCTGCTCTCTCATTTGGCATGTTTCAAAGAAGAAATTATCTCATAAGGTCACCACAGAAATGGTCCAAATCAGATAAATTGAATACACTCCCTTCTTGGCAGACACAGCATATCCCATCAAACCGAAACGGTGCAAAAGCCTCAAAATGAGTCTAATTCCAAAGTGTTTGTTAAGGTGATGCAAGGTGAAGATAGCATAGTGAATATTCAAGGGCATTTTTTCGAAACCTAGAAATAGGACCCCTCCTGATGAGGTGAAGTGGTATGAAGCTCCTGTCTGAAGAATACATGTTTTTCTCTGCTGTCCGATCTTGTGATACTAGATTTACACTCCACTTATGTTAAATCTAAGAGGAAAGAACAAATTATTTGTAGTTATATTAAAGTTGAAAATAAGAGCTGGTCCAGAACAGATTTGTCATTAACAAAGGCACAAGAATGCTGGAAAATAGGAATAATTACATTACAGAGCACATCGAAGGATTAAAAAGTGCCTATTTAGACAATAGACAATAGGTGCAGGAGTAGGCCATTTGGCCCTTCGAGCCAGCATCGCCATTCAATGTGATCATGGCTGATCATCCACAATAAATACCCCGTTCCTGCCTTCTCACCATATCCCCTGACTCCGCAATCTTTAAGAGCCCTATCTAGCTCTCTCTTGAAAGTATCCAGAGAACCGGCCTCCAGAGAATTCCAGACTCAAAACATGAAACATTTAATATTTAAACATGAAAATATTCTCTTCTTCAAGCTGGGCATGTTTATTGCACAAATACACACTGACCTCCTCCTAATCAGTACTAATCTTAAAAACATGATTAATCCTCAGATTCTGATTACTGCTTTCTAGTATAATATACTGAATTTTCATTTCTACAATTCAAACCCTGGAAATCTGCAATGTACAAAGAACATTTCTTGAGGCAATTTTGGAACTTTAAGCTAGTCAGTTTTGTGTCAAAACCAGACGTATGTTTAAATTAAGATAAATTGAGTTGTCAAGATCAGCAAAACTTCCGAATCCTATTATTTGATAGTAATATTTAAACTGTCATACTGCTACATTATAAACTGTGATGGAAAAATAATTCTTCACATTGCTGTCTTTACAGATTTCACAAAGAATATTGTTGTCCCCAATCTGATATGTATTGCATACATCTCATTATAGGTGGCAGCCAGAATGATTACAGTACGAGAGAAAAAGAATGGTGAAACGGATTACAAATAAAGAATGTTATTTCAGTCAGCTGCCATGTATTGAATTTTTCAAATTATTATTTCAGACACCTCAAAGTCAAGAATGGATGAAGCTTTCATTCGTTGCAGTTGCCTACACATATTGTAATTGCTGAATTTTGGAGAGCAATCAACAAAATAGCCCCCACAAAACGGAACCTGGGTGGGTGGGGAGTCAGGATGAACTATTAAACACCACTCTGATCATCAGACCGTGGTAGAACCTATTTTTATACATCATGCTCATTAGAGTGATTTTACATCTAATCATCACTAATCAGACTGCTGATCAGTTGGATGTTTCAGCAGGGGGCTGCAAGTTGCTGGCATCTATTAAAGCTAGCCTGTGCTCCTTAGAAGTGGCTAGCTCTTCTTAAAGGGGAGGTACATAGTGGCTGGGAAAGCTGCAGGTACACATTATGCTGATCTGGGGTAAAAGTGATTGCATTGTTATTTCCATAAATCAGCAACTGCACTGCCTCTTACTCCCCATGCAACAGGTAGCCCCACCGCACACTTGCCCTTATCACTACCCCATATTTGGTTTAGTTTAGAGATACAGCGCAGAAACAGGCCCTTCAGCCCACCAAGTTTATGCCGAGCAACTATCCCCATACACTAGCACTATCCTACACATTAGGGACAATTTACAATTTATACCAAAACCAATTAACCTACAAACCTGTACATCTTTAGTGTTTGGGAGGAAACCAGAGCACCCGGAGAAATCCCACACAGTCATGGGGAGAACGTACTTTATAGACAGTACCCATAGTCAAGATCGAACCCGCGTCTCTGGCACTGTAATGTGTATGTATATATGTATATGTATATGTATATATATGTATATGTATATGTATATGTATATATATACACATATATATATATACACATATATATACACACACATATATATACACATATATATACATGTGTATATATATATATATATGTATATATATCAGAGTGCAATGAAATTCCTTGTCACATGAAGATCACAGAGCAAACAGTATACATACAGTCATGAGAGATACAATATAACACCACAACCAATGTAAAATAGCAGAATGTTGCAAGATCAATTTACAATTTACAATTATTTTTTTTTTTTTTTAATACTGTCATTTGAGCCTCATTGAGGCTCAAACGAAATTCTGTTTCCACAGCCATACAAACAAAGACAATTCCTAGACATACACACAATTAAATTCACACAAACATCCATCACAGTGGACCCACTGTGATGGAAGGCAAAGTCTTTTCTCTCCCCTGTTCTCTATGTCTCTCCCGATGTCCAAGTCCCACGGCCATTTTAGGCTGCGCGGGGCGATGTACGGCCCTGCTCCCGGTCTAAAAGTCGAAGTTGGAGCCCCCGGCGGGCGCTGGAATATCCCACGGCCATGAAGCCACGCCGGGCGATGTACGACCCCGCTCCGGGTCGTTCCAACCCCGCGACATGGGCTGGAGAAGTCGCGTTGCGGGAGCTCTGGGAAGCGGTCTCTCCCCCCGGACCCGCGAGCTCCCGATGTCCCATTGCTGGAGCCTCCAAGCCCCAGTAGTCGAGTCGCAGCAGCGAGTCACCACCGCTCCCCACGCTCCTAGGCCGGCCAGCCCCACGATGGTGAGTAGTCCACAGCTCCGCAGCTCTGCAGTCTCCCGAGCCCACGGGTCGTTCAGGTTGGAGGCTGCTCCACGGTGCTAGGCCCCAACGACAACGGAGACCCGACCGGGAAAAGGTTGGGTCTCCCGGACAGGGAAGAGATTTAAACGGTTTCCCCCTCCCCCAACCCCACATATACACATTTAAAACCAGTATTAAAAAACACCAACACTACATTTAACTAGACAAAAAATAAAAAAAGACAGACAGGCTGGAGGGGCCGCTGCAAAGGGTGAGTCGCGCCGCCAACCAAAAGATTGGATTGTAATCCAAAGTACAGGAATGTTACAACATTTTGAGATTTAAAAAATCAAGCCTGTGATTTATCCCATCAGATAAAGCATAAAAAGAACTTTAATTTGATACCTAATTCATTTTCATATCTTCAGTATTAAAAAAGTTACGGTCATTTTCATACTCGGAAATTAGCATCTTGTTCCCTATTGCTTTTCCATTGACTTAACACAAAAGCTGTGATCGAGGACTGTCAATTGACATAAAAGCCCATAGCTTTCTTAAAAATTAAGAGAATTGAATGAAAATTTCAGTTGTTATAGATTGAAGCATTCTGAAACAAATATGAAACTTTACTTGGATGACCTGAAATTAAAGCATACTAGACTAAGCGGGACCCGTTGGGTCCCAGCTTCACACGGGAGGGCTGGTCCCCAACGCAATATTCCACCTCTCCACCAATTCCAATATTGCTGGCCAGTGGGGGGGAGGCTTTCTGGAGCGCTAGCATGGTGTTGTGGGCCGAAGGAACTGGTTTCCAGAGGGCTAGTATGGACATTGTAGGCCGAATAGATTCTTGGGCTGGCAGCTCAGTCACTGAGACCACTCACACACACACACTCACACGTACACTCACACACACGTACATTCACGTACACTCACACACAAACACATACATACACACACACAAACACAGACACACTAACAGACACACACACGCACACCGTATATATGGCAGTAAACTTTCTTGAATACTCACACGGCTGAGCGTGGCCTCCCCAAACTGCAGTCAGCGGACGCAATCAAAGCCTTGCACTTTACCGGAAATTTCAGCGTGACCACTGTACCACTGGGTAGCAATCAGCGCAAACCTGTCCACTAAGCGGGCATGAAATGAGCGGAACTTTTACCAAACACAACTAATAAATCATTTATTCCTTCCAAACACAGTACCTAATTGCAGTGTTCAAGCACAGGCAGGGTAGCAGGCAAACAAATCATGGCAATGTCATTAAGGGCAAACAAATAATTTATTGCAAGTACATTGCTTGTACAAGCACAGTTCGGTTGATTTACAGCTTAGAATGAGACCTCTCCCTTGCGATCTTGCAGAGTGACTGAGTCACGTCCAGGCATCCGGAATGGGCATTACCTCCATCACGGTGATTGACAGGCAAGAGGATTTCAAGCTTTTTAAACACTCATAACTTTTTTATTTTTCATCGATGGGAAAAATCCTGGGGGCCTGCTCAGCGGAGGAGGGCTGAGAGTATGATGACCAAAAATCATAACGATATATGGTAGCGTTTTTCTAAAATCAATATACAGCGAAAATTCAAAGATGTGATATTCTCAAGATCAGAACTTTAATATTACGGTATTATATGCTGTAAGTCCGTAACAGACAGGTAAAGAAATTACAATTTCTAGCAAAAGATCAAGTCCTTATGGAGAAGATCAGCTGCAAGCTGGTACATTGGCATATCATAATCAGTGGCATATCATAATCATCATACTCCTCAGATTGTAACCAATAAACAACTCTGAACACCTTGTTTTTCCTCAACTTTTCAATTTTGGCATTGTAAACTACAAGTATTTGCTCTTCAAATCACGCATGACATGCCTTTCTGCCCACTGCTTTCCCATGAAGAATGTCCTATAGATCGTCAAATTTGGAGTAGTCCAAATTCGGATAACCTCTGCGAATGCTGTCAAGATCAGTCTCTTTTGCTGGGCATTTGGATTGACAATTTTGTATTTCTTCTTCGGAGACATCCGTTTAAAATGTAAAGAAAAAAAAAAACACTGAACAGCATTAACAGCAACAAGTTATTATTTGCAGTTTTAGAAAAAAAAAAGATGATGAAGTTAAACGCTAAAATAAATAGTAAATACCCAACAAAAAATTAATATTCATCATTCATCAAATCAATTAAATTCATCTAATCAATTCATCTAAATTCAATTACTAGATCTAAACATCTATCTATTTCTTAAGAAAAGGCAAACAAATTTAAATAGCCAAAGTATCCAAATAACAAATAACAAACTGATCCCATTCACACAAGAATTCACAATATATCATGATTTTTTAATCTCAATTTGTCATGAATGTATATGCCAAATGGAAGGATGTTTAATTCTCATAAATTAATCCAGAAACATTCACTCTCAAGATAATCAAAATCATTTTTTTGCACAATACATCTGATTAAAATTGTACTGTGGATATTTAGTATGAAAATATTGATCATAGATAGACAATAGCACAAAATATAGATGATTTAGATGTTCTTATGACATGATTGTGCAAAAAAGTACTGAATTTAATTATCTCGAGAGTGGATGTTTCTGAAATGTGATCAATTGGAATGTGGCTGCTGCCATGATTTAAGCCCTATCGGCAGGCAAGACACGGCCGATTCGTATCGGGGCCTAAATAACATTTATCGCATCATAAGATTGAAATGAAGCCACACCAAAAAGCAAGATAATATGTTAAATAAACAACATACCTTTTTTTTTCCTGCACTTGCGATCCGTGATGTTGAAGGTATTGAAGGCGTTTTTAGTTGTGTTAAAATCAATCCAGCGACGCAATCGACTAGCAACTTTATTTTATTTTTTTTTAAATGGGGCAGGATCGCAGATGAATTTTCATCTGCAGCTAGCAGTCCGAGCAAATTCCTCTCCGACAACCAATACAAACCGCCACCCCCCCCAAAAGCCTCCGGAATTGCACGCACAGGCAGCAGGCATATCTGTAGCACCACTGATGGTAGGTTTTGTAACAATGCTACAAAGTAATGGAAAATAATATTATAGCACAAGAATAACCAAATGAGGTAGAGGTAAGAGCAAGAATACAAGGCAGCACTTCTGGGAAGGAGATATGAAGAGGCTATTGGTTCAGGAGGCTGATAGCAGTGGGGATGAAGTTATTTTTAAGTGTGGACATCCTAGCTTTCACATACAACTTGACCAACAGTCGATTCCACATTCACAGCCACCAGCTCACATCTTGTTGCTGCACACAATTAGCAGGCAAATCTACATATATCGAGCCAGCTCAAATGCCCTGGTTCTAGTGCAGGGATAAGAAATGGGAGAGAGCAAGTACTTTCTCCATGGAAGTGTGATCACTCCCAGCCCTGAAACATAGGATTGAAATTGGAACTTTGACTGTGCAACCTTCAGAAGCAGCAGGATATGCATCAACCTTTTGTACAGACTAAATCCCATCACGTCATGCACAGAGAACCAAGGAACTGCAGATGCTGGTTTACCAAAAAAAGGACACAGAGTGCTGGAGTAAAGGGCCTGTCCCACGAGCATGCGACTGCATGCAGCAAGCGTGACCTAACGTGGTCGCTTGATCCGTAAAGCCTCACGGGGCCGTATGGAGTTGTGTGGAGCTGGTTCCGACATTACTCGGGGCTCTGAAAAAATGACGCTGTCCAAAAATTCCACGCGGCAACGGCCTGCCAGCCCGCAGCCGTATTGAGGCCTTACGCACCGCCTCGACAGGCGTGCACAGCATCTCGACGCCGTACTCAGCGTCTTGATGCCACATGCAGCGTCTTGACGCCGTACGTCACGCGCGAACTTACAGCGTACTTCGCTCGAACTTCACTTCAACTCGTACGGGATCACTCGATCTACGCACGGCCCCCGCTTCTGGTTTGGTTGCGCTCGCCGCATGCAGCCGCATGCTGGTGGGACAGGCCCTGTACGGGGATCACTCGACTTCCGCGCGGCCCCCGCTTCCGGTTTGGTCGTGCTTGCCGCATGCACTCGCATGCTCGTGGGACAGGCCCTTAACTCAACAGGTCAGGCAACATCTCTGGAGAACAGCTTGGATAGGTGATGTTTTGGGTTGAGACTCTTCTTCAGCCCCTTTTACAGTTTGCAGGTTATTTCTTTGCAACCCTTCTCAAATAGAGGCACAACATTAGTGACCCTCCAATCTTCTGACAGCTCACCAGAGTGTAATGCTGACTCGTATATCTCAGCCAGGATTCCTGTAATTTCTTCTCTAGCTTCCCAGTGACCTTGGATATGTCGGATCTGATTTCTGATCAGGAGATTTCAAAGAGACACGAGTGTTTTATTGTCATACGTACCAAAATGGAATAATGAAATTCTTATTTGTAACGGCAGCACAAAAGGTTTGTAAACACAGTATTCAATAGATAACATATTAAACAAACATAAAAGAAAAATAAATCCATTAAATAAAAATCCCATCATAGTGCAAAAACAAAACAAAGCCCCAAATCTCTTGTGCAACCCAGGCAGTGTGTTGTTTGGAGTTTAGTTGGAGTTTGTAGTGTTCAATAGCCCAATGATTGTTGGGAAGAAGCTGTTGCTGAATCGGAACATTACAGTTACCAG
The DNA here is from genome assembly GCF_028641065.1 of Leucoraja erinaceus. Taxonomy (NCBI): domain Eukaryota; kingdom Metazoa; phylum Chordata; class Chondrichthyes; order Rajiformes; family Rajidae; genus Leucoraja; species Leucoraja erinaceus. The sequence goes on along the minus strand of NC_073377.1, from coordinate 126,082,602 downwards.
ATTTACAGTATCAACTATCATATATCTTATGACTTCCAATACCCCCTCTCCAGTAAAATGGCTGGCCTCAAGACACCTCAATTCACTGTCCCAAGTTCCCCAGTCTTCATGCCATTCCCCACAATAAAAACAAAGGAAAAATATTAATTGAGGACTGTGCCCATCTCCTGTGACTCCACACATAGATGACCATTTTGGTTTTTGAGCAGTCCTATTCCATCTCTAGTTACTACTTTTCCCTTAATATATTTATAAATTCTCTATGGATTTTCCTTAATCTTATCTGCCATCTAGTCACTTTTAGTCCTCCTGAGTTCCTTCTTAATTAAGTATGCTCCTCAATCCCCTATACTCCTCCTGGGATACACTTGATCCCAATTGCCTCTACCAGACCCATGCTTCATTCATTTTACTGACCAAAGCCTCCATTACTCTTGTTGTCCAGGGTTCCTTATTCTGAACTACCTTGTCCTCCACTCTAACAGGGACATGCATACCTTGACCTCTCTCACTCATTTAAAAGCATCCAACTTTTCAAACATCCCTTTGCCCACAAACAACCTACTCCAATCAAATTTTACAATATACTTTGCTTTTATGGTATCTTGTCCAAAAAATAGTTTTCCAACTCCTAAATTCTATAAATATAAAGTGTTTAAGAAGGAACTGCAGATGCAGGAAAATCGAAGGTAGACAAAAATGCTGGAGAAACTCAGCGGGTGCAGCAGCATCTATGGAGTGAAGGAAATAGGCAACGTTTCGGCCCGAAACATTACCTATTTACTTCGCTCCACAGATGCTACTGCACCCGCTGAGTTTTTCCGGCATTTGTGTGTACCTTCTACAAATACAAAGTCCTTCTCCTTAACTAATACAGGTGCATTTAAACATTTACAGGTGACTCAATTTTCACCTCACGCTGCCTCGGCAAGGTCATCAGCATAATCAAGAACAAGTCTCACTCTGGTCACTCCCACGTCTTCCCTCACGCAAGAGGTAAAGAAGTGTTAAAATGTACAACTCCAGTTCTGGAACAGATTATTCCCAGCTGTTTTCAGGCAACTGAACCATCGACTGCCCAGTCCATCATCGGCTCTGACCTCCCCATCATCGAAGGGATCTATCGCAGTTGCTGCCTCAAAAAGGCTGCCAGAATTATCAAAGACCCACACCATCTTGGCCACACACTGATCTCTCCCTTGCCATCATGAAGAAGGTACAGGAGCTTGAAATCTGGAACATCCAGGTTCAGGAACAGCTTCTTCCATATATATATATATATATATATATATATATATATATATATATATATATATATATATATATATATATATATATATATATATATATATATATATATATATATATATATATATATATATATATATATATATATATATATATATATATATATATATATATATATATATATATATATATATATATATATATATATATATATATATATATATATATTATATATATATATATATAATATATATATATATATATATATATATATATATATATATATACATATCTTTCGCTGGTTATATATATATATATAGAACATTGGTCTCGTTGCATCTCCCCTTTTCCTAATCGGCCACCATTCAGATAATAGACCACTTTCCTGTTTTTGCCACCAGTGGATAACCTCACATTTATCCACATTATACTGCATCTGCCATGCATTTGCCCACTCACCCAGGCTATATATATACACACACACACACATATATGAAAGTCCTGACATCCCAGGAATCAGTATGGTGAACCTTCTCTGTACTCCCTCTACGACAAGAATGTCTTTCCTCAGATTAGGAGACCAAACCAGTACGCAATACTCCAGGTGTGGTCTCACCAAGACCCTGTACAACTGCAGTAGAACCTCCCTGCTCCTATACTCAAATCCTTTTGATACGAATGCTAACATACCATTCGCTTTCTTCACTGGCTGCTGCACCTGCATGCCTACTTTCAATGACTGGTGTACCATGACACCCAGGTCTCGTTGCATCTCCCCTTTTCCTAATCGGCCACCATTCAGATAATAGACCACTTTCCTGTTTTTGCCACCAGTGGATAACCTCACATTTATCCACATTATACTGCATTTGCCCACTCACCCAGGCTATCCAAGTCACCTTGCAGCCTCTTAGCATCCTCCTCACAGTTAACACTGCCCCCCAGCTTCGTGTCATCCGCAAACTTGGAGATGTTGCATTCAGTTCCCTCGTCCAAATCATTAATATATATTGTAAATAACTGGGGTCCCAGCACTGAGCCTTACGGTACCCCACTAGTCACTGCCTGCCATTGCGAAAAGGACCCGTTTACACCTACTCTTTGCTTCCTGTCTGCCAACCAGTTTTCTATCCACATCAATACTGAACCCCCAATACCGTGTGCTTTAAGTTTGTATACTAATCTCTTATGTGGGACCTTGTTGAAAGCCTTCTGAAAGTCGAGATATAACACATCCACTGGTTCTTCCTTATCCACTCTACTAGTTACATCCTCGAAAAATTCTATAAGATTCGTCAGACATGATTTACCTTTCATAAATCCATGCTGACTTTGTCCAATGATTTCACCACTTTCCAAATGTGCTGCTATCCCATCTTTAATAACTGATTCTAGCAGTTTCCCCACTACCGATGTTAGACCAACTGGTCTGTAATTCCTTGTTTTCTCTCTCCCTCCCTTTTTAAAAAGTGGGGTTACATTAGTTACCCTCCAATCCTCAGGAACTACTCCAGAATCTAAAGAGTTTTGAAAAATTATCACTAATGCATCCACTATTTCTGGGCTACTTCCTTTAAGTACTCTGGGATGCAGCCTATCTGGTCCTGGGGATTTATCAGCCTTTAATCCATTAAATTTACCTAACACCACTTCCCGGCTAACCTGGATTTCACTCAGTTCCTCCATCTCATTTGTCCCCCGGTCCCGTTATTTCCAGCAGATTATTTATGCCTTCCTTAGTGAAGACAGAACCAACGTAGTTATTCAATTGATCTGCCATGTCCTTGTTCCCCATGATCAATTCATCTGTTTCTGACTGCAAGGGGCCTACACATTTGTTTTAACTAATCTTTTTCTCTTCACATATCTATAAAAACTTTTGCAGTCAGTTTTTATGTTCCCTGCCAATTTTCTTTCAGTCCTCTGGTAGGCTGTTTTTCTGGCTAATTTGTATGCTTCATCTTTTGTTTTGATACTATCCCCGATTTCCCTTGTTATCCACGGATGCACTACCTTCCCTGATTTATTCTTTTTCCAAACTGGGATGAACAAATGTTGTAGTTCATCCATGCAGTCTTTAAATACCTTCCATTGCATATCCACTGTCAACCCTTTAAGAATCAATTGCCAGTCTATCTTGGCCAATTCACGTCTCACACCCTCAAAGTTACCTTTTTTTAAGTTCAGGACCCTTGTTTCTGAATTAATAATGTCACTCTTCATCCTAATGAAGAACTCAACCATATTATGGTCACTCTTGCCCAAGGGGCCACACACAACAAGACTGCTAACTAACCCTTCCTCATTACTCAATACCCAGTCTAGAATAGCCTGCTCTCTCGTTGGTTCCTCTGCATGTTGGTTTAGAAAACTATCCTGCATACATTCCAAGAAATCCTCTTCCTCGGCACCCTTGCCAATTTGATTCACCCAATCTATATGTAGATTGAAGTCACCCATTATAACTATTTTACCTTTGTTGCACGCATTTCTAATTTCCTGTTTGATGCCATTCCCAACTCAACTACTACTGTTAGGTGGCCTGTACACAACTCCCACTAGCGTTTTCTGCCCCTTAGTGTTTCGCAGCTCTACCCATATCTATTCCACATCCTCCAAGCTAATGTCCTTCCTTTCTATTGTGTTAATCTCCTCTCTAACCAGCAACGCTAACCCACCTCCTTTTCCTTTCTGTCTATCCCTCCTGAATATTGAATATCACTGGATGTTCAGCTCCCAGCCTTGATCACCCTGGAGCCATGTCTCCGTGATCCCAACTATATCATAGTCATTAATAGCTATCTGCACATTCAACTCATCCACCTTATTATGAATGCTCCTTGCATTGAGACACAAAGCCTTCAGGCTTGTTTTTACAACACTCGTACCCCTTATACAATTGTGTTGAAAAGTGGCCCTTGTTGATTTTTGCCCTGGATTTGTCTGCCTGCCACTTTTACTTTTCTACCCTAATTTTACACCCCTCGGTCTCTACGCTCATACATTTAAGAAACCCTTTCCCTTTAACTCCATCCTCCACTATCCCATTCGACACCCCACCCCCCTTATTCAGTTTAAAAACACCCGTGTAGCAGTGGCAAAACTGCCTGCCAGAATGCTGGTCCCCCACCTGTTAAGATGCAATCCGTCCCTTTTGTACAGTTCCCCCTTACTCCAAAACAGATCCCAGTGATCTAAGAATCTAAATCCCTACCCCATGCACCAGTTCCTCAGCCATGCATTCAGGTCCCGTATCTCCCTGTTCCTGCTCTCGCCAGCACGAGGAACTGGAAGCAAACCGGAGATAACAACCCTGGAGGTCCTGCTTTTCAGTATTTTTCCAAGCTCTCTAAAGTCACGCTGCAGAATATTCATCCCCTTCTTTCCGACATCGTTTGTGCCGACATGCACTACCACTTCCGGCTGTTCACCTTCGCCCTTGAGGATTTTCTGCACTCTGTCCGTGACATCCTGGATCCTGGCACCAGGAACAGCACACCATCCTCGAATCCCGTCTGTTGCCGCAGAAACCTCTGTCCGTACCTCTCACAATGGAGTCTCCAACTACAATGGCGTTGCCTGACATTGGCCTCTTTGGTTTTGGCTCAACAGCACTTTTTGCTTCGCAAGCCAGTCCGCCGCTCAGTGTGATAACTTTTTCTGTCCCAACAGCTTCTAAGTGGGTGAACCTGTTCACAAGAGGTACAACACCCGGGGACGTTTGCATTCCATGCTTCCCCCCCTTTCTCACCGTCACCCACCTTCTCTCTTCCAGTACCTTAGGTGTAACAATCTTACTGTAGGACTTGTCGAGGAACGACTCAGTTTCTCGGACGAACCGGAGGTCATCCACTTGCTTGTCCAGTTCCCCAACACGGTCCTTCAGGAACTGTACCTGGATGCACTTCTCACATTTGTAGCAGCCAGAGGCACCAGCGGTGTCCGTGACCTCCCACATACTGCAAGCATCACACTGAATCAGCTTGCCTAACATCTCCTTCTTTTGTATCTCCCTCGCCAACGTTTTGCATAGCCTCCTCCCCGAAGACTCTCGCGCCAAAGACTCACACTTTTCTCACAGGGTACTTCCCTCACATGGTCACTCACTCACTGCCGCTCCCTAAGAGCCATCTTGCTTATATTGACTGATAAATTGCCTAATTTACCAATTTACAAACCAAATTCCAGTTTTCAACTGTTTTCCCCCCTCTGACACTTCTCTCCTCCCACTTGGGCTAGAGCCAATCAGTGTTTTCACCTGCTTATCTTTGTTGCTGTTGCTTCCAAATCCACAGCAGCTCTGAGCAGCTCTTTAAAAATGCTTTGAGATTTTATATAATCTTATTTGCCAATGATATTCTGTGCACACTCTTCATCCTCAATTCCTTTTTTTAAGTACTGCCCTCTCCTTTCTATTTCATTATCCTTCATCCTCAATTACCCATGATGTAGTTTATTCTACATTGGGAAAAACAAACTAGATCGAGTGATCATTTTACAGAACACCCTGTTAAGTCGACAAGTATAAATCTGGGTTTCCAATTGATTTGCACTTTAATTCTCCATCTCACACAAATCTTTCTGTTTATCACCTCACATATCATTCTCATGAAGCCCAACATAAGTCTGAGGCACAGCACTTCACTCTCTGACTTGGTACATTGGAGCCCACACTGACTTCAACAATATCAGATTTAGTTTAGTTTAGAGATACAGCGCGGAAACAGGCCCTTTGGCCCACCGAGTCCACACCGACCAGTGATCTCCACACATTTATATGATCCTATACACACAAGGGACAATTTACACATATTCAAATCCCGCTTGGAGTGCATACTGTCGTTGTGTCCTTGGGCAAGACACTTCACCCACCTTTGCCTGTAATGGAATGTTACGGCGGCAGGCGCGGGCACACCGCGACGCCCTGTGTCTCCCTTCAAGGGAGATGCTAAAAATGCATTTCGTTGTCTCTGTACTGTACACTGACAATGACAATAAATTGAATCATTTCATTTCATTTCATTTTTAACCTCCAAACCTGCACATCTTTGGAGTGTGGAGGAAGCCGAAAATCTCGGAGAAAACCCACACGGTGACGAGGAGAATGTACAAACACCGTACAGACAGCACCCGTAGTTGGGATCAGGATCGAACTTGGGTATCCAGCGCTGCAAGAGCTGTAAGGCAGCAACTCTACCGCTGCACCACCATGCCGCCCTTGTCTGTCTTGAATCTCAGCTTTTCAGAATTGTGTTTCTTTTTCTCACTCCACTACTCATGTTTCAAATTTCATTTTCTCTCCTTTGTACGCACGTCATTGGGTAAGAAGAAAGCTAGAAATTAACAATCCCAAATTAACCATGCATTGAAAATACCTACTTTACCCTGCAGTTTCCAGGTAAATCTTGGAAATCCACCAGGAAACATTCACCTCATTGCCTGTAAACTTGTTTCTGTCTCTGATCACCCAGATTTGCAATACGATTAAAAAAAATATTGCACTGAAATGCAATAAAATGTTAATTACAATAAATGAAAACTCATACCTGCGGTTGCATGATTAATAACATTAATCACAGCATGACTAAAATCAATAATTCAGTGTAATTTATGAATTTTTTTTTAATTATAATTAATTACGAAGAAAAATATAAGCTTCTAAGAATGGAATTAATTTTCCTTTGGCCTCATACCAAAGATAATAATTCAATGAAATGTTATTTCACCAAAGCTTCAGTTGTAAAGCAGGACATTAACTCTCCAGACAACCAACATGACCAAATATACCAAGCATATAATACAATAGGCAACCTGCATTGCTTATAGTCTTCACAGATTCAGCATGGAAACAGGCTCTGCGGCCTACCGAGTCCTCGCCGACCAGTACACTAGCACTATCCTACACAATAGGAACAATTTACAATTTTATTTTACCAAAGAAATTAACTTACAAACGTATATGTCTTTAGAGTGTGGGAGGAAACTGGAGTACCCGGAGAAAACCCATGGAGTCAAAGGGATAATGTACAAACTCTGTACAGACAACAGCCGTAGTCAGGATTGAACCTGGTCTCTCATGCCGTAAGGCAGCAATTCTACCGCTGCACCACTGTGCCACCCTTAACTCTTGGATAAACCTCTTAGGAAAGGGTGAACACCATTTATGAGCAAATACAGAGAAGCCAAAAGCTCTGCTCAGAGACCCATCCAATGCCTGACAAATGGGCAGCTTGTGGTGTAAAGTTGGAAAGCTTCTGGTGTACCTTATACCCATCAGAAGCCATATCCAGACTGAAAATTGTAGCAAAAAAGTGTCTCTGTAAAAATGCTTTTCTACTTATTCAGTGGGCATTATTGGTAGATTTAATTTTTTTGACCAAATCAAACTGTTCCTGAATTGAGGGAGTTGCTAAGCTATTTCAGAGGATAGTTAACAAGTAAACTCAGATCAGATTGGTATGAGACATGAAAGATAAGAACCAAGGGTCAAGAGTGTGTGATTATCATATGTACCTGCACTAACAATGGAACAATTAACTTTTTATTTGCAACTGCATAACAGGCATGCAAACACAATACGCATAGATAATGTAAAATAACATTCTTTTTTAATTTATTTATTTATTTATTTGTGTGGGGTTTCTTTATTTTTTTTTAGAAGTACAGTAAATTACAGTAATACACATCACATATATCTTATTACATTTGTTGTACCACTTCGTTTTTCGAGCTTTAAAAAAGGTAGAAATAAAAGAAGTAAGGAAAGTGAGCAAGAATCGTGAAGGTGCAGGAAAGTGTTGGGAAAAGAAAGCCCCTTGGGGAAGAAATTAGAGACGGAAGTAAAGAAAGGAAATAAGACCCTAGAAAGAAAAGAAAAAAAAAGGAAAAAAGAAACAGAGTTAACTGCTCCAACTAAGTACATTTGTTAAAATTAAAATTAAAAAAGCTGCAGATGCCAACTGTCTGAAATGAAAACAGCAAGTTAGGCAGCATCTGTACAAAGATACAAAGAGGTAATCATAGAATGATTGCAGCATAGAAAGAGGTCATTTGCCCCATCATATATGTGCCAGCCACTTACTACTTCCCTCATCCCTTCTCTGTAACAGCGCAAAGATTTCAGGTCAAACATTTACCCAATTCCATCTTGAAAGCCACATTGGAATCTACTTCCACTACATCTGCAGGCAGTGCATTCAGGAAACACACTAGGTAAAAAAATCCCTCATATAACTATTACCTCCCTTCCCTTTTAGTTTATGCATTAAACCTATTATCTTCAACCCTTTCACCAACACGAACAGCCTCGTTATCCCCCTCTGTCCACACCTTCCTCATTAATATTGGTCTATCAGATCAGCCCTCAAATTGCTTTTTTTTTATAATAGTCCCAGCCTTTCTCATCTCTTCTTATAACCATATTTATTCATTAGATAGTAAGTTGAACCACAAAATGGTCAAGATTTAACTGAATGGTGGCACGGCAGCTTAATGTACTGCTATTCCAATATTCTCTCTATACTGTCACTGCCTGCAGAATAAGAATAAGAATCTGATCAATGTTCCACCTGACTAATGGTTAAAGTTCTTAACCTTCCCCGTTCCATCTATCACGTCACAACTTATGATCAGAGGCAGGAACCCTAGCCCAGGATAGTAGCGAGAGATGAGAGTTTCGTCAACAGCCTCGATTATTTGATGGTCTCCAGAAATGAAAGTTTAAGCTCCATGGTAGAGCTGGCAGAACTGATAGATAAGCAGAGCGCACAATTATCATTAAAAGGGAAAAAGTGCTGGAGCAACCAGCAAGTCAGGCAGCATCTGTGGAGGACATGGAATAGGTGATGTTTCGGGTCAGGACCTTTCTTTAGACTGAAGAAGGATTCTGGCCTGAAACGTCACCTATCATGTTCTGCAGAGACACTACATGACCCACTGAGTTACTCCAGCACTTTGTGTCTTTTTTTGACAACCAGCATCTGCAGTTTGTTGTTTCTCTTAAAATGTTCAACTACAGTGTGTGCCAGTGATGTGCTTCCACATACATACACCTTTATATTTTCCCAGGACACAGTTGTTGTGACCTAGGCCACTCAGAAGCTACAGTAGGTTGATATAAAAGATCTTTCCTCATTACAAATAGATATTCTTTTGGAGACTCTCAGTAAAATCTCCAAACTCAAAATACATTGAGTTTCTATCTATTTTTTTGAATGGAAAGACAATAATAGTTAATCAACTACAGTGGCTATAATTACGTACTTAATGTTAACATTGTGAGGGAAGACATTTAACTTTGTAGAATTACATATTTACACTGGGGGCACATCCCAACATGCCGAATCCTTCTGACCATTCATATACCAATAGCTGTTCATCTGAGCACAAAACACCAGATATCTAAAATATCCCTGTTTTGTTACAGTATTAAGATATGTTTCCTGGATTCAGAACAAACATATTCTTTTTTTTTTTGTTTCGTTGATTGTCACACGTACTGAGGTACAGTGAAAAGCTTTTGTTGTGTGCTAACCAGTTAGCGGAAAAACATATATATGATTACAATCAAGCCATCCACAGTGTACAGAAACATGCTAAAAAGGGAATAATGTTTAGTGCAAGATAAAGTCCTGTAAAGTTTGTTTAAAGATAGTCCAAGGGTCACCACTGAGGTAGAAAGTAGGTCAGGACCGCTCTCTAGTGATAGGCATTAAGTGATAAGACAGACACATCTTGCAAAGTGGATTAAGTGCCAGGCGTGTGTTTATTGATGTCTTAATAAAGGAGAAGCCACTGAATGCCTTCCCTGGTGACATGATCTATTTTACTTGGAATAACAGATCGTTTATTGTTCTCTCTCTCTCTAGTTCTGGGTCACATAGGTATTCATGTCACATGATCAAACATCCAGGAATATAAATATACTCTCACTATACGGACTATTGTAGTTCCACTGGGCCAATACCAAATTTCTGCAGCAATTTGAAATTTGAAATAAAATGTCAACAACCTGGAAATACTCAGCAAATTAGGCATCCACAGGAGAGAGAAACAGGATTAATATTTGAGGTTAAAGATCCTTCAACCTGACTGATGAACAAAGTCACAATGAACTGGAGTAACTCAGGGGGTCAGGCAGCATCTCTGGAGAATAAAGTAAGGTGGCATTTTGGACCTAACCATGTTCTCCAAAATTGCTGCCTGACCCATTGAGTTACTCCAGCCCTTTGTGGCTTTATTTATTTCAGGTATATTTTTCTACTTCTGCCATAGAAACAAGATCTAACTGCTCTCAACAATTTGCAATTAAAAAGTATTAGTTATTCTTCTTTGTAGAGAAGACATTTCATAATGCAGAAATTGGCAGACTATTAAAAATCCACAATCGCTGATTTTATACATGTTGTTCAGTATCTACAATTATAAGCAATATAAAATGAAGATTTCCTGCTTATGCTCGCATATAAATGTTCTCAGGTAAATCAGAAGTCAAATCCTTGTATTCCACTTATAAGAAATGTCACTGCATTAGCAAGCAGTTCTTAACTACGACAGATGAAGGATGTCAATGTCTTGTGCATTCTTGCAACGTCGCTTTCTGAAACTAATACACAGAATGATGGTATTTTAAAACGATTTTCTCGTTCATTGTGGTTACATATCTGCTGCAGACAACTGCACTCAATCAGCCTTAGAATCTGTTGACCTGGTGAACATGAACTTCCTAATCACATCAATAATGAGATTTCTCTGTCTCATGCAATCAGATATTTAACAGTCTGCCAAAGACATATCATTTCATCAACCCAAAGGAGTAGAAAAGTAAAATATGTTGACACTTCTGACATCTGCATCTGTAGATTTAATTACTTAATCTGACACAAAGGTTTGACTTCCTGTGAGTGGATTTGTTTTTTAAATCATTAACGGTGCAGTCTCAATCTATTTGATGGTCTACCTGTAAACATACTTAAGACAAAAAAATATTATAAGTTTACATCATGTTTGGGATTACAAAACAATTAAGATTTATATTTTAAATAACCTCTAATTCTCTTTTCTAAAGACTTGATAATTAAAAACAGTTTTAGTCAATACATTTTACAATAGCAATTCCCTGCTTAATACTCATCCTTGCTCCACTCAATAAAATCACAATCCTCTAAAGAGATTATCCCAGTAATAAATTCAACCCAACAACCATTAGCCATTGCACTTTGACCTACCAGATTCATTCATCTGAATCCCGAGCTCTGCGTTTCAACAGATGTCTTGCAATGGAAACATTTATCAATTGTTATGTGCTGACTCGACAAAGTCTATTTCCATTAATGCCAACGACATTGCATCCTGGTCTCATTACCCTGTTCTTTAACCCTGGCTGCTGGACAGCAATGCATCTTAAAGTGAATCAATCAGATTTAAAACCTGTACCATTTTCTGCATGCATGCATCAGTGATTTTACCATGCTTCACAGATCAGAGCAAAAATATAAGTTGCACGTATTTTTAGAACTGAAAAATAAAATTCAATTTACTTTAAAAGTGCATGCAATGCACAAGTAGTATTGTGAAATTTAAAAGTTAAAATTTTAAAAACGATTGCTGTTTAATTTGTAATTCAATGGTGATATAAATACATGCTGTATGATTTGTACTTTTTTTAATTTCAACCAGTGTCTATTAAAGGTGCAGGACAGGCAAAATGATGAAGGAAGCAGATGGCGTCATTACTGAATTACTGGCGGTGGTATCAATGATTTAAGTTCAGTGACAAGGAGACTGAAAGGGCCTTATTAAAGAAACAACTTTTCCATGGTAAGTATTTGGAGACTATTATTTATTAATGTGCAATGCCACTTTTGCAATTCATATGCAAGTCTGCGATCCAAGGAACTGCAGAAGCTGGTTTATACAAAATAAAACATGAAGTGCTTGAGTAACAGGTTGCATATCTGGAGACCTGCTGAGGTACCTGCTGATTTACTGCAGCACCTTATGTTGCATATGCAAGTAACAATGTACTTCAATTACTGTCGGCCAAGTGAGGTATTGGTGCTTGGTGATGAGTTCTGGTGATGAGACCAGATGATCAGATCTGCTTGGTCTGCTCTCCCTAGGTTCCATCCAGTCCTTGTACCACAGTATTTACAGGATTTTAAATGCAGACACTGCCTGATGGACTTATGATCAAAGGTGTTGTATGGAAGAAGCTTTCCCCAAAGGACAGGGTGTGGTAATGTCTAGCGCACCAGGGACAGATAGAACCTTAGGATTTAGCGACACTTGGTACCTACAAATCTTGATTCCAAGCACACCCAGATGGAGCCATACATGAAGGTGGTCATCAGAGGAAGGTGATGCTTGTGCCTCTGTTGTCTGCAGATGTGCATCAGACCAGCTCCATCTTTGCTGCCCAGATGAATGGAAGACAGCCTGGGTAATTGCCAGTACAAAGGAGTGGGGGGTGGGCCATACCTGCACCAAGCTAAATGCTCTTCCCTTATCATGTATCTATACTGTAAATGGCTCGATTGTAATCATGTATCGTCTTTCCGCTGTCTGGTTAGCACACAACAAAAGTTTTTCACTGTACCTCAGTACACGTTACAATAAACTAAACTGAAACTGAAAGTTTGAGTTGGCAATTAGGAGACACTGTAAACTCCAGGAAGAGTAAGACCACGTTCATCGGCCACTGTCCCGGCTGGTTCAGCATCCTCCTTCACCGTCAAGTCTGACCTTCTGAGGGCGCTGGAGATCTGGTTCGGAGGGCCACCCAGTTGAGTATAGGAGCAAAGAGGTCCTTCTGCAGTTCATTAGGGCCCTCGTGAGACCACACCTGGAGTATTGTGTGCCATTTTGGTCTCCACATTTGTGGAAGGACATTCTTGCTATTGAGGGAGTGCAGTGTAGGTTCACAAGGTTAATTCCCGGGATGGCGGGACTGTCACATGCTGAGAGAATGGAGCGGCTGGGCTTGTATACTGGAGTTTAGAAGGATGAGGGGAGATCTTATTGAGACATATAAGATTATTAAGGGTTTGTATAGGCTAGAGGCAGGAAACATCTTCCCGCTGTTAGGGGAGTCCAGAACAAGGGGCCACAGTTTAAGAACAAAGGATAAGCCATTTAGAACGGAGATGAGGAAACAGTTTTTCACCCAGAGAGTTGTGAGTGTGTGGAATTCTCTGCCTCAGAGGGCGGCGGATGCCGGTTCTCTGGATACTTTCAAGAGAGAGCTAGATAGGGCTCTTGAAAGAGAGCGGAGTCAGGGGATATGGGGAGAAGGCCGGAACGGGGTACTGATTGTAGATTATCACATTGAATGGTGGTGCTGGCTTGAAGGGCCGAAATGCCTACTCCAGCACCTGATGTCTATTGTCTATTGTCACACAGTCCCAATTTTCATTGAACTTTTCCTACCAGCTCCAGCCTTATTTTGTTGCAAGATTCAGCCTCACCGAACTTGATCCAAAGCACCTTCAGGCTGCCACTCCTGATTGGGAAGGGGAGGGTCGAGTGATCGGGACAGTAGCTGAAGAGCATGGATCCTGATGCAGCTCAAACTAGTCTCAGATGCTGGTCTATCTGCAGGCAGATCATGAATCCAAGCAGAAGATGACGTCATCGTCCATGTACAGGGAGGTTTTAATCCGAACCTCTTATGCTATTGTTCTTCCTGATGGAGTTGTAAAAGGTTTCTATGCAGCACACAAACTGGACAGGGAAGCATGGGTAACCCTGCCTGCCTCCAGACTTGGGGAAGCCATCTGTTTCCCAACCAACCATTGATCTGGACTGCACAATGGATATTTGTACAGGGCAGCTGGATCCATAGAAACATAGACATAGAAACATAGAAAATAGGTGCAGGAGTAGGCCATTCGGCCCTTCGAGCCTGCACCACCATTCAATATGATCATGCCTGATCATCCAACTCAGTATCCTGTACCTGCCTTCTCTACATACCCCCTGATCCCTTTAGCCACAAGAGCCACATCTAACTCCCTCTTAAATATAGCCAATGAACTGGCCTCAACTACCTTCTGTGGCAGAGAATTCCAGAGATTCACCACTCTCTGTGTGAAAAATGTTTTGCTCATCTCGGTCCTAAAATATTTCCCCCTTATCCTTAAACTATGACCCCTTGTTCTGGACTTCCCCAACATTGGGAACAATCTTCCTGCATCTAGCCTGTCCAACCCCTTAAGAATTTTGTAAGTTTCTATAAAATCCCCCCTCAATCTTCTAAATTCTAGCGAGTACAAACTGAGTCTATCCAGTCTTTCTTCATGGCCAACTAGGAAAAGGGGACATGCAGCGAGATCTGGGTGTCATGGTACACCAGTCATTGAAAGTAGGCATGCAGGTGCAGCAGGCAGTGAAGAAAGCGAATGGTATGTTAGCTTTCATAGCAAAAGGATTTGAGTATAGGAGCAGGGAGGTTCTACTACAGTTGTACAGGGTCTTGGTGAGACCACACCTGGAGTACTGCGTACAGTTTTGGTCTCCAAATCTGAGGAAGGACATTATTGCCATAGAGGGAGTGCAGAGAAGGTTCACCAGACTGATTCCTGGGATGTCAGGACTGTCTTATGAAGAAAGACTGGATAGACTTGGTTTATACTCTCTAGAATTTAGGAGATTGAGAGGGGATCTTATAGAAACTTACAAAATTCTTAAGGGGTTGGACAGGCTAGATGCAGGAAGATTGCTCTACATCCCAGGAATCAGTCTGGTGAACCATCTCTGTACTCCCTCTATGGCACTATGAATCCAATTTCTGATTCCCTCTCTAAAGCCTACTGTGGAGAGCACATCCTTCATGTACGTGTGATATATACTGTCAAAGGCCTTCTCCTGGTCCAAAACTGACCAGACAGGGGTTTCAGCACCCCGTCTCTCTATCCCTGAGCAATGCAAGGCTGTCAAAGGTTTTCCTAACAGCTACAGGACAGGTTTGGTCCAAGTGGATCTCTGGGTCCAAAGCAGACATGACCTGATAGTAGTCTTGTTCTTCATATGTATTCATGGCACTCATGTATCAATAGATGCAATTCAAAGAAGTGATTACTGGTTGCCATCACTTTAAACAAAGGCAACAACAACAACAACAACAACAACAACAACAACAACAACAACAACAACAACAACAACAACAACAACAACAACAACAACCACCAAGGTAAGCAACTAATTTGAATGGTGACATAAGAAATTGTAGATGCCAATATCTTGAGTAAACACAACTTCTGAAAGAAATTTGCGGATCAGACAGTATCTGTGGAGCCTAAAGAAAGAAACAATTAGACACATCCATGGATAGAACTGGTTTAGATTGATATGGACCAAATGCAGGCTGGTGGCAATAATGGGACATATTGGCTGGTGTGGGCAAGTTGGGATGATGGGGCCGTTTCCACACTCTATGACTCCATATCTAAGATCCTGACCTGAAACGTCATCTGACAACTTCCCTCCTCAGATGCTGCCTCAACTATTGGGTTCCTCAAGTTGTTTTTTATTTTTGGCTACAAGTTTCAATAATATGAACAATAGCTTATTTTTCACTCATGTTATTTACGATCAGATTCTGGTAGATTTACACCAGTAAGTCAACTCAACTTGGGTCATCAAACTAATTTTTGCAGCGGAAGTCACAATCCAACATTTTGCATAAAGTCAAAATCCAAAATAACAAGCAACATAAACACTAAAGTTATCATGTATAAGATTGGTAAGCAGCATATTGAAACCAAACGTCCACCTGGTAGTGTAATTCCTGGGTACACAAAAATGCTGGAGAAACTCAGCGGGTGCAGCAGCATCTATGGAGCGAAGGAAATATGCGACGTTTCGGGTCAAAACCCTTCTTCAGACTGATGGGGGGTGGGGGGGAGAAGGAAGGGAAACGGGAGGAGGAGGAGCCCGAGGGCGGGGGGATTGGAGGAGACAGCTCGAGGGTTAAGGAAGGGGAGGAGACAGCAAGGGCTAGCAGAACTGGGAGAATTCAATGTTCATGCCATCCGGACGCAAGCAACCCAGGCGGAATATGAGGTGCTGTTCCTCCAATTTCCGTTGTTGCTCACTCTGGCAATGGAGGAGATCCAGGACAGAGAGGTCGGATTGGGAATGGGAGGGGGAGTTGAAGTGCTGAGCTACCGGAAGTTCAGGTAGGTTATTGCGGACTGAGCGGAGGTGTTCGGCGAAACGATCGCCCAACCTCCGCTTAGTCTCCCTGATGTAAATCAGCTGACATCTAGAGCAGCGGATGCAGTAGATGAGATACAGGTGAACCTTTGTCGCACCTGGAACAACTGCTTGGGTCCTTGAATGGAGTCGAGGGGAGGAGGTGAAGGTACAGGTGTTGCATTTCTTGCGGTTGCTATGGAAAGTGCCCGGGGAGGGGGTGGTACGGGAAGAATTGACAAGGGAGTTGCGGAGAGTGCGGTCTTTGTGGAAGGCAGACATAGGGGGAGATGGGAAGATGTGGTGAGTGGTGGGATCACGTTGGAGGTGGCGGAAATGGCGGAGGATTATTTGTTGTATTTGCCGGCTGGTGGGGTGAAAGGTAAGGACTAGGGGGACTCTGCCCTTGTTGCGAGTGCGGGGATGGGGCGAGAGAGCAGTGTTGCGGGGTATGCATGAGACCCTGGTGCGAACCTCATCTATGGTAGCGGGGTGGAATCCCCGTTCCCTGAAGATCGAGGACATTTCCAATGCCCTGGTGTGGAACATCTCGTCCTGGGAACAGATGCGGTGTAGGCGGAGGAATTGGGAGTAGGGGATGGAGGCTTTACAGGGGGCAGGATGGGAAGACGTGTAGTCCAGATAGCCATGTGAGTCAGTTGGTTTGTAGTGTATGTCGGTCAGAAGTCTGGCCCCTGCGATGGAGATGGTGAGGTCAAGGAATGGTAGGGAAGTGTTGGAAATGGTCCAGGTGTATTTGAGTGCCGGATGGAAGTTGGTGGTGAAGTGGATGAAGTCAGTCAGTTGTGTGTGGGTGCAGGAGATGGCCCCAAAGCAGTCGTCAATGTAACGGAGGTAGAGGTCAGGGATGGGGCCCTGGTACGTATCGAACAAGGATTGTTCAAGTAATTCCTGCGATGGCGGGACTGTCATATATAAGCGGCTGGGCTTGTATACTGGAATTTAGAAGAATGAAGGAGGATCTTATTGAAACATATAAGATTATTAAGGGATTGGACACGCTAGAGGCAGGAAAAATGTTCCCGATGTGGGTGGAGTCCAGAACCAGGGGCCACAGTTTAAGAATAAGGTGTAGGCCATTTAGGGCTGAGATGATGAAAAACGTTTTCACCCAGAGAGTTGTGAATCTGTGGAATTCTCTGCCTCAAAAGGCAGAGGAAACCAATTATCTGGATGCTTTCAAGAGGGAGTTAGATAGAGCTCTTAAAGATAGCGGAGTCAGGGATAATTGTGAGAAGGCAAGAATGGGGTACTGAATGCGGATGATCAGCCATGATCACAGTGAATGGTGGTGCTGGTTTGAAGGGCCGAATGGCCTAACCTGCACCTATTGTCTATTGACTATTGTCTATTATATTTCGTCGAAAATTCAATATCCAGGTCTCTCAACCATTAAATCACATAGTACCTAATTTATTTAATGCACAGAATTCCACTTGAAATGGTGTTAGGCCCTTAGTTTGCCACGATCTTCCCCAAAGATCTGAATGATGGTGGCAGAGAATCTATCTATTAATTCACAGTCCGTGGAATCAAGTTGAACAGATTGTTGGCTTGGCCCAGGAATGCTGCAATATGTGCCAACCAGCATAGTGGCGCAGCAGTAGATTGCTGTCTTACAGGGCAAGAGACCCGGGTTCAATCCTGTTTATATCAATGGGACAATGGTGGAGAGAGTCAAAAACTTCAAATTCCTGGGCGTGTGTATTTCCAAAGAACTATCCTGGACCCAGCACACTGATGCAATTATAAAGAAAGCACATCAATGCCTCTACTTCCTGGGAAGATTATGGAGATTTGGTATGTCAGAAAGTATTCTCTTGAACTTCTACAGGTATACACTAGGGAACTTATTGACAGATTACATCATGGCCTGGTTCAGCAACTTGAATGCCCAGGAGCGAAGAAGACTGCAAAAATTTGTGAAGACTGCCCAGTCCATCACCAGCTCTGTCCTCCCCACTATCGAAGGGATTTACTGGAATTGCTGCCTCAGAAAGGTAGCCAGTATAATCAGAGACGCACACCATCCTGGCTACGCACTCATTTCACCCCTGCCATCAGGAAGAAGGTACAGGAGCCTGAAAAGTGTAACATCTAGGTTCAGGAACAGCTTCTTCCCAATAGCCATTCAGCTATTAACCACTACAACCCCAAATAAGCTCTGAACTACATGGACTATTATTGTTATTATTACACTATTATGGTTTTTTTTTTAATGTGTACTTGTGTGTGTGTGTGTGTGTGTGTGTGTGTGTGTGTGTGTGTGTGTGTGTGTGTGTGTGTGTGTGTGTGTGTGTGTGTGTGTGTGTGTGTGTGTGTGTGTGTGTGTGTGTGTGTGTGTGTGTGTGTGTGTATTATATATATATATACTAGACTAAGTGCAGACCCGTTGGGTCTGTTCCCTCTACGTGCGGTTGTGGGGGGGGGAGGCAGCATGCAGCGTCACACACACTAACTATCTCCCCCACTCACCCCCCCCACATTCACGCTAATTACCTCCCTTGATATTATATTAATATTATTAATTTGCTCCTTTTACCCCATAAACACACTAAAGGGGGGAGGGAGGAGAGAGGGGGGGGGAGGGGGGAGAGAGGAGGAGAGAGGGAAAAAAGAGGGGGAGAGAGAGGGAGAGAGAGGGTGTGCTGAGAGGGGGGAGGGGGAGAGGTGGGGAGCAGGGAGGGGGAGGGAGGGGGGTAGGGGTGTGTAGAGGGGAGGGGGGCTTAGGGGAGGAATGGTGGGGGAGGGGATGGAGGGTAGGGGGGGGAGAAGAAAAAGAGGGGAGAGAGAGAGGGGGAAGAGGAGGCAGGGGACAGGAGAGGGGGAGAGGAGAGAGAGGAGGGGGGGGGAGGGGGGGGAGAGGGGGGAGAGGAGGGGGGGGGCAGATGGGGGGAGGAGGATGGAGGGATGGGGGGGGGGAGAGGGGAGTGGGGAGGAGACATGGGGGGAGGAGAGGAGGGGGAGGAGGGGGGAGGGGGGGGAGAGTACAGGGGGGGAGAGGGGGGGAGAGGAGGAGGGGGGAGGGTGGGGAGAGGAGAGAGGAGGGGAGAGTGGGGGGGGGAAAGAGGGGAGGGGGGGGGAGAGGGGGGGGGAGGAGAGGGGGGGAGGAGAGGAAAGGGGGGAGAGGAGAGGGGGGGAGAGGGAGAGGGGGGAATGGAGAGGGGGGAGAGGAGAGGGGGAGAGGAGAGGGGGAGAGGAGAGGAGAGGGGGAGAGGAGAGTGGGGAGAGTGAGAGGAGAGGAGGGGGGGAGAGAGGGGGGAGAGAGAGAGGGGGGAGAGGGGGTGAGAGAGAGGAGGGGGGGAGAGAGGAAAAGAGGGGGAGAACCTAAAAAAACATTTTAGAACCAAAGAAGACACATTCTGCAAGCATTGTAGAACCAAAAGATACACTTTTTCAAATATTTTAGAACCAATAGACACTTTTTGCAAGCGTTTTAGAACCACTAAGGACACTTACATTTGAGTAGACATGTGTTCAGTGTTATTCACAGCTCAGAGAAACGTGACCCTCTGCCTTCCTCCATCTTGAAGAGACTGTGAGGCACACCACTTCCTGGTTTTATAGTCCCTCCCACCCTGCCGAGAGCAGGGGCAGCAGAGAGAATGGGGAATTTTGTAAAAACATTAATATCTCTGTCATTTTTCATCGACGGGAAATATCCTCGGCACACGTACGGCAGAGGGGGGCTCTGAGCAAGGTGGCCTAAAATGACGGCCGTAAGTGGCGGTGTTCTCTCAGAAATCGCAGCACAGATGGCCAAAACCAGTCAAACACAGACTTTTAGTAATATAGATATATATAGATATATATAGATATATATGATCTATATGATCTATATATATGTGTATCTGTGAGTATGTGTATATATATATATAGATATATATATATATATACATATACATACTCAACTTATTTTCTCTCTCTCGTTATGATATTGTTTGCAGTGTACTATGTTTACATATTCTGTTGTCCTGCTGCAAGTAAGAATTTCATTGTTGTATCTGGGACATGACAATTAAACACTCTTGACTCAATCCTGATTACAGTTGCTCTCTGTCCGGAGTTTATACTTTTCTCCCCGTGACCTGCATGGGTTTTCTCCAGGTGCTCCAATTTCCTCCCACACTCCTAAAATATACAGGTTTGTAGGTTAATTGGCTTCTGTAATAATTGTAAATTATCCCTAGTGTCTGTGGGATAATGTTAGTGTGCGGGGGTCGCTGGTCGGCACGAACTAGGTGAGCCAAAGGGCCTGTTTCCCCGCTGTATCTCCAATCTAAACATTATGATTCAATTTACATAGAGAAATGTCCTACGTCTTAGGTTATCAACTAATGCTTTGCTACATAAATAGGCTTATTTAAACTAATGAATATATTCATCAAATTGTGAGAGCATTTTGCAAATTAGATGTAATGAAATAAAAAATATATTTTTACAGAAATGAAATTAACCAATTTGGAATGGCTATTTGGAGTCATTTTGTACAGAATGAAACCAGCAAGAGAAAGTGTGGTTCTTTTCATCCAACTACTAAAATCCAACTGTTAAAGCTGTGCTGAACTCACCACATAACTGCACAAAGAACTTAGTCCCAAAATGCACACACGAGGCACCATTAGTCCCACACTTTATATTAACTCGTCTTGTTTAGTGTTCTTCCCTTTCCACTCTGCAGCTATTTAAGGTCGTAAGGTCAGAAGGTCAGAAGCTTATAAGAAATAGTAGAATTAGGCCATTCGGCCCATCATGTCTACTCCGCCATTCAATCATGGCTGATCAATCTCTCCCGCCAAACCTCATTCTCCAATCTTCTCCCCATAACCTCTGACGCCTTTATGAAAAAAAGAACCCTTATCTAAAGTGAAATCTGCCAATACGATCAAACCCAACTCAATAGCCTTTTAACTAAAGCTTTTCAGTAATTGTAATAGAGTATTTCATTGTCATTCAAAATATCAGCAGCTTTGTTTACATTTCCAAAGCTTGCTGACAGTTGTTCACTGGTGTTTATATGACACTCAGATACTGAATTTCAGTGACAGAATGTAAATCAGCTTTAATTCCCTCGCATTTCCAGCAAGAATTTGGTCGTTCAGTCCACAAACAGGCCCTTAGACCCATCAGCTCCATACCGACCATCAGGCACCCATTTCCCACATTAATTACATTTTATTTCATATTTTCACAAACTAATTAAAAAGTCCAATAAACAATCCTTTAGTTTAAATGCATATTTAAACATAAGAACAAAAATTTTCCTCAATGTTCTTTCTTCTTTAATAAAAATTTCCACTGACTGCTTGAAACATAGCTGTAAGGTATCTCCCTACGTGCAGAGGTTCTGATTTGATGCTTATCTTGGAGTGATGTAGCAGGTTGAGTCAAGCACAGCTTACTGTGGATGTGCTAATCTCAATGATCTTTTATCAAACCCAAGCTAAAATCCTACTTGTTGGATATAAACATGGGGTTTGATATTACATCTTGGTTTTCACCATCATTGATCATTCCCATCATTGATCATTCCCATTATGCTCTTCCCATATTATACAAGCTGGAGTGTGCACCTTTAACCACGCAATATCTAGGTAAGTATACCAAGATCCCGGCCAGGAAGAGAAGGTACATGATCTTACTAAAAATGATCACACCCAAATGCACTTTCTAAATGGGGATGGGATTCAGAAATTGGAGGTGCAAAGGGACTTAGGATTGCTGGTGCAGGATTCCCAAAAGGTTGGCGGTAAAGAAGGCAAATGCAATTCCAGTATTCATTTCGAGGGGACTAGAATGTGAGCAAGGATTTGATGCAGAGGCTTTATAAGGCACTGGTGGGGACACATTTAGAATATTTTAAGCAGTTTTAGGCCCCATATCTGAGGAAGGATGCGCTGGTGTAGGAGTGGGTCCAGAGGAGGTTTATAAGAATGATCCCGGGGATGATTGGATTAACATATGAGGGGCATTTGATGACACTGGGCCTGTACTCACTTTAGAAGGATCAGGGGGATCTGGAGTGGGAGATTGCAACCTTCACGTGGTCCGCCCTGTTTCGACGAATGCAATCAACCTGGCATGCACAATCAAATTCGATCAAATAGAATAAGTTGTCCTACAACTTTAGGCAGTGCAATCCATACGCAAGAATAAGAAGAAGGGGGGTCTCATTGACACCTACCATATAATGAAAGTCCTATTGCATGTGGCCTTTCCTTATCTGGTAGGTTTCAATAAGATCTGATTTCTCCACCCCATCAGCAGTGTGTTCCAGATGATTACCCACTCTTGTTTAAAAAAACATTCTCCTCAAATCCCCTTGAAAGCTTCTCTAAACTTATGTTTTCATTTTTTAAATCTCTACAATGAGAAAAAATATATATCTACACTATTACTGCATTGTACTTTCATATATCTCTATCTCTCAGCCCCCTTCGGTTCCAGGGAACACCAATCCAGAAACAGCCTTCCCGTTTTATTACTCCAGTTGCCAAAGTTGCAGCTAATTTCTTACAGACTTATTCCTTGAAGAATCATTAATTACCCAGTACCCTCAGATACTGAAGGGTGAAAACAAGCCAATTTTTTCTCTTCGTGAAACTTCAAATCTACTTTGTGAACCTCCGGAAGCCTAATGTTCGTAGGCACAAAGAGATTTGACTATCACCCCTCAACTCCCCATCACATCACATCACGTCTCAGATGGTAGGCGGTACTTGGTGCTTCTGAGGCAACTGGTCTCTGGGAAAGAGCTTGAAGCTAGAGAATCCACCAAGTAACATTATCTCATATTGTTTATGTCTTTTCATGGTATTGGAGGCCATTCACCCCATTGTGTCCAGGCCAGGTGACGGATCAATCCTATAAATCTCTTTCTCCCACTAATTCCCTGCAATCTATTGTTTCGCACATGCTGATTGACTTGCCCCCTGTTTCTCCTGTGATTTATAGTGGTCAATTAACCATCCAAGAAACACATCTTTGGGATGTGGGAGCACCCTGAAAAAGCACAAGTCACAGAAGGAATATGCAAATTCCACACAGATATCACCAGCGATCAGGATTGAACCCAGGTTCACTGGAGTTGTGAGGCAGCAGCATCACCTGCTACACCACTGCACCAACCATGACAGTTTATCACACAACATAGGGAGCTCTCCATTGCTTCCTGATACAGAGAATGGCTATGGTGCGTTAAGGTTAGTGTAGTACATTAAATTGTTTTGAGCTTATGTTAACTTTTAACTATGTTAACTGTTTTTCTTTTCAATTTTTCTCATACATTTCAATAATTTTAATATTACAGATAATATTAATAGTCATTAAATATTTTTGAATATCAGTACAGGTAATAATAATAGCATTTGGCAATTGTGCAAGGAAAATAGCTCTGCAGCTATCTACAAGCTGTTTACAAGGAATGTAGGGATATGGATCATGTGCAGGCAGATGGGATTAGTTAATTCTGGTATTATGTTCGGCACAGACATTGTGGGCCAATGGGCCTGTTCCAGTACTGTAATTTATTATGTGCTATGTTCTATCTGACTATGTGTAGGGAATATTAATTGTGGAACGAAGGAGGCCCAATGAAGAATGAGTTCACTCAATCGAACTCATATAGTTATTTACCTAGAAATTACCTCAAAATTGATATTAATTCAACCATCAAACTCAATAACTTTTCATAACCAACATCCTAACTGACACCCTGGGTAAAGAAAAATAAAAGTAAACTGCAAGAAGCTGCTAAAGTTAATAACAATGTTTAAAAAAATTCCATTTCATAAAAAACATTGTTGATGAAATCCAATCATTGAGTGTGGACTAGGTAATTTAATATGTAATACACAATCTTATCTCTATCTGAGAAAAATACTGCTGCAATGTTTGATGTTCCCCTGCATCTCCAGCAGGTAACACATCCATTTTCCGGATTAATTTTATAAAGTTCCACATACTTTCCACAGCTGACACAGCTGTCATTGAACTTGAGAAATGGATCAAAAGGCAAAGTAATGACATGCCCATCAAGGGAATGGGATATGCTAGTCACAACAGAAAACTGTACAAAATGCCACTGCTACTTCACTGCGTGTAAGAGACTTCACCTTGCACAGCTCTCACTTAATCTGAACATATTCTCCCCAAGTATGTGGAAGATCAATGTGAACAGTAGGGAGGGGAAGGAGAAGATGTCAACAAACATGAGATCTAACGAGTGGTACAGCAAGGAGCGATTGAATGGAACAAAGTGGAGAAGAAAAGATGTCTTTAAACATTGGAGGGAGTTTTCCCCTACCTCCACCACCTGGGAATGTTGTATGCACACGATTCTTATTTTCAATGTTTATACCATCAACAATCACAATTGTTTCTGAATCACCTCATCTCTTGAATGCTCACTAACTTACTCTTCTTAAGCAAAAAAATGACTGAGATCAGATTGTGTTATTCAGTAGCAATGCTTTTCAAAGGGCAAGCTACTGAAAAACAAAATCAGTAATATTACTCCTGGTGCACCGTGAGATCAATATTCACGCACAAGAAACCCACTTTATTTATGTTTGAGTGCAGTTAATTTAATGTGTTACAGGCAGGTAGATGGACAGAGGAGCTCTGCAGACTAAAATAAGAGAAAATGGGGTGAAATTTGACCCCAACAAAACTGCATTATCTGTTGTTAGGGAATGTGCAGAGGGTTTTAGATCCACCTCAATTCAGGAAAAGCAGGTAAGTGCAAAATAATTCATTATTGGACGAGAATAAAACATTGGAAATGCTGGGGAAATTCGCCAGTGGGAGCAAAACTTAACATTTCAGATCAAAGTTCCATCGTCCATGGAGCGCAGAAGGTTAAGGGGGGACCTGATAGAGGTCTTTAAAATGATGAGAGGGATAGACAGAGTTGATGTGGACAAGCTTTTCCCTTTGAGAATAGGGAAGATTCAAACAAGAGGACATGACTTCAGAATTAAGGGACAGAAGTTTAGGGGTAATATGAGGGGGAACTTCTTTACTCAGAGAGTGGTAGCGGTGTGGAATGAGCTTCCAGTGGAAGTGGTGGAGGCAGGTTCATTGGTATCATTTAAAAATAAATGGATAGGCATATGGATGAGAAGGGAATGGAGGGTTATGGTATGAGTGCAGGCAGGTGGGACTAAGGGGAAAAAAATTTGTTCGGCACGGACTTGTAGGGCCGAGATGGCCTGTTTCCGTGCTGTAATTGTTATATGGTTATATGGTTATATGGTCAAGTCTGAATGTTTGAGCCCATTGCAATATTTTACTGCTTAATCAATTTACACATTTCTGTCCATAGTAGATACCTTCATAGATTAGAAGCATCATTACCCAGGTAAATTGGTATTGTTGTTGCTTTATTATTTTCACCTACACCAAGATACAATGAAAAACAAAATGCTAGCCTTTTTCACAAATGACGTATGGGTATTCTGGGATTCTGGCTTCAGAATGGTCTCTTGACATCCTTAATGACTTTGTGAAGGTCACACTTAGAATTCCAATGCAGGTCGGGATTATCCAGGTTGTATGTCACACACGTGGACTTCTCCCAGGAGTTGATCCCATGTTTCGTCCATGGTTTCCGCTGGGAGAAGTACATACTTACTGATGAAGCCTGTGATTGTAGCAGCATACTCAAGTAGGTTGGCCGTAGAGTCTTTGAATGTGGACCAATTAACCGACTCAAAGCTTTCACGCACGATCTCATCTGTTTCCTCAGATCAGCATTGTATGGTATAAATGGCTCCCTTGCTTCTTGTGTCGCTGAGTTGTTTGGCACTACCGAATATCTACTTGAATTACAGCATAACCCAGCGGAGGTTTGCCTTGACATTGAATTTGGATGTCGTGCTCTTATGTTCCTGTGTGCTTTTTCCAAAGGCAGGTAGTCAACACTACCCGATGAGAAGTTTAAATCATAGAGAGTCATAGTCATAGAGTGATACAGTGTGGAAACAAGCCCTTTGGCCCAACTTGCCCACATGGGCCAACATGACCCAGCTACAGTAGTCCCACCTGCCAGCATTTGGTCCATCACTGATCTAGGTGTATACTGGCCCTATCCCTGAAAGGCCTGCCTCTTTGTAGGGTACGTTGAACAATCCCTGTTCCAGGCATACACTGGCCCTATCCCCAAACAATCGCATGGGCCCCAGCTATGCCTGCCTCTTTGTAGGGTACGTTGAACAATCCCTGTTTCAGGTGTACACTAGCCTTATCCCCGAACTCTACCTCTGCTACATTGATGACTGCATTGGTGCTACCTCCTGCACCCATGCAGAACTCACTGACTTCATCAACTTCACCTCTAATCTCCACCCTGAACTCAAATTCACTTGGACCATCTCCGACATCTCCCTACCGTTTTTAGATCTCACCGACTCCATCACAGGAAACAGACTATTGACTGACATCTAATTACAAACCTACTGACTCTCATAGCTATCTTGACTACACTTATTCCCACCCTGCTTCCTGTAAAGACTCTATCCCCTACTGCCAATTCCTCCGTCTACCCCGCATCTGCACCCTGGATGAGGTGTTCCATACCAGGGCATTGGAGATGTCCTCATTCTTTAGGAAACGTGGGTTCCCCATCTCTATCTCCATAGATGAGGTTCTCACTAATGGTCTCCTCGATATCCCACAGCTCTGCTTTTACTCCCCCTCCCCCCATTCGTAACAAGGACAGAGTCCCCCTTGTCCTCACCTTCCACCCCCATTAGCCGTCTCATGCAATCCTCCAACATTTACCTCCCCCCTCGACTCCATCCAAAGACCCAAACAGTCTATCCACTAATCTCAATGATCTTTTATCAAACCCAAGCTAAAATCCTACTTGTTGGATATAAACATGGGGTTTGATATTACATCTTGGTTTTCACCATCATTGATCATTCCCATTTATGCTCTTCCCATATTATACAAGCTGCAGTGTGCACCTTTAACCACGCAATATCTAGGTAAGTATACCAAGATCCCAGCCAGGAAGAGAAGGTACATGATCTTACTGAAAATGATCACACCCAAATGCACTTTCTAAATGGGGATGGGATTCAGAAATTGGAGGTGCAAAGGGACTTAGGATTGCTGGTGCAGGATTCCCAAAAAGGTTAATGTGCAGTTTGAGTTGGCGGTAAGGAAGGCAAATGCAATTCCAGTATTCATTTCGAGGGGACTAGAATGTGAGCAAGGATTTGATGCAGAGGCTTTATAAGGCACTGGTGGGGACACATTTAGAATATTTTAAGCAGTTTTAGGCCCCATATCTGAGGAAGGATGCGCTGGTGTACGAGTGGGTCCAGAGGAGGTTTATAAGAATGATCCCGGGGATGATTGGATTAAAATATGAGGGGCATTTGATGACACTGGGCCTGTACTCACTTTAGAAGGGTCAGGGGGATCTGGGGTGGGAGATTGCAACCTTCACGTGGTCCGCCCTGTTTCGACGAATGCAATCAATCTGGCATGCACAATCAAATTCGATCAAATGGAACAAATTGTCCTACAACTTTAGGCAGTGCACTCCATACGCAAGAATAAGAAGAAGGGGGGTCTCATTGACACCTACCATATAATGAAAGTCCTATTGCATGTGGCCTTTCCTTATCTGGTAGGTTTCAATAAGATCTGATTTCTCCACCCCATCAGCAGTGTGTTCCAGATGATTACCCACTCTTGTTTAAAAAAACATTCTCCTCAAATCCCCTTGAAAGCTTCTCTAAACGTATGTTTTCATTTTTTAAATCTCTACAATGAGAAAAAATATATATCTACACTATTACTGCATTGTACTTTCATATATCTCTATCTCTCAGCCCCCTTCGGTTCCAGGGAACACCAATCCAGAAACAGCCTTCCCGTTTTATTACTCCAGTTGCCAAAGTTGCAGCTAATTTCTTACAGACTTATTCCTTGAAGAATCATTTATTACCCAGTACCCTCAGATACTGAAGGGTGAAAACAAGCCAATTTTTTCTCTTCGTGAAACTTCAAATCTACTTTGTGAACCTCCGGAAGCCTAATGTTCGTAGGCACAAAGAGATTTGACTATCACCCCTCAACTCCCCATCACATCACATCAGGTCTCAGATGGTAGACGGTACTTGGTGCTTCTGAGGCAACTGGTCTCTGGGAAAGAGCTTGAAGCTAGAGAATCCACCAAGTAACATTATCTCGTATCGTTTATGTCTTTTCATGGTATTGGAGGCCATTCACCCCATTGTGTCCAGGCCAGGTGACGGATCAATCCTATAAATCTCTTTCTCCCACTAATTCCCTGCAATCTATTGTTTCTCACATGCTGATTGACTTGCCCCCTGTTTCTCCTGTGATTTATAGTGGTCAATTAACCATCCAAGAAACACATCTTTGGGATGTGGGAGCACCCTGAAAAAGCACAAGTCACAGAAAGAATATGCAAATTCCACACAAGATATCACCAGAGATCAGGATTGAACCCAGGTTCACTGGAGTTGTGAGGCAGCAGCATCACCTGCTACACCACTGCACCAACCATGACAGTTTATCACACAACATAGGGAGCTCTCCATTGCTTCCTGATACAGAGAATGGCTATGGTGCGTTAAGGTTAGTGTAGTACATTAAATTGTTTTGAGCTTATGTTAACTTTTTAACTGTTTTTCTTTTCAATTTTTCTCAAACATTTCAATAATTTTAATATTACAGATAATATTAATAGTCATGAACTATTTTTGAATATCAGTAATAATAATAGCATTTGGCAATTATGCAAGGAAAATAGCTCTGCAGCTATCTACAAGCTGTTTACAAGGAATGTAGGGATATGGATCATGTGCAGGCAGAAGGGATTAGTTAATTCTGGTATTATGTTCGGCACAGACATTGTGGGCCGATGGGCCTGTTCCAGTACTGTAATTTATTATGTGCTATGTTCTATCTGACTATGTGTAGGGAATATTCATTGTGGAACGAAGGAGGCCCAATGAAGAATGAGTTCACTCAATTGAACTCATATAGTTATTTACCTAGAAATTACCTCAAAATTGATATTAATTCAACCATCAAACTCAATAACTTTTCACAACCAACATCCTAACTGACACCCTGGGTAAAGAAAAATAAAAGCAAACTGCAAGAAGCTGCTAAAGTTAATAACAATGTTTAAAAAAATTCCATTTCATAATAAACATTGTTGATGAAATCCAATCATTGAGTGTGGACTAGGTAATTTAATATGTAATGCACAATCTTATCTCTATCTGAGAAAAATACTGCTGCAATGTTTGATGTTCCCCTGCATTTCCAGCAGGTAACACATCCATTTTCCGGATTAATTTTATAAAGTTCCACATACTTTCCACAGCTGACACAGCTGTCATTGAACTTGAGAAATGGATCAAAAGGCAAAGTAATGACATGCCCATCAAGGGAATGGGATATGCTAATCACAACAGAAAACTGTACAAAAATGCCACTGCTACTTCACTGCGTGTAAGAGACTTCACCTTGCACAGCTCTCACTTAATCTGAACATATTCTCCCCAAGTATGTGGAAGATCAATGTGAACAGTAGGGAGGGGAAGGAGAAGATGTCAACAAACATGAGATCTAACGAGTGGTACAGCAAGGAGCGATTGAATGGAACAAAGTGTGGAAGAAAAGATGTCTTTAAACATTGGAGGGAGTTTTCCCCTACCTCCATCACCTGGGAATGTTGTATGCACACGATTCTTATTTCAATGTTTATACCATCTACAATCACAATTGTTTCTGAATCACCTCATCTCTTGAATGCTCACTAACTTACTCTTCTCAAGCAAAAAAATGACTGAGATCAGATTGTGTTATTCAGTAGCAATGCTTTTCAAAGGGCAAGCTACTGAAAAACAAAATCAGTAATATTACTCCTGGTGCACCGTGAGATCAACATTCACACACAAGAAACACACTTTATTTATGTTTGAGTGCAGTTAATTTAATGTGTTACAGGCAGGTAGATGGACAGAGGAGCTCTGCAGACTAAAATAAGAGAAAATGGGGTGAAATTTGACCCCAACAAAACTGCATTATCTGTTGTTAGGGAATGTGCAGAGGGTTTTAGATCCACCTCAATTCAGGAAAAGCAGGTAAGTGCAAAATAATTCATTATTGGACGAGAATAAAACATTGGAAATGCTGGGGAAATTCGGCAGATCAGGTCGCCTCTGTGGGAGAGAAACAGTTAACATTTCAGAACAAAGTTCCATCGTCAAGTGTGAATGTTTAAGCCCATTGCAATATTTTACTGCTTAATCAATTTACACATTTCTGTCCATAGTAGATACCTTCATAGATTAGAAGCATCATTACCCAGGTAAATTGGTATTGTTGGTGCTTTATTATTTTCATCTGCACCAAGATACAATGAAAAACAAAATGCTAGCCTTTTTCACAAATGACGTATGGTTATTCTGGGATTCTGGCTTCAGAATGGTCTCTTGACATCATTAATGGCTTTGTGAAGGTCACACTTAGAATTCCAATGCAGGTCGGGATTATCCAGGTTGTATGTCACACACGTGGACTTCTCCCAGGAGTGGATCCCATGTTTCGTCCATGGTTTCCGCTGGGAGAAGTACATACTTACTGATGAAGCCTGTGATTGTAGCAGCATACTCAAGTAGGTTGGCCGTAGAGTCTTTGAATGTGGACCAATTAACCGACTCAAAGCTTTCACGCACGATCTCCTCTGTTTCCTCAGATCAGCATTGTATGGTATAAATGGCTCCCTTGCTTCTTGTGTCGCTGAGTTGTTTGACACTACCGAATATCTACTTGAATTACAGCATAACCCAGCGGAGGTTTGCCTTGACATTGAAGTTGGATGTCGTGCTCTTATGTTCCTGTGTGCTTTTTCCAAAGGCAGGTAGTCAACACTACCCGATGAGAAGTTTAAATCATAGAGAGTCATAGTCACAGAGTGATACAGTGTGGAAACAAGCCCGTTGGCCCAACTTGCCCACATGGGCCAACATGACCCAGCTACAGTAGTCCCACCTGCCAGCATTTGGTCCATCCCTGATCTAGGTGTATACTGGCCCTATCCCCGAAAGGCCTGCCTCTTTGTAGGGTACGTCAAGCAATCCCTGTTCCAGGCGTACACTGGCCCTATCCCCAAACAATTGCATGGGTCCCAGCTATGCCTGCCTCTTTGTAGGGTACGTTGAACAATCCCTGTTTCAGGCGTACACAAGCCCTATCCCCGAACTCTACCTCTGCTACATTGATGACTGCATCGGTGCTGCCTCCTGCACCCATGCAGAACTGACTGACTTCATCAACTCCACCTCTAATCTCCACCCTGAACTCAAATTCACTTGGACCATCTCCGACATCTCCCTACCGTTTCTAGATCTCACCGACTCCATCACAGGAAACAGACTATTGACTGACATCTATTACAAACCTACTGACTCTCATAGCTATCTTGACTACACTTATTCCCACCCTGCTTCCTGTAAAGACTCTATCCCCTACTCCCAATTCCTCCCTCTACCCCGCATCTGCACCCTGGATGAGGTGTTCCATACCAGGGCATTGGAGAACCTCATTGTTTAGGAAACGTGGGTTCCCCATCTCCATCTCCATAGATGAGGTTCTCACTAATGGTCTCCTCGATATCCCACAGCTCTGCTCTTACTCCCCCTCCCCCCATTCGTAACAAGGACAGAGTCCCCCTTGTCCTCACCTTCCACCCCCATTAGCCGTCTATGCAGTATGTAATCCTCCATCATTTTCACCACCTCCAACGGGATCCCACGACTGGTCACATCTTCTCATCTCCACCCCTTTCTACTTTCCGCAGAAACAGTTCCCTCCAAAACTCGTTGGTCAACTCGTCCCATCTCATTCAAACCAACCCCTCCTCTGGTACTTTCCCTTGCAACCGCAGGAGATGCAACACCTGTCCCTTTACCTCCCCCCTCTACTCCATCCAAAGACCCAAACAGTCTATCCAGGTGAGGCAGAGGTTCACTTGCACCTCCTCCAACCTCATCTACTGTATCCACTGTTCCAGGTGTCAACTTCCCTACATCGGCGAGACCAAGCGCAGGCTCGGCGATCGTTTCACTTAACACCTCCGCTCAGTCCGTCTTAACCTACCTGATCTCCCGGTGGCTCAGCACTTCAACTACCCCTTCCATTCCCAATCTGACCTTTCTGTCCTGGGCCTGCTCCATTGTCAGAGTGAGGTCCAGCGCAAATTGGAGGAACAGCACCTCATATTTTGCTTGGGTAGTTTACACCCCAGCGGTATGAACATTGACTTCTCTAACTTCAGATAGCCCTTGCTTTCCCTCTCCATCCCCTCCCCCTTTCCAGTTCTCCCACTAGTCTTAAGCCCCTGTCCCTCTTACGTGGCCTAATTACGCGTTGAGGCGCACGGGTATCATGGGACCGCAATATACGCCTGCGCACGTATGCGCTCGGAGGCGCACGATGATTATGTTTCCCTACACAATCCCGGAGCGCCGCGCGATACTGCGCACAACTCCATACCCCTCGCCGCTTCTCCATGACACCGTCCCGCGCGGCCCACATAATACCCGTGCACCTCAACGCGATAACGAGGTTGCGTAATTCGTGTGCCAAGGACACGTAAGTGGGACAGGGGCTTTACTGTCTCCGCTACATTCTATCTTTGTCCCGCCCCCTCCACAGACATCAGTCTGAAGAAGGGTCTCCACCCGAAGCGTCATCCATTTCTTCTCTCCAGAGATGCTGTCTCACCAGCTGAGTTACTCCCTTCAAACCTGTCCTATCCATGTACCTGTCTTTGTTCTCTTTTACTTCACAGAAAGGTGAATTCACAGAACAATTGTTATAATCAGATTTACTTAGTTCAACGGGTACAACTAATCTTCTGATAATGTAACAAAATAAAGGGCTAGTACCATGATTTTCCCCACATCAGTGGATTGTCCCATTTGACTTTAACAGATTTTCCAAAATAACCCAAAGAATTTTCACCACCTTCACCTTTGTGTGCACTGGCACCACTTCTTAGCTGCTCTCTCACTACCTTCATGTCTCTGAAGGAGACGTTTATGCTTCCCTCGATCTGACCTTTTAATTCAACTTTCACAGACAAACGCAGATCAAAGGACTTCACAGCTGAGAGAGATATAAGAGTTTTAATGTGTAGGAAAGAACTGCGGATGCTGGTTTAAACCGATGATAAACACAAAAAGCAGGAGTAACTCAGCGGGACAGGCAGCATCTCTGGAGAGAAGGAATGGGTGATGTTTCGGGTCGAGACCCTACCTCTGAGGATGGTTCACAAAAAACATATTTTATTTGGCACATACAATAAAAGATACTGATATTTTTAGCCATTGTATAAAGACTGAAATGCCATAATTCTCACTGCCCCCCATACTGCCACAGTGTCCCTGCTACAAGCGCAGTCTCTTTCCTAATGTTGTGTGGTCTCCTTTTTGCCACACAGCTGCTGCTTTTTGATAGACACTAAATTCTGGAGTAACTCAGCGGGATAGGCAGCATCCCTGGAGAGAAGGAATGGGTGATGTTTCAGGTCAAGACCCTTCTTCAAACTAGTTCAGGAGAGAGGGAGACATAGAGATGTGGAAGGGCAAGGTGTGAAAACAAGAGATCAAAGTGGATGAAGTTCAAGGAGGGTAGAATGGATCATTGTTAGCTGAGGGGAAGGTGACAAGGCATACATTCAGTAACATTGTTAAAATCAGGAGGACAGTGAAACTAGTCGGAGAACTAGGATGGGGAGGGATGGGGAAAGAGGGAAAGCAAGGGTTACTTGAAGTTAGAGAAGTCAATATTCTGGGTTGATACCGCTGGGTTGTAAGCTGCCCAAGTCACGATGGCTGTATTTGATGCTGGCTTGTTGCTATCTCACTGTTCCAGCCACTGCCCACTCCCTGCACTAGTCGCAGCCCCCACACTGGTCCACATGCCTCGTCTCTATTGCTCCTTTCCATCTTGTCGGACATTGCCCCCGGTATTATATCCTGAATTACACAGTGAGAGGCCTGTGCCCAACAATATTGCTTCTTAGGACTAGAGTGACAGATCTATACCTATCAACACAGTACCCCAGTATTATCCAATGGCACATCTGCGTTCATCACTACTGCATTTCGGTCTTACAGTGATAAAGTATTCCTATCAGCGCAGTATTTTACAGAGACAGACCTGTGCCTAACAACACAAATGTTGTACCCAATATTGCAGTGACAGACTTGTGCTCCCAGTAGCGTATGATGGTGTTACACAGTCACCGACCCTGTGCCCACCAGAACTTACCCGAGTGATATATAATAATTGACTCTTGTGCACTAAAGTTTAGATCATAAAACATAGGGGCAGAATGAAATTCCTCATCATCACCATCTGATGGTGTGTCCTTTTATTCTGAAATAAGCCCCTACCTTTTCACCCCTCCAAAACTCCACTCCCCCCTTATTATTCCCTCCGTTCCCCTGAACGACATTCCTTCAGTTTCTCACTACCTCTCTTCAACCCCCTCCTCCATTAAAGGTCTGTTAAATAGCTCCACATTTCTCAACTATGTATCTCTCTTGGGCTCACATCTGTTTCTATCTCCAGCCTTTGTCCAACAATCTGCCTACCAGGGAACACCCTAGCCTGACATCATCAGTGGTGCAGCAGTTGCTGCCTTAGTGCCAGAGTCCCTGGTTCAATCCTTACTACGGATGCTGGCTGTACGGAGTTTGTGCATTCTCCCCGTGACCACATGTGTTTCCTCCGGGTGCTCCGTTTATCGTCCACATTCCAAAGATGTACAGGTTCATAGGTTAAATGGCTTCAATAAAATTGTTAATTGTCCCTAGTGTGTACGTTAGTGTTAGTGTAGGGGATGATTGCTGGTCGGTGCGGATTCAGTGGGCCGAAGGACCCGTTTCCTTGCTGTATCTCTAAAGTCTAAAATCTAAAGACTATCTACACTTGGCTGCCATGGCTCGGCTACCAGCATAATCAAGGACAAGATCACCCAGTCTCTTGCTCGTCTCTCCTCTTCCATCAATGAAAACGTAGAGAAGTTTGAAAATGCAGACCTCTAGCTTCAGGGACAATTTCTTCCCAGCTGTTATCAGCAACTGGACCCCCGTCCTCTCACCAGCTGGAGTTTGGTCCTGACCTCTCAACTACCTCTTTGGAGACCTTTGAACTATCTTTAATCAGTCTTTATCTTGTACTAAATGTTGTACTCTTTATCCTTTATCTATACACTGTAGTCAGCTTGATTGTATAGTTTTTCCTTTGGCTGGATAGCACGCAACAAAATGTTTTTCACTGTACATCGGTACATGTCATAATAACAAACTTAGCTAAGCCAAATGTCCCACACATTAAATTACTCTGAAAATCTATGACTCATAGCAAGTCACCATCCTCATCGTCACAAGTTCACAAGTTATAGGAGTAGAATTAGGTCATTTGTAGCACCATTTAGCAGGCGGCCATTTTGTAGCACCTTAAATACAAGGAATAGGATTTGCTTTGATTTTTAATAGGATTGTTTATTATATATTTGTCCTATATGTTCTACTTTTTAGAAGATTTGTATATTTCTGTAAAGGAGAGTAATTTGTGTATCTTTCTTCTCCTTTATAGTTTTCACTCGTTTTTCAATATTAAGAATGACAGCACTGGAAAATTATTAAACTTAAGAGCAGAGATGCTAACCTCCTGACTCGCGTCTGATTATTGAATCGAGTTTGGCTGGCTGTCAATCTACGTCCTACTGTTAACTCAATCACGTAGGGAGGACAGTTCACTCCATGTGGTCTCATCAGGGCCCTGTAAAACTGCAGTAGGACCTCCTTGTTCCTATATTCAAATCCTCTCACTAAAAATGCGAACATGCCATTTGCTTTCTTCACTCGCTTCTGTATCTGCATGGTTACTTTCAGTGACTGATGTACAAGGACACCCAGGTCTCATTGCACCGTCCCATTTCCTAATCTGATACCGTTCAGATAATAATCTGCCTTCTTGTTCTTGCCACCAGTGGATATCCTCACATTTATCCACATTATACTGCATCTGCCCACTCACCCAACCTATCCGAGTCACTCTTCAACCTCATAGCATCTACCTCACAGCTTACACTGCTACCCAGCTTTGTGTCACCCGCAAACTTGGAGATGTTACATTTAATTCCCTCGTCTAAATCATTAATATATATAGTAAATAACTGGGGTCCCAGCACTGAGCCTTGCGGCACCCCACTAGTCACTACCTGCCATTCTGAAAAAGGACCCGTTAATTCCTACTCTTTGCTTTCTGTCTGCCAAACAGTTGACTATCCATGTCAAAACCCTACCCCCAATACCATATGCTCCAATTTTGCACATTAATTTCTTGTGTGGGGCCTTGTCAAAGGCAATAGACAATAGACAATAGGTGCAGGAGTAGGCCATTCGGCCCTTCGAGCCAGCACTGCCATTCATAGTGATCATGGCTGATCATCCCCAATCAGTACCCCATTCCTGCCTTCACCCCATATGCCCTGACTCCGCTATTTTTAAGAGCCCTATCTAGCTTTCTCTTGAAAGCATCCAGAGAACCTGCCTCCACTGCCCTCTGAGGCAGACAATTCCACAGACTCACCACTCTTTGTGAGAAAAAGTGTTTCCTCGTCTCCGTTCTAAATGGCTTACTCTTTATTCTTAAACTGTGGCACCTGGTTCTGGACTCCCCCAACATCGGGAACATGTTTCCTGCCTCTAGCATGTCCAAACCTTTAACAATCTTATATGTTCCAATAGGATTCCCTCTCATCCTTCTAAACTCCAGAGTGTTAAAGCCCAGCTGCTCCATTCTCTCAGCATATGACAGTCGC
This sequence comes from Leucoraja erinaceus, assembly GCF_028641065.1. Classification (NCBI taxonomy): domain Eukaryota; kingdom Metazoa; phylum Chordata; class Chondrichthyes; order Rajiformes; family Rajidae; genus Leucoraja; species Leucoraja erinaceus. The sequence goes on along the minus strand of NC_073377.1, from coordinate 126,045,245 downwards.
GCCATCCCGGGAATTAACCTTGAATTAACCAGAGGCTTTTTGAAAGTCCAGATACACCACATCCACATGGTCTCCCTTATCCGTACTACTTGTTACATCCTCAAAAATTTCCAGAAGATTAGTCATGCATGGTTTCCCCTTCATAAATTCATGCTGACTTTGACCCATCCTGTCAATGCTTTCCAAATGCGCTGCATTTACATCTTTAATAATCAACTCAAGCATCTTCCCCACTACTGATGTATGGATAACTGGTCTAAAATTCCCAGTTTTCTCTCTCCCTCCTTTCTTAAAAATTGGGGTTACATTAGCTATCCTATAGATATGGGGCCCAAATGTGCTCACACTACACCAAATTCAGCCTGACCAACGCCTTGATCTTTACCACCTGCACTTAAAAACATGGTTACATTACTCCCATCCTCAGGAGATTACAAACACATTTGCCTTCATTAATTTAACACTAAGATCCAGCCAGTCATTCACCTGTTATGGCTTCACTTACTCTGCCAACACAGAGTTATCCCCGAAGAATCTCTCTTTGGCTCTCCCTCATTCACATCCACCTTGATAATGTCAACCAGAAGGCATTTAATATGATCATACACAATGCCCAATTAGCAAAAGCAAAAGCATGTAATATTGGGATTAATCTACTCCCATGGGTTGGTAATTGGTTGTGGCAACAAAGGAGATTAACAAGAAGTAATTTCCATCTTCAATTTTGCCATCTGTCACTTGCTGCATTAAAAATGATCAAAAATTAAATAAATTAAAAATATATATAATTAGCAATATAATTTATTAAAAAAAATAAAAAGCTCTTAAAGCACTTTAAAATAATTAAATCCATTGGATCAAACATGGGTATGTGAAGCCACAATAGGTGAATGACTAAAACATTGGTATTTTACTTTATCTTTCCTTTCTTTCCAAATAATCCTGCAATGAACAATGAAATTAGTTGGATCCTATTCCAGGTGCAACTTCTGACATTAAAAATTATTGGGTTCATGGAATAGGGAACTTGAACACTCACTGAACCTTTTTTTTCTCATTAATTATGTGAGATTCAAAAATCACAAATGCTCTTGAGACAAATTCAGACAAAGAAGGGTTTTTATTAATTTCGTATTCTGCAGAATAGGTGCCTCTCCTCTGATGTCCCCTAGAGGCACAAGGAAGATGGAGATGCTTTCTATCTTTATACCTTTCTTCACTATGGTCACTACCTCATGTCTCCCCATCGAGTTTCGTCCAATCATAACATAAAGCCCACATTCCCACGAGAATGTCCAGGAAGGTCTCGGACCATCTCCTGACGTCAAAGACTCCCAAGGCTTCTGCTGAAGTTTCTATCTGTTTGCTACTTTTTATCTAGAATTTCTCTCTGTTCTGTATATTGTTACTTTATTCTACCAGCAGTCTGGCTTCTGCTGATAAGCTAATTTCTTTCTAAGTTATATTTTTCAGAGTTCTGGTATAAATCAACCATCCCTATTAACCCTTTTCTCACAATTATATTGTTTACAGTGTGCTATGTTTACATATTCTGATGTGCCGCTGCAAGTAAGAATGTCATTGTTCTATCTGTGACATATGACAATGAAACACTCTTGACTCTTGACTTGAAAACATACACTAAAATAGGCCATCAATGCAAGTTACATATGTAGGTATAAGGGAATGGGTTTTTTTCACTCTTTCTCATTTGTGGGTTTGGAGATGGAAGTGGACAACATGCATTCCAACAGAAGATGGAATGGTAGCATCCAGAGCAAGATTCACTGCGTGAGTTTTCCTCCATCTGTTCAAAGCTTTCTTGAGAATCTGAGGCAGCACAGTGGTGCAGCTGATAGAGCTGCTGCCTCACAGAGCCAGGTTCAATCTGGACCTCGGGTGCTGTCTGTGTGGAGTTTGCACGTTCTCCCTGGGACAACATGGGTTTCTTCCGTGTGCTCCGCTTTCCTCCAATATTCACTGGACATGTGGGTTTGGAGGTTAAATGGCTTCTGCAAATTCCCCCTAGTGTGTCAGGAGCGGATGAAAATGTGGGATAACTTTGAACGAAAGTGAATGGGTGATCAATGGTTGACGTGGACTCAGTGAGCAGAATCTCTGAACTGTATTCCGTTTGCCTACAGTTTGCAGGTTTGGACTTGGAAGCGGGCGCCATGTATCCCAGCAGATGTTGGGTGGTAGCATCCAGGGCAAGATCCAGCACAGAAGATATCCTCCAACTTTTCAGAGCTATCTTGAGAAGCTGCCTGGAATTCACCATTCTCCTTTAAAATTTGTACCGCAAATGAAACATAGATGTTGGTACAGATACGATGCAGATTTGCCGGATTATAATAATATGAATAATTTATGTTTGCAAGGACCCTCTAATGTAACAAAATATCCCAAGGAACACCACACAAAAATGTTAACAAACAAACTTTAACCCTAAGTTGAACAATGGATGTTATATTTGAGGATCATAAACTAGAGTGAAGAGATAAAAACCATGAAGCAGAAAAAGAAGGAAAGAGGCAGAGAGAGGTTTAAGGATGGCATTGCAGGGTTTAAGGGGGTGGCAGCTTAAACTACAAGCATAGAAGACAGAGGAATTAAATTTGGAGATGCACAAGGTGTTGGAGTACAGTTATATCTACTGGTTCTAGTGCTACAATGATACAATGGCACTTTATTTGTCACGAACCAGGGTACAGTGAAATTCATTTTCGTATACAGTATCACAATACATAAACTCTTAGATACATCTTAGATAAGTATCTCAGATACACTACAAGTGTATAGCAATAGTTCACTGAGCGGATACTGAGTTCGATGATCAGCCATGATCATATTGAATGGCGGTGCAGGCTGGAAGGGCCGAATGGCCTACTCCTGCACCTAATTTCTATGTTTCTATTTCTATGTTTCTATGAGAGAGTATACAAAGTCGCCAGTTTGGTGCCATTTTGAAGTCCCAGGTTGTAAATGCAGGGTTCCTGACCTGACCATGAAGGCTCATTGTCCGGGCGATGTGGCAGGGTTGGCCTGGTGAGCGTAGCCATGGTGTCCTCCGTGGATCCCCGGTCCGTGGTGGGCCAGCTGGACCTTCCTTTGGCGATCCTCTGTCCGCAGTGGGTGGGTCTTCTGTCTGCAGCAGAGGAGTCCTCGGTCCGTGGCGGATGAGCCGGGCCTGCTGGTGGACATCGCCACGACTTGCCAGGATACTCCCTGGAGGATACTGAAGGAGATTACAGTGATAGGGAGAGGCAATGCCATTGGGAGACTTTGAAAACAAGATAACAAGTTCAAAATTGCTGTGCTGTTTAAAGGGAGTCAACATAGGTCGGAGAGAAGTGGTGGATGTATGAGATCTATTCCAAGTTGGGACATGAGCAGAGAAGTTTTAGATGATCTTAACTTTACAATGGGTAGATTGAGAGGCTACTGATTGGACTAGTCTACCCACAGGTATGAGATGGCACAAAGTGCTGGAGTAACTCAGTGGGTCGAGCAGCATCTCTGGAGAACATGATTAGGATCGGGACCTTTCTTCAGAAGGGTCACCTAACCATGTTCTCCAGAGTTGCTGCCTGACCTGCTGGGTTACTCCAGAACTTTGTGTCTTTTTTTTGTAAACCAGCATCTGCATTTCTTTGTTTCTACAGGTATGAGATGAGGTTGGGATGCTGTAATGCATAGTTACTGAGGTACAAACACCTTGATTGATACAAATACACCTATTGATGCTCCTGAACACATCATCAGTGATGTAACCTGGGGTCATTGGGTGTTTCGGGTCTTTCAACATCAGACACCCTCACCCAGGCGACCCAGCCGTGGTTGATCAGACCGCGACTTGTGTTCAGGTGGCATTCGCTCCTCCCCATGGACCTTCTCACCTGATCCAGAGCCATCTCGAGACCTTCTCTGCTGCCTCTGTGGTGTTCTTGATGGCCCTTCTCCTCGCCATTCCATTAATGCCCAGTGCACTCAAGGCTTTGTAGAGCGATTGCCCTGCAAAACCTCTGCAGCCAACCTCGATGGGCATACACCTTGCCTTCCAGCCCTGCTTACGGCAGTCTATGACCAGCTCTTCATACTTGGCCATCTTCCTCTCGTGAGCCTCCTCCAGATGGTCCTCCCACGGCACTGTCAGTTCCAACAAGACAATGTTTTTGGTTGCCTCTGAGACCAGGAGGATATCTGGCCTCAGGGTGGTCGTGGCAATGTGCTGTGGGAACTTCAGCTGTTTCACCAGGTCTACGGAAAGCTGCCAGTCCTGCGCAGACGCCAGGATTCCTGACGGATTCCTGGCTGCTGTGGTTCTTGGCAGCTGCACTCCGGCCTTCACGAAGGTGATCATCTGGGTGGTGGGGCGTGCTCGTCTGCAACTGCTGATTCCCATGCTAATGGCTTCTGCAATGGGTTTGAGAACCTGGTCGTGACGCCAGATGTACCGGCCCTGCCCAAGAGCCTTTGGGCAACAGCTCAGGATGTGTTCCAAAGTCCCCTTGCTTGAGCATAGCGGGCAATCTGGAGATTCCGCTTTGCCCCAGATGAAGAGGTTCGATGGGCTGGGCAGGAGATCATACACTGCCTGGACCAGGAACTTGGTGCGCTGTGGCTCAGCCTGCCAGAGCTCAGTCCATGTGACTTTTCGGTCCATGGCCTGCTCCCACCTTGTCCAGGCTCCCTGCTGCCTCAATCCAACTGCTCTGGTACACCTCTCCTCCTCCACCACTGCCCTAACTTGGCCTGAGTGCCAATGCAGATACATAGTCCAAACGTGTTCAACAGTTGCGGGTTACCAGAAAGGTTCCGGCTCCCAAATCATCACCTATCCATTCCCTCCACAGATGCTGCCTGGCCCACTGGGTTTTTCTCAGGTTACAAGAAGTCTGGTTCAGCCTCAGCCATTTGGCTGGATGGAGGGTGTGGTTAGTGGTTCGAGTATTGAATTCATGAGGGAAACCAAAGACAAGGGTTTTGGAATTCCCTCAGTTTACTTGGACAAAACTTTCAGCATGAGATGTCAAACAACCTAACAAATGAGAAAACAATAGAGGGGTCAAGCCTGGAGATGAGATTGATCTGGGTGTCATCAGCCTACCAGTGGTAACTACTGAGATATTTGGGGAATCAGGGACAGATTCATAACAGGCATACAAGCAGAGGAAGTGAAGCCACTGCATGTAATTCCCTGGCCAACTTTTAGATGACCAAATAATTGAAGGTAGATTGTATGAATTTTATTTATAATCTCCTGAGTTGAAACAATGTGGGATAATGACTTTGATTGATAAAAAGGACCAAATATCAGAGATAGAGAGAAGTGATTTCTCCTGCTAGAAATTAAGTGTAACAAAGCATAGTCTTCAAATTAAATCGTCGACACTCAGGTGCAAAATTAAGAAGCGTTTTTTTATTTTACATTGAGAGTGGTGGAACTTGGAATCCCCTCTTCCAAAATTCCCTGGATGCTGTGTCAATTTTCAAGATTGAGATCGACAGAATATTTTATTGGCCTGAGGGACTGCGTCAAAGGAATCGAGGAGAGGTAAACAGACCCAGTTCTGTGAGCAATACAGTTAAAATTGTCCCATCTTGCTTCACATAATCTTGGGATGCCTTTTCACCAGGATCTGAGTTAAATAATATATGAGCTGCCTAGGATTAGATGAGACAATGTTTTTAAAGTTCTCTCTGTTGTTATGCATGCAGCTCTGAGGAATAATATGCAAAATTTGACAGTGTTTGTATAATTGATATTCTACTTTGTAATTTTGCAGTTACCAACAGTTCCAGAAACTTACATTTGCAAATCAGATTTAAAATTTTGACCTCAGTATTATAAAATGTACAATTAGCAGGTAAAAACTACCAGCTGCATTGGAAATGTCTCCAAGCAATCATTTTGGAGGACATTGTGGTTATTACTGTCCCTTAGGTCATCCCTCACTTTCGCTGGTAATAAGCATGTTATGTGCAGCATTGAATATCAATTTATGGGGTTTTCTTCCATTGACTTTGCCAGAATGTCACATCATTGTTTTAAGATCTACATGCTGATGGGGCTATTCTATGTGTTGTGCTCCAACAGCATTCTTCTGTGCCAATCCTTACAAACCCTTTATACAAAATCAATGGGATGATTTCCTCACATTGCAATTTGGTTGGCAAGCATCATTCAATAAGAGCACTTGCCAAAAATTACACATCATTATTTAACCTTAGTAGTTGAATTGTGACTTACCATGTCTCTCATGACCAATATGCTCTCTGGGAAGGTGATAGTGTAATATTAGAAAATTATCATTTTTATTGCCATTTATAAGGCACATTCAAGACAGCGAGTTATTATGTATTAATATCTGTGTGCAAGTGCAACATTTTATTAGTACTGCATTGGATTTTTGAGTCAAAACTGCATTATAATCAAACTCTGTTTCAAAAACTTCACATTGGACTTTAAGTTTAATATTAAATTAAAATATTAAAAATCTGGACATTGAAAAATGTGGTATGGAAAACCAATGAGAACAGAAGCTGCAGTGCAAAGGTCATTGCCATATACCTGAAAAAGGTGATTGGATTAATGAATACAACTCTCACTTGGAATTAATAAAACTGCAACCCATGCAATATTAATTTTACTGGCTGATATATTAAAGCATTGGTTCAGAGATAATGGAGTCAAATTAGGAATCGAGCCAAAAGTAGGCACTGTGAGGAAAATAAAGCTACAAAGCTAAGGGACAACAGCTTAAACTATAGGTAGACAAAAATGCAGGAGAAACTCAGCGGTGAGGCATTATCTATGGAGTGAAGGAATAGGTGACGTTTCGGGTCGAGACACTTCTTCAGACTGCTCAGTGTTTCACCTTTTCCTTCGATCCATAGATGATGCCTCACCCGCTGAGCTCCTCCGGCATTTTTGTCTACCTTCGATTTTTCCAGCATCTGCAGTTCTTTCTTAAACAGCTTAAACCATGGTTAATTTTCACAATGCAGATGGTGTTCTGAATTTGTTAATGTGATTGAAATATATTTTTCAGAGAAAGCTTGAAGCTATCTGAAGTTACACTTTTAATTCTGTCATGTATAGTCTTTCAGCTGACTGCATAGCATGCAGAAAAAAGCTTTTCACTGTTCTTTGGTACACATGAAAAATAAACACTGGCAAATTTCTACATCATGAGAAATATTTTTCAGTGCTATGATATGATATGCCATTTATTGTCACTATACATGTACAGTGAAACTGAAAGCTGCTCGTACTCAGTGCATACATACAATTTAGCACAAAAAACAAGAAACAGAAAAACAAAAACAGAAGGGAGAAGGGGGGGAATAGGTGCACAATTCTGCGGCGCTACATACATATATACATATATACAGATATACAGATGGAAGTCCGGGTGTTGGGCAGTGAAGTCAGTGCATGTGTGAATTTGAATTAATAGTAGTTATAATTCTCGGAAAGCAACTATTTCTGAGTCTATTTGTCCTGGATTTGATGCACCTATTGCGCCTTCCAGAGGGCAGCAGGTCGAACAGTCCACTCTATGGAATAGAGTGTTGGAATGGGACGAACTAGATTGTTCTTTAAGAAGCCACCATCGATTGGATAAGATGATTGGTTTCCCACTTCTCTCATTGTGCCATAAGGATTCTTTGACTCTTTTAACATAGTCACCTGTCAATTAGAGTCATAGAGTCATAGAGTGATACAGTGTGGAAACAGACCCTTCAATCCAACTTGTCCACACCGGCCTAAAATGTCCCAGCTACACTAGTCCCATTTGCCTGGGCTTGGTCCATATCCCATCAAACCTGTCCTATCCATGTACCTGTCTAACTGTTTCTTAAATGATGGGATAGTCCCAGCCTCAACAACCTCCTCTGGCAGCTTGTTCCATACACCCACCACCCTTTGTGCAAAAAAGCTATCCCTCGGATTCCTGTTAAATCTTTTCCCCTTCACCTTAAACCTATGTCTTCTGGTCCTCGATTCTCCTACTCTGGGCAAGAAACTCTGTGCATCTACCTGATCTATTCCTCTCATGATTTTGTACACCTCCATAAGATCACCCCTCATCCTTCTACTTTCCAAGATATAGAGACCCAGCCTATTCAACCTCTCCCTGTAGCTCACACTCTAGTCCTGCCAACATTGTCTTATACAACTGCAACATGATCTCCCAACTTCTATACTCAATACTCTGACTGATAAAGGCCAAAGTGCCAAAAGCCTTTATGACTACATTATCCACCTGCGACTCGACCCTCAAAGAACCATGCACCTGTACTCCTAGATCCCTCTGCTCTACAACACTACCCAGAGGCCTACCATTTACTGTGTTGGTCCTGCCCTTGTTCTACTTCCCAAAATGCAACATCTCACACTTCTCTGTGTTAAATTCCATCAACCATTCCTCCGCCCACCTGTCCATTCGATCCCGATCCTGCTACAATCTTTCACAACCATCTTCACTGTCTGCAAAACCAATCACTTTTGTAAAATTAGCAAACTTGCTCATCCTGCCCTGGATGTTCTCATCCAAATCATTGATGTAGATGACAAACAGTAACGGGCCCAGCACCGTATCCTGAGGCACACCACTAGTCACAGGCCTCCAGTCTGAGAAGCAACCTTCCACCATCACCCCTGCTTCCTTCCATGGAGCCAATTTGCTATCCATTCAGCTATATCTTCTTGGATCCCATGTGATCTAACCTTCCAGAGCAGCCTACCATGCGGAGCCTTGTCGAATGCCTTACTGAAATCCTGTACACAACATCTACGGCTCTGCCCTCATCGACCTTTTTGGTCACGTCTTCAAACAAATCAATCAGATTTGTGAGACATGACTTCCCACGTACAAAACCATGCTGACTATCCCTAATCAGCCCTTGCCCATCCAAATGTCTGTATAACCTATCCCTCAGAATACTCTCTAGTAACTTTCCAACTACAGATGGTAAGCTCACCAGCTTATAGTTCCCAGCATTTTCCCTGTAGCCCTTCTTGAAGAAATGCACAACATATGCCATCCTCCAGTCTTCCGGCACCTTTCCTGTATTTAAGGATGACTCCTAAATTTCGAAAATTGAAAACATCTCAATTAATTTGAAAGCTGAAGAACTTCAGGGAGACTTTGTGTTTACTAAGAGATTTATTTTAGTGCATCTCAAGAGCCTTCTGTTCCCAATTCTTGTGTCTCATGCACTCCTGGCTGTCTTCCTTTCATTTTGCCACAGGCTTTCATATCTTCTCATGTCACTGCTCATAATACCTGGGGAACACATTTGTTCCTTTCCTGCTGAAAGCAGTTTCAGGTTGCTTAGTTTTGGAATTACTAATTGTGGACGAGAGAGGTGCAGCAATGGACTTATTGTGAAATTGCTTGAGTTGACCATTTCCTAATCTTTTTGTTCTTGCTGCCTGCAATCTCTCCTCATCATTCAGAGTGAAAATCAAATTCCTGAAATCTATACTTATTGTTTAAAAGCATGGGTATTTTTAAATTAAAAAAACACAAGATGCTGGAAATATGTGTCTTTAATCTGAAATGTTGACTTTATTTTCTCTCTCGAAAGACGTAGCCTGGCCTGCTGAGCTTTTCCAGTATTTTCTGCTATTATATTTGTACTTCTGCTGAGTGACACAGTGGTGCAGCTGGTGGTGCTGCTGCCTCACAACGCCAGAGATTCAGGTTCAATCCTGACTTCAGGTGCTATCCGTGTGGAGTTTGCATGTTCTCCCTGTGACCACGTGAGTTTCCTTTAGGTGCTTCTGCTTCCTCCCACATGTCAAAGATGTTGAGGTTTGTACGTTAAATGATCTCCATAATTGTTCCTAGTTTGCAGAGAGTGGGTGGAAAAGTGGAATAACATAGCACTGGTGTGTGAAGGGGTTATTGATGGTTGGTCTGGACTTAACAAAAGTTCCCATCTCTGCAATTTGTTTGATTTTAACACTATTATTTTTTTCCTCATGCATATGTAAAAATGCACCATTTCATCATTTGTTGCATGGTCTTGTGCTAGTCATGGAAATTACCAGAGAAATGTGAAGTGTTGTGAGGATATAGTAAAGTCCTGACTGCGGCCGTACCAACATCGGCACTGGGTCTGTACTCGCTGATGTTTAGAATGACGGGGTCCTCATTAAAACGTACAGAATAGCGAAAGGTTTGGATCGAGTGGATGTGGAGAGGATGTTTCCTCGAGTGGGAGAGTCTAGGACTAGAGGTCATAGCCTCAGAATTAAAGGACGTTATTTTAGGAAGGAGATGGGAGGAATTTCTTTAGTCAGAGGGTGGCGAATCTGTGGAATTCTTTGCCACAGAAGGCTGTAGAGGTCAAGTCACTGGATATTTTTAAGGCAGAGATAGATAGATTCTTGATTAGTTCAGGTGTCAGAGGTTATGCGGAGAAGGCAGGAGAATGGGGTTAGGAGGGAGAAATAGGTCAGACATGATTGAATGGCGGAGTAGACTTGATGGGCTGAATGGCCTAATTATGCTCCTATCACATGACCTTATGATAATATTTCAATATATTAAGCACTTGCTCGGATTTCAGAGGAGAGTAATTTGAGGACGAGATTACACCAAGGTTTCATAAGCTGGACGTACAGCTGCCAGTGCACCTAATCTGCATCCTTATTAGCAGTTAATACGTTTATTTTCACTGTTTTAAATAACTTTTTGCATGGAAAATGCTTGTTAAACTGCTGGTAATTGCAGAATCTAGTCACCAACAATAATGGCTTGCAGTCATTGAAGTTATCGGTGGTGTGCAAATTTTATTAGGGAAAGGTATTGAGACAGTTATAATGACAACATTTAAAAAACATTTGGACATATACATGGATAGGAAAGGTTGCGAGGGATTTGGGCCAAGCGAGGCAAACTGACTAACTTAGATGGACACACTGAACTTTTTTTTCCCCGTTTATTATATTGTTTACAGTGTACTATGTTTACATATTCTGTTGTGCTGCTGTCAGTAAAGGGCTTGTCCCACTTGGCGATTTTTACGGTGACTGCCGGCATCATTGACTGACATATCAGGTCACTGAAACATTTGTGGCTTGATGTGGCGTGACGCGGCTTGATGATGTATGACGCGTGGTGTTTTTTCAAGTGTCACAACATTTTTTTGTCACCTCTGGATTTTGAAATGTTCAAAATCTTTTGGTGACACTGATATGACGCCGGCAGTCACCAAAAAATATCGCCAAGTGGGACAGGCCCTCAAGAATTTCATTGTTCTATCTGGGACATATGTCATTAAGACACTCTTGACATCTTGGTCGGCATGGGTGAGTCGGGCTGAAAGGCTTGTTTCCGTGCTGTACGATTCTATGACTCAATGAAATAAGTGGAAGAGCTTTGTTGGTATGCATTTCGTTGTCTCTGTACTGTACACTGACAATGACAATTAAATTGAATCCGAATCTGAATCAAAACCTTTCAAATCTCCTAAATATGTTATTCTGGCCTGTTCCCAGGCATTCAATGCAGATTAATTTCCATCCGTTAGAAAGTATAGGCCATCCGCCTCCCGATTCAGGGACGGTTTCTTCCTAGCTGATGTCAAGCAACTGAACCACTCTATCAACAACTATCATCTGCTGGCCAGGGCTTTTTCTTCCTAACAAGGAGCTTTTATACATATTTACAGTTTTCAAAGCACGGCATTACTCAAAACTGTATTTCATGCAGTTTGCAAACATTGACCATCAGATTACAACTTTGTCAGCCATATCCACATGGCACACTCTAGCTTCTGCAACGACCAACGTTCACCAAAGGCCTCCAAAGGTCCCGTAGTTCTGCGTGGACCCTCTCCAGGGACATGCATGCATGGACATAAGCCTGGATGGCAGTCGACTCAGGCAGAACCCACGACTGCCCACTGACTGAATCATGACCAAGCATAGCCATCTTAGCCGGGGTGTGGCCAGGCCTACCTGCAACCACAACCCAGTGCTGCCCAAAGAACTACAGGCCTTTATAGCCAAGTTAAGACTCAACTTGGGAGTACAAATGTGTTTAACACTGGATTTGAAGATGGACAGTGAGGGGGCCTGTCTGATGTGCAACGGCAGGGTGTTCCAGAGTGCCTCTGAGCCTCCGACTAGACCTCGGTACCTCCAGGAGCAGCTGACCAGCTGACCTGAGGGACCGGGCAGGAGCGTATGGGTGGAACAGCTCAGAGAGGTAAGGCGGGGCGAGCCCATTCAGAGATTTAAAAACAAATAACAGTATCTTAAAATGAACTCGAAAGTGCACCGGGAGCCAGTGTAGGGAGGCCAGAATTGGCGATATGTGCTCCCTCTTTCGAGTCCCTGTTAAAAGGCGAGCAGCAGCATTCTGAACCAACTGGAGACGAGCCAGGGAAGAACGAGCAACACCAAAATAGAGCGCGTGACAGTAATCCAGCCTAGATGTAATAAAGGCATGGATTATTGTCTCAAAATGCTGCCGCTCGAGAATGGGCTTCACCTTCGCCAGCTTCCTTAGGTGAAAGAAGCTGGACTTAACCACCACGCATATTTGGTGATCTAATTTAAAGTCACTGTCCATCCTAAAACCCAGGTTCACAACTGTTGGCTTCACATACCTTGACAATGGACCTAAATCAACAAATGGAGGTTCACGGCAGCCATTGGGATCAAATAAAATCACCTCTGTCTTCTTTTCATTAAATCCAAGAAAGTTTAGGGCCAACCAGGACTTAATGTCATCAAGACAAGACAGAAGCGATTTTACAGAAAAGGCGTCTTCCCCCCTCAGCGGCAAATAAAGCTGGGTATCATCTGCATAACAGTGGAAAGAGATGCCATGCTTTCTAAGGATGGAACCCAGAGGAAGTATGCACAGCGAGAAAAGCAGGGGCCCCAGAATCGAACCCTGTGGAACCCCATATGACAGGGGAGCGGAAGAGGATTCAAACCCAGCAAAGCTAACACACATGGTTCTGCCCGCCAGATAGGACCTGGACCATCCCAGGGCACTGCCGCAGATGCCCACTAACTGCTGTAGCCTAGATAACAAGAATGTTACTAATTATGCCACATATCCACTAAGGTATTTTATATACAAAACCAGTTCTGTACATTTGCCATTTTACAAGTTACCTAACAAATGAACAAATCAGTGTCAGATGAAAAATCATCTGATTAAAAAAAACAAATAAAAACTAGAAACAAGGAACTTCTGATGCTGGTTTACAAAAAAGGCACAAAGTGCTGGAGTAATTCAGTGGGTCTGAGGATATGGAAAGGTGACCTTCTGGGTCGGGACCCTTCTTCAGACTGATTGAAGGGGGGGGGGGGGGGTGAATGCAAGAAGAGAGGAGAGGCAGGACAAAACAAACAAAAACAAAAATATGTTGTTCAAGAAGGAACTGCAGATGCTGGAAGATCGAAGGTACACAAAATTGCTTGAGAAACTCAGCGGGTGCAGCAGCATCTATGGAGCGAAGGAAATAGGCGACGTTTCGGGCCGAAATCCTTCTTCAGACTGAAATATAAAATATATTATTATTATATATATTCAAACAAAAATATATTAAGTTGCATCATAAATTTCACAGAACATGATTTGGCCCATCATCACCATGCCTGTTGAAACTCAATCCTACCCTGTATTGAAGCACCAAGTCCTTCGTTCTCCTCATGCTCTTCAAGCACGCACCCAAGTATGTTTCAAATGTGGTGACGGTTTCAGTCCTTGAAACTTTTTAAATCTCTTTCCTCGACGGAGATGTGACTATTTCGGTATTGCATCTGCGTCCGCACTGCTATCTAACATCGTGTAGCTGGCGGTCCCTTTGTTGGGGATCGACTTCGGGAGCTCCAACCACAGGAGCCTGCGGACTTAACATCATGGAGCTGACGGTCCCTTTGTTACGGTTCGACTTCGGGAGCACTAACCGCAGGAGTTTCGATTGCCCCGATCGCGGGAGCTTTGATCGTACCGACGCGGGAGCTTCGATCACCCTGACTGCGGTTGGGTTCGACTGCCCCGACCACGGGAGAAAAGAAGGGAAGAAGATAATACGTTATGGCCTTGCATCACAGTGCACTGTGGTGGATGTTTATATTCATTTTCATGTAATTGTGTGGCTTGTTGCTTTTTTGGTATGACTGTATGGCAAATCAAATTCCTTGTATGCTTTTACAATACTTGACTGAGAAATTAATTACAAAACAATACAATGTATGTACCGGCAAAAAATGTATTTTAAAAGTACCTGCCTCAACTACCACCACTGACAGCTCATTCTGTATACTCAACACCCTCTGTGTGAAAAAGTTGCTCCTTAGGCTCCCATTGAATTTTTTCCCTCTCACCTTAAACCTAAGTTCTTGATTCTCCTACCTTGGGTAAAGGAAGGGCTCAGTGTATTCATGCTAGCTATTCCCCTCATGATTTTATACACCTACAGAAGATCACCCCTAGCCTCCTGCACTCTAAGGAATGAAGTCCTTGCCTACTCACCCTCTCCCTATTGTTCAGACCCTCAAGTCCTGGTAAAATCCTTGTAATTCATGTCTGCACTCTTTTCAGCCCAATATCAGAGTCAAAACCCTCATAAATGTATTATTGCTCAATGAAATGTCTCCTCATAGTCTCTATTCCAAATGGAACAATTATGTCCTATCCAAATATTGTAAATACTCAGCAGGTCAGCCAACAACTTGGGGGAGAGAAATACATGGATGACATTTTTGTTAGAGCTGTTAACATTTACAAACCTGGCATATTTTTAATTTTATGAAGGGGGAAGAGTATTGAAAACAAAGAAAGTAACTTTGATGGTGGAGACTAAAAAGATACGGATACCACAGATTGGTGTTGTTTGAGAAAGGGTGGCAAGAGCTCCTTGTTCTCAACCAATTTCTATGAAGGAAAAGTCTTGTGGGAAGTGTGGGAAGAACTGAGCCATTCTTCCATTTTGTCTTTCAGCATGGGCAGCACTTCACTCTTTGGGAATCGAACTTTACTCCAGTGAATATACCCTTCTGAGCTATGCTAAACAGGCCTGGTGCAGATGTGGCCCACGAACACAGTAACAAAGAGGGGCTTTTTTTTGCAAGGCTACACCTAGACACCCTAACCTTCCTGCATAGATAAAGCATGTTTTTCAGGAGAAAGTTACCAAATGCTGGATCACAATAGTTAACCCTGTAAACAAGTGTACGTGAATAACTTTGCATTTATGCGATCAAAACTGATGTAGAAATACTGCATTCTTTGAATCTGCAGAACAGTCTCTTGCTCGACTGCTCTCCTTGCCTGACAAGCTATTGCTAAAAAAGAAGTTAACAGTCACTCAAGTCTCTCGGAAAGTATTCCGACAGTCTACCAGGAACTTATCATTCCTAAAATGTTCAGGCAATATCCTTATAAATCCCTTCGTGCCCACTCCCGGGAAAAACATCTTTCCTGTATTTATAACTGATAGGAGCAGAATTAATCCATTCAGCCCATCAAATAATGTGGCGACTAAAACTATGTTCAATATTCAAGCTGTCGTATAACAAGTGTTTTATCTGATTCTAGACAATCCTCTTTGCTGTGATATTCTATGGTTAATCTTGATGGTTCATCCAGCATGCCACTGAGTTTACCAAGTATGTTTTACTTTTGATTCCATGCCTGTGAGCTGCAAACTTGAACAAGTTACTGGAGCAATGCAGTGAGTTCACAGCTTATAACTCCAGCAATTACTGATGTGCAGCAGAGTGAAGTAATTCCTGAAAGGACTGAATTTTCCAAGCAATTTTACCCATTCTACCGACAACTTCAACTGTTGAACGTTTCTACACATTAAGGAAGTTACTTACAGGTTAATGGAACAGCCAGTCAGAAAAGT
The DNA here is from genome assembly GCF_028641065.1 of Leucoraja erinaceus. Lineage (NCBI taxonomy): Eukaryota > Metazoa > Chordata > Chondrichthyes > Rajiformes > Rajidae > Leucoraja > Leucoraja erinaceus. Next base: position 126,029,351 of record NC_073377.1, on the reverse strand, counting down.
CTGAAGAAGGATCCTGACCCAAAACGTCACCTATCCATGTTCTCCAGGGATGCTGCATGACCCGCTGAGTTACTCTAGCACTATATGGGGTTTTTTAATAGAAAAGCCCACCTTTACTATTAGCTCTTTAGTTCTTTGAATGAAACAAGGATTTAGTTCCTTCAGTTTTCAGTGATGAAGCTGTTTTTTTTTAAATTTTTTTTTTATATAGTGTGTGAAGAAAGAAAACGAGTAAATGAAGAAAGTTGAGAGAGAAAATAGTGAAAAGAAAAGGAGATCATTATTTATAGTCTTGACCAACCCTCGTCCAGTCCTGAAACAGTTATTTTTTACAATTGTGTTGCACCATATGATTCCAAAAAAACGACGAATGGAGACCAACCCGTTATGAATTGGTCTGATTTATCCATTAGGAGGAATCACATTTCCTCAAGATGAGCGGTGTCCAACATACTTGCAATCCACATTTTAAGCGTTGGTATTGATGTACCCTTCCAAAATTTAAGTATTAATTTTTTTGCTATTATTAAACCATAGTTAAGGAATAGATTTTGAGATGTGTTCAATTTATTCCCATCTTCCATTACACCAAATATAATCATTTCAGTATTAGGTTCCATTCTTGTCTTGAATAATTTTGTAAGTATTTCAAAAATATCATTCCAGTGATAAAGCTGGTTGAAGCGTCACTTGGAAGATCTGATATAGCGTGACTATGGCCTAGTGATTTAGAAGTATTTCTAATCATCCATTATCGTTAAATGGTTAGGTTTAAATGCAACAAGAGAATTATAATTAATAAACACTTGTGGTATTTGGGAATTGGCTTCATGAAAATCTCACAGCAACAAATACAAGGTCAGAAACAACCAACCAATCTAAACTTGCCAAAAAGCCAAACCAATGAGACTGTGCTTTTAGTACAACTGATGGTGCTTGAAGTGTGGACACAAAGTGCTCGAGGGGGTCGGGCAGCATCTCTGGAGAAAAGATCCAGAGGACTAGAAAATTGCAAATTGTCATTCAGAAGGGAGTGAGGCAAAAGAGTGGAAACTATAGGCCGGTTAGCCTCACCTCAGTGAACTTACTTTAAAGTTTAGAGATACAGTGTGGAAACAGGCCCTTCGGCCCACTAAGTCCACACCGACCAGCGATCACCCCATACACTAGCACTATCCTACACACCAGGGGCAACTGGCAAATTAGCAGGAGCCAATTAATCTACAAACCTGCACAGCTTTGGAGAATGGGATAAAACCGGATGCACCCGGAGAAAACCCACGCAGTCACTGGGAGAAGGTGCAAACTCCATACAGACAGCACCCGTAGTCAGGATCAAACCCAGGTCTCTGGCACTGTAAGGCAGCAACTCTACCGCTGCACTACTGTGCCGCCCTATCACCTTGTCACTTAATTCACAAAAGAGTTAACAGCATATTTAAAATGACGGTCCCAAAACTGACTCACGATTTAAAAAAGAGAAATCTATCAAGAGAAAAGCATGGAAGAGAACTGAAGTGAAAAGATAGGCGCACTGCTTTCCTAAGGCTTGGTGTTTTAGCTACTCTCGCCCAGTGTATGCTTGTCAAACAGATACTCAGCCATAGCATTCTCAGGTGCTCCCATGTGGGTCAGATTGGTAATCTTCTTGTTGACCTCAACTAGCCAATGCAAGTAATGGGTCTCCAGGAAATCACACATGTGAGGGTGGGTCTTGTCAGAAGCTAGCTTGCAGAGGTCCAAGAGAGACTGTTTTACAGTCTTTTCCAGGTGAAGGCCACACCACAGTGCCTCCAGGCCATTGCTCCACTCGGCTCGGTCACGTTACATGACGTCCTGAAGGATTGTGGTTAGTAAGATTTTAGAGTCCATTATTAAGGATGAGGTTTCCGTGTACTTAGAAGCACACGACAAAATTGGCCAAAGTCAACATGGTTTTGTGAAGGGGAGATCTTGCGTGCCAAATCTGTTGAAATTCTTTGAGGAAGCAAATTGCATGATAGACAAAGGAAAGTCAGTAGTTGTAGTTTACTTGGGTATTTTTTCAAAGCGAAGATTGACAGGTTCTTGATTAGTACGGGTGTCAAAGGTTATGGGGTGGAGACAGGAGATTGGGGTTGAGAGGGTAAAATAGATCAGCTATGATTGAATGGCAGAGTAGACTCAATGGGTTAAATAGCCTAATTCTGCTCTTATGACCTATGAACATAAACTTACGTTCTGCACCTATTTCATATTCACAGCATCTTCAGTGTTTTTTGTAGACTAAAGGACTATTTGGGCCTTGAAGATATTCAATGAGTCAGCCTCTGAAGCTCTCCAGGGTGAATAGATCCAACAGTACTTTTAAGAACAAAAACACAAGAACTTAAGAGTGTAAAGCATCTGGTCTACTATTCCATATACTCTTTGTAAAGACCTGAAGTAAATTTCTGCCAGAGGTTATGACTATTGCTGCATGAGAACATAACAAATTGAAGCAGGATTGGGATATTCAGCCCCTCATGCCAGATCCACCATTCAATAACATTTAGGTTTAGGTTTATTATTGCCACGTGTGCCAAGATACAGTGAAAAGCTTTTGTTTCCGTGCTATCCAATCAAGTCAAATAACAGAATACATGAATACAATCAAGGCAAACACAGGTACAATGGGTAGAACAAAGAGAACATTGCCAGTGTGCAGAATATTGCTTCTCAGCACAGTAGGCTAACAGTTCCAGAGTCAAAGTCCAATGGTTGGGCACCTTATCCAAGGAAGGATGTGCTGGGTCTGGAGAGGGTCTAGAGGAGGTTTACAAGAACGATCCCAGGAATGAGTAGGTTAACCTATGATGAGCGTTTGTCGGCACTGGACCTGTACTCGCTGGAACTTAGAAGAATGAGGGGGGACCTCATTGAAACATGCAGAATAGTGAAAGGCTTGGATAAGTGGATGCGGAGAGGATGTTTCCACCAGTGCGAGAGTCTAGAACTAGAAGTCATAGTCTCAGAATTAAAGGACTTTATTTTAGGAAGGATTCAAGATTCAAGAGAGTTTATTGTCATGTGTCCCAGATAGGGCAATTGAAAGTCTTACTTTGCTTCAGCACAACAGAATATAATAGGCATGAATACAGAACAGATCAGTGTGTCCATATACCATTATATAAATATATACACACGTATATAAACAGATACGGTGCAAATAAACAGATAATGGTAGGGAATGTTCAGAGTTTTGTTTCATTTGAGTTTAATAGCCTGATGGCTGTGGGGAAGCAGCTATTCCTGAACCTGGACGTTGCAGTCTTCAGGCTCCTGTACCTTCTACTTGAAGGTAGCGGGGAGATGAGTGTGTGGCCAGGATGGTGTGGGTCCTTGATGATACTGCCAGCCTTTTTGAGGCAGTGACTGCGATAGATCTCCTCAATGGTAGGGAGGTCAGTGCCGATGATGGACTGGGCAGTGTTTACTACATTTTGTAGTCTTTTCCGCTCCTGGGCGCTCAAGTTGCCGAACCAAGCCACGATGCAACCAGTCAGCATGCTCTCTACTGTGCACCTGTAGAAGTTAGAGAGAGTCCTCCTTGACATACCAACTCTCCGTAATCTTCTCGGGAAGTAGAGGCGCTGATGTGCTTTCTTTATAATTGCATCAGTGTTCTCGGACCAGGAGAGATCTTCAGAAATTTACACGCCCAGGAATTTGAAACTCTTGACCCTCTCTACAATCGACCCGTTGATATAAACGGGACTGTGGCTCCCCATCCTACCCCTTCCAAAGTCCACAATCAGTTCCTTGGTTGGCACCATAAGGTCAGTCGGGCGATCTCTCTTCTATACTCGGACTCATCCCCATCAGTGATACGTCCCACAACAGTGGTATCGTCAGCGAACTTGATGATGGAGTTCGCACTATGACCTGCTACGCAGTCATGAGTATAGAGTGAGTACAGCAGGGGGCTGAGCACGCAGCCTTGAGGTGCTCCCGTGCTGATTGTTATTGAGGCTGACACATTTCCACCAATATGAACAGTCTGTGGTCTGTGAATGAGGAAGTTGAGGATCCAATTGCACAGGGATGCACAGAGACCCAGATCTGAGAGCTTGGAGGGGATGATTGTATTAAATGCCGAGCTGTAATCAATGAACAACAGCCTGACATATGAGTTTTTGCTGTCCAAGTGGTCCAGAGCGGAGTGGAGAGCCAGCGAGATCGCATCCACCGTTAATCTGTTGTGGCGGTAGGCAAACTGCAGTGGGTCCAGGTTTTTGTCGAGGTAGGAGTTGATTTGCGCCATGATCAACCTCTCAAAGCACTTCATCACCACCGACGTTAGTGCCACTGGTCGATAGTCATTGAGACACGTCACCTTGCTCTTCTTGGGCACTGATATAATTGATGCCCTTTTAAAGCAGATGGGAAGCTCAGATCTCAGAAGTGAGAGGTTGAAAATGTCCGTAAAAACTCCAGCCAGTTGGTCCGCACAGGTTTTAGAACACGATCGGGTATACCATCAGGCCCAGGTGCTTTTCGAGGATTCACCCATCTGAAGGATTTTCTGACGTCAGCCTCTGTGACTGAGACCGAAATACCATCCCAGCGAATGGGGGCTCAAGAAGGCGCATCAATATTCTCCCTGTCAAAGTGTGCGTAAAACGCATTGAGCTCGTCAGGGAATGATGTTTCGCCGACATTCGAACTATCTCCTGATTTTGCCTTGTAGGAGGTGATTGCATTCAGGCCCCGCCTCAGCTGCCAAACATCTGTGGAGATGAGGAGACATTTATTTAGTCAGAGGGTGGTGAATCTGTGGAATTCTTTGCCACAGAAGGCTGTGGAGGCCAAGTCAGTGGGTATTTTTTAAGGCAGAGATAGATACATTCTTGAATAGTATTTGTGTCAGAGGTTATGGGGAGAAGGCAGGAGAATGGGGTTAGGAGGGAGAGATAGATCAGTCATGATTGAGTGGCAGAGTAGACTTGATGGGCTGAATGGCTTAATTCTACTCCTATTCCTTATGACCTTATGATCAATGTGCACAATGAGGAAGGATGGAAAACCAGGAATGTATCCTAGCTTATGGAAGGACCGTTGTGAAGTCTGGTAACAGAGTGGAAGAAGCTGTTCCTAGTCTGGTGGTACGTGATTTCAAGCTTTTGTTTCTTCGCCCTGACAAGAGTGGGGAGAAAGAATGATCGGGGTGGAAAAAGGTTCTTGTAAAGATTGTGGCTTTTCCTCAACTCCATTTCCTTGTTCAAACACAATTTCCTTTTATTCCACGAACATTCAAAAATCCAACTGAAAGGGTTTATCATACTCTGAAACGTTGCCCCCAAATTCTAGAAACCCACATGAGAAGGGGGATCTTTGTACAGATGTGCTGGGTATGTGGAATGAGCTGCTGGAGGAGATAGTAGAGGCAGAAACTACAACATCATTTAAAAGACATTTGGATAGGTACATGAATAGGAAAGGCAGAGGGATATGGGCCAAATGCAAGCAGGTGGGATTAGTGTGGATGGGGCACCTTGGTCGGCATGGACAAGTAGAGCCGAAGGGCCTGTTTCCACACTGCATGATTCTAAGACTTAATGAGAGGAAGTATTCTCTCAAGATTCTCTCAACCTCTTTAGTCAGAGGGTGGTGAGTCTGTGGAATTTGTTGCAACAGAAGGCCAGGGAGGCCAAGTCAGCGGATATTTTTAAGGCAGAGATAGATAGATTCTTGATTAGTACAGGTGTCAGAGGTTATGGGGAGAAGCAGGAGAACGGTGCTAGGAGGGAGAGATACATCAGACATGATTGAATGGAGGAGTAGACTTAATGGGCCGAATGGCCTAATTCTACACCGATCACTTATGACCTTATGAGCTAATTCTTTCTCCAAGTATAATATTATCCATTGTGACTGATGGAGAAGCAGTAGCAGAACGATACCAAGAAAATTTAACAGAGAGGATGGTTAGTCAGGTCATAAATAAGAGGTTTTGAGTAATGAGGCTGTTAGAAATAAATGGCAGAGGCAGTATTTTCACATTTCAGTAACACCAAGTGGCTTTCCAAGACTCCCACATTTACAATGTAATATTCAAAACTGTGCAATAAACCTCTGAGGAACTGTTAAGAACTATAGTTGAAAAACTAAAGCATGAAAAATGTATTTAATTTAGGGGGGAGCTGTTTAATTTTGTTCAAATTGATAATTGATTTGACTGGTGGAACAGCTGAAGGACAGTTATGGTGTTTACCTACGGAGGGAGATAAACAGCTTTCAATATTTTCACATCACTTGCCCACAAGTCAGTTACGTGCATGATATATACTCAATGTATAAGAGCCTAAGGGGGGGACAATTGTCTTTAGAATGATATTAAGCGGCAAAAATTATCCAAGTGTGATATGTCAAACAAAAGGATATTAATGACCCTGAGAACATAGTCGATCAGGCTGCTCTTCTCCCCACATGGTGTTGTCATTTCTCACTACTTCTTTATGGCTCGGGCAGCTCCAACTGCACAAAACCTTAGAACCAGATTGGTAACCAGATCAGTTTATTTATTCATGTGTGTATATATTTATATCATGGTATATGGACACATTTATCTGTTTTGTAGTAAATGCCTACTATTTGCTGTGTGCTTAAGCAAAGCAAGAATTTCATTGTCCTATACAGGGACAAATGACAATAAACTCACTTGAACTTGAACTTGAACTAATTCTGCTCCACAAGATACTAACAGGAAAGTTCGGGCCAGAGGTTAACGTCCTAAACAGAACAGGTTGAGACGTAGTTATACGGGAGAGACCAGTTTCACTGCAGCACATTAACATTACAAAGGCTGCAAGACTTACTATCGGGGACATCAATACGCTACAACACTATGAATAATGACCAGTAATATTGTACGTCAAACTACTGTCCTCTGGTCTTACACCACACAGCATTCATTGACAGGGTTATATTGTTTTTAAGTAAAGAGTCTAATATATATTTATTACAAACATCTACATGTAAAGTTAAAGATGTTCAATAAATGGTCTCCTCCAAGCACGGTTGCTCGTATCTTTGAATATTGTATAACACTGCAATCTGTCAAATCTACATGAAAACGTAACTTAACCGGTATTGCCCAAGTTTAACAGCAACTAAAAGTGTTGTACAATCCAGTACTTCCCCATGTTGAATTAACATAGAACATAGAACAGTACAGCAGATGGAATGGGCCCTTTGGCCTACAATGTTTGAGCATGATACCAAGTTAAACTGATCTCATCTGCCTGTACATAATCCATACCTCTCTATTCCCTGCACTTCCATGTGCCTATCCAAAAGCCTCTTAAATGCCACTATCACAACTGCCTCCACCACCACCCCTGGCAATGCATTCCAGATCGCCACCATGCTCCATTAAACTCCACCATACTTGCCCCACACATCTCCATTAAACTTTCTCCCTCTCACCTTATAACTATTGCCCTCAAGTGTTGGACATTTCTACCAAGGGAAAAGGTTCTATCTGTCGACCCTGTCTATGCCTCTCATAATTTTTATATATGATTATGAATACTCATTCTGAAATTAGTTCATTGACACATCTACAACCTCAGCATATAATTGATTGGTCCATAAAAAATCATATCTGCAAAATGTCTATGTTATTGTACTGTAATTTAAGGTTAACATGATGAATGTATTATGGCCAGATTCAAGAAGCACAGTATAAGAAGCAGGGCTAAATATTAGTGTTGTAGACTCATAACAACATGGAATCAGGTCTTTTAGTCCAATGAGGCTTTGTTGATCATCAAGCAATCTATTCTCCATGTATAGTCAACAAGTCATACAGCAGGAAAACAGGCCCTTTGGCCCATCTCATCCATGCCGACCAAGATGCACCATCTAAGGTAGTCCCATTGCCCACCTTTGGTTTACCTCACTCTAAACCTTTGCTATCCATATACCTGTACAAATCTTCCTTCTAATTCCTTTTTATTTTCCCTACTTTCCCATCAATTTGCCCCAGATCCTACCATTCACCTACACATTAAGATCATTTAAAAAAAAGCCAACTAACCTAACTGTGCACATCTTTGACGTGTGAAAAACCACAGTGGCACAGCGGTATGGCTGCTGTCACACAGCGCCAGGGATCTGTGTTCAATCTTTATCTCGGGTGCTGTCTGTGTGGAGTTTGTACGTTCTCCCTGTGATTGTGTGGTATTCGTCCAGGTGCTATGATTTCCTCCTATATTCCAAAGACATGCAGGTTTGTAGATTAATTGGCTTCTGTATATTGCCCCTAGTGCGTGGGATAGAACTAGTGTATGAGTGATCGTTCGTTGGCGTGGACTCGTGGGCTGAAGGGCCTGTTTCCTCACTGTAACTCTAAACTAAACTAAACTAAAACTGGATAGGGGCGGACAATAGAAACCTGCATAATCAGCGGGAAATCGTGCAAAGTTCCCACAGACAGCAATAAAAATCAGCAATGAACACAAATCCCTAGAGCTATGAGGCTATGCTATACATCTGATATCAAAAATGAGGATCCAAGTAAAATCAAGTTACTGAATCTCTCACGTACATTCAAGTGTTTAAATACAATGTTCTATGAACAGGACATGCCAATGGTACTGAGGGCACCAAGTGGAAGAAAAAAGATATTGCAGCTAAAACAGCAAATTTGCCAATAAAAAAATCAACCAGTGAGGACGCAATAATCCAGAACTGAACTAGGCAACAAATTTCCTTTACGGTGTGTGCCTGTAATTAAAAAGTTAACCTTTCACATAGTGCCCACCGGTTAAATTAACACCTTTAATCTTCTTTGAGGAAAGTATTCTTTTTTTGAGATTTTCAAATAATCAACTAAATTTGTGAATTATTAATTCAAGTTTTTTACACCACTCAGGGTTGTTTGCGATATTTTAGATTTTTTTCCCTCTTAGAAAGAATTTAGAAAATGGTTATTTTTGCATTGGGTTTAGTAAAAAAATCTTTCTATACATAAGCACAATCATACTTAAGTACAAGAATGCAGGAATAATAGATTACACAGAATCAGGTTTCAGGCGCCACTTTGTATGATTCAAGTTCTAGTCCAAAAAGGCCCATTGTCCTGGAGGCATCACTGCGTCTGAGTTGCAAGGCCAGGTGTTGGTGTCCCTCATCACTGGCCTGCTGCTTCTAGCTGCTACAGACCACGTCCAACCTGCATGCTCAGTCTCTTGGCACGGCGTCTGATGCATTTGAACCCTTGGCTACTGCAGGGCCTCCAGTGGCCCATTTCAATGAAGTCCCAATCAGACACATCAACCTGCAAGCACACCGTCCCTCACCTCATGTGGCCACTTGTTCAGTCTCTCTGTCCCGGGATGCCTCCTGCAGCTGACCCCAGAGCATCCAGAACTCCTCAGAGGACACCAGAATTAGGACAGACATACCCATGTACTGGCACCGTCGTTTTCCTGCAACACCACCACCGGGGGCTGAAGCCTCTTAAACAAAGTGTTAGATCAAATCAAGTCAAGTTTATTGTCATTTGCAAAAATATGGCAAGGTATACTGAAAATCTTGTTTGCAGCAGCATCACAGGCACTTTGACTCAGACGACATACAAACTTAAATTATACATAAATAGACTTGACTGGAGGCTCAGACAGATATTGGACACCTGTGGCAAGGCCTGCATGCCATCACTTCCCACGAGGTGAAACCGAGTAGTTCAAGAGACAGCTATGCATTACTCCTGGTTGAGCTCAATGTTTTCTTTGCTTGCTTTGAAAAGGAAGAACAACAATGTACCTTCACAAGCCCTCAAAGTTCCTGATGACCATGTAATATCAATCTCCAAAGCCGACATCAGAAGATCCTTCTCGACGAAAATCCTGTCCCAGAAGATGATGATAGATGCTGTCTTCTTGGGCCAATGCTTCATGTAGTTGCTCTCCATGGTGGCGAGGCTGTGCTTGTGATGGACTGGGCAGAGTCCACTAATGTCTTCAGTCTCTTGAAATCCTGTGTAGTGTAATTGCCCAACCATGCCATATTGCAAACAGCCAGAAAACGTTCCACAGTGCATCTCTCGAAGTTAGTCAGAGCATTCAGTGACATACCAAATCTCTTGAAACTTTTAAGAAAGTTGATGTGCAGGCATGCCTTTTTTGTGATTATATCCATGTGCTGGTCACTGGACTGATCATCTGAGATGTCAATGCCCAGGAATTTGAAGCTGTTAACTCTCTCCATCAATGAAATCTGGTGCGTGGTCTCCTGACTTCCTGTTTCTGAACTCAATCCTTAATTTCTTGGTCTTATTAATATTGAGCAAGAGGTTGTTGTTTTGACCCCACTCAACCAAGTATTGTATTTCTCTCATCTAGTAATCACCAGCAGTGAAGGGGGGCGCCATGCTTGAATTTATAGATGGCATTGTCATAAGGTCATAAGTGACAGAAACAGAATTAGGCCATTCAGCCCATCACATCTACTCTGCCATTCAATCATGGCAGATCTATCTCTCTCACCTAACCCCATTTGCCTGCCTCCTCCCCATAACCCCTGACACCTGTACTAATCAAGAATCTATCTCTACCTTAAAAATATCCATTGATGGCCTTCACAGCCTTCTGTGGCAAAGAATTCCTCAGATTCATCACCTTCTGACTAAAGAAATTCCTTCTCGTCTCCTTCCTAAAGGAATGTCCTTTAATTCTGAGGCTATGACCTAGACTCGCCCACTAGTGGAAACATTCTCTCCACATCCACTCTGTCCAAGCCTTTCACCATTTGGTACGTTTCAATGAGGAATTTGAGGTTCGACTTGTGAGGGAGATAGTGGACCTCCCTTAGAGTATAGTGATGAGTATGGTGGGATCATTCAGTTGAAGATCAAGCCGATGAACGGCAACCCAACAGTGCTTCTGTTATTTTGCAATGAACTGGACATTGAAGATGGGTGGTGAAGAAAATCATAATCAGGCAATCAATTACAATTTCAGAAAATTACAGATAATTACCTCTTCATGGCATGATGATCCTCAGTCTACTTCTGATAATTGATTCAATTATTTTACATGGGTTAAAAATAAAGTCTGCAGTTATAATCAAAATTCCTCTTTTGGATATGGTACCATATTTGCCAGCTTACAACCTATGTATGCTCCCAGTGACGTTACGCTATGAAGTGCTATTTAAACTCCTGCATATCCCTGGCATCAGGGGCTGCATCACATTATTTTGCTATACCAAATACTCAGTATCCTTGAATGCTGTATTAATTTCCATTTTCTATAATAAGTCTTTTTTTTATGTAATTATCTTTATGATCTGGAATTTTGCAGGTTTTTAGGTTTTAATAAAATAAATCTGAAACATTGAAAGTGTGGCATGTCATTCTGAAGATTCGCATGTTTTATTAATACATTCTCCAGTATTCCCCAGATTCTGATTATGTCTGTCCCTAAGTCTCCACATTTCTATAATGCCAACATTTATCAGCTTTCTGCCTGATAAAGTTTCATTGCGGATCCTGTTTGCCAACTGCCCTCCTGTCCACCTTTGAAGCAACAACAGAAAACCATTTAAATTACAATGATCCTTGCAAACTCAGAAACTCTATCATTTAATTCCCTAAAGCCCCAATGAGCATGTCGAGGGCAAGGAGTTAACCTTATGTAGAGGAGTGTGTACAGTTTCTTTCATCTTACTAGTGGGGACACGAAGCATTTGCAAAAGATATAGAGGAGGGCAACTGAAGTGGCAGCAGAGATTACACTCTTCATTTGTGGAGCAGACTTAAGGAAACTGGGAATCTTCAGACAAAAGACAACACTTGTTTTCAAAATCCAGGAGATTGGTGGAAGAATATTCTAATAAATAAAAACAGCATAAAAAGGTATTGCAATGTATGTGACAAAACTAACATTGAATTCTCTAACTTCAACAACCCTTGCATTCCCTCTCTCTCCGTCCCTTCCCCACCCGTCGTACCAGCTTCAAATTCGTCTTGTTGGATCTCATTGTCAATACACGTTCTCACCTAGGCTACAGCTAACAATGTTTAAGAGGGAACTGCAGATGCTGGAGAATCGAAGGTTACACAAAAAAGCTGGAGAAACTCAGCGGGTGCAGCAGCATCTATGGAACGAAGATTCATACAAGTCTGAAGAAGGGTTTCGGCCCGAAACGTTGCCTATTTCCTTCGCTCCATAGATGCTGCTGCACCCGCTGAGTTTCTCCAGCTTTTTTGTGTAACCTACAGCTAACAATCCTTTATCATTGTTACTTTTTTGCATATCTTTCATTCATTTGTTCTATATCTCTCTACGTCACCGTCTAAATCTCTAATTTCTCTTTACCCTGGCTCTCAGTCTGAAGAAGGGTCTTGACCCAAACTGTCACCTATTCCTTTTCTCCAGAGGTGCTGCCTGACATGCTGAGTTACTCCAGCTTGTTCAAGAAGGAACTGCAGATGCTGGAAGATCGAAGGTACACAAAAATGCTGTAGAAACTCAGTGGGTGCAGCAACATCTATGGAGCGAAGGAAATAGGCGACGTTTCGGGCCAAAACCCTTCTTCAGACTGATGGGGGGTGGGGGGAGAGAAGGAAGGAAAAAGGGAGGAGGAGGAGCCCGAGGGCGGCGGGATGGGAGGAGACAGCTCGAGGGTTAAGGAAGGGGAGGAGACAGCAAGTGCTAGCAAAATTGGGAGAATTCAATGTTCATGCCAACCGGACGCAAGCAACCCAGGCGGAATATGAGGTGCTGTTCCTCCAATTTCCGGTGTTGCTCACTCTGGCAATGGAGGAGACCCAGGACAGAGAGGTCAGATTGGGAATGGGAGGGGGAGTTGAAGTGCTGAGCCACCGGGAGTTCAGGTACGTTATTGCGGACTGAGCGGGGGTGTTCGGCGATACGATCGCCCAACCTCCGCTTAGTCTGAGTTACTCCAGCTTTTTGTGTTTATCTTCAGTTTAAACCAGCATCTGCAGTTCCTTCCTTAACTTTACCCATGTAGTCAGATGGAAAACTCTAGTTCTGCCAATGTTGGCCTGAATTTCAAAATAGTCCCCTTATTAAGTTCAGTAGCTTAAAGCCTGCCCTGGAGTCAAATACATTTTGCATTTATTAAGGTATGATATGCATGATATAGATTTCTCTGTATCTATTTCATTTTGCAGCTGTGGTTTTGAAGGAGACATTATCGAATAATCTTCAAACAAGATTAGCTATTTCTATTGAACCAGGACATAATGTCTACTTTTTAATGAAAACTGTAAAAAAAATATTTAGGTTTGTCTCAAGTATTAAGTGCCACAGTTGGTAGATATTTAAAATATATTTTCGCTAGCTTTATACATTTATTCACTCATCCCGCAATAGGCAAAATATTGGTTGCAAGGCATCACACCCACGTAGCTAATTCAGTCTACATTTACTTCAATAAATCTAACTCAAATCTATTTCAGTATCTTGTTTCTAACATAAACATGCATGCAGCTCCATCGAAGATTAAAGATGACCATTTATTTTATTTGAGGATTTAAATAACTGACTGGATACAAGACTAAGAAATTGTTAAGTGTTGTGTTGCCCAGTTAAACATTACTCTGAATTCCCCCACAATTTAAAAGGTTGCAGAATGCATCAACTAACTCAATTAAAAGTGGTGGAAGACATTTACAGTGTACAATATTAGACTTCTTATTTAAGAAAGGATGTTAAATGCATTGGAAAAAGTTCAGGAATAATATCAGAAATGGGTGGGTTACTTATGAGGAAAAAGAACAGAATAAACATATCAAATGAAGACACAAGGAACTGTGGATGCTGGATCTTGCATAGTACACAAAGTGCTGGAGTAAATCGACAGGTCGGGCAGCATTTCTGGAGGACATTTACAGGCGGAGTTGGGGCCCTGATTCAGAGCTCCAAACAGAGATGCTGCCTGATCTCCTGAGTTATGCTTTCTGTTCTTACACATGCATCCCTGCAGTTTAAGAAATTGAGATGGAACCTGATTGAATCAAATACAAATCTTGAGGGGTCTTGACTGGATGGATGATTCTTGGAGATGGGTTACTGTATAAAAATAAAAGGGCACCCATTTAAGACAGGGAAAAGGCAATTATTTTCACTCTCCTTCAGCGAGTATATTTGGAACTCTCTGTGATTGAATATTGATAAGTCAGAGGTAGATAGCTACTTGATAAACAAAGCAGTGAAGGATTAGCACCTTCATATAAGTTCATATAAGAATACAGAGTTGAGATTAGAATTAGATCAACCATAATACTATTAAATGCCCTGTTGGCTTTCAGATGCCACTGGCCCATTCCTATTTTTAAGTCTGTATATTCCTACATAGGTATAAAAGGAGATTTCGAGGATCATTAATTCTAGGCCTCGGTGTAGAAGTAGCATTGATTGAAAAACAAAAGGACTATATAATTAACCAATTATTTTGTAAGACTGATGACACTGAAAATTGTTTTAAAGAAAACCTATTACTATTGCTTTCTTGGCTGAAGGAACTAAAGCCAACAAACCTATTAAATTCTTAATATCCTGGGGCTAAATATTTATCTTTTATCTGAAGCATGGGGAAAAAATGCCAATTTTAAATAGGAACCAAAAAAAACAAAATTGGAAGTGTTTTTCAAATGTTGATGCAAGAATGTGATATAATTTACAGTTATGAGAAAATTGCATTGACAGTGCACCTGCAATAAATATTCTTTAATGGGTCTCAAGTAACAAATGAGCCAATGTGCTGATAACTTCACTGAAGAATTTGTTAGCTTTTTACCAACAGTTTTTGTATGAATAATGAATAAATGAATAATCAGCTGCAAGGGACAGCATGGTGGCGCAGAAGTAGAGTTGCTGCCTTACAGTGCCAGAGACCCAGGTTCGATCCTGACAACAGGAGCTGCCTGTACAGAGTTTGCACATTCTCCCTGTGACCGCGTGACTCTCTGTAAAATTGTAAATTGTCCCTAGTGTGTTGGATAGTGCTAGTGTAGGTAGTGATTGCTGGTCGGTGCGGACACAGTGGGCCAAAGGCCCTGTTTCCATGCTGTATCTCTAAAGTTGAAAGTAAAAGTGCAATGTATATTTACTGTGAACCCATGGCAAAAATTGATATACAGGAATGGGTCTCAGTTTGAATAACTGTGCTTAATCTTAACCTTAATGTATGTCAAAATATCACAAATGGGATAAACACTGGCCCACTATTTGGAGATCACCTCATGAGGATAAGAAAAAATAATGCACCTTTTCAAAACTGTGCAAAGATAAATATGGCAGCAAAGGCGTTCTACAGGCAAGTTAGTACAGTATTTGAGAGGGAAAAAAATAATGCAAAGGTATGAGTTCACATTTCACGACTACTGCCAGGAGCTTTAAACTAATTTAATAGACGAAATCTGGAATTATGATCTGATTTCAATTGTGAACCTGACATAATCATTTTTTGGTAATAGAAAATACATTTAATTTACCAATGAGCTTCATCTTTCTACATGACTTCAAATTCAAAGCAATGAGATTGACTGTTAACTATCCTCAAGCCAATTGTTTGTATCAAACTGCTTTGCAAAAACAATCATAATTAAACTAAACAGACTGCCTGATATCATCCAGACATTGGACGCACACTGTGCAAGATCCTCCTCACTTACATCTGGAGACATGCCAAATATGGAACCAGTGACTCTCAGACCATCAAGCATTGGCCTGATGGAATAGTACTTTCAAACCACTGTCCTAAACTCCGCATCACTATTCTGCTATTATAGAGCTTCAATCACTAGTCCTAGTTATAGAGCTTCAAGGGCCTGTCCCACTTAGTAATTTTCTTGATGACTACCAGCATCATTGACTGACGTATCAGGTCACCAAAAAATTTGCGGTGTGATGCGACATAATGCGGCGTAATGACGTATGACTCGTGGTGTTTTTTCAAATGTCGTAACATTTCTTTTGTCGCCGCTGAATTTTGAAATGTTCCAAATCTTTTGGCGACACTGATATGACGCCGGCAGTCGCCAAAAAAATCAAAGTGGGAATCAGCAAGTTATAGAGCTTCAGTCACTATTCCTAGTTATAGAGCTTCAGTCACTATTCCTAGTTATAGAGCTTCAGTCACTATTCCTAGTTATAGAGCTTCAGTCACTATTCCTAGTTATAGAGCTTCAGCCCTCCACAACAAAAATAAGATGATGGTACAGCAGTACATGCTAGGAAAATATACCCTGGAATTAACATAGATTGGTACTTTATGTTGGCATCCTTTATGAGGGCAGCACAGTTTAGTTTAGTTTAGTTTATTGTCACGTGTACTGAGGTACAGGGAAAAGCTTGTGTTGAATAGTGGCACAGAGGGCAGTATGGTGGCACAGCCATGGAGTTGGTGGCTTAGCGTATCAGAGAGTGACTACGTGCACTGACTGTGCAGAGTTTGTACATTTTCATTGTAACAGCGTGGGTTTTGTGGTCCTGTGTCCTTCCACAGTACAAAGACGTGCGGGTCTGTAGGTTAATTGGCTTCTGTCAATTCTCCCTAGTGTGTAGGATAGAAGTAGTGTACAGATTATCTCTGGTTGATGCGGACTGTATCTCTAAACTAAACATGGTGGGCCGAAGGACCTGTTTCTGTGCTGTACAATATAACCCCAATATTGACAACAGGCTGGATACAATTTACAGGTCAGCATTTGCATGGAAAATTTCTGATTACATATAAAAACAAATAATCCATTAATCTCACTTTCTATCATAAGCAAATTTTAGCATGGAAGCTTCAATTGATGGTCCAGCACTGATCATTCTAGCACACCACAAGTAGCATGTCAGACTGATAATGGTCCATGTTTTTCCTAATCCATCTTATGTTCTTTAACTAATGTTCCATAGGTTAACACATATCCCAAATCCAAGTACCACTATTTTGCACAATAACCTTTTCTCCTGCATCATTTGAAAAGTGTTCTTATTAAAATTCAAATGCATTGCTCTCTGTAGTTCACCCCATTTAACCTGCGGGTTATTTTGTCAAAGAAATGTATTATATTGTCAAAAAACAATTTTCATTTCATAAAAACAAATCAGATCTAATTATGATTTTCTAAGAGTTCTGTTCCCACGTTCTTAATAATGGATTTCAAGGTTATAATTAAACTAGAAACAGTGCAAAACAGATCAATACTGCTGTGGTATAAGAAGGAACTGCAGATGCTGGTTTAAACCAAAGATAGACAAAAAGCTCGAGTAACTCAGCGGGACAGGCAGCATCTCTGGAGAGGACAAATGGGTGATGTTTCGGGTCGAGACCCATCTTCAGACTGGTTAGCGATAACAGAAATGAGAAATATAGATGGTGATATGGAGAAATAAA
This sequence comes from Leucoraja erinaceus, assembly GCF_028641065.1. NCBI lineage: Eukaryota > Metazoa > Chordata > Chondrichthyes > Rajiformes > Rajidae > Leucoraja > Leucoraja erinaceus. The sequence continues at coordinate 126,011,966 of NC_073377.1, read as the reverse complement.
GAACAATGAATGAATGATATGCAAAAATGTAATGATGATAAAGGAAACAGGCCATTGTAAGCTGTTTGTACGGTGAAAATGAGAAGCTAGTGTGACTTGGGTGGAGGAGGGATAGAGAGAGAGGGAATGCCAGGGCTACCTGAAGTGAGAGAAATCAATATTCATACCACTGGGCTGTAAGCTGCCCAAGCAAAATATGAGATGCTGTTTCTCCAATTTGCATTTAGCCTCACTCTGACAATGGAGGAGACTGAGGACAGAAAGGTCTGTGTAGGAATGGGAAGGAGAATTAAAGTGTTCAGCAACTGGGAGATTAGGTTGGTTCAGGCGGGCTGAGCGAAGGTGTTCAGCGAAACGATCGCCCAGTCTGCGTTTGGTCTCACCGACGTGTATGATTCCACATCTTGAACAACGGATACAGTAGATGAGGCTGGAGGAGGTGCAAGTGAACCTCAGCCTAACCTGAAAGGACTGTCGGGGTCCCTGAACAGAGTTGAGGGAGAAAGTATAGCGACAGGTGTTGTTTCTTCTGCGGTTGCAAGGAAAGGTACCTGGAGAGGGGGCAGTTTTGGTGGGAAGGGCTGAGTTAACCAGGGAGTTGCAGAGGGAACAGTCTCTGCGGAAGCAGAAAGAGGTGGAGATGGAAAATGTGGCTTGTGGTGGGATCCCGTTGAAGGTGTATGAAAAGTTTGGAAGATTATGTGTTTTATGCGATGGCTGACGGGGTGGAAGGTAAGGACTAGGGGGACTCTGTCTATGTTTCGACTAGGGGGAGGGGGAGCATGGGCAGAACTGCGGGCCAATGATCTTATAGCGAGCAAGATGGTCTACTCCTGCAAAATACAATGGACTGACGTGTAGTATGCACCGGAGCGTAACTTCCGTCATTTCAGTAACTCCGACCCGACTTCAGTTATGCCTCTCGCAGCCTTGAGGGGGGAACAGTTTATGTGTTTTTAAATGTTTTGAATGTTTTTTTAAATTTTCTTTTTAAACGGCACATACCTTGTACAGGGTGGAACTGCAGATGCTGGTTTAAACCGAAGACAGACACAAAAGGCTGGAGTAAATCAGCGGATCAGGCACCATCTCTGGAGAGGTCTAGGTGATATTTCGGGTCAACTTTTTTGATAGCTGCCATGACCCGTTTGATGTCATTCTTCGCCCGGCTACTGGTCTCAGCCTGCACCGATCTGCCAGACATGCTGTGTGTGTGTGACTGTGTGTGTTTGGTGGAGTCTGAGGGGAGAAGCGCCGGCACCAAGAGCGAGCGAACACGCGGACAGACAGATGTAAACAAAGATCATAGAGCGGCATAGGTGGCATTTCGAGACACTAACTTCAGTACTGTCTATATCTCTTGTTCCCCTTTCCCCTGACTCAGTCTGAAGAAGGGTCTCAACCCGAAATGTCACCTACAAAGATCTTTGGTCACCTATTCCGCTCTATGATCGTTGTTTTTGTCCGTCCGTCTGTCCGCGCGTTCGCCTGCCCTTGGTGCCGGCGCTTCTCCCCTCAGACTCCGCCAAACAAACACACACACACACACAGCATGTCCGGCAGATCGGTGCGGGCCGAGACCAGGAGCAGGGCAAAGGATGACATCAAATGGATCATGGCAGCTATCGAGAAAGTACGGAAATGGTAAGGAGGAAATTTAAAAAAAAACAAAGGAAATAGATGTTTAACACAAAGGGGGGGGGGGGGGGGGGGGGGCGGCGATCGCTCTGTGTCCGTGTCGGAGGGAGGGGGGTGTGAGGATGGTTTGAGTTCCTCTTTCCCCCGACTCAGTCTGAAGACGGGTCCTGACCCAAAATGTCACCTATTCCTTTTGTCCAGAAATGCCGCCCGACCCGCTGCATTTAGTGTCTATCCTTTAATCTCTCAGCCTAATATAGCAGAATCTCCCTGAATTAGCTTGACGTCATGACGTCACGGAAATAGCGCTGAAGATTACCCATGACCATACTATGGCTTTTTAGTGGAGGGGACCATCTTGCTCGCTATAAGATCTATCGAGTAGACACAAGTAAGGGCCTCATCTATGATGGGAGAGGGGAACCCCCCGTTCCCTAAAGAATGAGGACATATCGGATGTTCTAGTATGGAACACATCATCTTGGGCATAGATGCGGCGTAGATGGAGGAATTGGGAGTAGGGGATAGAGCCTTTGCAGGAAGCAGGGTGGGAAGAAGTGTAGTCAAGATAGTTGTGGGAGTCAGTCGGTTTGTAATAGGCGTCAGTCAATAGTCTATGGTGAAGTTGATGAAGTCCATGAGTTCTACATGGGTGCAGGAGGTAGCTCCGATGCAGTCATCAATGTAATGGAGATAGAGTTCGGGGATAGGGCCAGTGTACGCCTGGAACAGGGATTGTTCAACGTACCCTACAAAGTGGCAGGTATAGCTGGGGCCCATGCGTGTGCCCATAGCTATGCCTTGGACGTGGAGGAAGTGGGAGTAGTCAAAGGAGAAGTTGTTTTGTCCTAGGTACCTCACATGCCCTTCGTCTCTTTAATGACTTCCGCTTTCCTAGCCCCCACTCCCTCATCTTTACTATGAACATTCAGTCTCTCTACACCAACCCCCACCAGGAAGGCCTTAAAGCCCTCCTTTTCTTCCTCAACTGCAGAACCATCCAATTTCTGTCTACTTACACTAAGCGGAGTAGAGTGGGCAGAAGCAGGCAGAAACAATGGGTCTGCCAGGGCAGTTGTGTTTGTGAATTTTGGGGAGAAGGTAAAAACGGGCTGCGTGGATCTGGGAAACAATAAAGTTGGAGGCTGTGGAAGGCAGACAGAGGAGGGGTTTTCAGTTCGCAAACCTGCAAAGGGGGGGGGGGGGGGGGGGGGGTGTGTGTGTCTCTCTATCTGCGTGTGTGTCTGCGTGTGTTTCTCTGTCTGTGTGTGTGTGGGGGGGGGTGGTGGAGGAGAGAGCGGGAGAGAGCTCCCGTGTGCTTCACCACCACTGTTGGCTGCCCTTTGTGAGTTGATTGGAGACCAAAGCCAGTTACCCTTTAGATCTCCCTCTCCCTACCTCTCACGACCTCCCTCCCCTTGCCTCCTTCTTTAGTGGGGGGGGGGGGGGATGAGGGAAGGAGAAGGCGGAGGGAGAGAGGAGTGTACCTTGCTTGGTGGAGAAGAGGGATGTGGGAACGCTGTACGCAGGTGGTGACCAAAGATATATAATCTTTGGTGGTGACTCACTCTCACACTGGGATCCCCCCCTGTCTTTGCGCAGTCTATCTGACTCCCTGCATTCCCCCCTTCCTCTATGGAGCGAAGGAAATATGCAACATTTCGGGTCGAAACCCTTCTTTAGACCCGGCCCGAAACGTTGGCTATTTCCTTCACTCTATAGACGGTGCCTCATACCCGCTGAGCTCCCCCAGCATTTTTGTCCACCTTCGATTTTCCAGAATCTACAGTTAATTCTTAGACGTTTTGCGGTGATGGCTGCATCTGCGGTTCCTTTCTGTTGGTCGTGGGGGGGGGGGAGAGAGTCCTGGCCCGTGGCGGCTCCTGATAAGTGATGTGTTCCCTCCGCGGGTGCTGCCTTGCCCGCTGAGTTCCTCCAGCATTCTGTGTTTTTTGTTTGGCTCTGAAGTTGAAGGTGGACCCCCCTGTGTCTACCTTCAACTCCCCGTCTGTGGTGGCTCAACGGGACGGGCGGGGGCTCTGGGGAGAGGGTTGCGGTTCTGGTCGAGACCCTTCTTCAGACAATCACAAATACTCTCACCGACGAGAGTTCAGTTCAGTCTAAAGAAGGGTCTTTTCCCCAGAGTCGCTGCCAGAGGTGAGCGGGCCGGCAGAAGGTGCTGAGATGGCAGTCGGTTCCGCTGTCCGGTGATGGAGGCCGCTTGTAGCCATCATAATTATTTATTTATATATTTCTACGAACATTTTTCCCAGTTGGGCCCCGCACCTCCTAAGGCCGGCCCTGATTCTAAGTATAGGGTGATTTCACCAAAGGTCAAATGAGCGTAGATCCCCCTCACGTGACCGAAAATTTTAACTGGAGGACATCTCTCAGTTTGGTACATGTAAGTGAATGGGGAAACACGCACTTTCCCACCCGTTAAAAACATGGAAAACGGCCGATTTTTGAGCTGAAATTTTCTGTGCTAGTCGGGGTGACCGTGAAGCACAGCGACCTAAATTTTCAGGCAAAAAAAAAGATAGAAAGTGAGGTAATTACAAGAGGGAACTTAGAAAGCGGCGGAGTGAACAGCTGACATTTGCGTGTGATTTTAAGATCCAAAATATCGGGAATTATCGCGTTTGCTCGCTGAATTTCATCGTAAGGCATTGTCTTACTTTTGATGAAATTCAGCGAGCAAACGCGATAATTCCCGATATTTTGGATCTTAAAATCTTCACGGCAATGTCAGCTGTTCACTTCCGCCGCTTTCTACCTTCAGTTCCCTCTTGTAATTACCTCACTTTCTATATTTTTTTTTGCCTGAAAATTTAGGTCGCTGTGCTTCACGGTCACCCCGACTAGCACAGAAAATTTCAGCTCAAAAATCGGCCGTTTTCCATGTTTTTAACGGGTGGGAAAGTGCGTGTTTCCCCATTCACTTACATGTACCAAACTGAGAGATGTCCTCCAGTTAAAATTTTCGGTCACGTGAGGGGGGATCTACGCTCATTTGACCTTTGGTGAAATCACCCTATATTCCGGACGTTACACTAACTGTTGTACCATACTTTTGCTTCACTCCTTTCCTAAAAAAATCTCATCAGTTATCATTCTCCCACAGATAATGAAATAATGTTTCTCCTGTTGTAAGCCTTTGGGAGAAGCCAAAAGAGAAAAACACACTCTCCTGGAACCCCAAAACCTTACAAGTATCTACAAGGCACACATCAGGAATGTTTTGGGAATAGTTTTTCCTTGCCCTTGTGAATGATATGGTTCCATTTATTTAATGGAAGTCATTGCCATCCAGGGCAAAACAGCTTATTTTGTTTCCTACCTTATCCGCCACCTTAAATATTCACTTTCTCCATCCAGCAACAGGGTGGCACAGAGGCACATCTAGTCGAGTGTTGCCTCACACCTCCAATGACACAGATTTAATACAGATCTCCAGAGCTGTCTGCATGGAGTTTGCAACTTCTCCCTATTACTGCAAATTGTCCCTCGTGTGCAAGTGAGTGGTGTAATCTGGGGGGAGCTGTTGGGAACAAAGATCTTATATCTCTGCTATAGGATCTTTGGTTGGGAATGTGGGGTGAATAGGTTACAGGGAAAATTAGTGGGGGAATGGGATTGCTCTGTGAGCTGGTATTGTCTTAATAAACTAAACCAAAACTAATGAACCAAATGGTTACTTTCTATGCCATAAAGAAACATAAATAAGAAGACCTCACCATGGCTGCTTTGTTAACTGTATGACTGAATTTCCATGACTAAATTAAAAAAATTGAATTCAAATATAATATGCCGATATATTGTACTACATCATTATATAATATATATTTTTTTTTTAATTGAACTGTTAACATCATTATTTCAATCTTTTCATTTAGTCAAAGGCATATTGGAAGGGACCACACAAAGCATGTGACAGGCCCTTTGATGTGAGAACAAAGCATACTACAAATACATCGATTTATTCAATGGGAGTGTGTGGAAAGCATTACAATACTGGGTACAAAATGATATGGAGACCTACTGACACTTGGAGAAGGACTTATGAATCAAAATTCAGAATAAGTAGTGATCAATTATGAATGTAATTCTCTGTTTCAAAGATCTAATTTCAGACAAGCTACTTACTGTTCTCTGCTCAAGTTACACCAACCTTCCAATAAATATAACTGACACACTGTGAAATCAGGCTTGTCAACATTACAGCATACTGACCACAAAAAATGTTTGAAAAAAATACCAATTACCATTGAGAAAAACAAGAAAAGTTAACTTAAGTCTTAACTTTTCTTTATGGTACTTCTATTTAACCACATCAACCATCTCATGATAATGCTCTTTTAGTTATTAAAGCAATCTTAGAGAAACTATTCGTAATACCACATTGTTAATTTTCAATTATTCATTTTGCATACAGAGTAGTCTTGCTGGTTACATATAGAGCTTATGTCTACTGTGAAAGATGTTATCTTCCATTGTTTAAATAATCTTAAATATAATGAATAATGCATTAATTTTTTCATTACAGCATTTTGCATGTAATATTAGTTATTAATATTCTGGTGGAAAATACTCACAGGTATAGCTTATGGAATGTAAAGTGGTAATTTGTTTCAAAGTAACATTACAGGTGATGCTATTGTTCCCTAATGACAGCTTGTTTAACTCCAAGCAATATAACCCAATTGTAACTCTACAGCATTGTCATTCCAATGCTGCTGCTCAAGAGCCCTCTCCATATGTCATTCATTGTGTTTGAACAACGTGCTTAAGGCTGTATCTAAATTACCTGCATTGTGGATTTCTGGGAAGATTTTCGATAAATCTAATGATATTACCGGTTTATTAATTTTCACAGAACTGAATGCAGTTGATAAAATTCTTTCAGATGGAATCTCACTTTGTTTGATATTTCAAAGCACCACGTTTTACCAAAATGTTGGCCTATCCTATGAACAAAAATAATGTTGAGCCCAGTGAAACCAAATCTCACCAACTAGGCCATCAGAAACTTCAAGCCCACCCCAGCATTTCATAAGATCATGGCCGGTTTCAACTCTGTGCCATTTCTCCATGTCCCTCTGATCCTTAAGTCATCAAATGCTTATCCACCTTCACTCATTATCGCCACAATGCCTCTAATGATCTAGCTTTCACCATTTGCCAGAGCAGAGAATTCCAAGGTTTTACCAACCACTGTGAGAAGAAATATCAACATACTTTAATTTTAAATGCTTGTCTCTTGTGTTGGTCCCCTTGTTCAAGACTCTTCCACTACTGACAACAACATTGACCCCCACTCCTCATTCTCCTAAACTAAGGAATATAGGCCCAAACCATTTAGCCTTTCATGGAAGTCAACGATCGCATCCCAGGAATTAGCTTTCCCATTGAGGCCTCAACACCCTGTACTATTACAACTAAAACCACTTTCCATTAGCTAGGTAGGCTTTCACATCCCCACTACAATCAATCTGTAGACAGGTCCCAACCTGAAACTTCACCTGTCCATGTCCTCTAGAGATGCTGCCTGACCCACTGAGTTACTCCAGCACTCTGTGTTCTACGCATGATTTCAGTATTGCAGAACATCATGCCTACATATTCCACTTGTTACATCCTGTCAGTCACAAATGGCCTAATTTACTCCAAATCATTGCTTTCTATGAGAGAGAGAATTCTCAATCCATTCTAACATACTTCCTTCAATTTTAATTTATCCTTCCAATCTGGCACCTTGGCAAATGCCTTTTGGATATTTAAATACATCACATTCACACAATCTCCTATTTTTCAATTCTCTTTGTTACATCCTCAAATCATTTAGGCAAATTTGTCATACAGGATGTATCTTTCAAAGAATTTGAAAGTGAAAAAACAAGAAATCTATGATAGAGTTTGTATAGCATTGTTATCCATGAGTCAATACACCCTTATTTATTATTATTACTATTGTTACTATTATGTCATCTGTTTAACTGCAATTTCTGTCCTGCTCTTCACTATGGTTGCAAACTATATGAAATTAATCTTCTCAATTACCAATTACTCATTTAGAGAGTGCGCAGGCAAGAATGTAAGGGCCTTTAAGGGCCTGTCCCACGGTGATTTTTTCGGCGACTGCCGGCATCATTGACTGACATATCAGGTCACTGAAAAATATGCAGCTGGATGTCGTATGACATGGCGATGATGTGGCGACATATGACGCGGCGTGATGACATATGACGCGGCGTGATGACATATGACGCGGCGTGATGATGTATGAGTTTATGTGTTTATTCACGAGTCATAACATTTTTTTTGTCGCCGCTGGATTTTGAAATGTTCAAAATCTTTTGGTGACATTGATATGACTGGCAAAATCGGCAAGTGAGACAAGCCCTTAAAGGCCCTTACATTCTTGCCTGGGCACTCTCTAAATGAGTAATTGAGTTGAAATGTATGTGTGTTCATTTTCTCAGGTTTCTAAAGGCCCTGATGATCTTAGTTTACTCAAATTAGGTCATTTATATACTTGTGTTGTGACCCAATTTACATAATAAAGAAGGTTACACAGAAAAGCTGGAGAAACTCAGCGGGTGCAGCAGCATCTATGGAGCGAAGGAAATAGGCAACGTTTCGGGCCGAAACCCTTCTTCAGACTGATCAGGGGTGGGGGGTGGGTGGGGACAAGAAAGGGAAAAGGAGGAGTAGCCGGAAGGCTGGAGGGTGGGAGGAGACAGCAGGGGAGCTGAGGAAGGGGAGGAGACAGCAAGGACTAACAGAATTGGGAGAAGTCGATGTTCATGCCCCCGGGGTGCAGACTCCCCAAACGGAATATGAGGTGCTGTTCCTCCAATTTCCGGTGCTGCTCGCTGTGGCCATGGAGGAGACCCTTGCTGAGCCACCGGGAGGTCAGCTAGGTTATTGCGGACCGAGCGGAGGTGTTCGGCGAAACGATCGCCCAACCTCCGCTTGGTCTCACCGATATAGATCTGCTGACATCTAGAGCAGCGGACGCAATAGATGAGGTTGGAAGAGATGCAGGTAAACCTCTGTCGCACCTGGAACGATTGCTTGGGTCCCTGAACGGAGTTGAGGGGGGAGGTAAAGGGACAAGTGTTGCATCTCCTGCGGCCGCAAGGGAAAGTGCCCGGGGAGGGGGTGGACCGAGAGGGAAGGGAAGAATTGACAATGGAGTTATGGAGGGAGCGGTCTTTGCGGAAGGCAGATATGGGGGGAGATGGGAAGATGTGGCTAGTAGAGGGGTCACGTTGGAGGTGGCGAAACTGACGGAGGATTATTTTTTGTATGTGATGGCTGGTGGGGTGAAAGGTGAGGACTAGGGGGACTCGGCCCTTGTTGCGAGTGCGGGGATGGGGAGAGAGAGCAGTGTTGCGGGGTATGGAAGATTTCCTTCGCTCCATAGATGCTGCTGCACCCGCTGAGTTTCTCCAGCTTTTCTGTGTAACCTTCGATTCTCCAGCATCTGCAGTTCCCTCTTAAATACATAATAAAGAATGCTTACGGTCAGTATTTTTACATCATGATGATTAGCAACTCATCGTTCAAATAATTCAGGCCCATGTCTTAGAAAATAATAAAGCCGAGATAGAGAGGCTTAATGCTTGGTAATAGTCCTTTGTCTATAATGTTGAATATTCAGTGTGTCAGATACAACACTTTATATTTAACACAGTGTGACCTTGCTCTATAGCAAGAGGATTGAAGGGAGGTCATACTTTCTCTCTACAGTTCTCTCTACACTCCTACAGCCTGGGTTGGACAGGTGCCAGTTAAATCAATATTTGACCCGAGAGTTGGTAAAACACCAGATAATATTTCATTTTGTATCAAAAATCTATGAATTACTTATAGAGTGGGCAAAAAGCCATGTTGGTAACAGAGTGTTTATTGATACCATTCAACCACAAAAGGACACATTTTATTATTAGGCTTAAATCCTGGACAAATCGCAGCCTTCCAGACTCAATATTGATCTCCACAACTTCAGGAAACTCATTCTCTTATAATCAGAAATTATTTATCTTGCTCCATTCACACAACACAACTCACGGCTCCTACAGCTCTGCATTTTGCACCAATTCGCATTCCATTGCCTGTATCCTCACTCTCAAACGTCCTTCATGTTATTGATTTTGTTACATTTTTTCTCTCTAACTGTGACCATTAGTCGAGACACAATATACTGCAGATGCTGGAATTCTGAGCAAAAATCAAAATGTTGGAGGAACACAGCAGGTCAGGCAGCATCTGTGGAGGAAAAAGGACAAGTAACATTTGAGGCTGGGGTCCTTCTTCAGAAAAAGAAGGGTCGGACCCAAAATGTCTGAAGAAGGGTCCAATCCGATTTGACATCTGTCCTTTTCTCTCCACAGATGCTGCCTTAACCTGCTTAGTTCCTCCAGCACTTTGATTTTTGTAACTATTAATCCCTTGACAAGAAATTATCCTGATGGCAACCCTGACATCACCCTGTCACTGATACTCACTTTTTCTTTTTCCAACCCTTTCCTATCTTCTCTGCAACTTAAAACAAACTTGTTTTCTCTCACCCTGTCAGTTCTGATGATCTACATTAACTCTTGTTTCTTTCTACTGATGCTGCCTGGCCTGATGAGTGTTCCCAACTGTTGCAGTTTATTTCAGATTTAAAGCATCTGCATTGTATTTAATTTGCACATTACTGGACCCACAATATGCATATTGTACATTAAATAGATTGTATTTTCTGCAGTAACTTTTTTGAAGAGTGGACAATGTCAAATTTCTCCCAATATAAACAAAATAAATTATCCAAAGTAACAGAGTAGAGGACCCAAATGGTATACATAAAATCAACAATGACCTGGATGCAAATGTAGATGGGTAGTGAGTATGTTGGCTGATGACACCAACATTTGGAGGAGCTGCAGACAGTAAGGAAGGTTGTCAGAAGATATAGATCAGCTGCAGAAACGGGCAGAGAAATGGCAGATGGAGTTTAACCCGAGTAAGTGTAAGATGTTACACTTTGGGAGGTTGAATGTAAGGGGGAAGTATACAGTTAATGGTAAGACCCTTAACAGCACTGGTGTGCAGAGGCACCTTGCAGTCACAAGTTCACAAGTAATTCGGCCTTTGGCCCATCAAGTCTACTCTGCCATTCAATCATGGCTGATCTTTGCCTCCTAATCCCATTTTCATGCCTTCTCCCCATAACCCTTGACACCTGTTCTAATCAAGAATGTATTTATTTGGATAGTCCTAGTTCATAGCTCAATTAAGGTGGCAACACAGGTAGATAGGGAGGTAAAGAAAGTGTATGGTGCACTTGCCTTCATTGCTAGGGGCATTGAATATAAGAATCAAGAAGTGTGATGCAGTTCTATAAGACTTTGGTTTGTCCGCATTTGGAGTGTTGCGTGCAGTTCTGGTCATCCCATGACAGGAAATATGTGGAGGCTAAGGAGGCTTACCATAATGCTGCTCACATTTGAGGGTTTCAGCCACAGGGAGAAGTTGGGCAGACTTGGATTGCTTTCTCTGGAAAGTCAGAGTTTGAGGGGAGACTTGATGGAAGTATATAAAATTATAAGGCATAGATAGGGTAGACTGGCAGAACCATTTGCCCAGGATTGAAATGTCAGAACCATTTTCCCAGGATGGACATGTTCAACACCAGAGGGCATAGCTTTTGATACAATTAGGAAAGCTTTTGATTCGGTCAACAGATGTGGCCTCCAGCAAGTACTGGTGATTGGATAACCACCACGTCTTATAAACCTCAATTAGTTTTTCCATGAGAATATGTGTGGTACAGTGCAATTTAATGGTGCTTCATCAGTCAATTTCCCCATGAGAAGTGGAGTGAAGCAAGGTGTGTCCTAGGTACAGTGTTCAGCACTCTATTCAGCATTTTCTAGCATCTTCGGCATCTGCGCTGCTGTCCTTTGCCTTCACATTAGAAACAATGGGAAGCTCTTCAATCTAGCAAGGTTGAAAGCCAAGATGAAGGTGAGAACTTTGCTTATAAGAGAGCTCCTGTATGTCGATGATGTTGCATTCATTGGCCCAATGGAACAAGGACTTTCAGGGGCTGATGGATAATCTGTCGCATGCTTGCAACAAATATCACCTGATAATCAGCATTAAGAAGACTATTGTTGTGGGCCCGGGCACTCCACTCTTCCCTGAAATCACTCATGATACCACTCCACTGGAAACTGTCAACAAATTTGCCTACCTTGGCTCTACGGTGGCTGATAGTCTCTCTCTGGATGAGGAAATCAACTCACTTATATGAAAGGCACTAACCAACTTTAGGAGGCTACCCAAGCGTGCATGGAGGAACAGGAAAGCACCAATCATGACCAAGATAACTGTCCACAAGGTGTGCATCTTGAGCACATTTCTGTACAGCAGTGAAGCTTGTTGATGTATCTACATCACGGATGGAAATGGAATAATTTTAATTCCTACTGTCTTTGTCGCATCCAGGGAGTTTCTTGGAAGGACAAAATCACCAATGAATCTGTCCTCTTCCTGACCAACATGTCTAGCATCCCAACAACCCTCAAGCAGAAGTGTATCCACCGGCTTGAATACAAGATGGAAAATGGACAAACCCACAAACATGTGCTATACAAGGAGGTTGTCAATGCACGGAGGCCAAGCATAAGATGAAAGCTTTGCTATGTGGACATGATTAAAAGAGATATGACAAATTGTAACATTGGCAATGACAACTGGGAAGAAGTTGCTGAGGACCAGGAAAGGTGGAGAAAGAAGCTCCACATGGGCATGAAACATCACAACAGCATGTGGTTCAAGACCCTGGAGGCCAGGCAGCAATGGCACAATATGGTCAACAACAATACACTCCACAATTCAAAGACCAGAGACAACTTCACTGTGGAAGCTGTGGGAGGGTCTACCTGTCAAGGATAGGCCTTGTCAGCCGCAGCAGGAAAAGCAACCACAGATGAAACATTACCCTCCCCAAACAGGACAACGGCAAAGCCGCACCATCATCTCTCGCAGATGGATGGATGCCAACAACAACACCAGAGGGCACAGCTATAAGGTGAGAGGGGGAAAATTTAATGGAGATGTGGAGGTCAAGATTTTTCAACAGAGAGTTCTGGGAGCCTGGGACGCATTGCCAGAGGTGATGGTGGAGGCAGGTACGATAGTGGCATTCAAGAGGCTTTTAAATAGGCACGTGGAAGTGCAGGGAATAGAGGAATATGGATCATGTACAGGCAGATGAGATTGGTTTAACTTGCATCATGGGCAGCAGAAATATTGTGGCCTGTTCCTGTGCTGTACTGTTTTATGTTCTATGTTCTAAAATCACTAATAGAAGTGCAGTCAACATACTTGATTCACAGAGGAATTGTTTTGGTCGCCTCCATTCCAATTGTGTTGTTGTGTTAATGAATTTTTGTTATACTAATGACTGTAGCATGGATAGATTCAGTAAGAGGGATTTGCTGGAGGCACTCATTGTGAACATAGAGAGTCCTGGCAGGGGTGGGGAGGTCACCGAGAACAAAGAGGGACTATCAGGATTCTAATGAGTACTTTAACTTTGTCAGCACCAGATACGTGGCGATTCTCTGTGTACTTTGTATACTGTCTGCAAAAACAAAGAATTTCACTGTACCTAGGTACATATGGCAATAAGACATCATGGAGATGAAAATGGGTAATGAAGGCTGGAAGGGGGTTGGGGGAAGTTATGGGAAAGGAAACAAAAATGGGAGACCAGAGGTAGATTTGAATGAGAGAAAAGGGAACATAGGAACTGACGATTACCTAAAATTGGAAAACTCAATATTCATACCTATACGCTGTAGACTACCCAGGTGTATAGTCATTACGACAAACCATTACCACTGTCCTAGTAGACAAACAACTCTCAACAGACCACCCAATTTTCTGGCTCATCACCACATCATGAAAAATAAATTACCCAATTAATCGCACCAAGGAGCCCCTGTTTAAGTAAGATATAACCTACAGTCTGTCCTGAATGTTTTAGATTAAATTGTACATTGGTAGAAGAGAAAGACAGATTGCCTGTTAAGACCACAGGAACCACTGTCAGACATAAAAAGAGACTAGAGAGATTTCCCATGGCCATTCTAACAGTTGTACTTAACAAGGTCATGTAATTCCCTGAAAAGAGTGGATTGAATTAATCAAAAGAGGTAGAGCTGGAGAACCGTTCCCCACTCCCTGTTTAATCTAGCTACACCATCCACTAAATGCCAATATGCTGCTAGCATGAGGCCATTCTAAATTCTAAGATGGTTTTCAAAAATATTCTTTAATTTACCATTATTCTAAAGCAGTCGATTTAATTTAATCTTCTAAAGCAGTCGATGAAAATAAATTTAAAATTCCATATTTTGGATATCTGAAATAAAAACAGAAAACCCAAGGAACATCTGCTGAAAGGCTCACAATATGGAAAGTTAACAAGAAGGGTCTCGACCGGAAATGTCACCCATTCCATCTCTCCAGAGATGCTGCCTGTCCTGCTGAGTATCTCCAACATTTTGTCTATCTTCGATGAAAAGCTAACTCTGTTTCTCTTCCGACAGATGCTGCCTGACTAGCTGAGTGTTTCCCAGCTCTTTCTGCTTATATTTTCACTGAAATGTTATTCACTGTTTATTACTACAAAATAAAAAATAGATATAAATCTAAAAACACTGCAAATACCCAGAAGACTAGACAACATGTGTCGAGAGAGAAACTGAGCTATGATTTCAGGCCGATGATTTTTCTATACTAGAAATCAAACACATTTTAAATTCCAGAGAAAGGGAGGTGGTGAGAAGGAAGGGAATAGCTGTGACATGATGGAGATTAGTGGAGGCTGACTAACACAAGTTAAGAGACCAGTTAGTTAACTAGTTATGGTGACTGTTTGTTAATAGAAAATCCAAGTTAATTTTATGAAGGAGATGTAAATAGAAAAAGAGGAAGAAAACAAATGTTGGAACCATGGGGAAAAAATGGATGCACTCAATGACCAGGGATCATTTATGGTGAGAGAAAAACAGAGTTAATGTTCCAAAGCAAACTGTTGAGACTGATATTTTGCAATTGAAGTATTCATTGTTAAGTCTTGAGGGCAAATATGTTTGCCTGTTGCTATGCATGGAAAGTAGCTGTATTTCAAGTTTATAGTCTATGTGTAGGGGTGACAGACAGGAAGCAATGTGGGACTAAAATGACTGTGAGGCTTTGATGATTGAAAATAGTATTGATGTTGTTTTTAATTGAAAGGTATGATTGTGGATGTTAAGAATTAAAGGCAATTGTGGGTCAACAAGATCCCGCTTTTGTGGGTGGTATAGTCGTGCATCCAGTAGATACATTACTAAATGACTACAATACAATACAATACATTACAATACGGTTTTATTCGTCACATTGCACATAAATGCAAGTAAAAAGAATTTGCCAGCAGCGGTACAATGAGAAAGAACACACAAAAACACAATAAAAATTTAACACAAGCATCCACCACAGCATTTATCACTGTGGTGGAAGGCACAAAATTTGGCCAGTCCTCCTCCATTTTCCCCCCGTGGTCAGGACCTGAACCCTGCGGGCATCCAGATGAATGAAAGTCCAGGTAAGTCCTGAATCGGTGCCTTCCCCACCGGAGACCGCGGCTTCAGGTTGGTGTAGGCCACAGGCCGGCGGTCGGTGATTTAAAGTTCCCGCCGTGTTGCAGCCAGAAGCACCGCAGACTGCAGGGCCGGCAGTCGAAGCTCCCCTCCAGGGGTCCCCAGGGAGGGACCCCGAACCCGATGGCAAGTCGCCGCCGCACCCGCGGTAGAAGTAGGCCGTCGGAGTGGAAGCTTCTTCTTCCCCCGGGTCCCCCATGAGGGATCCCAGGCTGAGGACACTGCGCCAGCTGGAGCTCTGCAGACCGCGGCTTCAGACTGCCGGCTGCCGCGGGCCAGCGAAAGGAACGCTCCCCTATGGCTCGCCCCAGCGAGGGCTCGCCCACTCCACGCCGAGAGTCCGCGCTGCGCCTGCCGCTGAAGCCCCGGCGCATCTCTGGGAATGGCCGCACCGATCCTCGCTGTAAGGCCACGAGGGAGGCGATATGAAAAAAAGTTGCCTCTCCGTGGAGGCGACTGAAGCCTCGTATTTGAATGTAATGTGCCAAGTTAGAAGATGAGATGCGGTTCCTCAAGCTTGTACTGAGTTTTTTCTGAACATTGGTGCTGCATTTGCTATAAGTGATTTACACTTAAATATAGAATTTAAAGTGTCTTTGGAAATATTGTAAGAAATGTGAAAGACACCCCATTAATGCAAAACATTTTACTTTAATTTATTTCCATCCTTTGAACATTTCTAAGAGGCTTAAGAGAGTCAAGTTATGTATTTTCTCAATACAGATCGCCAGAGCGTGGTGTCAAGTGTCAAACACTTTTGTCTATATTGTATTCCAAGATAGCGGCTGTTGAGGGTGAAGGGGAAAGATGGCAGCTGTGAACAGTCCATAAACCCACCTCTGTGCCCCCGGAAAGCATCTTAAAGTTCCATGTTGGTCTTGGGCAGGGCCGGATTTACGTATAAGCTAGACAAGCTTAAGCTTAGTTCCTCGAGGTCTAGGGGGGCCTCGGAGAGCCAGGTCTACCACCAGGCTTCATAGGCTGAAGCCTAGGGCCGCGAAATCTAGGGGGCCTCCGGCCACGGCAGGACACCGACCGTTCAACTTTGGGCACCCCCCTCTCTATCTCTCTTTCTCCATCTCCCCCCGCTATCCATGTCCGGGTCACCGGGCTCCGCTCTCCACTCGCTCCTCATCCGCCGGCACGGCAGTCCGCCTTGCACATGCGCATTGCTGCAGCCTGCACGGCCTCCCCCTGCACATGCGCACAACCATGGCCAGCACATCATCGGCAGCCCTGCGCATGTGCACTGCAACAGCAACTGGTCGGCGCTGGGCACTTTCTCCCTCGCTTTGAATTGTGGGAGATTTGGCCGCCATGGCTGCCTCACCGCCAGCGCTGAAAACCAACGCGGAGGGGGCCTCACAAGTGGAACAGCTTCATCTAAATCCAGCCCTGGTCTTGGGAAGTGCAGAATGGTGGCCTCAGTGAAGGTAGCAGAGGGGTAGCTTGTGGAGTTGATGGAAGGCGAGGTTGAGGTGGTTGTGATGTTGATGGAGGTGGCCATGGGGGACTCTACAGCAGCTAGGTGAGTGAGTGGACCAAGTGTAGCCTGTGGTAGCTGCATTGGCAGTGGTGGGCGGAGCCATCAGCATCACACTGTGCCAGACCTACCGCTACATCAGCATCCTGGAGGCACTGGATAATGCCATCAGGACACTGAGCCTAAATCCCAAAATATAAGAAATTTCATCTCATTACATCAAGTTCAAACTTTTCAGAGACCTGGAAGTAGTTGCAAGATGGGGCCAGAATGTGGCAATTCTGCGTGCTGTTCTAGAAGAGGATCTATTGTACATACTATTGCATGATTCGACTGGATAGCATGCAGAACAAACATTTCACTATTTATTTGTGCATGTGACAATAAACTAACTAAACAAAACTAATTTACTTCCAAGTTATCTGCTGAACTTGTGCGAGCATTCCTACTTGCTATCCCTAGCCAATAGTTTGGTCCCAATCTGGAGAAGCAAGTTCTGCAAAAAATCAAGGTCCTACATTTCCATTACATTTGGGATTATCATGCACCTGTTGTACTAAGGCAGGTGCACACACTGGAAATTATTGCTTATTGTTATTTTACAGAAAAATTGTTTACTAAAATTATCAAATTTTGATTTTGCAACGGTTTGAACACCTACCTTCCTAACACCAACTTCTCTCCGTTTTGTGTCTGATTTGAGCTTTTGTGCCATGTAGTGGACTTTATTTTAAGATCATGGCCCAATGTTGGAATTATTTTTCCAACTGAATCTAGCAAACATCCAAAATAGGAAAATCATTGGACTGCACGGTTCCCTCTCTTCAGCAGTCCCTCTGAGATCGAGTATGAATTGCTTCCACTACTGTTGTGTGGACGATGAAATAACTAATGATGCCAGTGTGAGGAATCATAAAATCTTTCACGGATGGAGCAAAGGGTATCTGACGAGGCAAGCAAGTGAGTAGTTTGAGAAATGGTGTGATCTTTCTGACATTTATGTAGGACTTCTGTCCAATCCCAGTCAAGGTTCTTGTTCACATTCCAAATGATCCTTCTCCATTATGAATGGTCATGAGTTAGCAGGGGATTTATATTAATTCAAGGAATCATTCCGCACATCCAATACTGAAACTGATCACTGAGTTTCCAGGAGAATTAATCACAGCAAAGATCAATGTTAAACAAGGCTGCAATATTGCACCAGCAGTTCTCACAATCTTTTGCACTGCAAGTGTGCACTTCACCTTCAACAAACCTCCAGTGGAAGTGAAGTTAATGTTCAGAACATGTTGGAAAATTGTTGACCTACAGAGAGCAGAATTCAGAATTGAGGTCCCTCCAACCTGTGCAGTCACTGAGTTTTTGCACTTTCAGAGGCATAACTCCAAGGATGATCAACTAATTCACTGAAGCAGACAAGATGATGATCCTTCGTCTCAACATCTGGAAGACCAAGGTCATTTAACAACATGCCCTCACTGCACCACATTGCTCTCCACCAATGAAAGTTCACAACCTGGAAAATCCTGGAAACATGAACCATTTCCCATTGACAAACATGAACATCAACATTGAAATACACCACTGTTTCAATTCCTTTGTGGATGAGGGTATTTGAAGATCAGGATATCAGACCTGCCACAATAGTCGTGGTTTACCAGACAACAGTAATCCTCACCCTCTTGTGCGTTTCTGAGATCTGCACTGCCAACAGCAGGCACCTCCTGGAACTGGTAAATATACAATATCTGCTGTCTCTGCCGAATCCTCCAAATTTTATGGTGCTAAACGAACATTTGTAAATGTTATCCTGCACCCCAACATCTCCAGCACTGAAGTCCTTATCACTCACAGTGAGCTATCGCAGGCTGGTCCATCATTCACATGGCTGGTAAAAGACTCACAAAACAGACTTTCTATTCCAAGCTCCATCATGGGTGGGGATTACCAGGCAGGTAGATCTGAGGTATAAGCTTTTAGTTCTTCCTTTACCAGTCAAACAGTGGTTTTATTTAAAAATAGAGCAGAAAAAATACTGCTAACTAGCCCTGCGTGCAATCAAGCTCATTATATCAATGGCAAAAGACCACTAAATTCACGAAAATAAGTTGGGCATTGCTTTTGGACATTATCCTTTTATTAGTCGATATGAATCCAGTGAGTCTGATGGGACAAAATGTTATTGTGGAAAAGTGAAATTAGTTTAGTTAACCTCAACCCAGCCACCAGCATAATGTGTTTCTGCCTTAAAGCATAATAGATATTAAATTGAAAATCTGACTCAAATATGCCACACTATAAAGTGGAAAAAGATCATATGGCTGAAGTGAAGGATGTTCTTCTAAGGTAAGAAATGATTGGAAGGAATTCTGGACTTATTCTGCCTGAGGCATCATCTTACTGTGTAGATACTGCTACTAAGTACTACACATCGGGATCATTATTGTACTAATTAATATAAAATTGAATCATAAGATATATGATTTTTTCGGCGACTGTCACAGTCGTAGCAGGTCACCGAATAAGCAGCAACTGTACTCCCGCTATGACAATGTCTACAACAACCTACCACCTATTCGACGTCAAGCTAGGGCAAACTACCGACAACCGGCGACCCAATCGTCACGACTTAGGACGTCCACCTACCACCACACCTACGACAATCTACGACCACACAGTGACAACCTACGTCAACCGAAGTCAACCTTCGTCCATCCGCGACAAGCAATGACAAGCAACGACCCTGTCGGCGACAACTGAAGACAATTCAGTCATCGGTACTGTCGCCGGTTGACGTGAGATGACGTAGGTTGTCACCAATGGAATTCACCGAAGTCAGCACCCAGCGACAACCAATGTCATCCTGGCCACAGCCTACAACAGCACCTATGACAGAAGACAGGCAACGTCAAGCCCACTGTCGCCGAAAAGCTTTGAACATTTCAAAATCCAGCGGTGACAAGAAAAATTTTATGACACTTGAGGAGACAACTCACGACAATACAAGCGTCACCCCGCGACCATTAGTAACGGCCTATTTTCCGGCTGTCGTCGAAAAAAATCGCCTAAGTGGCACAGGCCCTTAAATCTATTGACTCTATTTTGAAGGTCTCGAGGTTGAAACTTGTATCACTTATCTGATACAGAGACAAAGGTTGACATTAACCCTGCTTCTTTTGAAGAGGAGTGAATTTTATTATTTCTGTTGATACTTCAAGCATGGATTGAAGTTGATCCAAACTGTCAGGACTTTTGGGAGTATTTTTATGGCTATTTTTGAATGTCAGAAAATAAACTTTGTAATGGATTCCTCGGTCTCAAGGTTTCATCGGTTTTCTTTCCCCAAGATTGTTTTCTATTTGAGTAATTTAGTTTAGAGATACAGGATGGAAGCATGCCCTAAGACCCACCAACTCACACTAACCATTGATCACCTCTACACAATGCTTCTATCATAAACAACTTTCTCATCCACTCCCCACACACTAGGAGCAATTTCATAGTCCAATTAACCTACAAATCCACACATCTTTGAGATGTGGGAAGAAACCAAAGCATCCGGGAAAAAACACATGCAGTCACAGGGAGAACTTAACTTGAGTATTTTCAAAGCAGAGATTGATAGGTTCTGTATTAGTAAGGGTGTCAAAGGATACGTGGAGCAGGCAGGAGAATGGGGTTGAGAGGGAATGATAGATCAGCAATGATTCAATGGCGGAAGAGATTCGATGGGCCAAATGGCCTAATTCAGTTCCTATGACTTATGCAAACTCCATACAAACAGCACCCAAGGTCAGTATCAAAACCAGCTCTCTGACGCTGTGAGGCAGCAGCTCTACTACCTGTGCCACTGTGCTGCCACAGTGAATACTGGAGCCCACTCACAAAATTACTGCTAGGTAACATAACAGATGGAGCAAATTTCCTCAGAATGAACAACTTTGGCAAAACAAAATGCTCTTGTAATTTATCACCCATTTTCACCTAAGATATTATTCTTAATTTTTTCAGCATCAATTGTCTGCTCCCCGAAGGACATATGGGATTAGTCAGTAGGGTGACACATAATGCTGGAGTAACTCAGCAGGTGACGCAGCATTTAAGGAGAGAATGAATGGGCGACGTTTCGGGTCGAGACTCTTCTTCAGACTGATATCAGGGGAGGGGGCGGGATAAAGATGAAATGTAGGCAGAGACAGTTAGACTAGTGGAAGAACTGGGAAAGGGAAGGAGAGAAAAAACAAGGGCTATCTGAAGTTAGAGAAGTCAATGTTCATACCACTGGGGTGTAAACTACCCAAGCAAAATATGAGGTGCTGTTCCTCCAACTTCTGCTGGGCCACACTTTGGCAATGGAGGAGGCTCAGGCCAGAAAGGTCAGATTGGGAATGGGAAGGGGAGTTGAAGTGCTGGGCTACCGCGACATCAGATAGATTAAGACGGACTGAGGGGAGGTGTTCAGCGAAACGATTGTCGAGCCTGCGCTTGGTCTCGCCGATGTAGAGAAGTTGACACCTGGAACAGCGGATACAGTAGATGAGGTTGGAGGAGGTGCAAGTGAATCTCTGGCTCACCTGGAAAGACCGTTTGGGTCCTTGGATGGAGTCGAAGGGGTAGGTAAAGGAACAGGTGTTACATCTCCTGTGGTAAAACTGTATGCAAATAATTCCCAGCCTAAATTGCAGGTTGCCCATTATTTATTCACACAATCCCTTTGCACTGGCTTTGGTTAATGGACCAGTGGCTTTTATAGCAGGTACACAATGTCCCTTGGGCAACATGGGGCAGGGGAGCAAAGCGTCGCACATGTTAATTTGCAGTTCACCGGATGCCAAATTTTGGCCATCCCCAGAAATATTGATACTGATAAAGGGGGGGGGGCAACAGATAATCCTCCGATCTCACCTTCCACCCGTCACATACAACAGATAATCCTCCAAGATGTTTGCCACCTCCAACTGGATCCCACCACTGGCCATATCTTCCCATCTCCTCCCCTTTCGACTTTCTGCAGAGACCGCTCCCTCCGTAACTCCCTGGTCAATTCATCCCTTCCCACCCAAACCACCCTCTCTCCTGGTACTTTCCCTTGCAACCGCAGGAAATGCTTCACTTATCACTTTGCCTCCCCCCCTTGACTCCATCCAAGGACCCAAGCAGTCTTTCCAGGTGCGGCAGAGATTCACCTGCACCTCCTCCAACCTCATCTATTGCATCCGCTGCTCTAGGTGTCAGCTGCTCTACATCGGTGAGACCAAGCGTAGGCTTGGCGATCGCATCGCCCAACACCTCCGTGCAGTTCTTTTTTTTTAATTTCAAAATATATATTCGAGAAATAAATATATACAATACATGATCCCTACAAAACTCCATCCGACATTCTCTAAGGCTATACATACATTCAATACTGCTTACACAAATTTGTCCCCCACCCTTGCCACTCATGTGGCCCCCCGGCATGGAATCCCTTCCTTTATTTTGGGGGGGACATCTCCATCACCCTCTGCCCCCAATGTCCGGCAGCGGAAGGACCCTAGACTGTGGTCCTCCCCCACTGAGCCTTGGTGTTGGCTGCACCAAGCTTCAGTGCATCCCTCAGTATGTACTCCTGCAGTCTGCAGCGGGCCAGTCGGCAACATTCCCCGACAGACAACTCGCTCCGCTGGGTTTGATCTCCCGGTGGCTCAGCACTTCAACTTCACCTCCCATTCCGAACCTTTCTGTCCTGGGCCTCCTCCATGGCCAGAGTGAGTCCCACCATAAATTGGAGGAGCAGCACCTCATATTTCGCTTGGGTAGTTTACACCCCAGCAGTATGAACATTGACCTCCAATTTCAGGTAGTCCTTGCTTTCTCCCTCTTTCCCCTCTCCAGCTCTCCCACAGCCCACTGTCTCCGCCCCCACCACCACATCAGTCTGCAGAAGGGTCTCAACCTGAAACATCACCTATTCCTTCGCTCCATAGGTGCTGCCTCACCCGCTGAGTTTCTCCAGCATTTTTATCTACCTTTGATACTGATAGAAGATCCTTTCCACGTCTAGCATTGCATAGGATAAATAACTCAGTTACCTTCCCACCCCAAACGATCTGCACTAATGTGATATGTAGGAAGGAACTGCAGAAGCTGGTTTAAACCGAAGATGGACACAAAATGTTGGAGTAACTTAGCAGGACAAGCAGCATCTCTGGAGAGAAGGAATGGGTGGCGTTTTGGCTGAAGAAGGATCTCAACCCAAAACGTCACCCATTCCTTCTCTCCTGAGATGCTGCCTGTCCCACTGAGTTACTACAGCATTTTGTGTCTACCCACTAATTTGATGCTTTTTAAGTATGTACATTTCACACAGAGAGTGGTGAATCTCTGGAACTCTTTGCCACAGAGGGTAGTTGAGGCCAGTTCATTGGCTATATTTAAGAGGGAGTTAGATGTGGCCCTTCTGGCTAAGGGGATCAGGAGGTATGGAGAGAAGGCAGGTATGGGATACTGAGTTGGATGATCAGCCATGATCATATTGAATGGCGGTGCAGGCTCGAAGGGCCGAATGGCCTACTCCTGCACCTAATTTCTATGTTTCTATGTTACATACGAGTACAGTCACAATCTCTGTGAAAGGCTTCAGCACAGGTTTATTTTGTTTCCCGATTGTGCTTGTGTGAATAATTATTATTACATGTTTATATTTTTTAATTGCACGCCACCTTTGCACTTACAAATGTGTTTTACTTGCCATCACCACTCATGGACCTTGTCGGGGTTGCCTTTTCTTGACTGAATATCGGTTTCGGATGAAAACATTGTGAAGAAATTGAACTTATCTTCATTATATACTTTATAACAGCCAATAACAAATCCTTGATTATTTGCATATGGTCCAAGACATCACGACTCATTTGCCTCAATTCCGTAGCCTTTCATGGTCCTCTCTGATTAAACCTGATGAGAAAGATTCATTAAAAATTTCACTCATCCCTTGTGGCTTCACACTTAGATGCTACACTGATATTTAAGTAGATCTATTCTCAAATCACCATTTTATACTCTCATGAGATTTTCCTTTACCTTCCTTGCTAGATTCATCTAATCTTTTTGTCTTCCTGATTTTCCTTAGATGTACTCCTACACATACTCATTAAGAGATTCACTTGATTCAGAAAACCTAAAACTAATGTATACTTTTTCATTTTTTTTTGATCAGAGCCTCAATTTTTCTTGTCAAACAGCTCCCTAAATTATCCCAAGCAGAAACATGCTGTTTCTGAACTCTTGCTATTGTGTCGAAATGAAATCTCAAGTCAAACTGATGACCATGGTAGTGAAAAAATAAGCATCCTCTTCTTTACAGTTCTGCAATGTCAACATTTGTATCCAGAACTTGGGCATTCGGAAAATTCCTTCAATTTATGGCACCTGCCAACACTTTATTGTTAAAATTGAATGTGCAATAATGCAAATACATACGATGGATAACTTCGCAAAGATGTCCTCATCATCTGTAACTTAATAGGACTGTAGTTTGGAGTTAGACACATCTAGCAATTTAACTACACTATATATTTTTATAAGCATACTGATTATAACATATTGAATATGATGGTACAACTTGAATATGATGATACAATCAGAGGTTATGGGGAGAAGGCGGGAGAATGGGGTTAGAAGGGAGAGATAGATCAGCCATGATTGAATGGTGGAGTAGACTTGATGGGTCGAATGGCCTAATTCTACTCTTATCATTTATGATCATGAACTTTATGATTTGATAATTTCACAAATTTTCAAACAAACAAATAATTTCAATTTCAGCGTTTGATGGCACACCATTTATTGGTTTCATGTGATACATCTAGTTTTGTTTAATTATGTGGTATTAAGAAATTATTACAGTAATGTGTATATTTTTTGCACAATAGTCTTAACTATTTTTAAACCTCTGTGATTTTAGGAATTGATTTTTTCATCATATCTTTACTTTCTTGTTCAGTCCAATTTGCAGTAGACATGTTAGCTGGTCATCCTTCTTACAACACAAGCTATCACTGGAATGTTTCTCTGTATTCTTTAGCTCTTATATTGTTGATATTTTTCAATGAAAAGCTGTTCAATTTTAGCAACTGAAACAAATAATTTCTGTACAATACTTTCTGTGCCAATGTTCCTTAATTTATATTTAGAACAGTACATTAACAAATGTAAGTGAAATTAGATATATAGTAAAATCAAAATAATATATTTTCTGAGATCAGGAACAAAGCAAGAATGTTCTGGAAACACCCACCAGGTTAGGCAGCATCTGAGGAGAGAGAAATAAATTAGTACATCAAATAGATGTCCTGCTACGTGAATAGCAAGATCTTGGCATTGAGTGAGATAGTTGAATGAGTACATGACAGACCGGACAAAAGCAAGCATGGAACAAACAAAAGCGGAAAGTTGCGATAAAGGCGAGAGAAAACAAGTGATAAAAAAGAGATATTGCAAGGCAATGGAAGTAACTTTGAATCAAACACGAAAATAGGCAAACAAGGGTATAATTTAGGAGAGTTAAAAGATCGAAATTGAAGTCTTCAAGACACAATTAAAAAAAAAGATTATATTATTTAAACCTGCATTTAATTCCATTTGACTAGAGCTAAAGGTCGAGGGTAGATTAGGAGCGGAATGCTTACATAATGGCAAAGAAGGAGACCATTCAATCCATTGTGTCCATGCTGGATCCCCGTACAACATCAGTACCATTTTCCCGCCTGATTTCCCCCATAGACGTGCAACTTATTTTCTCTCATACGCACATCCCATTCTTTTTTTTTTAAAGCACGTCTACGCTAAGCACTGAATACACTAAGTACAAAAGCCAAATAACATGCCACATATATTTTTGATATAAGAAAACAACTATGATATGGAGGGAGTATTTTTCTTATAAGGAATACCTGAGAATTTACATGCAAATCAGTAAAGAGTCTTAGAGGTGTATTAGAGTCTTAGAGGTGTACCCTATTACAGGAAAAGCTAAATTAAGCCAATTACACATCTCTGACAATCTCCATTTCCATCACAATCTAAATTAAAATTCCATCAAGATCTGAGAAGTGCCATCTAATCCCAATTGTACAGTAAGGGTATCGCACACTTCTCAAGTCAAGGAATAAAATTCATCGCCAGTATGAAGTTAATAGTGGGTAAATACTCCTGCAGAGAAATCAGATCCTGGTGCACATGTCTTTATAGGAGCCCCTTCCATTATTCCTTACCTTCACGGCAGTATTTTGTGCTGGTATGCCATGGTTGACATGAGTCTTATCCTTGTTTTCTGGTGATTATTTGGGCAGCGATTTGGCAGGTAGCTTCTCTTTGGAACTGTACAATTAAAGCTACACCATGGTTCTGGTGAAAACCACCCTAATAATTGTCATTATGCATTTTTCTGCATAATAGGCATGGCACCTTACTCTGCTTACGGTCTGGTATTATTGATGCCTTTTTAAAGCAGGAGGGAACCTCAAACCCCAGTAATAAGACGTTGAAGATGTCCGCAGATCTCTGGCCTGTTAGTCTGCACCGGTTTTGAGAATGTGACCAGGTTTACTATCATGTCCAGAAGTTGAGGAACCTCTCCTGAACTCTCTGGATGTTCACCCTCCTAAACACTTTTTCTAGAGCTTATGAGATAGATGTTGCCAAGAGGACCAGGTACTGCCTGGAGCTTAGTGTTAGACTTTTCTTTTAAACAGAGTGGGGAGGGAATTGAGTGACTGTTGTAACAAGTTGAGTTAGTAGCTGCATAGTTTGCTCAGTTTTCAAAGTTAATTTGGGAAGCAGAAATGAATGTAATTTCATTTCATTATAGCTGTTTAGCACTTTCAGCCAGAGATAAAGTTCATATCTTAGAGGTAAAAAAAACTATAACTTCCCTTGTTTGTAATGGAGCCACAAGCATCAACTACTTCTCCAGAATATTGATCAGCAATACTCCTCTATGCTTTGTGTTAAATGAAACTGACAGGTTTCCACAAAGATACTTAATCCAATTGGCATGTTGGTGCACATTTCATTTCTGTACTAGGATTTGGAGTCTATATATTTAAAAATGTGGTGTAAGAGTTATGTTTTAACCTACTTCCCTTTCAAATTCACGAGATCCCTACAAATTCATTTAATAAACAATTGGTGCAGGAGTAGGCCATTCGGCCCTTCGAGCCAGCCATTCAATGTGATCATGGCTGATCTTCAAACTGTAAAACTGAAGGACAAGAAGTTTATATAAATTCAAATAAGTTGTAAGACAGCGTCCTTGCCCAAAATATCAACATTTATAAACAGTATTTATAAATTCATAAATAATATTTATAAATAACAAAAAACTCAAATTAAGAAGACCGCACACAGGTATACCGAGCACTGAAGACAATAACACCAAGTAAAGCAGGCTAACCACTTCTTAGTCCCATCGACAGGCATCCAAAGATCAGATCTGGGCTGTTTCCATTTGTTTCCCATAATCAAGTTCAAGCTGAAATCCTCAAAATATTCCAAGCGATGACTAGGACAGAAAACCACAATCATAATATTAAAG
This sequence comes from Leucoraja erinaceus, assembly GCF_028641065.1. Lineage (NCBI taxonomy): Eukaryota > Metazoa > Chordata > Chondrichthyes > Rajiformes > Rajidae > Leucoraja > Leucoraja erinaceus. Next base: position 125,984,557 of record NC_073377.1, on the reverse strand, counting down.
ACACAGTAAACCAAAAATGTCAACATGGAATTTTTTTAACTCGGCACATGGGAAAAATTACATTAAAAAAAAAGTTTATAAGGAAAGAAAACATATTCATTGGAAATGGTCCATTAAATGTAACAAAGTTACAACAATTGTCCAAACATTTTGAGAAAGTCTCAGAATCTTTTACTCAGTAAAATTTGTTTTTTGGACAGTAATAATTAAAAGGAGCTGAAGCTCCTCAGCCCTGAATTATGTGTCCTGATTGTAAATTAAGCAAGACAGAATTATGGGGATAAATTTTGTTCCAATGAGCATCTGGGCTTTCTCCCTTTGAAAAGTAGGTTTTATTCTAATGGACACCTGGGCTATCTCTCTTTGAAAATATCCATAAGAGATAAGGTTGGGTAATTTTGCGTCCACTTTTACATAAAATTATAAAAATAAAAGTGCATGGAATAATAAAGTCAGAAATCTCACCTATTCTGCTTTGCTCTATCATTGTACTGCATAGAAATATGCCCCTTTGATATATGTCAGTGCCACGCTCCCGAAGTAGGGCTAGTGATACTGATTTTGTAATTAAAAATGATTGCCCACGGAGCTCTGTAACATACAAGTGTTCAAATACCACTTGTAGGTGTCCCTTTTATAGAAATTATATCATCAGAATTTAATACTCGAGTGTGTTTGGTACATGGGACTTTCTATAATAACAAGAAATTAGCAAAATGAGAAATGAGCCTAGTTTCCCTGCAAGTAAAGAACATCATAGCAATAGCAACTCGGGTATAATTGCTGGCTTAATAAAGATTTGCTCATTTAAGGAATTAAAGTAAATCCAAGCAAACTTGTCACTAATATTACTTTAAATTTGACCATTCCCAAGTTAATCAGATCTCTTGATTATGATGTGGATCATTTTACACCTTCCTAAACGTAATTTTAGCATTTTTTGTGTGCAATCAGAATGGGCAAAATCCTAACATTGAATTAAGACTAGCTCCAAAATCAATTTGTGTCCACTAAAACTGCAAAGTTATGCTGGGAACTATAGGGTGAGCTTAACATCTGTAGTTTGGTAGTTTCTACAGAGTATTCGGAGGGATATGCAGGCATTTGGATGAGCAAGGGTTGATTAGGGAGAGTCAGCATGGTTTTGTACGTGGGAGGTTATGTCTCACAAATCTGATTGAGTTTTTTGAAGACATGACCAAAAAGGTCGATGAGGGCAGAGCTGTAGATGTATACATGAATTTTAGTAAGGCATTCAACAAGGTTCCGCATGGTAGGCTGCTTCTGGAAGGTTAGATCACATGGGATCCAAGGAGAAATAGCTGAATGGATAGCAAATTGGCTTCATGGAAGGAAGCAGAGGATGGTGGAAGGTTGGTTCTAGGACTGGAGGTCTGTGACTAGTGGTGTGCCTCAAGGTTTGATGCTGGGCCCGTGACTGTTTGTCATCTACATCAATGATTTGGATGAGAACATACAGAGCAAGATTAGCAAGTTTGTCGATGATACAAAAGTGAGTGGTTTCACAGATAGTGAAGGTGGTTATGAAAGATTGCAGCAGGATCTGGTTCGATTGGCCAGGCAGGCGGAAGAATGGTTAGAAAAATGTGAGGTGTTGCATTTAGTGACATCTAACAAGGACTGGACCTACACAGTGAATGGTAGGCCTCTGGGGAGTGTTATAGAGCAGAGAGATCCAGGGGTGCAGGTGCATGGTTCCTTGAAGGTCAAGTTCACTGACTACAAGAGCAACCCCGCCTGCCCCCACGTTGATATCACACTGGCCAACGAACTAAACACCTTCTTTGCCCGCTTTGAAACTGGCAACACCACCAGGAGTGGAATAACACCGGCCATGGCGGAGGGACAGGCCTTAACACTGAGCACGCAGGAGGTACAGTGCGCTCTGCGTAGGGTCAATCCACGCAAGGCTGCAGGCCCGGATGGAGTCCAGGGAAGGGTACTAAAGGACTGTGCTGTACAGCTGGCGGAGGTATTCACGAGAATCTTCAATCTGTCTCTATCTCTGGCAAAGGTTCCCAAGTGCCTGAAAACAGCCACCATAGTGCCGGTGCCGAAAAAGTCCAAAGTCACCAACCTGAACGACTACTGCCCAGTTGCCCTAACTCCAATCCCAATGAAGTGTTTCGAAAGGCTGGTCCTCTCCCACATCAAATCCAGCATCCCTGCCTCACTGGACTCTCATCAATTTGCAAACAGGGCAAATAGATCAACAGAGGATGCCATCTCTCTGGCTCTTCACACTGTCCTGACTCACCTGGACAGACAGGGCACGTACGTGAGGATGCTCTTCATTGACTATAGCTCTGCATTCAATACGGTCATCCCCACCAAGCTCACCACCTTAACTCCACCAGCTAGGCCTCAGCTCGCCGATATGCGATTGGATCCTGAACTTTCTGACGGAGCGACCGCAGGCAGTGAGACTGGGCCCGCACCTGTCCTCCACTATCACCCTGAGCACCAGCACATCACAGGGCTGTGGACTAAGCCCCATGCTCTACTCCCTCTTCACTCACGACTGTGTTCCTGCATTCGACACCAACACCATCGTGAAGTTTGCAGACGACACAACAGTGATTGGGCTGATCACCAACGGTGATGAAATAAAATACAGGGCGGAGGTGCAGAACCTGGCGGGCTGGTGCACACGTAGCAACTTGTCACTAAACACCTCCAAGACCAAGGAGCTGATTATTGACTTCAGGAGGTCCCATAATGGAGAATATGCCCCAATCTCCATTTACGGGGAAAGTGTGGAGTGTCCAGCTTTAAGTTTCTGGGCACTCACATTTCTGAGGACCTCACATGGTCCACCAACAACGCTGCGCTGGTCAAGAAGGCACAGCAACGACTGTTCTTCCTGAGGACATTAAAAAAAGACTGGTCTGCCCCAACAGCTGCTGACAACGTTCTACCGCTGCACCACAGAGAGCATATTAACGTATGGCATCTCTGTGTGGTATCTCAGCTGCACGGAGGCGGACAGGAGAGCTCTTCAGCGCGTCGTCCACAGAGCGCAGAGGATCATTGGGACACAGCTACCAGCCTTGGAGGGCATCTACCACACACGGTGCCTCAGGAAGGCCGTCAGCATCCATAAAGACTCCTCACACCCTTGTAACGGACTGTTCGAACTACTTCCCTCCGGCAGACGTTACAAGGCCTTCTACGCCCGAACCTCCAGACTCAGAAACAGCTTTATTCCCAGAGCTATAGCGGCTCTGAACCGGCCCTGCTGGGTGCCCACACCCCCCCTGGACTGTCCTCCCTCGGATGGCCATGTCACACAGCTTATTTATTTATTTTACTCTTCATTTACATCGGTGGGAAGCTGCATACTAAATCTCGTTGCACTGACGTGCAATGACAATAAAATATATTATTATTATTATTAAGTTGCAGCTAGATAAGGTGGTCAAAAAGGCTTTTGGTACATTGGCCTTCATCAGTCAGAGTATTGAGTATAGAAGTTGGAAGGTCATGTTGCAGTTGTATAAGACATTGGTGAGACTGCATTTGGAGTATTGTGTTCAGTTCCCCTGCTATAGGAAAGATATTGTCAAACTTGAAAGGATTCAGAGAAGATTTCCGAGGATGTTGCCAGGACTAGAGGGTCTGAGCTATAGGGAGAGGTTGAGTAGGCTGGGTCTCCGTTCCTTAGAGCACAGGAGGATGGGGGTGATCTTATTGAGGTGTATAAAATCACGAGGGAAATAGATTGGGAACATGCACAGAATCTCTTGCCCAGAGTTGGGGAATCGAGAACCAGTGGACAGAGGTTCAAGGTGAAGGGGAAAAGATTTCATAGGAATCCGACGGGTAACATTTTCACACAAAGGTTGGTGGGTGTATGGAACAAACTGCCAGAGGAGGTAGTTGAGGCTGGGACTATCCCAATGTTTATGAAACAATTAGACAGGTACATGGATTAGACAAGTTTGGAGGGATATGGACCAAGCACAAGCAGGTTGGATTAGTGTAGCTTGGACATGCTGGCCAGTGTGGGGAAGGTGGGCTGAACGTTCTGTTTCCACACTGTATCACTCAATGACTGTATAAGGTATTTCATTGCTTTATTATATTACTAGAATAACATTAAATACAAAAATATATAAATGTGTGTCATTATATTACACAACAAATAAAATGTTGACAGAATTCTGGGATTTAATAAGCTATTTTATGAAGTAGTTCTTGTTAAATACTGATCATAAGGAAGCAACAACTTTTTAATTAATTATATTCAAGAACATTTTTCTAACAAAATCTGTGTGTTTTTGTTCATTTATTCTACCCTAATTACAATCTTGAGGATATTTTCCAGAAGCTTGTGAAAATGTTTCCCATGCCTATCATTTATTCCAATTTAGATGACAGTTGCATAACGACCCCAACTATTACTTTATAATGTGTTAATAGGTCGAAAGCAAAACAGGGTATTTATTTTCACCCTGGCCTATGGATTAGTACAAGCATTCAATCAGTAGCTTGGACCAATGGTATGAAATCAGTAACTATCAGGAAGGAGTGGAATAATGGTTACATACAGTAATCACTTGGTACTGCATGTCATCACATCTGTCCGGGAACCAGTATTGCCAAAATTATCTTTCATGGACTTCAGACACAGAGGTTACACAACCTTGCATGGAGATTATGTGCATTGAAAATAGCACAGGGGGAAAAAAAAAAATTCTATACCGGAAATTTTCAGATGTAAAAGTCAAAGTACATTTTCCATGAGGCAATGAAAATATTTTGCCTGAGGAAATGTAAAGGAAAAGCATTAATTGTGAACGATGAAAATATGGCACTTTATGTGGACCTAATGAAGTGTACTTATCAGCATTATTACAATACATAGCAGGGTCCAATTATCCACTACTTTAGGTTATACATAATGTATTAAATAACAATATCACATCTCAACATATTAGAAGGAAAGGTTACACTGCTGTGCCTTATAATTCATTTGATCATTATAAAGGTTGCATGTGTGAACTCTGGTAAGTGAATGTGCATCCCAAGTGTAATGATTTACAGCGTTATTAAATGTTGAAATAGCTCGGTCAGAAAGCAATAAACAACATGTGCTTAAACTCACAAGTTAGGCAGCTGTCCCTTCTTTAACTGTTCTTTAGGTATGGGATACAGAGCCTCGTAAACTCTTTTATCACCAGAACCATGAATTGCATAGGCATTGAACTTGGTAACATCATCAGGGAAATAGCTCCAAGGAACAAGTGCTTTGCCTTCCCAATGTTGATCATCTATTGTTGAGTCGTAATTTAAATCCAATTCTTTCTAATATGAAGAGAAAACAGCTTTGTGCTTTTGAATTTTTGCTTCATTTTAGATCATTGAAACAAATACATTCTAAAGAATCTAATCTTCAAAACTCAACAAAGTAAACGAGAAAATTAAATATTTAAATAATACAATAATCTAACAATAGACTAACAGTACAATTAAATGACCATAAAAGAAAATATATCAATGTCAAATAGGTTGCAAAGTTACTTATTCGGGTTTATCTATTAAAAAAATATTGAAAGTCCCATTTTCAAATGATGGGATTGGTAATCAGTTGCAGAACTGGTTTAGTTATGCTGGTATACATGAACTTGTGAGTTGCAACATTTTCTTGTGTGCTGAAGGCAACAGTCTCATGCTAATCTGATTTAATTAAACTTAGGAAATAATTAAGAGACAGAGGATGTGTTAAGACATGGACAGAGAGAAAAAGTGAAACATAAAAAATGAACAGTCCGTGATAAAAAATGGAAAACAGGAAATAAATGAACAATGAATAAATGGGAAAAGGTACAAGGTAAGAGGAAAAGGTAATGAAAAAGTAAAGATAGATCTAAAGAAGATGAACATCAGGAGTAGCCTGAAATTGTTGAACTAAGTATTGCATCCCTACAGCAATAAAATAAAATCCATCTGAAATCTGGGTGCTGCTTTCATTCATTCTTTCAAACAGAGCAGGAAACTGAGGAAGAGAGCCCAAAATGGAAGTGAGCCCGTAACTAAAATAGCTAGCTATGTCAAACAAGTAGTGGCGCGTGCACTATACAGGTGTAATCCATAAGATGGTCACCCAATTTGCAGTATGAATCCCAATTGCAGTGATCACATTGTGAGTAACAACTACAGTACACTAAACAGTAGCTTTATCTGGAAGCACTGTTTTGGACCTTACACAGCAAATAGAAAGCAAGCAAAAGGGCATTGCACCATCTCCTGCACTGACAATGCAAAGACATGGTGGAAAAGGGAGTCTGGGACAGAGGAGTGGTATAGGGTGACACAAAGTAAGCTGTCACTTTAGACTGTATAGAGAAACATAGAAAATAGGTGCAGGAGTAGGCCATTCGGCCCTTCGAGCCTGCACCGCCATTCAATATGATCATCCAACTCAGTATCCTGTACCTGCCTTCTCTACATACCCCCTGATCACTTTAGCCACAAGGGCCACATCTAACTCCCTCTTAAATATAGCCAATGAACTGGCCTGAACTACCTTCTGTGGCAGAGAATTCCAGAGATTCACCACTCTCTGTGTAAAAAATGATTTTCTCATCTCGGTCCTAAAAGACTTCCCTCTTATCCTTAAACTGTGACCCCTAGTGTACAAGCCGAGTCTATCCAGTCTTTCTTCATATGAAAGTCCTGCCATCCCAGGAATCAGTCTGGTGAACCTTCTCTGTACTCCCTCTTTGGCAAGAATGTATTTCCTCAGATTAGGAGACCAAAACTGTACGCAATACTCCAGGTGTGGTCTCACCAAGACCCTGTACAACTGCAGTAGAACCTCCCTGCTCTTATACTCTTTTGCTATGAATGCTAACATACCATTTGCTTTCTTCACCGCCTGCTGCACATGCATGCCTACTTTCAATGACTGGTGTACCATGACACCCAGGTCTCGTTGCCTCTCCCCTTTTCCTAATCGACCGCCATTTAGATAATAGTCTACTTTCCTGTTTTTGTCACCAAAGTGGATAACCTCACATTTATCCACATTATACTGCATCTGCCATGCATTTTCCCACTAACCCAACCTATCCAAGTCACCTTGTAGCCTCCTAGCATCCTCCTCACAGCTAACACTGCCCCCCAGCTTCATGTCATCCGCAAACTTGGAGATGTTGCATTCAATTCCCTCATCCAAATCATTAATATATATTGTAAATAGCTGGGGTCTCAGCACTGAGCCTTGCGGTACCCCACTAGTCACTGCCTACCATTCTGAAAAGCATCCGTTTACTCCTACTCTTTGCTTCCTGTCTGCCAGCCAGTTCTCTATCCACATCAATACAGAACCCCCAATACTGTGTGCTATAAGTTTGCATACTAATCTCTTATGTGGGACCTTGTCGAAAGCCTCCTGAAAGTCCAGATATAACACATCCACTGGTTTGCCCTTATCCACTGTACTAGTTACATCCTCGAAAAATTCTATAAGATTCGTCAAACATGGTTTACCTTTCATAAATCCATGCTGACTTTGTCCAATGAATTCACCGCTTTCCAAATATGCTGCTATCCCATCTTTAATAACTGACTCCAGAATTTTCCCCATCACCGATGTTAGACTAACTGGTCTGTAATTCCCCGTTTTCTCTCTCTCTCCCTTTTTAAAATGTGGGGTTACATTAGCAACCCTCCAGTCCTCAGGAACTACTCCAGAATCTAAAGAGTTTGAAAAATTATCACTAATGCATCCACTATTTCTGCCGCTACTTTCTTTAGTACTCTGGGATGCAACTTATCTGGCCCTGGTGATTTATCGGCCTTTAATCCATTCAATTTACCTAACATCACTTCCCGGCTAACCTGGATTTCACTCAGTTCCTCCATCTCATTTAACCCCCGGTCCCTTGCTATTTCCGGCAGATTATTTATGTCTTCCTTAGTGAAGACAGAACCAAAGTAGTTATTCAATTAGTCTGCCATGTCCTTATTCCCCATGATCAATTTGCCTGTTTCTGACTGCAAGGGACCTACATTTGTTTTAACTAATCTTTTCCTCTTCACATATCTATAAAAACTTTTGTCCTCCTCTGCTGGACTCTGAATTTCTCCCAGTCCTCTGGTAGGCTGCTTTTTCTGGCTAATTTGTACGCTTCATCTTTTGTTTTGATACTATCCCTGATTTCCCTTGTTATCCACGGATGCAATACCTTCCCTGATTTATTCTTTTGCCAAACTGGGATGATCAATTGTTGTAGTTCATCCATGCAGTTTTTAAATGCCTTCCATTGCATGTCCACCATCAACCCTTTAAGAATCAATTGCCAGTCTATCTTGGCCAATTCACGTCTCATACCCTCAAAGTCACCTTTCTTTAAGTTCAGGACCCTTGTTTATGAATTAACAATGTCACTCTCCATCCTAATGAAGAACTCAACCATATTATGGTCACTCTTGCCCAAGGGGCCACGCACAACAAGACTGCTAACTAACCCTTCCTCATTACTCAATACCCAGTCTAGAATAGCCTGCTCTTTCGTTGGTTCCTCTACATGTTGGTTTAGAAAACTATCCCGCATACATTCCAAGGAATCCTCTTCCTCAGCACCCCAGCCAATTTGATTCACCCAATCTATATGTAGTTTGATGTCACCCATTATAACTGTTTACCTTTGTTGCACGCATTTCTAATTTCCTGTTTGACGCCATCCCCAACTCCAATACTACTGTTAGGTGGCCTGTACACAACTACCACTAGCGATTTCTGCCCCTTAGTGTTTCCGCAGCTCTACCCATATCGATTCCACATCCTCCAAGCTAATGTCCTTCCTTTCTATTGCATATAGAGATAAGTAAGATGCACTCAATGGTAGGATATTGTTGCAGGTGTCAGAAATAGCATATAGAATCAGTGAACATGGAGGCTGGTGGAGCAGAATGTGAGGAAACCATTTTTTCAACTCCTGCAGCGATTGAAAATGAATATTCCATGGAGAATTACATCATCCCTTGCACCCTTGATGTGGAAATCAAGTCAAGTGCGCAAGAGTGGCTAATGTGGATTAATCAAATGTTCCATGTGGTGCAAAATGGTCCAGAAATAGTCATTAATGCATTTCACTTCAACTAAAAAAAACAAAACATAATGCTGTAGAAACAACATAATAGAATTACATTTTTCAACAAACTTCCTTCATTATTTAATACTAATTGCAGCCTCAAGGATGACTGACATCCTTGAACTTCAAACACCATGCCATGATTACTGCAAATGGGCACCAAAATCCATTAAAAATAAATCTAAATATTGAAAGTTCATACTATAACACACTCTTTTGTTTCCTGCATAAAACTTTATAGATTTTGGAGTGATATTTTTGAAATATTTACAAAATTATTTAAGATAAGAATGGAACCTAATACTGAAATGATTATATTTGGAGTAATGGAAGATGGAAATAAATTGAACTCATCTCAAAATTTATTTTTTAATTATGGTTTAATAATAGCAAAAAAATTAATACTTAAATTTTGCAAAAATACATCAATACCAACGCTTAAAATGTGGATCGCAAGCATGTTGGACACCGCACATCTTGAGGAAATGCGATTCCTCCTAATAGATAAATCAGACCAATTCATAACGAGCTGGTCTCCATTTGTCGTCTTTTTGGAATCATATGGTGCAACACAATTGTAAAAGCTAACTGTTTCAGGACTGGATGAGGGATGATCAAGATTATAAACAATGATCTCCTTACTTCTTTTCTTTATGTCTTATTCATTTTTTCCTATTTTCTTTTCTTCATCTTTCTTCATTCATTCTTCTTTTTCACACACTATATATCTCACGTCTTTCTATTCTTTGCTATCTAATTTATTTTTCTTATTCTTATTCTTCTTTATTATAACAAAAAAAAAAAAGAAGCTGTATTATGGAAATATATATTAGGCACTTTGGTGCCATGATTGTACTTCTAATAAATAAAATAAAATAAAAAATAAAAAAAGTTCACAAAGATTCTTCAAACCTCAACTAAAGTAGGAGTTTACTTCAAAGACTCTGTGGCAATTACCATTTATGTCATGTCTTTGACTGTTCCACTAAAATTATATCAAAATTATTTTGGAACGCAACGAAACCCATATGGAATTTGGCCAATATAATAATGTTGGACCAAGATAGTTTAATTTGTGATGTGTCGTAATGATTCAAATGGTCAGCAACCATCACCATACTATTTTTATGTAATCACTTACCTTCCATGCTTTTCCTTCACCAGCAAGTAATAGCACTAAATGCTGTCCATGTCTAACAATATCAAAACAAATGTTAGACAGATGCGACTGAAATGGAGTTAACCAAAAAACAAGTTTGCATGACATTGAATGGTTTACAAGATAAAATAAAACATTTTAATTTCTCAATAAACTCGGTTAAAAGAAAGTAAGGAAGGAATAAGCGAGTTCAGAAATTTAAATTCATTAGTCATTACAGGTGCACAACCTTTTATCCGAAGATCCAAATAACGAAAACCTCCGAATAGCGGACATTTTTTCAGTCCTTGAAGAAAGGTCCTTGAAAACGTTCACCGAGGGCGGCCCGCAGAGGTGACAGCGGAACCTCCGGTCGGTCCTCGAAGAAAGGGGAACTAAATCCTCATTCATAAAAGAGAAGGTGAGGGTATATTGCGCGGGAGGGTTAATAATTGACAATATGCTGCTGTCTGCCCGCTGAGTTAAAAAGTTCCCACGGTAGACTCACGATACACAGTCTTGCGTGGGAACTTTTTAACTCAGCGGGCAGGGAGCAGCAGATTGTCGCTCCCTTCAGTTTCACCCCACCTACACCCCTCTGCTTCCCGGCCATGTGTGTGACCCCTTCCCTCCCCTCTCCAGCTCCCGCTCATTGCACCGGCGTGGGGGCTTTGCACTGTCTTCAAGTCGGCGATGCCAGCATACAATACCAGTCACCGGAGACGTCAGGACCAACGGGACACCGACCCCCAGGCCCACTGCAAGCACGGAGATCCCAGAGACCCACAGCCAGCAGCAGCCCAGCCCCGTTCCAACTCCAGAGGAAAACTGCAAACTAGCGGGAGACATCAGGACCACCAGAAGCCGCTCCCCGATGGGCCGCTACGGCGACAAGTGGCAGTTCGCCCACAGCCCGAGCTGTGCCCCCCTCATCGGGACACCGACCCCCAGGCCCACTGCAAGCACGGAGATCCCAGATCAGCAACTCCAGCCCAGCCCCGCTCCAACTCCAGAGGAACACGCTCCCCGTATGGGGCAGAAGCTGATGGTGTGCAAGGTAAGGTACGTCTTGGTCTTGGGGTCGCGCAGCTCGGGCTGTGGTCGAACTGCCACTCGTAGCAGCCCATCGGGGAGCGGATTCCTCTGGAGTTGGAAGGGGGTATTGTGCTGTTTGATCGCCCCCTGCTATCCCTGGGACAGGGAGACAGGACGTTCACCGAGGGCGGCCCGCAGAGGTGACAGCGGAACCTCCGGTCGGTCTTGGAAGAAAGGGGAACTAAATCCCCTTCATAAAAGAGAAGTGTAGGGTATATTGCCCGGGAGGGTATATCGCCTACCTGGAAGAAACCGGACATTTTTTCCAGGATGTCGTCTGCACACCAAAGCTCACGTTTGGCGCCAAACGCACGTCGCCTCTGCTGCACACGGATATAAGAGTGTGAAAATGTCGCCTTAGGCCGCCTAAGGGCATGTAGCCCCGCTAGGGTGACATGAGTGCGAGAGGTGATTCAATGCTGCGGTCACATTTACTAATTCAGGAATTCATTCAACACACTGCATTTCATACAGACATTTATTCTGCAAGAAAAAACTACATTGAAGACTCAAACTCGCGACCGAGGAACTGCCGGGATCAAGGCGCAAACTCGCGACCTTGCGGATATGAGCCGAGCACTCTACCACTGAGCCAGCCATTAAAATCTACGCAAAAAAAATTCCATTCCGAAGACCGACAAATTCCGAATTACGAAAAGTGTCTGGTCCCAAGGCTGTCGGATAAAAGGTTGTGCACCTGTAGTATATATGTATTTTAGTTCATTAATGAGAGCATTTAAGTAAGAAAATAAAAGCAAGTAATAGCAGCAGATGCAAGCCCACTACCATTTCTGATCTTATTTTGGTCTCCTACATTGAGGTCATAGATGCGACTGAGGACTATCATAAGTTGTAGAAATATGTAGTAATCTTTCCGGGAAGAAATGTTGGGAAGAGGGTGGCTCCCTCTGAAGCCTGCGAGTAAAAGGTGTTGGGTGTCATCCCTTTTACCAGATGTCTTTCTCTTGTGTTTTGACCATTTTCCATCTGCTGAATATGGAATAACTCCATTAAATATAGAATTTTTTGTGGTATTTCTGGCCGTTCGATTGAAACCTATTGAATGCCCAGAACGATTGAAAAACCTATTGTAAACAAGCTGGTGATTAGGTCACAATTTAAGTAAATTTTTCTGAGATTTCCTTTGCAGAGACTTTTTCACTACCGTGTCTATTAATGCACCAGATATGTACTGGATTTTCAAATATCTATGCATAATAAAACATAAAATATAGAACATTGCAACGTAGGAAAAGTCCCTTCGGCCCACAATGTCTGTGCCAAGCATAATGCCAAATTAAACTAATCACTTTGTCTGCACGTGACCAATTTCCCTCTATTTCCTCCATGTTTACATGATTATCTAAAAGACTCTTAAACACCACTATCTTATCTACTTCAGCACTATCTCTGGCAGCATCTTCCAGACACTCACCACTCTATGTAAAAAAAACTGTGTCCAACACATCTATATTACTAAATCTCTGATCTTGACTGCTTTTAGCCGACTGTGCTGCGATTTCCGAGAGAACGCCGCAACCTATGGCCGTCATTTTTGACCACCTCGCTCAGAGCCCCCCTCCGCCGTATGAGTGCGGAGGATTTTTTCCGTCAATAATAAATGAGAGATATGAATGTTTTTACAAAATTCCCCATTCTCTCTGCTGCCCCCGTTGGCGGCAGGGGGAGGGACTATAAAACCAGGAAGTGTCGTGCCTCACTCAGTCTCTGCCAGACCAGGAAGCGAGAAGGTCACGGCTCCCTGAGCTGCAAATAACACTGAAAGCACATCTACTCCACAGTGAGTCCCCTCGATGCGGCTGTAAAGTGGCTGCAGCCCTTTTTTAACAAGTTTGTGTTCACAAAATGAATTTTGGTTGTCGGGTGTCTGCAGCCCAATTGTTTGCCTCGCCTTTTTGACAGGTTTGTGTTCACAAAATGAATTTTGGTTGTCCAGTAGCTGCAGCCCAATTGTTTGCCTTGGCTTGGCTTTTAAAATCATTGCAACAGTTGGATGCCTGCCCTAGCATCCATACGGCCCACAATGTCTATACTAGCCCTCTGGAAACCAGTACCTTCAGCCCGCAACACCCATACTAGCGCAACAGACAGCCCACCCCCCCCACCCACTGGCGAGCAGTATTGGAATTGGTGGAGAGGTGGAATATTGCGTTGGTGACCAGCCCTCCCGTGTGATGCTGGGACCCAATGGGTCCCACTTAGTCTAGTCTACTTTAAACGTTCCCTGTTCAACCCTAAAACTATGCCCTCTAGTCTATGACCATTTCACCCTGGGGAAAGGATTCTAACTGTCTACCCTTATAGTATCATCTTCATCAGGTGTCCCCTCGGCCTCTAACAACCCCCCAAAAAAAACCCAACCCACAATAAAATCTTGGTTAGACCACATTTGAAGGATTGTGTGCAGCTGTGGTGACTGCATTACAGAAAGGATGCAGAGACTTTGGAGAGGATGCACATGAAGTTCACTAGGATGTTGCCTGAATTAGAGAGTATTAGTACAAGTAGAGGTTGGATAAACTTGGATGTTTTTTTATGGAGCCTAGGAAACTGAGGGGTGATATGACAGAAGTATACAAAATTATTAGAAGCACAGTAAACGTAGAAAGTCGTTCCAGGGAAAGTAGTAAAGGTAGAAAGAAGCTCCAGGGTGGAAATATCAAAAACTGGAGGGCAAGGCTTTAGGACGAGAGGAAAAAATAATTAAAGATTTCAAATGAGATGGGGAAATTTAACAAGATTTACGAGGCAAGCTTTTTTTTGCACAGAGAATGGTTGGTGCCTTGAATGCACTGCTAGGGAAGGTGGTATAAGCAGATACAATAGCAATGTTTAAGAGGCATTTAGATAGGCACATGAACAGGCAGGGAGTGGAAGGATATAGCCCATTTGCAGGCAAATGTGCAGTTTAAATTTGGCATCATGGTTGGTACTGACATCATAAGCTGTAGTGCCTGTTCCTGTGCTCTCTCGTTCTAAGTTCTATGTTCTTTAATGCAAGTGAAAATCTTGCTGGAGACAACAATGCATATCGTACTGGTGTTGATGGCATTTTATATAGCTGGATACAAGTAGAAGAGAACTAGGATACTGGAACATTTCGCACCAAAACCACTATATGTTAATGATTAGCATTAATGCACCTGGACATTTATAACATTTCTTAATGTGTCATTAACATATTTTTCACCTGAATAATGCAATTTTTTCAAGTGTAACACGATACATTTCTAGGCCTGCGTCACTTGTTAATTAGGATCTTAAACAATCTACAACTTTCAAATATGGAAAGAAACAAAATGATGCTCACGGACACAGTTCCACTTCAAGATATTGTTCTTTGCAGCTATTCAAGAAAAATGCTTCCACAACTGTTAAACATGGAAAAATTAAAAAATTAAGATTCAGAAAGCAATTGTCAAAATATCTTGGCAATGTTTCATGTGACTGAATAAAATGTTGACACGCCAGGCTAGATTTATATGCAGGAAGATTATCCAGCAACTAAGGTTTCAGTCTCCTCAGTCATTCACTGTGTTCACTGGTTACTATTATCTGTCCCCTTCAGCTCAGTTTTTTTTTTGCCTTACAATAACAACTGAGATTGTATGGCTGCATGGTAACTCATTTCACTGTACCTTAATTGGTGTATGACAAATAAATGTGAACCTTGAATCTTCAATGATACAGAGAGTGACAAAAAACCCAAATAAAGGGAAAGATTAGGTAAAGATAGTGAAAGAGACACAAACAGAAAGGGATTTTTTATTTTTTTAAACTTGACATTTAAAAAAATCTCAATTTAAGAAAATGGAATCCATGGGTTTCATTAATTACCCTTTGTGCTTGACATGGTGGATGGCAGTCATTACTGAAAAAAACTACTTTTGTTATTAATGCACTAAAAACAGGAACTTCACTTACCTCACAGGGAAGAATATACATGAAATGCCAGTTTCACAAGATGCTGCTGCTGAAAGAAGGTCTCAACTGAAATGTTGCCTATCCATTCCCTCTACTGATGCTGCCTGACCCACATAGTTATACCAGCACTTTGTGTTTTGCTCAAGTTTCCAGCATCTGCAGTTCCTTGTGCCCCCTGCTAAAATTGCCTTGATAGAGACATCCCAAACCAAACACATTAAAACTAGAACAGAATCAGAAGTGAAGCGTGATTAGAAATGGAATAGAAATTAAATTTATATTGTTGGTGTTGATATACATACATTAAAATAAAATGGTTATTCAAGATCTATTGGGGTTTGTTTGTCCTTTCCATTCCATTCCCAGAAAATGTCATAATTTTCCAACTTTCATCTCACATGGAGCATAACAAGTTAGAAAAAGCAAAGAATAAAGAACAGAAAAATATATAAGGAATGGCATATGGCGTTTAATGCAAGCAAGTTGAAAGTGGTATGCTTTGGGAAGTTAAACCAGGGCACACACAGGCCCTTGGGGTGTGTTACTGAACAGAGGGACACAAGGGCTCAAATACATAACTCCCTGAAAGTGGCGACACAGGCAGAGAGGGTGGCATAGGAATGCTTACTTTCATTATTTGTGGCTGAGATCAGGAGTTGGTATGTCATGTTACAGCCATACAAGACATTTGAATAATCTGGGACTGTTTTCCCTGGAGCAAAGGAGGCTAAGGGGTGAACTTATAAAGGCTTATAAAGGTGAATTTATAAAGGCTTATAAAGGTGAACTTATAAAGGCTTATAAAATCATCATGGGCAGAGATAGGGTAGATAACCACAGTCTTTTTACTAGGCGTAGAGGAGGTCTAAAGCTAGAGAGAATAGGTTTAAAGAGAGATGGCAAAGAGATCCGAGGAGCAGGTTTTCACGCAGGATAGCGGGTATATGAAATCTGCTGCCAGAGAAAATGGCAGAGACAGGTTCAATAACAACATTTAAAATAAATGTGGACAGGTACGTGGATAGGAAGGGTTGAGAAGGGTATAATCCAAAATCAGGCAACAGGGACTAGCTTAGGTAGGCACCCAGTCACACAGGCACCCTCTTTTTTATTGCATTCCAAGAAGCCTAGCTCTTTGACCAAGCTCTTGAGTCACCCATTTATTTTATAGATCAGTGTCAAATTGTGATTGGTTACGCCTTTATATAGTCGCTGAAAATGTTTCATTATGTTGCAGGTACAGTGTTCTACGCAATGAATCGAACTGGATGACGATGAATGTTCAGAGGTTTGTACTCTCCAAGCCATGATTTAACTATGCTATAGCTTTTAATAATAAACAAATGTCACAAAGTTCATGTCTGAGTTTTTCAATTTCCTAAGATGTGCTTTCAGAAAAAATATCCTAGCACATGTAGTTTAAGAGAATCAGAATATGACAAGAGATATCAAAGTAAAGAGGAAAACAAATGACTAACTAATGGAGTGGCACTGCAGTATAATGTGAAAAGCAGGGAGGCCACAGACAGTGCCCACACTAGCCAGCACAATAACTGGTGGCAATACTGATCATGACCTCCAGTACATTCCAACATCTGCACTGTAGAGCACAGGCTTGGAAACCTGGAATATACAGCTACAAGCACAGCAGCTCATCAGCAATTCTCCTTAGAATCACAGGATTTGTTGGTAGTGCATTCAAGACCAATGCTCATTTCTGGAGCTGGTTATTTATCTCTGACAGTGGAGGGAAAGTGTTCTACTAGTCTGTTTAATTAAAAATGGGCTAAAAGATTGCAATGGAAAAAATATTATAAACATTAAAACTCTTTTTTTTAGTATTTCCTGAACAATAAAACAGGCTTACTTGTGTTTTTCAATATAAAATTTAGTAAAACAGGTGTTCACGGTACCTTCATAATTCCACAGCTGATTGTAAGGTTTTCCTCTTGGGCCAGCTGGGGATGGCGGATCATTGAAGAAAGGGGCATTTACCTCCATTAGTATTCCCTCATCATCTGGTTTGAGTGACATGGTGATTCCCTGGTGAGTGACTGGCGAACTATCCCATGTTTTTGTAATTGTAAACCTCATCTGGATAAAATTGTAATAAATCAAAGTTTTTTTTAGATAATTACTTGATTTACTGCTATACTTAATAGAAAGATTAATGTCATAAATTACCTTCAGTTTCAGCACAGTGTATTAAATAATAATGTATAAACAACCTGGAGTGCTCCATCTAGTGACTTAGTCAAGAATTAGGAACACTTAACCATCAAAACACTCAAGTTTAAATCCCAGTAATGATGGGGACTTAAAGATCATTAAATTAAAACATTTTAAACAAGAATGACAAGTTAAAATAAACTCAGGTAAGTTATTGGAAATCTGTTATTATTTAAGGGTGCAATTAAAATCAATTATGGCATCAGCTGATACACAAACCACTTATGGTCAAACTCTCGTCAGTAGCTACAAGGGCTGGCACGTGATGTCACAGCCTAGGGAGAGTGTCCTGCTACTTAAGCTTATCTCACCTTGAGACAAAGGGAGTCAACAGGTAGCTGGGCCCGAGAGAACAACCTCACTCAGCTACAGCAGCAATGACAATTACGTTAGCGGACCAACTTAACATGTAATACCTGAATAAAACTACTGTTTGAACCTGCCTGACATCTGGCCTTATTCACCACGTTTGGTGCCGCTACAATCAACATTATTTTTTAATCACTTAGCAAGCCTTTTAAAAAATGATGCAAGAAGGAATTGCAGATGCTGGTTTAAACTGAAGATATACACAAAAAGCTGGAGAGTGGGACAGGCAGTATCTCTGGAGAGAAGGAATGGGTGACGTTTCGGGTGGAGACCCGCCTTCAGACCCGACCCGAAACATCAACCATTCCTTCTCTCCAGAGATGCTGCCAGTCCCACTGAGTTAGTCCAGCTTTGTGTTTATCATCAGTTTAAACCAGCAGCAGCAGTTCCTTCTTACACATAATTTTGTCCCATTTCATTCCAGCTGTCTGCAATTAAAACCAACCAATATATTAGCCTCTTAACAGTGTATTATATCTATTAGCAAATCCTGATGCTTTTTCTTAGGGTAACCAATTTGTTCAAATATATTAGCCTCTTAACAGTGTATTATATCTATTAGTATTGAATTATTTCTTTTCTTGGACCACTCTATACGCTTTTGGGGAAAACAGATAATATATTAATTAATGCAGACAGAAAGAATTGCAGATGCAGGTTTACAACAAAAAGACACAAAGTGCTGGAGTGCTTCAGTGACTCAGACAGCATCTCTGGAGAACATGGATAGGCGACGTTTTGGGTCGGGACCCTTCTTTTAATTGTAGTGAGGGAGAGAAAACTGAAAGAGGAGTAGAGTGAGACAAAGTTAGGCAAGTGATTGGTGGAATGTGTAGGATAGAGAGAGGGAATGCCGGGGCTACCTGAAGTGAGATAAATTAATATTCATACCGCTGGACCCAAGCAAAATATGAGATGCTGTTCCTCCAATTTGCATTTAGTCTTACTCTGAAAATAAATTGGCACTAGAAATTTGTGGATATTCAGTTAGTGTTGAAAGTTCAAGAATATACTGGTAAATTGTAACTGGCAAAAGTTAAACAGGGTTTGGTGTGCATTGCGGTATCAAACAAACATTTTTTGTTAATTTTTTAATTTATTGTAACTGTCTAGTTAAAAGCTGAAAATGATAATACTTAACTGTTGAATGCTTCTAAACACATTTCAGTTAAAACACTAAAAACTCAAGAATACACAATTGTACCTCCCACTTCAGTTGACTATAAAATCTTTTAAGTGCCCTCATATTGCTTAAAAGTCAATTAGGAGATATTTTTTATATGTCTTTGAAAGATTTAAAGAAAATCACCAATGGCACAATTTTTTTTTAAAATCTCCATACTTGAGGCTTTTGTTTCCAATTGCATCAATTCAAGAAGAATACCGCTTGTTCTCCTTACACCCAGCCCAAAATTCTAAAATAGGGTATTTAAGCAAAGTTCCCTCTCGAACTGCAAAAAGCTAGAGTCAGGCCACAGCCTCTTGCTGCCAATTAGCATCTTGTTAAGGGCCCCATAAATACTCCACACCCACTCCCTCCAAAGTTGCCCTCCACCAACAAATTTGGGAACGTCAAAACAGTAGCAGAATCCCAGGTTGCAGCGATAAGAAGGAATGAAAGCAATGCTGACATTTTCATCATTATTATTCCTTATAATCTGGGCCATTGTCCTAAGCTCAGGTCTCCGAGGCAAAATATTAGGATGTAAATATGAAGTGAAGAGTTTGAAGTCTGTTTTCTGAGTTATAACTCCAGCTATCATCTTTCCTTGAACATATCTAAAATCTTCTGCTGATGGATATGTGGCTAGAATTGCTTTACTAATTATGAATTTGAGGTGTGAGGAGCTATTTCCTTATATTTGGTTCTGTAAAATATTAAGTGGCATTTAGCAGCTTAATCCCGAGTATAATTTCTGAGTTACTGTTTAAGTGTAATTCTGTTGCTAGCCCAATATGGCTTCCAATTACACACTGCAAATGCCACCAATAACAACTAAAATAGTGCACAATTAATTTGCGTGATTCCTATTATAATATTCATCAATTAAAGCATTGATGCTTAAAATATATGGTCACATACCATTCAAAAAGTGAAAAAACATAAGCAATTTGCAGGAAGATCTATTTTAAGGTGCAAGTATCAAAAATGCTCATTAAATCTGTGTAAAACAACAGTGTGCACTCACATTTATTTACCCTGTCAAGGTGTACCAAATCCAAGAACAAACATAAGCAAATAACATGAGATTAACAAGAGAATGTGAGAGTACCTCTTGAGTACTTAAGCCTTCTAATCATCTCTAAATAACAGATTACAGTTATAATAAATTTAAATACAGCTGCAATGCAGAGAGATTGGAATCAACTGGTCAAAGGCAAGGGTAAAAAAAATTATATTAGCCATCGCATTCAGCAGGAAAATCACATTTGTGCTGACATTTCCACTATAAGCTGTGCAAACTATATGGGAGAGGAAGCAACATTCGCTAGACACCAGATGTCTATGTGAAAATTGCTCCTTTCTAAGCTTCCCCCCAGTCTATTTTCAGTAAAAACACTGAATCAGGCACTTGAAACAACTAAATTTTATTTTAACAAAAGCACGTCACAATTCAACCACTGTACCTATCCCACCGCGGGTTCAATCCTCGTATCTGCCTGTTCAAGCCCTCTAGGCCTCGCTCAGACAGAGACACTCCAGAAGTTCACGCAGTCCCAAGCACTCTCCCAGAAGATCGACCCTGAACCTCATGATAGCGAACTTTTATATGTCCCGGGACCTCGAGGGACCGAACCACATGGGGATGGTCTCTTAATAACCCAATCACAGATATTGATGAACCCCATACATAGCAGATATTTCCCTAACCCAATATTACAACAGCTAATACATTGCATGAGAAAGAAATAATAATAATAATAATAATAATATATTTTATTGTCATTGCACATAGGTGCAACGAGATTTGGTATGCAGCTTCCATCCGATAGTCTGCCCCATAACAGCAGCTGTTGGGGCAGACCGGTCTTTTTCAATGTTCTCAGAAAGAATAGTCATTGCTGTGCCTTCTTGACCAGCGCAGCAGTGTTGGTAGACCATGTGAGGTCCTCTGAAATTTGTGTGCCCAGAAACCTAAAGCTCCACTGTCCCCGTAGATGGAGATTGGAGCGTATTCCCCATTTTGTGCCCTCCTGAAGTCGATAATCAGCTCCTTGGTCTTGGAGGTGTTTAGGGACAAGTTGTTACGTGAGCACCAGTCCGCCAGGTTCTGCACCTCCGCTCTGTAGTTTGTTTCATCACCGTTGGTGATCAGCCCGATCACCGTTGTGTCGTCTGCGAACTTGACGATGGTGTTGGTGTCGTATGCAGGAACACAGTCGTGTGGGAAGAGGGAGTAGAGCATGGGGCTCAGTACACAGCCCTGTGGTGTGCCGGTGCTCAGAGTGATAGTGGAGGACAGGTGCGGGCCCAGTCTCACTGCCTGCAGTCTCTCCGTCAGGAAATTCAGGATCCAGTTGCATATCGGCGAGCTGAGGCCTAGCTGGTGAAGTTTGGTGGTGAGCTTGGTGGGGATGACCGTGTTGAAGGCAGAGCTATAGTCTATGAAGAGCATCCTCACGTACGTGCCCTGTCTTTCCAGGTGAGTCAGGACAGTGTGAAGAGCCAGAGAGATGGCATCCTCTGTTGATCTATTTGCCCTGTGTGCAAATTGATGCGAGTCCAGTGAGGCAGGGATGCTGGATTTGATGTGAGATAGGACCAGCCTTTCAAAGCACTTCATGGGTATTGGAGTTAAGGCAACCGGATGGTAGTCGTTCACGTTGGTGACTTTTGACTTTTTTGGCACCGGCACTATAGTCTTCAGGCACTTGGGGACCGTTGCCAGAGATTGAGACAGGTTAAAGATCCTCGTGAATACCTCAGCCAGCTGTACAGCACATTCCTTTAGTACCCTTCCTTGGACTCCGTCCGGGCCTGCAGCCTTGCGTGGATTGATCCTACGCAGAGTGCACTGTACCTCCCGAGTGCTCAGTGTTAAGACCTGTCCCTCTCGAAGAAAGCTCTCGAAGGAAGCTAACGAGAACAAACATTGAAACGTGTCCTGAGATTCAAACAATTTCTCCAAGGCTCAACAGTTTCGACCAATCATCAATTTACAGGATGACCGTCTTGCAACATTATTTATACTATTTACAATGCTTTTACAGCAACCCAATAGAAATGATGCATTTAAGGTTAGCTTGCAAAACCACTATACATGTTATCAATTTAAGAGAAACATGGAGAACACCTGGACCCCTTGCCATCCTGCATATCAGTCTGAGCCTAGACTAGCTGGCGCCAATCAAAGCCTGTAAAGTTCAGCTGACAAGGGTTAAGCAATTCTGACAAGTGCAGGGATCCTCCATTCTATGGTGTCTTTAATTTAGTCAATATTAACATTCCCCCGTTTGATCATTCATGATTACCCTCAATATAAATGATAACTCCAGAATACAATGATGGCTGCTATACTTTTAACAATGGTCTAACAAGATGTTGATGTAGCTTCCCAGAATTACATCGAGCTTCCTGAATTTTCGTGGGCGTAGCTCCATAATTTCCATCTGATGAGTCTTCACCTCCCGAGTTTTCGTGGGCACGAAGTCCCATCCATCAATCTTGATAGTCCATTGGTCCTTGATTAGAATTTCTAAGAAAACCTGGGAGAAAACAAGTTAACTACTGATCCATTCACTAATACTTTTACAGTGATGAAGATGCACCCAGGCATTTCTTCCTTCTACCTTTACTGCGGTCATTAAAATAACTTGGTACGGTCCTTCCTAACAAACTTCCGATCCTTTCCTTACCCAATTCTTCACTAAGACATAGTCTCCAGGTTTTACTTTAATGGGAGTAACCATTGAAGGCATATCCTCATAGGCTGCTCTCACTCTACAATGTAAATCCCTTAGGGCTCTTGTCAAGGCTAAGATATAGTCAGTCATCTCTGCAGTCATATGGTGGAAATTAATCCAAGGGGTTTTCAGGGGTCCACCGTAAATAATTTCAGCTGGGCTTAATCTCGATTTTCCTGCAGGCGTGACTCTCATCTGAAATGGGGCTATTGGGAGTAATTTAATCCACCGAAGTCCAGTCTCCACCTTTAATTTGGCTAATTTGGTTTTAAAGGTCTGGTATGCCCTTTCTACAAGTCCGGCAGACTGTGGTCGATAAACACAGTGTAATTGCTGCTGGGTCCCCAGCTGTTCACAAAATTCCTTATTGATTTGTCCAATAAAGTGTGGACCATTATCTGAGCCAAGTCGAATGGGAATACCGAATCTAGGGACAATTTCTCTCATTGGCATCTTGACAACAGTAGCCACTTTATTGTCAAAGGTTGGGTATGCTTCGATCCACGTATTTGTATCCATGGCATCTTTCTAATTCAATATAGTCTATTCGCTATGTCTCTAGAACGTATTTGTATCCATGGCATCTTTCTAATTTAATATAGTCCATTCGCTATGTCTCAAAAGGACCCATAGGCAATGGTGTTTTCCCTCCTTCACATCCTATTCCTTTCCCTGGATAGTATTGCTGGCAGACCAGGCAATTACTGCTTACCTTTTGAGCAAAAGATTGTAATTTTGGATGCCACCAAGTAGCTAATAGAGTGTCCCCTACTGCTCTTGCACCACAATGGGTTGCATAGTGCATACACTCGATAACCCATACGGCCAATGAGTCTGTCATGCAAGTTTGCCCTGCTGGAGTGGTCCATAGCCCATTCATACAACCTAGTACACATCCCAATTGTCTCCATCTCTCATCTTCTTCAGTAGCCTCTTCTTGTAATTGAACGATGTCTTGGAAGGTCAGGATCAGTTTCTCCAAGGAGGACTTGCTAGTTACAGTTTTAGTCTGCCTCATCATTCTAGATACCACCACCTTATGTTCCCATGATACTCTTTTAGCTACTAAATCAGCATTACGATATCCAATGTCTACTGGGGTTTGTTCTTTAGTATGGGCACTACATTTTATTACAGAGATTTGTCTGGGTAGCATTAAGGCCTCCAATGAATTTGTCACCAATTGTTTGTATGATATTTGGGTTCCTACAGAAGTTGGAAATCCCCTATGTTTCCATAATTGTCCAAAATCATGCACCACCCCAAATGCATATTGAGAATCAGTGTAAATGTTTACTTTTAGATCTTCTCCAATAATACAAGCCCTAATTAAAGCAAGTAATTCAGCTTACACAAAAAAGCTGGGAGAAACTCAGCGGGTGCAGCCGCATCTATGGAGCGAAGGAAATAGGCAACGTTTCAGGCCGAAACCCTTCTTCAGACTGATCGGGGGCGGGGGTGGGCGGGGACAAGAAAGGGAAAAGGAGGAGGAGCCCGAAGGCTGGGGGATGGAAGGAGACAGCAGGGGGGCTGAGGAAGGGTAGGAGACAGCAAGGACTAACAAAATTGGGAGAATTCGATGTTCATGCCCCCGGGATGCAGACTCCCCAAACGGAATATGAGGTGCTGTTCCTCCAATTTCCGGTGCTGCTCGCTGTGGCCATGGAGGAGACCCAGGACAGAGAGGTCGGAGACGGAGTGGGAGGGGGAGTTGAAGTGCTGAGCCACCGGAAGGGCAGCGTAGTTATTGCGGACCGACCGGAGGGTGGACGGCGAAACGATCGCCCAACCTCCGCTTGGTCTCACCGATATAGATCTGCTGACATCTAGAGCAGCGGACGCAATAGATGAGGTTGGAAGAGATGCAGGTAAACCTCTGTCGCACCTGGAACGATTGCTTGGGTCCTTGAACGGAGTCGAGGGGGAGGTAAAGGGACAAGTGTTGCATCTCTTGCGGTTAAAAAAGGGAAAGTTCAATTTCATTTTATTTGGTACGAGAGGGAAGGGAAGAATTTTATTTATGGAGGGAGCGGTCTTTATTTCTTTGTGATATGGGGGGAATGATACTGATGTGGCGAGGGTGGGGTCACGTTGGAGGTGGCAAATTGACGGATGATTACTTTTTGTATACAATACAATACAATACAAAGTGAGGACTCTTCTTGACTCGGCCCTTGTTGCGAGTGGGGGGAGGGGGAGAGAGAGCAGTGTTGCGGGGTATGGAAGAGACCCTGGTGCGAGCCTCATTTATGGTGGAGGAGGGGAACCCCCGTTCCCTGAATAATGAGGACATTTCAGATGTCCTGGTGTGGAACGCCTCATCCGTGCAGCAGATGCGGCGTAGACGGAGGTATTGGGAGTAGGGGATGGAGTACTTACAGGAAGCAGGGTGGGAAGAAGTGTAGTCCAGATAGCCATGGGAGTCAGTGGGTTTATAGTGTATGTCGGTGAGAAGTCTATCACCTGCAATGGAGATAGTGAGGTCAAGGGATGGTAGGGAAGTGTCAGAAATGGTCCAGGTGTATTTGAGTGCCGGATGGAAGTTAGTGGTGAAGTGGATGAAGTCAGTCAGTTGTGTGCGGGTGCAGGAGGTGGCACCAAAGCAGTCGTCGATGTAGCGGAGGTAGAGGTCGGGAATGGGGCCCTGGTATGTACTGAACAAGGATTGAATAATTGAATAAGTAATTCAGCTTGTTGTGCTGAATAGGGTGATTCAAAAGCAGCTGCTACTACAATTTCTGTCTTTTGATTAATAATTGCATACCCAGACAACCTCTCACCCCGTAGTCCAATGGATGCACTACCGTCCACATATAATGTGAAGTCAGGGTCTTCTATGGGTATCATCCATCATGTCCCCTCTCACTGATGTTTCCTCCTCTATAACAAATAGACAATCGTGTTCTGCTTCTGCTCGCTCTTCTGGGGTTGAAATAAGAAGAGGCTGGGTAAATTAATGAACAGTGTTTAAACTGCAATTTCGGATTGTTTAACAGGTGGATCTCATACTTATTTTGGCAGGCCATTGTCAAATGCTGGGGGTTTGAAGCTGCCCCAACAATGCCGATACCGAATGTGAACTGTAGATTGCAGTTATGATTTGAGTGCAAAGAGGATATCCCCTAGCTATTGGATCAAATTTGGAGGAGTTATATGCAACTGGTCCATGCTTTTGCGTTAATACCGGGGGCACAGTCGGATAGAATTGTACAATACAGCTGGAAAGGACGATCATATAATGGCCTTCCCAATGCCAGGGCTTGCATCAGTGATCTTTTCAAGTTCTCAAATGCTTCTTGTGCATCCTTTGGTAGTTAAAATTCACCCTCCTTGCTGGTATAGGGTGTTAGCTCCTTTGTTTCTAGAGCTATATTTGGAATCCAGGGTTTGCAATAATTGACCATGCCCAGCCATTGCCTCATTTGTTTGGCTTCTTTTGCGACTGGAAATTCGCAGATAGGTTCGAGTCTGCTCTTCTCAAGACTTCTTTCAGTGGCCGAAATTATAAGCCCTAGAAATTTTACTTTCTCCTGAGCTACCAGTACTTTTGATGGGGAAACCACTTATCCTAGATCGGCTAGATGATTTAGTAGTTGTGCAGTGCCTTCCCGATTACCGGATTCATCTTTACTAGCCACCAATAGGTCATAAACGTACTGCACTAATGCTGAATTTATTTTAAACTTTAAAGGACTTAGCTGATCCTGCAAACACCTGGAAAATAAAGTAGGCGAGTTGATAAATCCTTGGGGCAACCTGGTTCAGGTATATTGTTGGCCCTTATAGGTGAATGCAAACAAATATTGGCTGTCTTCATGAAGAGGAAGAGAAAAGAATGCATGTTGTAAGTCGACTATCGAAAAGACTTTGGCTTCAGCAAGTATTTGGTCTAGGATATGGGCAGGATTTAGCTCTAGGGCATGAAGTGGTTCTACAAGAGAATTGATTTCCCTTAAATCTTGTACGAGTCTATATTGACCATCCTTTCCCGGTTTTGGAATGGCAAGAATAGGGGTGTTACAGATAGATTGGCACCACCAATATTCCTTGTTCTAACAAACCCCAAATTAATTTGTCCACGCTGCTGATGGCCTGTAGTTTCAATGGATATTGTTGGATCGAAGGAAGTGTTACCCCTTTCTGGAGAGCTACATGGATGGGATTGATGTTCGTGCATCCTACCTGAGCAGTGTCCTCCACCCATACTTGAGGGTTCACATACTCGTATACCTTGCTCTCCAGATGATGACGTAAGTGGGTAACAACCTTCCTTGGGGCCTGGTAAAATTCAACAACAAAATGATTAGACAAATTTTGCTTCTGGTAATTAAACGGGTTTGCCAAGGCAATTGCCTTTCTTACCATCGTTCCTGGGTCTTTAGCTCTAGCCAGGAAATTCACCTTTCGAGTGATATGAGGAGCAGCCTCGTCAGTTCTTTTCCATAACTATGCTGGTATTTTAACATATTTGGCAGCTCCCTCTTTCCCTTCCACTAGTGGCAATACTTCTATTTCCCATTCCTGTGTATGATTTAAAGAAGGTTTCCAGCTCACTATTCTTTCCACTTCTATCATAAGCCAGTGTAATGTGAAGTGGGGGTTCTTCGTCCAGATCTAAGGACCACCATTGAGGGGTCACTATGGAGTAACATTGTCATGCAGGGGCCCAGGGGGTCACTACTGTACCTCTATTGCCACATTCTATTTTTAGTTGGAAAGCACAGAGTAAATCTCTCGCCATCAGGTTGCAATCTAATCCGGTGGTTATCACAAATCTATGTTTGATTGTCTTTCCTCCATACACTACTTCGACTGGCTCAGAGATGGGATACTGGCAAATTTGTCCTTGAAACCCAGACAGATTCTGAACTTGTCTTGATTGTAGTCAATTATAAATTGATTGAAGAGATGACAAGGATGCGCCTGTGTCTATTAGGAAGGTACAGATTTTACCTTCAACCTGTAGAGGCAACATAGGTTTCTCGTCAGTCACTACCAGGTTTGCTAATCATAGGCGTGTAAATGGGTTACTCTGAGAAAAGAAGATTTGTCCCCTTGACTCCTGATGCTTCCCTACAACATTGGTCTGGATATTCCGGAACTCTAACTTCTCCCAGTCCATAGTTTGCTTGTAGTCTAGGGATCCATGATTCAGAGTCAAATTTTGGTATTTCTTTTCTGATCACATATTCAGTTCTTGGTTTTACTGCAGGCGGGCTATCCTGCTTCTTTATTTCCTTCCAATGATATCTTACAGCCCTAGCCATTTGACTGGTACTATTTTCTGTCCATGTTATTAGTCTTAATGGCTTCTGCTAAGTTGGTGGGGAAACAAATCAGTAGGATGGCACAATATTGAGGGGAATTTACTCCATTTCTGTAATTTAAGTCACCCGATTGATCCATAAATAATTTAGAAACTGGCTTTAAAAACTCATCCGCTCCATCTCCCCTTTTTGTCTTACACCTAATATTCTGGCCAAATCGATTGGTTTCTGAAGGGCGTTGGCAAGAGCTGTTTAAACAGCTTCCTCCCTTGCTCCATTGTCTGCTATTATATCTGCAAGAGCTTCATGCGACGGATGTCCTAAATTTGTTAGGAATCTGGCATGCTCACGGGGTAATTATTTGCTGGATCACCGCCCATAAATCCCGGGAATCAGTGTGATAAATGCGCATTGTAGTTCTTAAGTGATCCACAAAAGAAGCGGGTGATTTTCTACGATGGGGTATTTGACTTAAATAGCCGTCATCTCGTTAGGCTTCCATGGGGAATAGACTCTAATTGTACGGGGATTATTTGCACTCACTGCATTGGCTGGATCAAAAGACGGATTAGACATTCCCCTTACAGGGAACTGTCTAAAGGTTGTTTGTTTAGCTTCAGTATCCACCTCAACCTCTTCAATTATGGTCTCACACCCAGATGTCTCTTCCCCTTCACGGTACTTTCTAAAAGATTTCCTTCCTTCCTCAACTGCGCGTTCAATTTGTCTAGGGGTATCCTCTTCTTTTGCCATAACTAATTTAGTCTTTTTCCCAGTTTGGCTTCTGCTACCATGAACTGCTGGATTGTCTGTAATGGACGGAGCTGTCAGAGTTAAGGAAGTTTGTGCCTTGGGATTTAATTGTCGATTCCTATTACGAACTCCGCGATGTGCATTTGTGGTATTGGGATCGTAAGGTGAATAAGGTGGTGGACCTGAATTTCTAGGTCTAACACTCTCCCAGTCTTCTAAATAATCATAGTCATCCCCCGTAACCAGTGCCAACCATTGGGTTCTCACGCTTAAGACTTATGGATGATAATCTTACTTTAAAAGATTTCCTTCTACCTTTATCTTTAATACTCTCAAGCTCTTCCCTTAAGCTACCTGGAGGTTCAAATCCTTCAGTATATTCTAATATTATCCCCAGTTTTAGAGTTGCTTCTTTCCATCTTGCCATTCTTTCTCTGCTCTACTCGCTTTCTATTCCTCATAATAATGTCTCCACAATTCAATTCATTCTTGCGCCTCTGTATTATCGCTGCACTGCAAAATAATCTGCTCAATGTATTTTAATCCCTTTACTGTATCTATGCCCCCTCGGGGCCATAATTCCTTCACTAATTCTCTATTTAACGATCCGGAAAGGATTTTCAATCGATCAGCTTTTTGTAGAAATTCACTGCATATTTCTTGCAGATGAATTTCCGAATTGTTAAACTGAGTTCTTTCAATCTAAAGTCAACTTGACTCAAACACTTGTTGCTGTTAAAATCAATTCTTTATTCAGCTGAGACTAGTCTCTTGAACCTTCCAACACAGAGCTGATGCTCTGGGGCGGGTCCAGAGAGGAGTAACTTTGATACAAACTCATGGCATTTATATAGGTATTACACATTTCAGATACAGAGGGTATGACAAGCTGGTAACCAATCATCCGAGTCCTTCTGGTGATTTACAACATCAGTCACATGATCCCCCTTCCCTGGCCTCATTACAGCCTTCGTTTGCCTGTGCTTTATAACTGTTTTAGAATTATTTTATTTGAACACAGCAAAACCCCAGTAGGCTCTTATGAAAGACCATTCCTCAAAATACAAGATACGTATATAACACAATGATCACACAAGTCATACACACTTTCTATACCAAGAGAAAATATATTTCTATAAATCTAAACAATTTCTATAAGTCTAAAGTGTACCTTTCTACTAAGACAATACATTTCATAATTGGTGTTACTATAATTTTACACATTTTGAAATACCATTACCTATGTTTTTAAAACATTCATTATATAAGTTTGCTGAATTACAGTTTCTAAGTTCAAAACGCACATTTCCATCTCCCATCCAAAGATACATGGGTCGTAAATCTGTCAATTTACTTAATATGAGTTTGGTGCCTTTCCTGTTATCGGGAAGTAGGATTTCCAATCTCATGTACCAGGCAGAACACAAGAGACTACATCTCAGACCATTACGTCAGAATTCCATCTGCTTCAACCTTCTATAAACTACTCCCTCAATCTAATTATTTCTCAAAGCAACTATTCCTTCACTTACATCTTATTCCTTATCACACTCATTATTATTTTACAAAGCCAAAGCTAACTGCAGTCTATCATCTCTCAGCCTTGAATTCTGTCTCAAACCTAGCAAAACAAGCCATAACTCTTCACCTTTATGTCACATTCGGAGCTCAAAAATGTGCCATAGAGACAGAGCAGATGGCCCCTTATTCAGCTTCCCATTCTTCAACACAAAGCCATATCAAATACAATTTCCTCCAGTGCTATAATTGCCCCAAACAATAACCTAAGCTAAGCAGGTTCTGGTTCAGGCCTCCATGTTTTGATTCATCTTTGCCTGTGTGTATGTGTCTGTTTGCGCTTTATTTCGGTTCAGGAAAACTTTAAGCTTTTCTTTTGCAATTTACCTAGCTTATATAAAAGTCACTATCCAAGTGGTTCTATTTGTATAATATTTCCTCAATATCTTTATTTGGGTGGCTTCCCATTCTGTTGGATAAGGAAGCAACTCTGAACTACTCGCACCTCTTAACAATTTTCCCTTTCTAATTTCGAAATGAACAAAGTCACTTTAGACAATTTTCAAATCAAAATGCTCCAAGAAACAACCAATCACACTCACATACGTTCTCGCAGTCCGTCTCCTAGCCCCGATCTTACTCTGAATGCATGCAAATGAACTCTAAACACTCGAGCAAAATTGAACACAAAAAGGAAATTATTCCACATAAGAAGTATACGTAACCACACTCCTGCATAAATCAAAAACATTAACTTATTACAAATCACACACTCCTAGAAATCCTTCACTGGCACGATCAATCAGCGGGATGACTGCTCCCTGACGCAGCGATCGAAGGAGTACGACCCCCGATTCAGATTCCTACACTACGACCTTAAACAAATGCAAATATTTAACTCACACACACTCCTACTTCAAGTTTCGAAATCCGTAAACACTCGCAAACACGCAGCAACACAAATGACGGTCTGCGAACACACGATCTAAATCTTAACCTTTAATTCTTAAAATACTCTAAGTTTATTTACATACATAGAATATTTACAAAATCCGGATCCTATGACAATACGAAAAGCTAGATTTTACAACTTAAAAAATGATTGAAAGCACCAGCGCACAATTCAAGAACACTCAATCTCGACGCCGCATCACGCTGTTATCACGCAGTGAACCTCTCCTTCCGATACCGAAGATTTTTCCCTTCCTAGTTTACTCTTTGCTGAGGGGTACTATTCCTTAAATGACTACTTTTCCTCCCGAATGTTACTATCCCCCTGCTAAGGCTGGACTTCTATAGGGGGACCTCTATCCCTCCTCTCTAAGTTCGACAGAATTAGGGGTAGCCTTCGCTATTTGGATTACTTTTCAAACAAGTTACTGTCTCTCAGGTACTCTTCGCTATCAGGAACTAATCAACAATTGACCAGAGGGTTACTATTCACTGTTGATCAGCCGCTATTCTGAATTGATCACGGACATGCACCAACTCCGAAGTTCTATATACAGGAATTCAAATTCCACCTTACTGGCAGAACTTCAATATGAAATTCAGTATTTGAAAATTTGGCATTGCAAATATAGACACGAACTCAAACTAATTTTAGTGCGTATCTCTTCTACTATGCGGGCTCTCGAATCAGCTAAAATTGCCCAGTTGAATTCTTGAACGGACTGGAGTATTCTGGCTAATCTATACTCTGTCCATCCAAGCCCAGTACCTTCTCGAAGCTCTTCGTCCATCACTTCAGGGAGAGACTCAGATACCTACACACAGAACTCCTCTCTGCTGGGCACTGAGGATCCAGCGCCTAGCCGCTTCGTGCTGCGAGTTATCAATGCCGATATTCAGAGCGCACCTTTTCAATTCGCGCTCCCGGCAAAGATCCGATCGAAGGCGAGACCTGTATTTTAATACCCCACCAATTTGGATACCAAGACTAACCCTGGGGCACTCCTCGCCCGATGAAGCGCGTTAAAGCAGCTGCAGTCTGCCAACTACGACCAAAGTTTTGGGCCTCTAATCCAGGAAAGGGACTCTAACCCAACCCCAGCAGGGCCTCTAACCCCACCCTGGTTTTATGGACCCCTAACCCAAAGGCATGCTAACCACTTCCCCGTGCTTGCTAGACTCTGTTCTAATGATGTCGATTAGACCCTTTCCCAAACCCGCGAATAATCGAACTGCTCGGACTGACGAAGTGCCGAAAATCAATGTGAAAACTGCACCGTAGGCCCGATTTCACTCGCGATCGAAACAGCTCAACACCCTTGATTGCAAAATTGTGTTTGGGGGTCTTTTGAGATCCCGGACGAGCCTCCAATGTAAATTGCTCGTTTCTAAGCTTACCCCTAGTCTAGTTTCAGTAAAAACATTGAATCAAGCACTTGAAACAACTAAATTTGATTTTAACAAAAGAGTGTCACAGTTCAATTACTGTACCTATCCCACCGCGGGTTCGATCCTCGCATCTGCCTGTTCAAGCCCTCTAAGCCTCGCCACACCACACCTTAAGGTGGTCTCTTACTAACCCAATTACATATATCGATTAACCCCATACATAACAGACATTACCCTAACCTAATAATACAACAGCTCATACATTGTTTAAGGAAGAAAGCTCTCGACGGAAGCTAACACGAACAAACATTGAAACCTGTGCCCTGAGATTCAAACAATTTCTTCAAGGCTCAATAGTTCGACCAATCATCAATTAACAGGATGACCATCTTGCAACATCATTTATACTGTTTACAATGCTTTTGCAGCGACCCAATAGAAATTATGCATTTAAGGTTAGCTTGCAAAACCACTATACATGTTATCAATTTAAGAGAAACATGGAGAACACCTGGACCCCTTACCATCCTGCCACACCAAACGCCACACCAAACGATGGAGGGAGAGATGAAAGAAGGAAATGTCAAGCAGGATGATTCAATGTGATGCTTGCAGGATGTGGGTGGTACAAATGTGAGAAGTGCATCCAGGTACAGTTCCTGAAGGACCGTGTTGAGGAACTGGAGAAGCAAGTGGATGACCTCAGGTTCGGCCGAGAAACTGAGTCGTTCCTCGACAAGTCCTACAGTACGATTGTTACACCTAAGGTACTGGAAGAGAAAAGGTGGGTGACGGTGAGAAAGGGAAGGAAACATGGAATGCAAAGGTCCCCGGGTGTTGTACCCCTTGAGAACAGGTTTAACCACTTAGGAGCTGTCGGGACAGAAGACGTTAACACACTGAGCGGCGGACTGGCTTGCGAAGTAAATAATGCTGTTGAGCCAAAACCAAAGAGGCTGACGTCAGGGCGTGGTAGTTGGAGACCCCATTGTGAGAGGTACGGACAGGGGTTTCTGCAGCAACAGACGGGATTCGAAGATGGTGTGCTGCCTCCCTGGTGCCAGGATCCAGGATGTCACGGACAGAGTGCAGAAAATCCTCAAGAGCGAAGGTGAACAGCCGCAAGTGGTAGTGAATGTCGGCACAAATTATGTCGGAAAGAAATGGATGAATATTCTGCAGCCTGACTTTAGAGAGCTCAGAAAAATGCATAAAAGCAGGACCTCCAGGGTGGTTATCTCCAGTTTGCTTCCAGTTCCTCGTGCTAGCGAGAGCAGAAACAGGGAGATACAGGACCTGAATGTGTGGCTGAGGAACTGGTGCAGGGGGCAGGGGTTTAGATTCTTAGACCACTGGGATCTGTTTTGGAGTAAGGGGCATCTGTACAAAAGGGACGGATTGCACCTTAACAGGTGGGGGACCAGCATTCTGGCAGGCAGGTTTGCCACTGCTACACGGGTGGTTTTAAACTGAATAAGGGGGGAGGGGGGGTGTCAAATGGGATAGTCAAGGACGGAGTTAAAGGGAAAGAGTAAAGGTATAGTTAATGACCCCAGAATAACGGGAAAGAAAGCTCACAAAGGGATAGGAGAATATGGCCAAGTGTAATAGGGATTGATGTGAAAGGTGAGATGCGTAATGAATTAAAGGTATTGTATATGAATGCGCAAAGTATAAGAAGTAAAGTAGGTGAGCTTGATGCTGTTAGAGTTGGTAGATATGACATTGTGGGGATTACTGAGACGTGGCTGCAGGAGGACCGGGCCTGGGGAACTTAATATTCAGGGTTACGCATCCTATAGAAAGGACAGGCAGGTGGGCAGAGGAGGGGGGGTAGCTCTGCTGGTGAGGGATGGAATTCAGTCCCTCGTGAAGGAAGACATAGGGATTGACGAGGTAGAGTCACTGAGGATTGAGTTGAGGAATTGTAAAGGCAAGAAGACACTAATTGGTGTTATCTACAGACCCCCAAATAGTAGCCGGATGAAGGGTGGAAGTTGCAGCAGGAGTTAAAACTGGCATGTAACAAAGGTAATGCCACTGTGGTGATGGGGGATTTCAATATGCAGGTAGACTGGGAAAATCAGGTTGGTTCAGGACCCCAAGAAAGAGAGTTTGTAGAATGCCTCTGAGATGGATTCTTAGAGCAGCTTGTAATGGAGCCGACCAGAGAAAAGGCAACTCTGGATTTAGTGTTGTCCAATGAACCAGATATGATAAGAGAACTCGGGGTAAAGAAACCCATTGGAGGTAGTGATCATAATATGATTAGTTTTAATCTGCAATTTGAGAAGGAGAAGGTTAAATCGGAATTGGCAGTGATGCAGTTGAACAAAGGGGACTATGAAGGCATGAGAGAGGAGCTGGCCAAGGTAGACTGGAAAGGGATCCTAGCAGGAATGATGGTGGAACATCAATAGCAGGAATTTCTGGGCATAATCCAGAAGACGCAGGATCATTTCATTCCAAAAAGGAAGAAAGATTCTAAGGGGAGTAGGAGGCAACCGTGGCTGACAAGAGAAGATGTGCCCCTGTCCCACTTAGGAAACCTAAACGGAAACCTCTGGAGACTTTGCGCCCCACCCAAGGTTTCCGTGCGGTACCCGGAGGTTGCAGGTGGTTGCCGGAGGTTGCAGGTAGTGGAAGCAGGTAGGGAGACTGACAAAAACCTCCGGGAGCCGCACGGAATCCTTGGGTGGGGCGCAAAGTCTCCAGAGGTTTCCGTTCAGGTTTCCTAAGTGGGACAGGGGCATTAGGGATAGAATAAAACTAAAAGAAAAGTGTATAACACAGTAAAGAGTAGCCGGAAGCCAGAGTATTAGGAAACTTTCATAGGACAACAGAAGGAAACAAAACGGGCAATACGGGCTGAAAAGATGAAGTACGAGGGGAAGCTGGCCAGGAATATAAAGGACAGTAAAAGCTTCTTTGTTAAGGGAAAAAGAGTCACAAAGTCAAATGTGGGTCCCTTGAAGGCAGAAACGGGTGAGATTATTATGGGTAACAAGGAAATGGCAGAAGAGTTGAACAGGTACTTCGGATCTGTCTTCACTAAGGAAGACACAAACAATCTCCCAGATGTACTGGAAGACAGAGAATCTAAGGGGGTAGAGGAACTGAAAGAAATTTTCATTAAGCGAGAAATAGTATTGGGTAGGCTAATGGGACTGAAGGATGATAAATCCCCTGAGCCGGATGGTCTGCATCCCAGGGTTCTCAAGGAGGTGGTTCGAGAAATAGTGGACGCATTGGTGATCATTTTCCAATGTTCAATGGATTCAGGATCAGTTCCTGTGGATTGGAGGATAGCTAATGTAATCCCATTTGTCAAGAAAGGAGCAAGAGAGAAAACGGGGAATTACAGACCAGTTTAGCCTGACTTCGGTGGTGGGAAAGATGCTGGAGTCAATTATTAAAGAGATAATAATGGGGCATTTGGATAGCAGTAAAAGGATTAGTCCAAGTCAACATGGATTTTTGAAAGGGAAATCATGCTTGACTAATCTTCTGCAATTTTTTGAGGATGTGACAAGTAAAATGGATGAAGGGGAGCCAGTGGACGTAGTGTATCTAGACTTTCAAAAACCCTTTGATAAGGTCCCGCACGGGAGACTGGTGACTAAAATTAGAGACATGGTATTGGGGGTAGGGTGTTGACATGGATAGAAAATTGGTTGGCATACAGTAAGCAAAGAGTAGAACAGGTCCTTTGATGACACAAAACTGGGTGGCAGTGTGAACTGTGAAGAGGATGTTAGGAGGTTGCAGAGTGACCTGGACAGGTTGAGTGAGTGGGCAGATGCGTGGCAGATGCAGTATAATATAGATAAATGTGAGGTTATCCACTTTGGCGGCAAAAACAAGGAGGCAGATAATTATTTCAATGGGGTTAGGTTAGGTAAGGGGGAGGTACAGCGAGACCTGGGTGTCCTCGTACACCAGTGACAGAAAGTTGGCGTGCAGGTATAGCAGGCAGTGAAGAAAGCTAATGGAATGTTGGCCTTCGTAACAAGAGGATTTCAGGATAGCAGCAAAGAGGTTCTTCTGCAGTTGTATACGGCGAGTCCAGAACCAGGGGCCACAGTCATAGAATAAAGGGGAGGTCATTTAAGACTGAGGTGAGAAAAAACATTTTCACCCAGAGAGTTGTGAATTTGTGGAATTCCCTGCCACAGAGGGCAGTGGAGGCCAAATGGATTTAAGAGAGAGTTAGATAGAGCTCTTGGTGCTAGTGGAATCAAGGGATATGGGGAGAAAGCGGATTGATTGGGGACGATCAGCCATGATCATAATGAATGGTGGTGCTGGCTCGAAGGGCCGAATGGCCTCCTCCTGCAACTATTTTCTATGTTTCTATCAGTCTGTGCCAATCAAACCCTGTAAAGTTCAGCTGACAAGGGTTACGCAACTCTGACAAGTGCAGGGATCCTCCATTCTATTGTGTTTTTAATTTAGCCAATATTAACATATGCAACTTGTCAAGTAGTTCTATTTTATAACAGCATCTCCAGGATAATGGGTGGCACAGTCAAATCAACTGACCCAATGTGATACTCAAGCAAAAACGCTAATTTACAACATTAAAAAGACCAGGGTTGAATCTAAAGCCTGGTTATCCATTCAGCAAGATAATAGCTGATGCTTGTCCCAAACTCTTTTCCTGTCTCATCCACATAACCCTCAATTCCAACATAAAAATAAATTGAAAATCTACTGCCTTTATGGAACTCCAGAGTATAATACCACTTTCATCACCTGGTGTCAGGCAAATAGACAACATGGCCCAGTCACCAGTGTTGACTGAGCGTGATCAGACTCAGTTTTTGGAATATTGGTATGGAGATTATGACATGTGACATGGATTTGACTAACCGTAGATTACGTAGAAAGGCAATTTTGGATTTAGTGTTATGTAATGAACCGGTTTTGATAAGGGAACTCGGGGTAAAGGAACCATTAGAAGGTGGCGACCACAATATGATAAGTTTTGTCGGTGAGGGCGCTGCAAGCTGGCGTCCTGTCAGCAGCGTGTCTGTTTTTTTTTTTTTTTTTTTGTTTTTTTAAAGTATGTTTTTAATGTTCCTCTGTGTGTCTTGTGTGGGGGGTGGTGTGGGGGGGTGAGGGAGAAACCGCTTCGGTCGCCTCCTCCACGGAAAGGCGACTTTTTCCAGGTCGCCTCCCCCATGGCCTAACAACGAGGATCGGGCTGCCTTTCCCAGAGACGCGCCCTGGGCTTCAGCGGCGGGCGCAGCGTGGACTCTCGGCGTGGAGCGGGAGTGGAGCGCTCCATTTCGCTGGCCCGCGGCAGCCGGCAGCCTGAAGCCGCGGTCTGCAGAGCTCCAGCTGGCGTGGCGTCTACAGCCCGGGATCCCTCGTGAGGGACCTGAGGGAAGAAGGAGCTCCGAATGCCGGCACGTGGCCAACTTCTACCGCGGGCCTGGGGTGAACTTTCCATCACCCCTAGAGGGGAGCTTCGACCGACGGCCCTGTAGTCTGCGGTGCTCTGGCTGCGGCGCGGCGGGAATTTAAATCTTCGACCGCCGGCCTGCGGCCTACACCATCCTGAAGCCGCGGTCTCCGGTGGGGAAGAGCCGACTATGGACTGGCTCTGGACTCTGGTCCCGACCACGGGGGGAATGGAGGAGGACTGACCAAATGTTGTGCCTTCCACCACAGTGATGAATGCTGTGGTGGATGTTTGTGTCAAATGTTTATTGTGTATTGTGTGTTCTTTCTCATTGTATCGCTGCTGACATATTCATTTCACTTGCACTTTATGTGCAATGTGATGAATAAACCCGTATTGTATTGTATTGTTTTAATCATCATATTGTGGTCGATACCTTTTAATCTTAATTTTAAGTTTTGATCTACAATTTGAGAGGGAGAAGGTGATATTGGATGTGTCGGTATTGCAGCTGTGCAAAAGGGACAGAGGCATGATGGAGGAGCTGGCCAAAGTTGACTGGAAAGAAACCCTAGCAAGGATGATGGTGGAACAGTAATGGCAGGAATTTCTGGGAATAGTCTGGAAGATGCAGGGTCTTTTCATTCCATAGAGGAGGAAAGATTATTGGGGGAGAAAAAGGCGACCGTGGCTGACAAGGGAAGTCAAGGACAGTATAAAGCTAAAAGAGAAGGCATATAACATAGCAAAGATTAGTGGGAAGCCAGAGGATTGGGAGGCATTTAAAGAACAACAGAAGGTAAGCTAGCCAATGATATAAAAGAGGAGAGCAAGAGTTTCTTCAGTTATATAAAAAGCAAGAAAGAGGCAAGAGTGGACGTTGGACCACTGGAGAATGATCCAGGAGAAGTGATAATGGGGAATAAAGAAATGGCAGAGGAATAACTTTTTTGCTTCAGTCTTCACAGTTGGAAGACACCAGCAACGTGCCTGAAATTCAAGAGTCAGGGGTGGAAATTAGTGGAGTGTCTATTACTTAGGAGTAAGTTCTTGGGAAGCTTTTGACTGTCCTCGATCACAGCTTTTGTTAAGTCCATGAAAAAGCAATAGGGAACAAGATGCTTATTTCCGAGTATGAAAATGGCCATAACATTGTTAATACTGAAGATATGAAAGTGAATTAGGTGTCAATACAAACTTCTTTTTATGCTTTATCGGATGGGATAAATTACAGACTTGATATTTAAAATCTCAAAATTTTGTAACATTGCTACAAGCAGGGTCTCGACCCGAAACGTCACCCATTCCTCCTCTCCAAAGATGTTGCCTGTCCCGCTGAGTTACCCCAGCACGTTGTGTCTATCTTCGGAATAAACGCGACTAGTTACTTTCTCACTATTCTTTGGGGACTTGCTATAAACAGTTTTGCTGCAGGCAGTGGCAGAGTGTGGGCTGCACCTGAAGGGACGATGAGGGAGCGCTGTTGCTGTTCCTGCTGCATCCAAGCTCACACCAGCCAAAGGGCCCCGTAAACACCCCATTCAAAGTTTCCCTCCACCATATATAACAACATAAAAACCCACACGCCAAGCTCTACATACATACGACTAAAACTACTTACAGCCCCGAAATTCTCAATCGTTTCGAAGCTCTCTTGTGGTTTCCCGGGCACTTTGCAGTAAACAGTGAGGTTGTTAGAAGAGGAACAGTAAACACGACCGAAGATACTCTATGATCTTTGAACACGAGCAAGTGGCGAGACAGGCGCCAGCAACCTGCAGCGGGCGGAACTGTAGTCGTGGCTCTGGTTGCCCAGCCGGACCCTTCGGAGCGGTGGCAGCGCTGGGCCGGGCGGCGGGGTTTTAAATCTCCGAAGGGCAGCGGCCGTTGAGTGCGGGCCGGTGTCGCTGGGCGGTGCGGAGGGAGGGAGGGAGTCAGTGCGGCTGGAGCAGGAGCAGGAGCAGGAGCGGATCGCTGTGGTCAGTGGTCGGGCCGGTCCCGCTCCGCAGGTCGGTGGCCGTTATTTTCCCCGGCGCGAGTTGTTCGGTTTCCAGGGCGACCGCGGCCCCCGGGCGTCATCCATCCACTCGGCTCCCCGGCTCGCGGTCGGGCAGCTGCTCCCCTTGCTGCAAAACCAACTGCATTCACTGCAGGGTGCTACCAATGATGCACCTTACTTAAAGTGTACAGTGATTTATTCTTTTTTTAAACGGCGTGAGCAGCAAAGAAAATATACTGCAAACACGTTGCACAGCACAGTGTCAATACATACAAACGGTGCTGGAGTAATTCAGCGGATCTCCATAAGATAGGTGCAAAATGCTGGAATAACTCAGCGGGCCAGGCAGTCTGTGCCGCTGATATCACCAGCATTTTATGTCTATCGCCT
Organism: Leucoraja erinaceus; assembly: GCF_028641065.1. Classification (NCBI taxonomy): domain Eukaryota; kingdom Metazoa; phylum Chordata; class Chondrichthyes; order Rajiformes; family Rajidae; genus Leucoraja; species Leucoraja erinaceus. The sequence goes on along the minus strand of NC_073377.1, from coordinate 125,944,080 downwards.
ATCCATGTTCTCCAGGGATGCTGCCTAACCCGCTGTTACTTCTGCATTTTGTGGGGGGGTTTTCCGTAAACCAGCATCGGCAGTTGCTTATGTCTACAATGTGAATGCAGTGGAGGCTTATTCTCTGGATGCTTTCAAGAGAGAATTAGATAGAGCTCTTAAAGAAAGCGGAGTCAGGGGATATGGCGAGAGGACAGTAACGGGGTACTGATTGTGGATGATCAGCCATGATCATGGTGGTGCTGGCTCAAAGGGCCGAATGGTCTACTCCTGCACCTATTGTCATTTCATCTTAAAGGTTTCAACCGTTTGATTTAAAGAAGATTTGTTTTAATATTTGATATATTAAAAGGAGAAAATGTTGCGGATTTGAGGTTGTGGGGGAAACAGGCAGGAAAGCAGAGTTGACTAAGATAAGGCAAGCTATGAACAAGCAACAAACATCAGAAGGAACTCCGCAAGCTAAGCAGGGTCTGCTGGGGGAAATGGACAGAGGAACTTTTAGAAAGGTCTTGATCCACACGTTATCTGTCCATTTCCCTCCACAGATGCTGCCTGGCCTATTGAGTTCCTTTTGAGTAGCTTTTTTTTGCACTCAAGATTTAACATCTGCAGAGATTTGCCTCCAAGGCAAGTTATGATCTTATTGAATGATGGCATAGACTGGAGGGAGCAAGTAAAATATCATGGGTATATAAAAAAGCTGGAGAAACTCAGCGGGTGCAGCAGCATCTATGGATCGAAGGAAATGGGCAAAGTTTTGCGCCAAAACCCATCTTCAGTAAAATATCATGTTTTGTAGTTGAGAATTTTTGTCAAAATTGTGGTAAATATAAAAACGTAATGTCAGCCATCAGCATTGGTTAAATCAAAGGGTAAATTCATTGTTTGTTGTTCTTTATTATCTCCATTGACTGAGAATGGATGCTCAGTCATCAAATGTCATTACATGATTGCTTGAAACAATGGTATAAATAATTGAATTGAATTGAATTGAATTTCCTTTATTGTCATTCAGACCTTACCGGAATTGTCAGGTAATTCAATGGAAATGTATTGGGTAATATAAAATATTTTATGATGGTAAGGAATAATGAAATGTGTGCTTAATTTTGAGCTAGTAAAGATTTATGCCTCAAATATAATTATAGGGGTCACAGTTTAAGGATAAGAGGGAAGTCTTTTAGGACCGAGATGAGAAAATCATTTTTTACACAGAGAGTGGTGAATCTGTGGAATTCTCTGCCACAGAAGGTAGTTGAGGCCAGTTCATTGACTATATTTAAGAGGGAGTTAGATGTGGCCCTTGTGGCTAAGGGGATCAGGGGGTATGGAGAGAAGGCAGAGATGAGATACTGAGTTGGATGATCAGCCATGATCATATCGAATGGCGGTGCAGGCTCGAAGGGCCGAATGGCCTACTCTTGCATCTATTTTCTATGTTTCTATATAGCTTTCTTTTATTTTCCGAATGCTGGCATGCATTTATTTTCAGTGGTAGACAAAAAAGCTGGAGTAACTCAATGGGTGAGGCAGCATCTGTGGAGCGAAGGAATAGGCGACGTTTCGGGTCGAGACCCTTCTTCAGATTGATGGCGGGGGGGAAGGGAAAGGGAAGGAGAGGAAGAGGCGGAGACAGTAAGCTGTGGGAAGAAAGGAAGAGGCGGAGACAGTAAGCTGTGGGAAAGTAGGGAAGGGGAAGGGAAGGAGGGAGAAAGCAAGGACTGCCTGAAATCGGAGAAGTCAATGTTCATACCGCTCGGGTGTAAACTACCCAAGCGAAATGTGAGGTGCTGTTCCTCCAATTCGGGACTTAGTGTTGAATAGTTTTTCACTATGAATGCCCTGATTCAAATAGTGTAATCTTAATTTGTAAGGTCAAATTTCAATCCATATTAATAAGAAAATTGTTGAAAAATACAATATGGAGATCTGAATGATCCATTGCATTCATTGGACCAGTTTCAATAAGATGACTGGCCGACTGCCTTGGACATGTGCAGTAAATAGTGCACCAAAGTGTTTACTTTATGAATCATAGCAACATTAAAAAAAAAAATTCCACAGCAACCAAAACAAGCACAGTTAGGCTTCATCAGGAAATGCTATTGCTTTGTGAAACTTAAAACAAAAGTTTAAAAAAAGCACTTTGGGCAGTTTTCAATTAGTGCTCATATATTAATTTCTACCTTGCATTATAATAACTTGTCAGATTCTGCATATTTGTTCTCAATGGTCCTGAATGTAGTTACAAATTTACTAATTTTGGTCCGTCTGTATAATTTTAAATCATAGTATGAATTACCTAATCTAAAATGTTTTGAAAAGATCTATGAACTTGATAACTAATACTACAGAATTCCACTATATAATTACCTCTGATCACCAAAACCAGAAAGAAATCAAAAACTGCAGTTGTTGGAAATCTGCAATAGAATAGAGAACATAGAACAGTACTGCTCAAGAACAGGCCCTTTGGCCCATAATGTCTATGCCAAACACGATGCCACATTAAACAAATTCTATCTGCTTGTAATTCATATTCTTCCATACCCTGCATATTCATGTGCCTGTCAGTAGACAATAGGTGCAGGAGTAGGCCATTTGGCCCTTTCAAGCCAGCACCGCCATTCAATGTGATCATGGCTGATCATCCCAAATCAGTACCCCGTTCCTGCCTTCTCCCCATATCCCCTGACTCTGCTATTTTCAAGCCCTATCTAGCTCTCTTGAAAGCATCCAGAGAACCTGCCTCCACTGCCCTCTGAGGCAGGGAATTCCACAGACTCGCCACTCTCTGTAAGAAAAAGTTTTCCTCGTGTCCGTTTTAAATGGCTTACTCATTATTCTTAAACTGTGGCCCCTGGTTCTGGACTGCCCCAACATCGGGAACATGTTTCCTGCCTCCAGCGTGTCCAAACCCTTAACAATCTTATATGTTTCAATAATATATCCTCTCATCCTTCTAAACTCCAGAGTGTACAAGCCCAGTCGTTCCATTCGCTCAGCATATGACAGTCCTGCCATCCCAGGAATTAACCTTGTAAACCTACACTGTACTCCCTCAGTAGCAAGAATGCCCTTCCTCAAATTAGGGGACCATAACTGCACACAATACCCCAGGTGTGGTCTCGCTAGGGCTCTGTACAACTGCAGAAGGACCTCTTTGCTCCTATATTCGATTCCTCGTGTTATAAAGGCCAACATGCCATTCGCTTTCTTCACTGCCTGCTGTACCTGCATGCTTACTTTCATAGATTGATGTACAAGGATCCCCAGATCCCATTGTACTTCCCCCTTTCCCAACGACGCCATTTAGATAGTAATCTGCCTTCCTGTTTTTGCTACTAAAGTGGATAACCTCACATTTATCCGCATTAAACTTCACCTGCCATGCATTTGCCCACTCCCCCAACCTGTCCAAGTCACCCTGCATTCTCATAGCATCCTCCTCACAGTTCCCACTGCCACCCAGCTTTGTGTCATCTGCAAATTTGCTAATGTTACTTTAAATCCCTTCATCCAAATCATTGATGTATATTGTAAATAGCTGCGGTCCCAGCACCGAGCCTTACGGTACCCCATTAGTCACTGCCTGCCATTCTGAAAGGGACCCGTTAATCCCTACTCTTTGTTTCCTGTCTGCCAACCACTTCTCTATCCATGTCAGCCACTCTACCCCCAATACCATGTGCCCTAATTTTGCCCACTAATCTCCTTATCAAATGGGACCTTATCAAATGCTTTCTGAAAGTCCAGGTACACTACATCCACTGGCACTCCCTTGTACATTTTCCTAGTTACATCTTCAAAAAATTCCAGAAGGTTAGTCAAGCATGATTTCCCCTTCGTAAAACCATGCTGACTCGGACCAATCCTGTTACTGCTATCCAAATGTGCGGCTATCTCATCTTTTATAATTGACTCCAGCATCTTCCCCACCACCGATGTCAGGCTAACTGGTTAATAATTCCCCGTTTTCTCTCTCCCGCCTTTCTTAAAAAGTGGGATAACATTAGCTACCCTCCAATCCACAGGGACTGATCCTGAGTCTATAGAACATTGGAAAATTATCACCAATGCATCCATGATTTCTAGAGCCACTTCCTTAAGTACCCTGGGATGCAGACCATCAGGCCCTGGGGATTTTTCATCCTTCAGTCCCATCAGTCTATCCAACACCACACCCTGCCTAATGTGGATTTCCGTCAGTTCCTCTATCAAAAAACGTTCAAAAGCCAATATTGTATCTGCTTCCACCACCATGTCTGGTAGTGCCTTTCCAGGCAGCTACTACTCTCTGGTTTAAAAAAAAAACCTGCCTTGCAAATCTCCATTTTAAACTTTCTCCCTCTGATGAAGCTGTGCACTCTAGTATTTGGCATTTCGATCCTGGGGAAAAAGGTTCTGACTGCACCCTATCAGATCTCCCCTCAATCTCTTCTCTGGCATTCCAGAGGAAAACAATCTAAGTTTGTCCAATCTTCCTTTATAGCTAACACTCTCTAATCCAGACAGGATCCTGGTAAACGTTTTCTCCACCATCTCCAAAACCTCCATCCTTCCTGTAATAAGGTTACCAAAACTACACATAATACTCCAAATGCAGCTTCATGAATATTTTGTAAAGCTCCATGACTTCCTCACTCTTAACATTTACCTTTATTACTCCATCTAGTTATGTTGCCACTTTCAGGGAACTATGAACTTTTGACCCCAAGATCCTTCTGCAGCAATGCTGTTTAACAGAAAATCCTGAATATATTCAGCAGGTCAGAAAGCATATGTGGAAAGGGATGCCAAGTTAATATTAGATTTGTTTTAAATATGCTGCTCCTGCATCTTAAAACCATGCACTTGTTAGCGAAATTGACTCATGAGGCTTTATCAATTATTATGTTTATATATCTATATATCTATATCTATATATATATATATCAACTACATGCTTTTGTCAATACTTCTTGCAATTTCTTTATAAAGACTTGTCGGGTAAATATTTTGTTTGCAGTGTGTTATTAATAAATCCAATATTTCCAAGTAATAATTTTGTCCAGTAGTTATGTCCTTTAAAGATGCCAACCAATTTTAATAGAATGACAAAACAATAGTTACTGGGTTTGTCCATTATCCCGTTGTTTTGAATATTTATAACTGTTTGATTTCCATCATTAAGGACTGAAAAGTTGCAACTAGAGTCAATCTGCCATTTCAAATTTATCTTTCTCAGTAACTTAAAACATGTAACAGTGACATAGAATGAGTTTTTACTCACTATCTACTTCTAAAGCAATCTTTATATACCTTCTTTACTAAAATATTGACTGCAATTTCCATTGCAGACAGATGTAAAGTACTCCTTCAGTACCCCTTCAGTACCCCATTACTTTTTGATCATTGCTGACACTGGTGATATTCCCCCTTTTCCCTTACTTATCGGTCTCATTTCTGTCCTTGTTTGAGTTAGGTCCTCATTGTTGGTTTACAATCATAATACCATGTTGCAGTTTGGTTCTGTTCACATAGAAAATACATGGATTGCCCAACTTCCTTCTGCTATGCAATTGGCCCTTGAAGCCTTCTTTGCACTATTTTTCCAGACACATCTATATCTTGTAGTTTTTATACTCATTAGGTTGTGGCACTAAGAATAACACAAATTACCAACTTTTTCAGGTTTGCCCTTTAGCCGGCTCCTAAAAGTGTAATTTAAGGTACAAACAAGGAACTGCAGATGCTGGCTTACAAAAGGGACACCAACTGCTGGAATAACTCAGCGGGTCAGGCGGCATCTCTGGCAGATATGGACAGGTGACATTTCAGGTCGGGTCGTATGTCTGAAGAAGGGTCCCGACCTGAAACGTCACCTATCCATGTCCTCCAGAGATGCTGCCTGACCCGCTGAGTTACTCCAGCATATTGTGTCTTTTACTCTGTAATTCAAAATCTATTTTAACACCATAGATTTTGGGTATACGAGAGATACAAGAATCTTCAGATGCTGGAATCTTATTAAAAAAATATGAATTTTGAATGTTTTCCGAGTAATTTGATGTAAACTTCTGGAAAGTGACCATGTTAAACATTTCTCTCCGAAATGTATAATTTGAACATATTGTAAATATATTAAAGTTTTATTACTCATATTGAATTGTCTCTGCAGTGAAATGACATTCTTAAACCATGGGGGATTCTTTTAATGTCTGACATCTGGAAACTTTGATTCCAGTGTATTTCCAGTAGAGGGAGTTGTAGACTCTTTGTTGTAACATGTAATCAAAAATAGACAAGCAGAAATTAGCACTGAATGCATAATTACTTTGCTACATTTGGTGGAGATGTATTTCAGAAGTATAGATTTTACTAAATTGCAGTTTAAAAGAAGTAATTGATGAGGAAAAAAAATGTAGTGTTGTTATGACTGAATCCATTTCTTTGAAGCTAATAGTTATAAACAGACTTAATGGTGCCAATTGTCAAATTGAAACAAACTTTTTTTTCGTGAGAAGCTACATTTCAGGAAGAAGTATTTCTAATTGCTGAAGGTTCATAATCAGAGGACATAACTTTAAGCTCAATAGAATCAGAGATCATAGAAAATATAATGAGTGGTAGGATTTGGGATGAATTATCTGTAGGTCAGGTCAAAGGGCGTGACACACAGAGTAGCTCAATCTTTCTGTTGTACAAGGCAGCTTCCGGCATACAATAGTAACACACGTAACACGTACGTTCTTACCTGTTAAAAACTGTCAAAAATGGTCAATTTTTGCACTGTAAAAAATGGTGGAAATAGGGGTAACGGTGAGAGAAAACCTCCAAAATCACTGACTTGCGAAAGAGCAGCGTGCCGGCAGATTGAGGGCATGTCCCGGCCCACGACTGTCCAAGGCTGGAGGGTGACTGAGTGCTCTGAACCCGAGCACCAAGGTGTAAGCGAACAAAGGAGCGCATCCCTCGGGACAGCCCCCACTCTCCCCCGGGGTCAGCGCTGTAGGGCCATGGCCGCCCTCCGCCCCGTCTCCCCACTGTGCGGCCGCACAATCATGGGCTGTGGGTCGGCAGCGCGCACACACACGGGGCCAGATGGAGCGGGGCCGCGGCTCCGGGCAGCGGACACATGGGGACGATAACCCGGCAACGTCCCCATCAGCTGTGGCAGAGTTGGGGACAGTCTGGTCCCTCCGCCCACCCAGTGTCACTGACCACACTGCACCGGTACCAACACCCCCACACCGGGGTGATTCACCGACCCCCGGACCCCGACCCACACACGGTGTAATTCACCACCCCCACCCACACACAGGGTGATTTACTCCCCCCCCCCCCCCCCCCCCAATCCCCTCACACGGGGTGATTTACCCCCCCGGACCCTGATCCCCACACGGGGTGATTCATTCACCCTCCTGAACCTCGACCCACACACGAGGTGATTCACCCCCCCCCCCGAGCCACACACCGGGTGGTTCACCCTCCCGACCCACACACCGGGTGAATTCCCCCCCCCCCACCGCTAGTAACCATGGAGTCCGGATGTCGGGACAGAAGACTGGCCCGCTCGCCATAGTAAGTGCTTACCTGATGTTCACCGTTTATATTCCAGAAGGCGTTGCGTGGCAACAGTACGGGTCACCGGTCGTGACCTCGACTGCCATGTAACCTCCCTATAGATGATTTTAAAAGAGAATTGGATATATGTGAATGGAAAACTACTGCCAGAGATATCAGAGGGAGTGAAAGGACAGCTAACACTCAATGTGATGAATATTTTGTTTTAGTCCTATATTTATCAATCGTGAAAAACCTGTAGGTACTATTATTTTCAATTTTGAAACTTTATATCTTTTTCAGGCTTCAGCTGGAGACACCCACGGTTTGCGTCTTTGGTTTGCGATTTAAAAAAATCCAAGAGCATGGATACTCCTGAAGTAGACTTTCTGAGAGATCAAGGTAAATTTTGCTTAGCAGTGGAGTAATGTTCAGAGCTGTTTGTGATGTTTACTTAAGTGAGAAAAGAACATCAAGTTTAAGGCACAGTTTCTAATTGAAAAAAATAAATGGAACTAAAGTTACTAAGCAAATCATTTGTGAAGACATACATGTTTATATTTTAATTAATATTTCAGACCTTCCATAAGAACATAGAACAGTACAGCACAAGAATGGGCCTTTCGGCCCACAATGTTTGTGCCCATCGTGTGCCTAGCTGAACTGATCCTATCTGCCAGCAGCAGGAGATTAGCAAGAGATACGACTGATTGGCTCTAGCCCAAGTGGGAGGAGAGAAGTGAGTCAGTGCCGGGAAAACAGTTGAAAAGTGAGGAATTTGGTTTGTAAATTGGTAAATCAGGCAATTTATCAGTCAATTTAAGCAAGACGGCTCTTAGCGAGCGGCAGTGAGTGAGCGGCCTTGTGAGGGAAGTGCCCTGTGAGTAAAATGTGAGTCTTTGGCTCGAGAGTCTTCGGCGAGGAGGCTGAGGAGAGGAGACCATGCAATACGCTTGAGAGGTAGAGACGAAAGAAGGAGATGTCAGGCTAGCTGATTCAGTGCGATGCTTGCAGTATGTGGGAGGTCAAGGACACCGCTGGTGCCTCTGGCTGCTACAAATGCGAGAAGTGCATCCAGGTAGAGCTCCTGAAGGACCGTGTTGGGGAACTGGAGAAGCAAGTGGATGACCTCCGGTTCGTCCGAGAAACGGAGTCGTTCCCCGAAAAGTCCTACAGTACGATTGTTACACCTAAGGTACTGGAAGAGAGAAGGTGGGAGACAGTGAGAAAAGGAGGGAAGCATGGAATGCCAACGTCCCTGGGTGTTGTACCACTTGTGAACAGGTTCACCCGCTTAGAAGCTGATGGGACAGAAGACGTGTTTACACTGAGCGGCGGACTGGCTTGCGATGCGAATAGGGCTGTTGAGCCAAAACCAAAAAGGCCTAAGGCGGGCAACGCCATTGTAGTGGGAGACTCCATTGTGAGAGGTACGGACAGGGGTTTCTACGGCAACAGACGGGATGCGAGGATGGTATGCTCCCTTCCAGGCTCCAGGATGTCACGGACAGAGTGCAGAAAATCCTCAAGGGCGAAGGTGAACATCCGGAAGTGGTAGTGCATGTCGGCACAAACGATGTCGGAAAGAAGGGGATGAATATTCTGCAGCGCGACTTTAGAGAGCTCGGAAAAATGCTGAAAAGCAGGACCTCCAGGGTTGTTATCTCCGGTTTGCTTCCAGTTCCTCGTGCTGGCGAGAGCAGGAACAGGGAGATACGGGACCTGAACGTGTGGCTGAGGAACTGGTGCACGGGGCAGGGATTTAGATTCTTAGATCACTGGGATCTGTTTTGGGGTAAGGGGGAACTGTACAAAAGGGACGGATTGCATCTTAACAGGTGTGGGACCAGCATTCTGGCAGACAGATTTGCCACTGCTACACGGGTGGTTTTAAACTGAATAAGGGGGGTGGGGTGTCTAATGGGATAGTGGAGGATGGAGTTAAAGGGAAAGGGTTTCTTAAATGTGTGAGCGTAGAGACAGAGGGGTGTAAAATGAGGGTAGAAGCAATAGGTAGCAAGGTGAAAAGTAAAAGTGGCAGGCAGACAAAACCAGGGCAAAAATCAAAAAGGGCCACTTTTCAAAATAATTGTATAAAGGGTAAGAGTGTTGTAAAAACAAGCCTGAAGGCTTTGTGTCTCAATGCAAGGAGCATTCGGAATAAGGTGGATGAGTTGAATGTGCAGATAGCTATTAATGACTATGATATAGTTGGGATCACGGAGACATGGCTCCAGGGTGACCAAGGCTAGGAGCTGAACATCCAGGGATATTCAATATTCAGGAGGGATAGAGAGAAAGGAAAAGGAGGTGGGGTAGCATTACTGATTAGAGAGGGGATTAATGCAATGGAAAGGAATGACATTAGTTTGGAGGATGTGGAATCGGTATGGGTAGAGCTGCGAAACACTAAGGGGCAGAAAACGCTGGTGGGTGTTGTGTACAGGCCACCTAACAGTAGCAGTGAAGTTGGAGATGGTATCAAACAGGAAATTAGAAATGCGTGCGACAAAGGCAAAATAGTTATAATGGGTGACTTCAATCTACATATAGATTGGGTGAATCAAATTGGCAGGGGTGCTGAGGAAGAGGATTTCTTGGAATGTAAGCGGGATAGTTAACTAAATCAACATGTAGAGGAACCAACGAGAGAGCAGGCTATTTTAGACTGGGTATTGAGTAATGAGGAAGGGTTAGTTAGCAGTCTTGTTGTACGTGCCCCCTTGGGCAAGAGTGCCCATAATATGGATTAATATGGATATCTTCATTAGGATGGAGAGTGACATTGTTAATTCAGAAACAATGGTTCTGAACTTAAAGAAAGGTAACTCTGAGGGTATGAGACGTGAATTGGCCAAAATTGACTGGCAATTAATTCTAAAAGGGATATGCAATGGAAGACATTTAAAGACTGCATGGATGAACTACAAAAATTGTTCATCCCAGTTTGGCAAAAGAATAAATCAGGGAAGGTAGTACATCCGTGGATAACAAGGGAAATCAGGGATAGTATCAAAGCGAAGGATGATGCGTACAAATTAGCCAGAAAAAGCAGCATACCGGAGGACTGGGAGAAATTCAGAGACCAGCAGAGGAGGATAAAGGGCTTAATTAGGAAAGGAAAAATAGATTATGAAAGAAAACTGGCAGGGAACATAAAAACTGACTGCAAAAGTTTTTATAGATATATGAAAAGAAAGAGATTAGTTAAAACAAATGTAGGTCCCTTGCAGTCAGAAATAGGTGAGTTGATCATGGGGAACAAGGGTACGGCGGACCAATTGAATAACTACTTTGGTTCCGTCTTCACTAAGGAAGACATAAATAATCTGCCGGAAATAGCAGGGTCAAAGGAGTTGGAGGAATTGAGTGAAATCTAGGTTAGCCGGGAAGTGGTGTTGGGTGAATTGAATGGATTAAAGGCCGATAAATCCCCAGGGCCAGATAGGCTGCATCCTAGAGTACTTAAGGAAGTAGCTCCAGAAATAGTGGATGCATTAGTAATAATCTTTCAAAACTCTTTAGATTCTGGTGTAGTTCCTGAGGATTGGCGGGTAGCAAACGTAACCCCACTTTTTAAGAAGGGAGGGAGAGAGAAAACGGGGAATTACAGACCAGTTAGTCTAACATCGGTAGTGGGGAAACTGCTAGAGTCAGTTATTAAAGATGGGATAGCAGCACATTTGGAAAGTGGTGAAATCATTGGACAAAGTCAGCATGGATTTACGAAAGGTAAATCATGTCTGACGAATCTTATAGAATTTTTCGAGGATGTAACTAGTAGCGTGGATAGGGGAGAACCAGTGGATGTGGTGTATCTGGACTTCCAGAAGGCTTTCGACAAGATCCCACATAAGAGATTAGTATACAAACTTAAAGCACACGGCATTGGGGGTTCAGTATTGATGTGGATAGAGAACTGGCTGGCAAACACGAAGCAAAGAGTAGGAGTAAACGGGTCCTTTTCACAATGGCAGGCAGTGACTAGTGGGGTACCGCAAGGCTCGGTGCTGGGACCCCAGCTACTTACAATATATATTAATGATCTGGATGAGGGAATTGAAGGCAATATCTCCAAGTTTGTGGATGACACTAAGCTGGGGGGCAGTGTTAGCTGTGAGGAGGATGCTAGGAGACTGCAAGGTGGCTTGGATAGGCTGGGTGAGTGGGCAAATGTTTGGCAGATGCAGTATAATGTGGATAAATGTGAGGTTATCCATTTTGGTGGCAAAAACAGGAAAGCAGACTATTATCTAAATGGTGGCCGACTAGGAAAAGGGGAGATGCAGCGAGACCTGGGTGTCATGGTACACCAGTCATTGAAAGTATGCATGCAGGTGCAGCAGGCAGTGAAGAAAGCGAATGGTATGTTAGCTTTCATAGCAAAATGATTCGAGTATAGGAGCAGGGAGGTTCTACTGCAGTTGTACAGGGTCTTGGTGAGACCACACCTGGAGTATTGCGTACAGTTTTGGTCTCCAAATCTGAGGAAGGACATTATTGCCACAGAGGGAGTGCAGAGAAGGTTCACCAGACTGATTGCTGGGATGTCAGGACTGTCTTATGAAGAAAGACTGGATAGACTTGGTTTATACTCTCTAGAATTTAGGAGATTGAGAGGGGATCTTATAGAAACTTACAAAATTCTTAAGGGGTTGGACAGGCTAGATGCAGGAAGATTGCTCCCGATGTTGGGGAAGTTTAGGACAAGGGGTCACAGCTTAAGGATAAGGGGGAAATCCTTTAAAACCGAGATGAGAAGAACTTTTTTCACACAGAAAGGTGAATCTCTGGAACGCTCTGCCACAGAGGGTAGTCGAGGCCAGTTCATTGGCTATATTTAAGAGGGAGTTAGATGTGGCCCTTGTGGCTAAGGGGATCAGGGGGTATGGAGAGAAGGCAGGTATGGGATACTGAGTTGGATGATCAGCCATGATCATATTGAATGGCGGTGCAGGCACGAAGGGCCGAATGGCCTACTCCTGCACCTAATTTCTATGTTTCTATGATCTATATAGCTTCATTCCCTGCAAACCTACGTACCTATCTAAAAGCTTCTTAAACGCCAGTATTTTATTAGCCTCCACCATCAACCCTGGCAATGCATTCCAGGCCCCCGCCACCCTCTGAGAAAAGCAAAAATACTTGTCTGGCATATTTCCATTAATTTTTTTTCCCCCTCCCACCTTTTTGCAGTGCTCTCTGGTTTTGGATATTTCTACCCTGGGATAAAGGTTCAGACTGTCTATCCTATTTATGTCTCTCATAATTTTATATACTTCTATCATCCTTATCCCTCTTTACTGGAAAATGCCAATCCTGAATGCCTTTTAAATGATTCCCACATGTCATCTGATGACATACCCAATAACAATGGATCCCAATCTACCCTCCTTAGCTCCTGCCAAATGACATTGTAATCTGCCTTGCCCCAATTAAGTACCTTCCCTCGACATCTAGGCCTGTCCCTATTCAGAACAATCTTAAAACTTGTGATCAAGTCAAGAGTGTTTTATTGTCATATGGCCCGGATAGGACAATGAAATTCTTACTTGCTGCAGCACAACAGAATATGTGAATATGTAAGCATTGTATATAACGCGGGGGGGGGGGAGTTCAATAAATAACAAATATAATACAAATAACAAATAATAATATAGTCTTTTGCAGTTCAGAGCTCATAGCTTATTTGTTGTGTTTAATAGCCTTATGGCTGTGGGGACGAAGCTGTTCCTGAATCTGGACGTTACAGTCTTCAGGCTAGTGTACCTTCTTCCTGATGGCAGTGGTGACATAAGTGTGTGGCCAGAATGGTGTGGGTCCTTGATGATTTTGGCTGCCTTTTTGAGCGTCCACTACGATGGATCCCTTCGACAGTGGGGAGTTCAAAGCCGGTGATGGACTGGGCAGTGGTCACAACTTTTTGAAATATTTTTCGCTCCTGGACGTTCAAGTTGTCGAACCAGACCACGATGCAACCAGTCAGAATGCTCTCTACCGTGCACCTGTAGATGTTTAGGAGAATCCTCTTCGACCTGCCAGATCTCCGTCATCTTCTCAAGAAGTAGAGTCGCTGATTGCATTGGTGTGCTGGGTCCAGGAAAGATCTTCTGATATATGCACGCCCAAGAATTTGAAGTTATTGACCCTCTCCACCATCTTCCCATTGATATAAACAGGATTGTGGGTCCTCATCCTTCCACTACTAAAGTCTACAATCAGTTCCTTGGTCTTACTGATGTTGAGAGCCAGTTTGTTGTGCTGGCACCATTTGGTCAGTCGGTCGATCTCACTTCTATACTCTGATTTGTCCCCATCTGTGATTCGTCCAACCACAGTGGTGTCATCGGCGATCACTATCCCTAAATGCTTATTCCACCTCAACACCAGTCACCTGGCCAGACTCATTTCCCAAAACAAGGTCCAGTATAGTTCCTCCACGAGTTGTACTATCCACATACTATTTCAGGAAACCGCCTTGGATTGGCAGGATTGACATGTTCCACCGAACAAATTCTGCCCCATCCAATTCTCTTGCCCCGAGTAAGTCCCAGTCAATATTGGGGAAGTTAAAGTCACCCACTACAACAACCCTGTGGTCACATTGCATCCTTCTGTAATCTCTCTACATATCTGATCCTGTATCTCCCACTGGCTATTGGGTGGCCTGTAATATAATTACTTTAGAGTAATTGCTCCTTTCTTATTTGGCTCAACCCATAATGTCTTTGTAGATAAACACAAAAAACTCGGCGGGTCAGACAGCATCTCTGGAGAAAGGGAATAGGTGACATTTTGGGTCAAGGCCCTTCTTCGGGAGGGGAAAGGGAAAATGAGAGATATAGACGATGATAAAGAGAGATATATAACAAACTAGACTAAGTGGGACCCGTTGGGTCCCAGCATCACACAGGAGGGCTGGTCATCCAACGCAATATTCCACCTCTCCACCAATTCTAATATTGGTGGCCAGTTGGGAGGGGGGCTTTCTGGAGCGCTAGTATGGGTGTTGTGGGCTGAAGGGACTTGTTCCCAGAGGGCTAGTATGCAAATTGTGCGCCAAATGGACTCTTGGGCTGGCAATCAGTCAATCAAGCCTGTTGTGCTGGCAACTCACTCACTCACGGCTGGTGGGCTGGTAGTTGACTCACGGCAAATCCTTGAAATTCTATTTCAAGCAGGGTATAAGGCCACCAAATTCAAGTGCAGTTTCTTACCCCTTCTAGCAGGGTGCAAGGCCACCAAATTCAAGTGCAGTTTCATACCATTTGAAGTAGGGTGTAAAGCCACTAAAGACAGCGAGTCGTGACCTCCCTCCCTCCATCTTGCAGAGACTGAGCCACACCTACATTACCGGGTTTTATAACCCCTTCCCCCCTCCACCGGAAAAGGTGTGGCTTTCATGGAATGATTGACAGGAGAGAGATTCTCAACATTTTTTTTAAAACTAATAACACTTTTATTTTTCATTGATGGGAAGAATTCTCTGAACCTGCTCAGCGGAGGGGGACTGAGTAAGATGGCCAAAAATCACAGCCGTAAGTGGTAGCGTTTTATCTAAAATCAATATACAGTGCAAACAGGAAGTAAGTGCATTTAAAGTAGTGCTTTTTAACTGCAAGCCAAAGCGCTCAAGCCACCATTTGCAGTAAGTAGTGCATTTCAACTTCATGCCACCATTTGCAGGAAGTGGTGCCTTTCAACTTCAAGCCAATGCACCCAAGCCACCATTTGCAGTAAGTAGTGCCTTTCAACTTCAAACCACACCCAAGCCACCATTAGCAGTAAGAGGTGCCTTTCAACTTGGTCAAAGCTCCCAAGCCACCATTTGCAGCAAGTAGTGCCTTTCAACTTCAAGCCAAAGCAACCAAGCCACCATTAGCAGTAAATAGTGCCTTTCAACTTCAAGCCAATGCACCCAAGCCACCATTTGCAGTAAGTAGTGCCTGTCAACCTTATGCCACCATTTGCAGTAAGTAGTGCCTTTCAACTTCAAGCCAAAGCACCCAAGCCACCATTTGCAGTAAGTAGTGCCTTTCAACTTCAAGCCAATGCTCCCAAGCCACCATTTGCAGTAAGTAGTGCCTTTCACCTTCAAACCAAAGCTCCCAAGCCACCACTTGCAGTAAGTAGTGCCTTTCAACTTCATGCCACCATTTGCAGTGCCTTTCAACTTAATGCCAAAGCACCCAAGCTACAATTTGCAGTAAGTAGTGCCTTTCAACTTAAAGCCAAAGCACCCAAGCCACCATTTGCAGTAAGTAATGCATTTTAACTTCAAGCCATTGCACCCAAGCCACCATCTGCAGTAAGTAGTGCCTTTCAACTTCATGCCACCATTTGCAGTAAGTGGTGTCTTTCAACTTCAAGCCACAGCCAAGCCACACCTAAGCCACCATTTGCAGTAAGTAGTGCCTTTCAACTTCAAGCCAAAGCAACCAAGCCACCATTTGCAGTAATAGTGCCTTTCAACTTCAAACCAAAGCTCCCAAGCCACCATTTGCAGTAAGTAGTGCTTTCAACTTCAAGCCAAAGCACCCAAGCCACCATTTGCAGTAAGTAGTGCCTTTCAGCTTCATACCACCATTTGCAGTAAGTGGTGTCTTTCAACTTCAAGCCACCATTTGCAATAAGTAGTGCCTTTCAACTTCAAGCCAAAGCAACCCTGCCACCATTTGCAGTAAATAGTGCCTTTCAACTTCAAGCCAAAGCTCCCAAGCCACCATTTGCAGTAAGTAGTGCCTTTCAACTGCATGCCACCATTTGCAGTAAGTAGTGCCTTTCAATTTCAAGACACACCCAAGCCAACCAGGGAGGGGGGCTTTCTGGAGCGCTAGTATGAACCATTTTAGAACCAATGGACTTTTTTTTTGCAAGTTTAGAACCGAGACACTTTTTGCAAGCTTTAGAACCAATAGACATGTTTTTGCCAGCTTTAGAACCAATAGACACACTTTTTGCCAGCTTTAGAATCAATAGACATTTTTTGCCAGCTTTAGAACCAAATAGACATTTTTTGCCAGCTTTAGAACCAATAGACATTTTTTTGCCAGCTTTAGAACCAATAGACATTTTTTTGCCAGCTTTAGAACCAATAGACACGTTTTTGCCAGCTTTAGAACCAATAGACATTTTTTTGCCAGCTTTAGAACCAATAGACACGTTTTTGCCAGCTTTAGAGCCAATAGACACGTTTTTGCCAGCTTTAGAGCCAATAGACATGTTTTTGCCAGCTTTAGAACCAATAGACATGTTTTTGCCAGCTTTAGAGCCAATAGACATTTTTTGCCAGCTTTAGAGCCAATAGACATATTTTGCCAGCTTTAGAGCCAATATTTTTGCCAGCTTTAGACATAGACATATTTTTGCCAGCTTTAGAGCCAATAGACATATTTTTGCCAGCTTTAGAGCCAATAGACATATTTTTGCCAGCTTTAGAACCAATAGACATATTTTGCCAGCTTTAGAACCAATAGACATATTTTTGCCAGCTTTAGAACCAATAGACGTTTTTTGCAAGCTTTAGAACCAATAGACGTGTTTTGCCAGCTTTAGAACCGAACGGACGTATCTCATAGAAGTCTTTGTGCTAGCTTTAGAACCGAACGGACGTATATTTGCCAGCTTTAGAACCGAACGGACGTATATTTGCCAGCTTTAGAACCGAACGGACGTATATTTGCCAGCTTTAGAACCGAACGGACGTATATTTGCCAGCTTTAGAACCGAACGGACGTATATTTGCCAGCTTTAGAACCGAACGGACGTATATTTGCCAGCTTTGCCAGCTTTAGAACCGAACGGACGTATATTTGCCAGCTTTAGAACCGAACGGACGTATATTTGCCAGCTTTAGAACCGAACGGAAGGATATTTGCCAGCTTTAGAACCGAACGGACGGATATTTGCCAGCGGTAGAATATATTTGCCAGCTTTAGAACCGAACGGAAGTATATTTGCCAGCTTTAGAACCGAACGGGACGTATATTTTGCCAGCTTTAGAACCGAACGGACGTATATTTGCCAGCTTTAGAACCGAACGGACGTATATTTGCCAGCTTTAGAACCGAACGGACGTATATTTGCCAGCTTTAGAACCGAACGGACGTATATTTGCCAGCTTTAGAACCGAACGGACGTATATTTGCCAGCTTTAGAACCGAACGGACGTATATTTGCCAGCTTTAGAACCGAACGGACGTATATTTGCCAGCTTTAGAACCGAACGGACGTATATTTGCCAGCTTTAGAACCGAACGGACGTATATTTGCCAGCTTTAGAACCGAACGGACGTATATTTGCCAGCTTTAGAACCGAACGGACGTATATTTGCCAGCTTTAGAACCGAACGGACGTATATTTGCCAGCTTTAGAACCGAACGGACGTATATTTGCCAGCTTTAGAACGGACGTACGTATATTTGCCAGCTTTAGAACCGAACGGACGTATATTTGCCAGCTTTAGAACCGAACGGACGTATATTTGCCAGCTTTAGAACCGAACGGACGTATATTTGCCAGCTTTAGAACCGAACGGACGTATATTTGCCAGCTTTAGAACCGAACGGACGTATATTTGCCAGCTTTAGAACCGAACGGACGTATATTTGCCAGCTTTAGAACCGAACGGACGTATATTTGCCAGCTTTAGAAACGAACGGACGTATATTTGCCAGCTTTAGAACCGAACGGACGTATATTTTGCATGCATTAGACCAGAACGGACGTCTAATTGCCAGCTTTAGAACCGAACCGGACGTATATTTGCCAGCTTTAGAACCGAACGGACGTATATTTGCCAGCTTTAGAACCGAACGGACGTATATTTGCCAGCTTTAGAACCGAACGGACGTATATTTGCCAGCTTTAGAACCGAACGGACGTATATTTGCCAGCTTTAGAACCGAACGGACGTATATTTGCCAGCTTTAGAACCGAACGGACGTATATTTGCCAGCTTTAGAACCGAACGGACGTATATTTGCCAGCTTTAGAACCGAACGGACGTATATTTGCCAGCTTTAGAACCGAACGGACGTATATTTTCCAGCTTTAGAACCGAACGAACCAGCTTTAGAACCGAACGGACGTATATTTGCCAGCTTTAGAACCGAACGAACGGACGTATATTTGCCAGCTTTAGAACCGAACGGACGTATATTTTGCCAGCTTTAGAACCGAACGGACGTATATTTGCCAGCTTTAGAACCGAACGGACGTATATTTGCCAGCTTTAGAACCGAACGGACGTATATTTGCCAGCTTTAGAACCGAACGGACGTATATTTGCCAGCTTTAGAACCGAACGGACGTATATTTGCCAGCTTTAGAACCGAACGGACGTATATTTGCCAGCTTTAGAACCGAACGGACGTATATTTGCCAGCTTTAGAACCGAACGGACGGACGTATATTTGCCAGCTTTAGAACCGAACGGACGTATATCTGCCAGCTTTAGAACCGAACGGACGTATATTTGCCAGCTTTAGATCCGAACGGACGTATATCTGCCAGCTTTAGATCCGAACGGACGTATATTTGCCAGCTTTAGAACCGAACGGACGTATATTTGCCAGCTTTAGAACCGAACGGACGTATATTTGCCAGCTTTAGAACCGAACGGACGTATATTTGCCAGCTTTAGAACCGAACGGACGTAAATTTGCCAGCTTTAGAACCGAACGGACGTAAATTTGCCAGCTTTAGAACCGAACGGACGTATATTTGCCAGCTTTAGAACCGAACGGACGTATATTTGCCAGCTTTAGAACCGAACGGACGTATATTTGCCGGCTTTAGAACCGAACGGACGTATGGTTGCCAGCTTTAGAACCGAACGAACGGATATTTGCCAGCTTTAGAACCGAACGGACGTATATTTGCCAGCTTTAGAACCGAACGGACGTATATTTGCCAGCTTTAGAACCGAACGGACGTATATTTGCCAGCTTTAGAACCGAACGGACGTATATTTGCCAGCTTTAGAACCGAACGGACGTATATTTGCCAGCTTTAGAACCGAACGGACGTATATTTGCCAGCTTTAGAACCGAACGGACGTATATTTGCCAGCTTTAGAACCGAACGGACGTATATTTGCCAGCTTTAGACCCGAACGGACGTATATTTGCCAGCTTTAGAACCGAACGGACGTATATTTGCCAGCTTTAGAACCGAACGGACGTATATTTGCCAGCTTTAGAACCGAACGGACGTATATTTGCCAGCTTTAGAACCGAACGGACGTATATTTGCCAGCTTTAGAACCGAACGGACGTATATTTGCCAGCTTTAGAAACCGAAGAGGACGTATATTTGCAGCAGCTTTAGAACCGAACGGACGTATATTTGCCAGCTTTAGAAACCGAACGGACGTATATTTGCCAGCTTTAGAACCGAACGGACGTATATTTGCCAGCTTTAGAACCGAACGACATCTATTTGCCAGCTTTAGAACGTATATTTGCCCGAACGACATCTATTTGCCAGCTTTAGAACCGAACGACATCTATTTGCCAGCTTTAGAACCGAACGACATCTATTTGCCAGCTTTAGAACCGAACGACATCTATTTGCCAGCTTTAGAACCGAACGACATCTATTTGCCAGCTTTAGAACCGAACGACATCTATTTGCCAGCTTTAGAACCGAACGACATCTATTTGCCAGCTTTAGAACCGAACGACATCTATTTGCCAGCTTTAGAACCGAACGACATCTATTTGCCAGCTTTAGAACCGAACGACATCTATTTGCCAGCTTTAACCGAACGACATCTATTTGCCAGCTTTAGAACCGAACGACATCTATTTGCCAGCTTTAGAACCGAACGACATCTATTTGCCAGCTTTAGAACCCGAACGACATCTATTTGCCAGCTTTAGAACCGAACGACATCTATTTGCCAGCTTTAGAACCGAACGACATCTATTTGCCAGCTTTAGAACCGAACGACATCTATTTGCCAGCTTTAGAACCGAACGACATCTATTTGCCAGCTTTAGAACCGAACGACATCTATTTGCCAGCTTTAGAACCGAACGACATCTATTTGCCAGCTTTAGAACCGAACGACATCTATTTGCCAGCTTTAGAACCGAACGACATCTATTTGCCAGCTTTAGAACCGAACGACATCTATTTGTCAGCTTTAGAACCGAACGACATCTATTTGTCAGCTTTAGAACCAATAGACACATTTTTTGCAAGCTTTAGAACCAATAGATATTTTCTTCCAAGCATTTTAGAACCAATGGACATTTTTTGCCAGCTTTAGAACCAATAGACACGTTTTGCCAGCTTTAGAACCAATAGAGAATTTTTTTGCAAGCTTTAGAACCAATAGACATTTTTTTTTTTGCAAGCTTTGGAAACAATAGAGACATTTTTTGTAAGCTTTAGAACCAATAGACATTTTTTTGCAAACTTTAGAACCAATAGACTTTTTTGAAAGCTTTAGAACCAATATACACTTTTTTTGCAAGCTTTAGAACCAATAGACACATTCTGCAAGCATTTTAGAACCACTAAGGGCACTTACATTTGAGTAGACATGTGTTCAGTGTTATTCACAGCTCAGAGAAACGTGACCCTCTGCCTTCCTCCATCTTGAAGAGACTGTGTGGCACACCACTTCCTGGTTTTATAGTCATAGGGGTGTTTGGAGGGGGGGGGGTTAGGGGAGGAATGGTGGGGGAGGGGGGGAGAAAAAGAGAGGTGGGGAGGGAGGGGGGGGAGGGGGGGGGGGAGGGGGGAGAGAGGAGAGGGAGAAAGGGATAGGGAGAGAGAGGAGGGCAGAGAGAGAGAGAGTGCCTTTTTACTTCAACCCAAACCCAAACAACCATTTGCAGGCAGTGCTTTTTTACCTTTAACCATATTTTCAAACCAAATTAAGGGTACTCGCAGTGCTGTAGGCATTTGTTCAGTGTCACTCAGAGCTCTGATTGAGGCACACCACTTGCAGAGACTGATTGAGGCACACCACTTGCAGAGACTGATTGCGGCACGCCACTTCCTGGATTTATAGTTCTTCCCCCTCCCTCCAGCAGGGGCAGCAGAGGGAATGGGGAATTTTGTAAAAACATTAATATCTCTGTCAATTTTCATCAACGGGAAAAATCCTCAGCACACATGCGGCAGAGGGGGGCTCTGAGCGAGGTGGCCAAAAATGACGGCCGTAGGTGGCGGCGTTCTCTCGGAAATCGCAGCACAGGTAGCCAAAACCGGTCAAGAACAGACTTTTAGTAATATAGATACTAGACCGAGTGCAGACCCGTTGGGTCAGTTCCCCAAATGTGCGGTTGTGGGGGGGAGGCGGCATGCAGCGTCATACACACTAACTAAACCCCCCCCCCCCCGCACTCACGCTAATTACCCCCCTTGATATATTAATATTATTAATTTGCTCCTTTTACCCCCATACACACCCCATCTACTGACGCATAGCCCCCAACTTGCAGTGACATTTAGAGAGGGGGTGAGGCGGGGGTAGAGAGTGAGGGCAGAGAGAGAGAGACAGAGGCACAGAGAGAGGGGCAAGAGGGAGAGGGGGGTGGAGAGGAGGAGAAGAAGGAGGGTGGGTGAGGGGGGGAAAGGTGCGGGAGGAGGGGAGGAGAGAGCGTGAGAGTGAGGGGGAGAGAGAGGGGGGTGAGGTGGGGAGCAGGGAGGGGGAGGTAGGGTGAGGGAAGATGGTAGGGGGTGTGGAGGGGGGGGGGAGAGAGGGGAGAGTAGAGATGGGGAGGTGGGGAGCAGGGAGGGTGGAGGGAAGGGGGTAGGGGGTGTGTGGAGGGTAGGGGGTTTAGGGGAGGAATGGTGGGGATGGGGAGGAGAGAGAGAGGGGGGGAGAGGTGAGAGTGGAGAGGAGGGGGGAGGAGGGGGAGAGGGGGAGGGAGAGGGTGTGCTGAGGGGGGGGTGAGGTGAGGGGAGGTGGGGAGCAGGGAGGGTGGAGGGAAGGGGGGTGTGTGGAGGGGAGGGGGGTTTAGTGGTGGGACGGTGGGGGAGGGGATAGAGGGGAGGAGGGGGAGAAAAAGAAAGAGGGGAGGGAGAGAGAGAGAGGGGGGAGTGAGGGGGGTGTGCTGAGAGGGGGGGGGGTGAGGGGGGGGGGGGGGGGGAGAGGAGAGGAGGGGAGAGAGAGAGTGCCTGTTTATTTCAACCCAAACAACCATTTGCAGGCAGTGCTTTTTTACTTTAACCATATTTTCATTTTCAAACCACATTAAGGGTACTTACTCATAGTTGTGTGGACATTTGTTCAGTTTTATTCACAGCTCAGAGAAACGTGACCCTCTGCCTTCCTCCAGCTTGCAGACTAATTGAGGCACACCACTTCCTGGTTTTATAGTCCCTCCCCCCTGCCGCCAGCAGGGGCAGCAGAGAGAATGGGGAATTTTGTAAAATCATTAATATCTCTGTCATATTTCATCGACGGGAAAAATCCTCGGCACACATACGGCGGAGGGGGGGCTCTGAGCGAGGTGGCCAAAAATGACGGCCGTGGGTGGCGGCGTTCTCTCGGAAATCGCAGCACAGATCGCCAAAACCGGTCAAGAACAGAGTTTTAGTAATATATAGATAGATGAATGAAAGATATGCAAAAAAGTAACAATAAAGGAGAAAGGCTAGACGTTCCCTCTAGTTTGTCCTCTATGAGTACCGCCATGACCTTCTTGATTCGCAAAGCAACTCTTTTACCCCCTTCTCTATTCCGTCTGAAATATCGAAACCCAGGTATGTTGAGCTGCCAGTCGTGTCCCTCTCACAACCGAGTTTCCGTAATTGCCACAACATCATAATTCCAAGTACTGATCCACTCTCTAAATTTATTGGCTTTACCCACAATACTCCTTGCATTCAAATAAACATACTACAGCCCTTCATTATTCCCATAGCCATGAACCTCTCCCTGCCTTTTCTTCCTTTGAGACTTGATTGTTTTACCCTCTTTTATCAGCCATTTCTTTAGCTGACCTGGTGCTCTGGTTCCCACTATTCCTGCATTTCTAATTTTGAGGAGGTTAAGCATTAAAGGTAAATGCTAATGGGGAAATAGACTAACTGGATATTACCAGCAGATAGGAAAATAAATTAAAAACATTATATTTCTTTTTATAAACAGATTTGTTTTTTGAGGATATTTTTCTGAGTAGATTTATTATTTTTTAGAGTTTCTTCTGACCAATGTAATTTCATAGGGGTACATCTATGGTGGTTAAGATGAACCAGTGAATGGTGCGTAGCCAAGTGGATAGAGATCGGACAGCATGTCATGCAAACTGATATGCAATGTGCTTGCTATACAATCACAATCAGTTTTATTCGTCACTTGCACATAAAGTGCATGTGAAATGAATTTGTCAGCAGCGGTACAATGATAAAGAACACACAAAAGCACAATAGAAATTTAATACAAACATCCACCACATCATTCATCACTGTGGTGGAAGGCACAAAATTTGGCCAGTCCTCCTCCATTTTCCACCGTGGTCGGGACCTCAACCCTCCGCAGCCGCTGCTGCGGGCGTCCAGATGAGTAGACGAGGTAAAAGTCCAGGTAAGTCCTGAATTGGTGCCTCCCTACTGGAGACCGCGGCTTCAGGTTGGTGTACGCCACAGGCCGGCGGTCAAAGATTTAAAGTTCCCGCCGCGCCGCAGCCAGAAGCACCGCAGACTGCAGACGGCGGTCAAAGCTCCCATCCTGATTTAAGTCCCCGCCGCGCCCGCAGTAGAAGTAGGACGCGGGCCGGCAGTCGGAGCTCTTCTCCCTGGTCCCCAACGAGGGATCCCAGGATGCCGCGCCGGCTGGAGCTCTGCAGTCCGCGGCTTCAGGCTGCCGTGGGCCAGCGAACAGAGCTAAATGAAGCAGCACAACTTTGTTTGCTGAACTGCTTCGTGTCTCCAGAGGAGGGATTGACGACAACAGCTTACGGTGTAATGTAGAACTGTGTTTATGTTTCATATGATCCTTCTCCCTCTCCTCCACAAAATCCTTTTATTCCTTTTTCTTGGTGTACCAACCTGAGTTTCCCTTAAATCTATCTATACTATGTTCAGTCCATAATCCTATGGTAGTTAGCTCCGCATTCTCGCCTCTGTAGGCAATGAGGTTTTTTCTGAATTCCCTATTGGATTTATTAGTAAAATGCCTTATAGTTAAAATTTGTAGATCCTATTCCCCATCTTCATAAAGTTAGAAAACTTTTCTCATAGGGATTTCACAACTATAAACTGCATTTGACATCTCGTTCATTGCATTTTAATAGGAGGATGCTGTTTTGCAGAACATAGAATAAAAAATGGAATTTTGAATGTTGTATTGTGTTCAATTTTATCTCTTGCAGTGCAACGGTTAAATGCTGTGCTCGCTCAGTACCAAGCAACGCAGCTGCCCAGCTCTGCTATTAATGAGGTACAGTGTCCTCCAAAAATTATTATATTTTCCAAATGTTTTCTTATAGCTTTACATGTTGTAGCTGAATCATACATTATGGATGAGAACAAATGCTTGTGGAGTCTGGCATTTACTTTCAGAACAAACTCTTTATTGGCCAACTTGGGATACACAGGTCTCAGGACAGATGCTCTCATGTCCTAGAATGGATGCTCTTGGATACAAAGCATACATTGCTTTTTATTCTACCCCTTCCTTACATTACTGCACCCTTGGAGTCTGAGGAGCGGTGGCTAGGCTGTATCCAGGCAAGGGTTCACTTAAGGTCACTTTATTTGCAACAAGTCACGGAGACTGGTATAATCCAGTTTCAACCAGGTTTCAATAAAGCCCCTCACCCAGGCTTGAGGATCATCTTACATCTTAGGCTGATCTGCCTTTGTCCACTGTCCACTTTAACCCAACGTCTGCCTTGATCCATTATGTACCTTTGCATACAGTCAGACAGAATTTTTACTGTTCATCTGAAGAGAGTTAATTTTAGTTTCTAATTTGCAATCTTTAACCATAAGTGTGTTCTGTTTAACCTTCAGAACTCCATATTCCTTCGAGTGAAATCAGCAAACTGAGACACAGCTTAAGCTCAGTGGATAGCATAGTGCCATAGAGTTAGATAGAGCTCTAGGGGCTAGCGGAATCAAGGGATATGGGGAGAAGGCAGGCACGGATTACTGATTGTGGATGATCAGCCATAATCACAATGAATGGCGGTGCTGGCTCGAAGGGCCAGATGGCCTCGTCCTGCACCTATTTCCTATGTTTCTATGGCACAACCAGTCGAAATTCTGTCTGACAGCTCCAACAACTAGGGTTTAATCCAGAGCTCTGGTGCTACCTGTGCGAAATTCAACCATTCTCCCTGTGGCTGCTAAACTAGTTTAGGATGAGTATAAATGGGTCTTTGATGGTTGGGTTGGACCCAATAGGTCAAAGGGCTTGTTTACGTGCTGTATCTCTATGAGCTTAAGTTCGGAAGAATTGGCCGAGTAAAGGTTGATTTATAATAAACAAATCTGCTATTATTTTCAATCAGAAATTGATCTTATTTAAATCAGAACTGGGATTTCTGGGGAAGGCTTGTTATATGATAGAAAAGATGCTTTGAAAAGGTTGCATATTAGTTGTTTTTTTCTGTTGATTTAGGTGAAGCATTTAAAAGACCATGATCCTCCAGCACCTTGGCTCATGGACAAATGGTAAGGGTCACCTTGCTAAATTTTGTTGATAATTATGTTCACTTTAGTTGTCACTCACATAGGTTCGTACAGCTTGCCCATGCTGACGAAGATGCAGATCTACACTAATCCCACTTCCCCATATTTGGATTGTATCCCTCTAAACCTTTCCTAACCTACCTGTCCAAATATCTTTTAAATGTTGTTAAAGTACCTGCCTCAAGAACCTTTCGTTCCATATACCCATCACCCTCTGTGTGAACATGTTTTTCAAACTTTAATTATCTGAATTGAAAATGATAAATGTTGAGTGATTCAGATTTTTTTTTTGTATAATAAGATCAAAAGGTAAAAGTGTTTGTTTCATACTCTCAAGTTAATTTGAGTAATGTGGTCATTTCCATTACCTTGCTGTTAAACCTACTCACGACTGATATGTGATGCAGAGATAATGTACAGATAAAAAGAACAGAGCTTTTAAATGAAAGGGAAACATTGTATTAAAGCCTTCAGAACTGCCAACACATTGAGTAGTTTTTAGAGATAGTGTGGAAACAGGCCCTTCAGCCCACGGAGTCAGCGCCAACCAGTGATCCTTGTACACTAGCACTATCCTACACTATGAACAATTTACAAATTTACCACAGCTAATTAACCTACAAACTTGTACGTCTTTGGAGTGTCTGAGGAAATCGAAGCATCCGGGGGAAAAAAAAGTTCACGGAGAGAATGTACAAACTCCATATAGCCAACGTCCATAGTCAGGATCGAACCGGGGTCTGGCGCCGTAGGGCAGGAACTCTACCGCTGTACCACCGTGTCGCCATAGTACAATTATCATAATTTATATTAAGTAAAAGAATGTTGATTAAGTTTCATGATTTATATTATTTGAAGTTGCTGAATTTCTCTAAGTATATCATTTTTATTTTTTTTAATTGAATTTCCTTTCTTCTCTGACAGCCTTATGGCACCTCTCATAGCAGAGTATGACAAACAGTTGCAAAAAGTGAATGAGCAGTTGAATTGTCACCAGGTAACCTACAACTTGCATTGCTTTATCATTTGAAGAATTTTTTAAAGTTTATACAACAGCAACACATTCTCTTTTACATTTTAACATAGATTTATATGAATGAGATCAAATTAAAGCTTGAAGTTGTTGTAAGAGAAAATGAAAGGTAAGATTACCCAACTTTTTAGTTTAGCATTATTGGCAAGTTAAATATAGTTGGA
Organism: Leucoraja erinaceus; assembly: GCF_028641065.1. Taxonomy (NCBI): domain Eukaryota; kingdom Metazoa; phylum Chordata; class Chondrichthyes; order Rajiformes; family Rajidae; genus Leucoraja; species Leucoraja erinaceus. The sequence goes on along the minus strand of NC_073377.1, from coordinate 125,916,674 downwards.
CTTTAAATTGTGCTGTAAAATTATCTTGGCATTATTGATTTGCTTTATCTAAGAATTTGTGAGATGAGATAAATGCATTGTTTGATCCCCAAGACACAGATTTCAACAAACACAGGCTGGTCAGACCACATTTTCAGTTATAATTCTTCCCTTCAAACACAAACTAATTATCCAAGTGCTTGCATCCAGTCAATGACTGCCATTCAAAGAGTTTTGACATGAATTATCAGGTTTGAAAGCGAGAAGATCCATTTAATAGTTAAGGATATCTTGCTCGTGTTGCTGATGCGTTTCTAGCACTGTTCACAATTTGGCATTGTTCAAAAGCTGAAACCATTTTCTCATTCTCTAAACTGGACCTAATGTGCCACTTATTTACTCGGTATGTGGACGACATCAAACAAATCAGCATAAACTGTAGACTGAACGTCAGACCATCTAATTATTATATTGTTACCTGCAATTAATTCAGGGTAGTGCTCTTATCTACACAAATCATTAAGCACTATATTGTAGTGAATAGATCTGAGCTTAGACCTTTAGTTTTCTTGACTACAATTTCACTGTACAAAAATATTTCACATTTAAAGAAATAGTTAAGTAAGACACTACTTTCTAACTCATTCTCTAAATTGGCTCTGCTCCAGATTGCATGCAGAATTACAGGAGAGTGTTGAAAAACAATTGGAATCTCTACCTTCGAGTGCAAGAATTGGCGATGTTGACATTACAGAAGGAGCAGTGGTGAATAATCTGAAGGAGCAATTGCAACATGCTAAAAAAGTAAGCAATTAGGAACAAAGAGATGGACCAACTTAGCTTTCAAAAAAAGAAAACACCCAATACCATGACGATTTTGAAAGGAATTAATTGTGTTTAGATATAATCATCTGAAAACCATAGTTGAGTGACATGAAGACTGGATTCAGTAATGCTTCGATTAGTTTGATAACCAGTGTGTTTTGCAATTGTCTTGATACATTTTATTATTATATTTCTGGCACTATCTCACAATTTACCAGTACAGGTGCACAACCTTTTATCCGAAAGCCTTGGGACCAGACACTTTTCGTAATTCAGAATTTTTCGGCTTTCGGAATGGAAGATTTTTAGCGTAGATTTTAACGGCCGGCTCAGTGGTAGAGTGCTCGGCTCATATCCGCAAGGTCGCGAGTTTGCGCCTCGATCCCGGCAGTTACTCGATCGCGAGTTTGAGTCTTCAATGTAGTTTTTTCTTGCAGAATAGGAGAGAATAGGGAGGGTTAGGCTGGGATCATTCTCTGCGAGATGATCTTAGTGCGGGAGACAAGTGTACGAGAGGTGTACTGACTGTGTGGGCAGAACTTTGGAAGTGATTGCCCACCATTCTCAAAAGCCGCTGTGTCTCCCTGTCCCTCCAACTCCAGAGGAATCCGCTCCCCGATGGGCCGCTACGGCGACAAGTGGCAGTTCGCCCACAGCCCGAGCTGCGCCCCCTCATCCGCAACCCGGGTTCCTCTGGAGTTGGAGCGGGGCTGGGCTAGAGTTGTTGCTGGCTGTGAGTCTCTGGGATCTCCGTGCTTGCAGTGGGCCTGGGAGTCGGTGTCCCGATGAGGGGGGCGCAGCTCGGGCTGTGGGCGAACTGCCACTTGTCGCTGTAGCGGCGCATCGGGGAGCGGCTTCTGGTGGTCCTGACGTCTCTCAGCTCCTGTCCAGGGGGATGGCCGGAGACGTCAGGACCAACAGGAACCCGCTCCCCGATTCGCCGCTACAGCGACAAGTGGTAGTTCGCCCACAGCCCGAGCTGCGGCCCCTCATCCGCAACCCGGGTTCCTCTGGAGTTGGAGCGGGGCTGGGCTGGAGTTGCTGCTGGCTGTGAGTCTCCGGGATCTCCGTGCTTGCAGTCGGTGTCCCGTTGGTCCTGACGTCTCCGGTCACCCCCCTGGAATGGAGCTGAGACTGGGAACTTTACCGCCCTTGCCCCCTCCCTCTGCAACTGCAAACAACCCCACAGTTCCCAGTCTCAGCTCCTGTACAGGGGGGTGGCCGGAGACGTCACAGCCCGAGCCATCACCTTCTGCCCCTACGGGGACAGCGGAGAGCGTGTTCCTCTGGAATTGGAACGGGGCTGGGCCGCTGCTGGCTGTGGGTCTCTGGGTTCTCTGTGCTTGCAGTGGGCCTGGGGGTCGGTGTCCCGTTGGTCCTGACGTCTCCGGTGACTGGCTCCGACGTGAAGACAGTGCAAAGCCCCCGCGCCGGTGCAATGCGCGGGGAGCTGGAGAGGGGAGGGAAGGGGTCACACACATGGCCGGGAAGCAGAGGGGTGTAGGTGGGGTGAAACTGAAGGGAGCGACAATTTGCTGCTGCCTGCCCGCTGAGTTAAAAAAGTTCCCACGCAAGACTCACGATACACTGTGTATCGTGAGTCTACCGTGGGAACTTTATAACTCAGCGGGCAGGCAGCAGCATATTGTCAATTATTAACCCTCCCGCGCAATATACCCTCACCTTCTCTTTTATGAATGGGGATTTAGTTCCCCTTTCTTCGAGGACCGACCGGAGGTTCCGCTGTCACCTCTGCGGGCCGCCCTCGGTGAACGTTTTCAAGGACCTTTATTCAAGGACTGAAAAAATGTCGCTATTCGGAGGTTTTCGTTATTTGGATCGTCGGATAAAAGGTTGTGCACCTGTATTATCAAATTCAATTGGATAACTTCCATTCTAAATCTCTGTATTACGTTCACCTGAATTATTAATTAATGTAAATGGTAAAAGCTGTATGCTCTTTAATATTTTTTCATGGCTATTTTGAGATATGTTTGATTAGTAATTTATCCAAGTTACAAATCAGTTATTGTTGCACAAAAAGAAAGTTAGCTTTATTTTTATATCAATATTTGTTGTTTTGCATGATAAAGAAAATTGGAGTTTGTAGTTATATAAACACACAGCATCTGTGGAAAGAGAAATGGGGTTAATGTATTAGGCTAATGAGCTTCCATTTTTTCTGATGAAAGGTTATTAACCTGAAGCATCAACTCAGTTTCTCTTTACATAGAGGCTGCTTGACCTGTTGATTATTTCCAGCATTTTCTGACTTCAGTCTGGCAACTTCAGTCTTTTTACTTCTCAAACTCCAGATCAATAAATTGCTTTGCACAAAGCTTCCCTAGTTCCAAGCATTAACATTGTTTCATTTCTGAAATTAAACCCATCTTAATTGTGTGTTTTACTGCAGTTTGAGTGCGACCTTTAAAAATAATATACAGGTGGATGATATCCCTTGTAATGCAGTGACATGAGATTTCAAGTTTGAATTGGGATTGGGAGGGACTCTATTAAACCAGCAGTCATTTTGTCACAGCTCAAAGGAGGAAAATGGTATTGTTATCAAGTTTATTCACTTGAAAGTTTAAATTAAAAATGTCCTTAAAGGATAGTTCTATACAACTGTTTATATATTACCCATTCTAGCTGTAATATAATTCATGAAACAATGTGAAGAGTGGATGTGTCTTCACAATTCAATTTAAATTTTGTTTTAACTTTCAATTTAATTTGTAGTTTTGTATTCTGATTATTGGCAGAATTTTATTTTCATGGCCTCGCCATAATGGAATTTTAAGTAGGATAACAGTAAATATACTTTACAGTGTAGGTTAGTTGTTCTTAGGTTTCAGAAAATTTTAAACTTTTTTTTACATTGATTATCAGATACATCCACAATTGATCTCAAATCTGACCATCCATTTATTCACATTTTTGGTGCTGAGGAATAATAAGCTTGTGCCGCTCACTATTCTTCTAGTACCTCAAAGGAAACAAAAAGTTCATATTTAAACATCTTATCGTAGAAATAAGAAGACCCAAAATATTAACATTCAGTTAGTTTTGAGACATTGCTGCTATTACATAGCAAAACATAACAGCTAATTTATACCCAATTCTATGCTCGAAGTACCAAATGAGATGAGTATTGCGAGAATTTTTTTTTTTTTTTCTGTTCTTTGTGCTTCTCCTCAGCAACTCGTGTTTTATATTTTCAGTGGCATATTTTACCATTTTGTAGAGTTAAAGAGCTCATTTTCGACAGTCATGTCATAGCTGTATTTCAATGATCAGCAGTAAAATTAGTAAATTATGCAAAGGGACTTTGAGAAAATATTAGATCTGTATAAAGAAATGGTCTACAATTTTTTTTTCCCACTGTCGATGCTTTTTGCCTAAAGTAAGTCATGCTATAGGATTTAGTCCATAATTATTTTAATTCTAAATTTACTTGATAATGGAAAATCACTTTCATAATAGGCCTCTCTTGTATTCTAGGAAAAAGACCTAGCCTTGGAGTTATGGCAATCAGTTTCGCAAACTTTGGAGCAAATGCAGCAGATGTACCAAGATCACGTGTCAGCAACTCAAGATCATGTCTTTGACCAACAGCAACAGACTGTATGATTTCCTTAGCATTTCAATATTTGATAAGAGTTGGATGAACTAGTGACGGCACAGTCATGCAGCTGGTAGAGCTGCGCCATGGACCCGGGTTTCATGCTAACCTCTGTGGAGTTTGCACATTCCTCCATGCGCTCCGGTTTCATCCCACATCCCAAAGATGTTTGGGTTTGTAGGTTAATTGGCCTCTGTAAATTACCCCCAGTGTGTAGGGAGTGGATGAGAAATGGGAAAACATAGAATTTGTGAGAACGGGTGATCAATTGTTGGCGTGGGCTGAAGGGCCTGTGTCCATGCTGTATCTCAAAACTATCTTATTTCTGATGAAATGTAGAGAAGGGTTTTTTTCATTTAAATAAATGTAAATTCCCAAATAAAATAATTGATTTTAAAGATATGTCAACAAGTTAATAAGTTGCTTACTCCTGAGCACTACCAGCAAAAGCATAACTTCTTATGGTATTTTTGTTTCAGGATCAGTTGGCTCAGTTTCAACAACTTGTTCAGCAGCTTCAAATCGCTAATCAAAAATTAAAAATGGTAAGAGAAACGCAAGTAAAATGGTCATGTCATATCCAACCCAATCTGTGATTTAATACAAAGAACTCTTTGGAAAATAATTCCATGAAAAGGTTTTGATCCAATACACATTTAATAGAATTGTGTTATGCGAGCTTGAGGATCAATGTATCTTATCTACCAATATGACACATTTTTCTCAAATTTTCTGCTTGGCCCAATGGTAAAATTATTACTTTAATCAATATTGAAAACTTCCAGAGACCAGATTCAATAATAGGGTCAAAAGAGACTGCAAATGTTGGCAGCATCTAAGGAGGGAATTGGACAGACAACATTTTGGATGGTCAAGACCACCTTTGGTCAAGACCACCATACTTTGAGGTGCTGTCTGGACAGTTGCAAATATTTGTAAACATTGCAGTTTTCACCCATCACTTCCTCTGTGCTGCTATGTTAGAGAAATATATTCCATCTAATCATTTAGAAGATCAGAGGCATTGTTTTAGGTCACAATTCCCTAGCAACAGATGCTACCTCCCATTGTAGCTTTATCTCGGACTGTCAGACAATTCATATCTTCAATTTCTTAATTGAATGTATATCCCATAAACTCTCCATCACCTAGACTACCTATATATCCTCCTCCATACTTGCATCTCCTATCTCTCACTTGCCAGGCTTTATCCCACCCCACCTCTCTTTGCCAGTCTACTTCTCCAACAGCCTGAAGAAGGGTTCCTACCCACAATGTCATCTGTCCATTCCCTCCATAGATGCTACTTAACCCCCTTAGAGTTGCCCTAGCAATTTGTTTGTTTTTTTCTTGCTCGGGATTCCAGCATTTGCTGTTCCTTGTGTCTGTGCTGTTTGACTCTTGACCTGTGCCAGCTGATCTGTTGTTCATCCATGCTTTTCTGGGCTCAGCCAATCTCTCCTGTATTCTGTGTAGGAAGGAACTGCAGATGCTGGTTTAACTCAAAGATAGACACAAAATGCTGGAAAACTCAGCGGGACAGGCAGCATCTCTGGAGAGAAGGAATGGGTGCCGTTTCTGGTCAACTAGAAACGTCACCCATTCCTTCTATCCAGAGGTACTCTCCTGTGTTCTCCTGGTTTGCTGCAGCCTGTATGCCGCAGATTTTAGGTTATCATCTATCTGGTCAAATTTCGTCATAATCCTTCCATTACATTGCCTGCCTTCGTCCAGTTTAGGCCTTACACCCCCGGTCTTCTGCCCTGCCATTGAAGACTGGACCTTCACCTGCCGAGACACCAGGCTGCGGAATTTTCTTTCCCACCACTTTCATGTTTGGAACAGTTAGCAATCTTTCCCCTTAGCTATATGTTGGGTGATCCATCCTACTGTTGTAGCTTTAGGCAACATGTCAAGTCTTGTTGAATAGATAACCTCTGCTTATATTTTTTGCCACATGAAAGAAATGCCATGATGCTGGAAACGTTATCTTTCAGACAAGGCATTAAAATAAGGTCTCATCAGTCTGCAGTTAATGATGTCAAAGATGCCCTGGATTGTTTTTAAAGAAGTATAAGAAGTATCTTCCTGATTAGTGTTCATAGCTGATGAACCATTATTACCAACATTATAACCTTTTTCAGTCACTTACCTCGACGGAGATGCGCTTTTTCTCCGTGTCACACCTCCGTCCTCTCCTGTGGCCCACAACGTGGAGTGGTGTGGCCTTTCCTGGAGACCGGCCCAGAGCTTCAAGTCGCGGGTGCGGCACGGACTTACCATCGCAGAGCCTGGGGTCTTTTGCCAAGGATCGCTAGTGTTGAAGCTCCAACCGCGGGGCCTGTGGACTTTAACACCGTGAAGCAGTGGTCTCTGGTAAGAAGCGGCCGACTCGGGAGCTCCATGCGTAGTGTTCCAATCTGTCCCAACGCCGGAGTTTCGATCATCCCGACAAGAGGGCTTGAACAGCGGCCCCGTTCAAAGGCTCTGACCACGGGTGAACAAAGGAGAAAGATGACTGAACTTTATTGCCTTCCATCACAGTGAGGAATGTTGATTCTGCTGTGGTGGATGTTTATGTTAAACTTTATTTTATGTGCTGTGTGTATTTTTGCTTTCTTAGTATGTAACTCAAATTTCACTGTACCTTACTTGGTTCATGTGACAATTAAATTGAATCTTGAATCTTGGTCATTGATGGTATTGTAGTTTGCTTGAACACGTTGACGAACATATTTGCATGCAAAACAATAACTGTTGTCAAAGCAATTATTCTGTTGCCTGCGAAATATTTAATGTATCGTATACATGTAAAGTCACAACATGTATCTGAATATTTTGCTTTATTGTAAACACAATTATTTCTCAGGAAGATACAAAATGCTGGAGTAACTCAGTGGGTCAGACTGAAGAAGGGTCTCGATGCGAAACGTCACCCATTCCTTCTGTACAGAGATGCTGCCTGACCCGCTGAGTTACTCTAGCATTTTGGGTCTACCTTTGATTTAAAACAGCATCTGCAGTTCTTTCCTACACAATTATTTCTCGTATGCAATAAAAATAAATATAGACCAAAACACTTAAGACCAATATTATTTGAGTTGGATAATGATGGCAAATTGTTGGCTCCTGGCAGGACAGTGATGCATATGTTGTATAGAAGTAGAAATCAATATTAAGAATATTTTAATTGTAAACTTTAAAATAACATACTGTTTGTACCATAATATTTTGAACAAAGGCCCATCGTTTATTTATTTGCTTCTGTACTCCACAATTTGAGATTTGGAATAGAAAAAAATTACATGTGGTGAAAGTGCACAGTGTCGGATTTTATTAAAGGGTATTTGTATGCATTTTGGTTTCACCATGTAGAAATTACAGCTGTGCTTATACATAGTCTCCCCACCCCATTTCAGGGCACCATAATGTTTCGGACACATGGCTTCACAGATGTTTGTAATTGCTCAGGTGTGTTTAATTGTCTCCTTAATGCAAGTATAAGAGAGCTCTCAGCACCTAGTCTTTCCTCCAGTCTTTCCATCACCTTTGGAAACTTTTATTGGTGTTTATCAACATGAGGACCAAAGTTGTGCCAATGAAAGTCAGAGAAGCCATTATGAGACTGAGAAACAAGAATAAAACTGTTAGACATCAGCCAAACAGGCTTACCAAAATCAACTGTTTGGAACATCATTAAGAAGAAAGAGAGCACGGGTGAGCTAACTAATCGCAAAGGGACTGTCAGGCCAAAGAAGTCCACTGCTGATGACAGAAGAATTCTCTCTTTAATAAATAAAAAATCCACAAACACATGTCCGACAGATCGGAAACACTCTTCAGGAGTCAGGTGTGGATTTGTCCGCAGAAATGAACAAAAATACAGAGGCTACACTGCAAGATACAAACCACAGGTTAGCCGCAACTGGCCAGGTTACAGTTTGCCAAGAAGTACTTAAAAGAGCAACCACAATTCTGGAAAAAGGTCTTGTGGACAGATGAGACAAAGATTAACATATCAGAGTGATGGCAAGAACAAAGTATGGAGGAGAGAAGGAACTGCCCAAGATCCAAAGCATACCACCTCATCTGTGAAACACGGTGGTGGGGATGTTATGGTCTGGGCACATATGTTTGCTGAAGGTACTGGCTCACATCTTCTTTGATGATACAACTGCTGATGGTAGTAGCATAATTAATTCTGAAGTGTATAGACACATCCTATCTGCTCAAGTTCAAACAAATGCCTCAAAACTAATTGGCCAGCGGTTCATTCTACAGCAAGATAATGATCCGAAATGCACTGCTAAAGCACCAAAGGAGTTTTTCAAAGCTAAAAAATGGTCAATTCTTGAGTGGCCAAGTCAATCACCCGATCTGAACCCAATTGAGCATGCCTTTTATATGCTGAAGGGAAACCTGAAGGGGACTAGCCTCCAAAACAAGTATAGGCTAAAGATGGCTGCAATACAGGCCTGACAGAGCATCACCAGAAAAGACACCCAGCAACTGGTGATGTCCATGAATCGCAGACTGTAAGCAGTCATTGCATGCAAAGGATATGCAACAAAATACTAAACATAACTACTTTCATTTACATGACATTGCTGTGTCCCAAGCATTATGGTGCCCTGAAATGGGGGGACTATGTATAAAGACTGCTGTAATTTCTACATGGTGAAACCAAAATGTAAAAAAAATGGCCTTTATTAAAATCTGACAATATGCACTTTAACCACATTTTTATTACAAATCTCAAATTGTAGAGTATAGAGGAAAATAAATAAATGATGAGTTTTTGTCCCAAACATTATGGAGGGCACTGTATGTAGTTATGCTATTGTTTCTACTTGATTTGAGTGGCAGACTCTTGGTTGTGCATAGAATCATTGTACAATTTATTCTAAATGAACAAACCATTTTGTCTTTTAAACAGACTAATCAACAGTTTATAAACACAGTGACAGATCAGAATTTGGAACTGGAGCAAAACCACAAAGAATTGAGGTTTGTGTATTATACATGTCCTCATTATAAACCACACCTTCGTCCAAAAAACTACCATGAATGTTTGTCTGTACATTAGAAATGCTGGATTTGTATTCTGTGTAAAATGAATTAACATTTGAGAGGAATATCCATCATCATTACAACATTTTACTGATCTATCTCTTTCTCATTGGCAGCACAGTGGCATACTGGTAAGTTGCTGCCTTATATGCCAGAGACCCGGGTTTGTTGTAACTATGGGTGCTGTCTTTATGGAGTATGTACATTCTCCCTGTGACCGTATGGGTTTTCACCAGGTGCTTCAGTTTCCTCTCGCATTCTAAGGATATGCAGGTTTATAGGTTACTTGGCCTCTATAAATTGCCCTATTGTGTAGGACATAGAACTAGTGTATGGGTGATTGATGGTCCGTGTGATCTCAGTGGGCCGAAGGGCCTGTTTCCTCGCTGTACCTCTAAACAAAACTAAGCATGCATCGGTACATGTGTTTAATTATTATTCCTATAATATAATAGGGTATTCTAATCATTGAATCATATAAAATAGATCTGATAAAAGATCATTAAACTGAAATCTAATCAGACACGTGTGACGAGTCAGACATCTTCTGTGAGTAGAGAAACACAGTCAATGTTTCAAATTGATATATTTTATCGGAACAATGGAATATTGTTTTGGTATCGGCTAAATATTAGCCCACAATTTGCAGTTAGTAGTGAGCTGTCTGTGCTGTTGCTGATCGCCCAGATAGGTTTCCAGTCTGCCTATTTGCTTCCCCAGAGCCAATCTGACCCAAAAACAATGGGCCTGTGTAATAATGGGCCTTCCCTGGTGTTCTTCTTTCATATAAACATCCAGAACAATGTTTCAAATAGCTGAGAGGGAAATGCTTTAATTCTAGTTCGTAGTAAAATATCAAGTTTGTCATGCGCTTTGAATGCTTCTGAAAGCTATCAACATTTTGGGGGGGAAAAAAATCAAAATATTAAAAATCAATGTAACAAAAATATATTTACAATTATTAAACATTATCATTTTAACTTTATTTAAGTAAAAAAATGCTTAATCCGATTCTATTGACGGGCCCAGGACCTGAAATGATATATAGGATAGAACAGTACAGTACTGAAAACTCCACACAGACAGCAAGGTCAGAATTATACCCAGGTCTCTGGCACAGAGAGGCAGTTGCTATGCCAGCTGTGTCACTCCGCTGCCCTGAGACTCTTGACTTGCCGTTTTCCACGTACAAAATGTTGCAAGCAAAATACTCCAACTTGCAAAGTTTTCTGGCAAAAAAACATGAACTTATATCTGTCTGTCAGAGTTAAAAGTATCAAAAAATCACTTCCACCATTGTAAACCAACTGCTGGGGGATAAGGGAAATACCAATTTATCGAATGTTGTAAACTAATCTAAGGAAGTTAGTTGCAAAAAGTGGCTGATGTAATCTCAGATTCCTCCTCCCCCTCATAGTGTCTGTCGTCAATATTTTTCTGATCCCACTTCAGTACTGTGGATCCTACCAACCCACGGACCGTCACATTTACACATTACATTCTTAATTATCCCACCAGTCTCCATCTTCTTTCCTCGCCCCAACAGCCAACTCCCAACTGATACAATTGACTACACAACACCCATGATCACTCTCATCCAAACCACTACTTAACAGTCACCTTAATGCTATTGATTTTCAATAGTATGGTTATTTTTCTCATCGGCTTTGATATTAAAAATGAAATAAGACATTCAAGTGCAAGAACAATTTTTGAGTAGATTTTGGTTCTCTGCTAAACATAGTGTAGTGTAATTGTGTTGTACTCTGCTTCCGAAATTCAATTCTGCTAACATTAATGAATTTCAGACAGAATATAGCATGTCGTCACTACAGTATTGTGCTGTGGGCACAAGTGATCTCTTGCTGCCATTATCAATCCGAATAAGGTATTTAATTGTCCAAATATTTAATTTTACATAGATCAAATTTAGTATTATCAAGATTTGCAAGCAGATGTGGCACCCAATAAAAAGTGTGAAATCCCACAAAATGGGATTGATTGATTGTCCAGGGTGTTTTCTGGTGTGAACTAACAATTGGCACACTTGTACCTCTTTTTATGGTGAACATTTACATCCACCCATACAGAGACAAGGGGTGGGTTTGTATGTTCAGCAAATGAAAAGCAATATTCTTCAATACTTTACTGAATGTGGCTTTGGCGATGTGTGAAGTGATTCTTGAGCCAGGCCCTACTAGTTCATGTGCAAGTGTGTTGTTAAATGAACGAAGCAGATGCTTAATTAGTATTATCTACGTTCCCTTGTACAAAGCATTTGTCAAAAATGTCTTTTTTTTTGTACAGGAAAGCAAAAATTGACCTGCGAACTGCAACAATGAAAATGGAAGAAATGAATAAACTGATGCAAAGCATGCAAGAAGATGTGCAGAGAAATGTATGTTCCAAGATAAGTGGATAAGCCATCTATCTGTGGGTTGTCATTGAATAAGGAAACACATTTTCTATGATGAGAGGTTGCAAATGCTATTTCATTCAAAGCTATGTTTAACCTATGGATGTTTTCATAGAACCAGAACTTTGTTTTAGGCAGCACCCTCTATTGCTTGTGATTTCATTCTCCAATTGTCAGATGTAGCTGAACAGGACCATAGTCATTATGTTATCAAAGAATGGATACATGACCACCTTTTTGAGTTTCAAAAATGATTTTCTATTTAAAAAAAAGTACCATTATATGATACAATACATTGATAGGTCATGTCTTATAAATGTCAGTAGACTGTTCCATTAATATACCAGGTTTAAATTGCCTCAGTATGACATACATTTTTCTTCTGCATTCCTCCGTTATCAAAAAGTCCCAATGTATATATTACACACCTATTCAAGCTATTCAACAAGAGGTGGCGGAAGGGCATAAACCATAAGGGGCTGTCCCACTGCGGGGACCTAATTGGTGAGTTTAGAAGAGTTTGGAAAAGTGTCATGTAGAAGACCTCCTTCGACTATGTAGAAGACCTCCTTCGACTATGTAGAAGACTAGCTTCGACTTGCTTCGGGAAAATTGGACACCGAATAGTGGAGAGTGAAGACGACCTTCTTCGATCTCCTTCAACTATGATGAAGACTATCTACGACTACCTTCGATTACCTTTGACTACCCTCGATTACCTACGAATAACATGCTGACCTACTTCGACTAAACCTACGAGTAAAAAAAAACGATATATTTTTTTTTTCCATGGCGACCTTTTTTTTACTCGCGGGCATTTTTCAGCATGTTGAAAAATACGCCACGACCTAGCTGAGTCCTCGAGTACGCGGGGACTACTCTTGACCTCGTGTCGACCATGCTGCGAGTATGAGTCGAGGGCAAACTCGCCAATTAGGTCGCCGCAGTGGGACAGCCCCTTTACCCCACAGAGCCTGTGCAGTGACTAGACTTTAGAGATTCAGCATGGAAACAGGTCCTTAGGCCCACCAAGTTCATGTCGACCATCAATCACCCCCACACTAGCACTATCCTACACACTAGGGACAACTTACGATTTTTACTGAAGTCAATGAACCCACAAACCTGTACGTCTTTGGAGTGTAGGAAGAAAATGGACCACCCGGAGAAAAGCCACGCGGTTACAGGGAGAACTGTACACTCAGCACCCGTAGTCGGGATCGAACCAGGGTCTTTGGCGTTGTAAGGTGGCAACTCTACCGCTGCGCTACTGTGCTGCCCCAATGGCTACATCAGGTTTCAGTAGGTCCCTTAAGAATATTTGACAACAGATTGCTACTTTCATTGGAAGACCAGCAGGTTTTGCACCAATCAGAAGGCATTTTTCACTGAGTTACTGATATTCCAAAATCAGTTGATGCTTGGCTCACTGTCTCTGGCTGCTGCAAATAAGGCACAGAACACTGTGTTACACTGCTGCTCAGGATGATCTTTGTATCAAATGTATGTTCTAAAAAGAAAATGCATGCAGTCATATCCTACAATTCTTTGGGAGACTGAGGAGACTACTCACGACCATACAGACGACCATGTGGCGACAGCCTAGTTGCCTGTAGTCGTCTAAAAAAATCACCTAAGTGGGACAGGCCCTTTAGTGTTGCTATGTGCTGAGATTGTGAAGGATATGACTAGTTATGTTGCTGTCCAATTATTTGGATTATGCTGTATTGGCTGTTCCTGGTGAAATAGTGTGTGCACATATTCTCCTTGTGTCATTATTTACACAATCAAATGGTATAAAAATGTTGTTGCCGTTCATGGTTGTTTGATCTGGTGAGGAATTGCCATCTGCTCCATTTCTAAGACTAGATTGCACGTTCACCTTCCAGCACCTGAGTCCCGGGTTCGATCCTGACATTGGATGCCGTCTGTACAGAGTTAGTAAAAACGTGGGTTTTCTCTGGGTGCTCCAGTTTCCATCCACATTCCAAAGATGTACAGGTTTATAGATTAATTGGTTTCTGTAAATTGTCCGTAGCATATATGATAGAATTAGTGTACGGGTGATCGTTGGTCGGTGCGGACTTGATTGCCTGAAGTGCCTGTTTTCATGCTGTAATTTTCTTTCACAAAATTCCCTTTAAAAAAAATAATAGTGCACTGCTTGAAATATGAAGTTATAAATAGTGTAAGAAATACTCAGTCATTCAAGCATAATTTGTAGAAACAGAAATAGAAACATAATAATTTGGGGTTACTGAACATTCATCAGAATCAAATAGCCTGGAAACTTGATTATGCCAAGTTTCTAGCTTGGTTTGTAACAATAAAATACCATAATTCAGTGTTAAACATTGCCATAAAATAATCCCTTCAAACCCTCTATGCAGGTTTGATTGTGAAGCTTGACGTTTTAACAATGAACAAGAGTCTATCCAACAAAGCTATTGAAAATAGTTAGTGACTTTTTAAAAGTACATTTCAGACCATTGAATATCGGCTATCTGCTACCACTAAGTGGCATATTTCCCATCTAAACTTTATTGTTGCATGGATAGATGATGGAGAAAATGTCGCCAGTTACTAAGTTGGTTGTAGTTTAGTTTAGAGATACAGTGTGGAAGCAGGCCCATTGGCCCACTGCGTCCGCGTCGACCACAATCCAACACACTCAATGGGAACAATTTGCAGAAGCCAATTAACCTACAAACCTGTTCAAGAAGGAACTGCAGATGCTGGAAGATCGAAGATACACAAAATTGCTGGAGAAACTCAGCGGGTGCAGCAGCATCTATTGAAGAAAATAGGCGACGTTTCGGGCTGAAGCCCTTCTTCAGACTCAACTTCAACTCAGACTTCAACCTACAAACCTGCATGTCTTTGGAATGTGGGAAGAAACCCATGCGGTCACAAGGAGAACGTACAAACTCTGTCCAGACGGCACCCGTTGTCAGAATTGAATCCGGTCTCTGGTGCTTAAAATTAAGGCAAAAACTCTACCGCTGCACTACTGTGCAACCCCCTTGGTTGAGAAGTTTTGGGTATTAGACTAAGGGAGGAAACTTCGAAGGTAGACAAAAATGCCAGAGAAACTCAGCGGGTGAGGCAGCATCTATGGAGCGAAGGAACCTCACCCGCTGAGTTTCTCCAGCATTTTTGTCTACCTTCGATTTTTCCAGCATCTGCAGTTCTTTCTTAAACAAGGGAGGAAACTTGTTACACTTTGTTGCCTGCAATGAATGTCATGGTTGTTATTATCAACAACACCTTTAATGTAGAAACAAACTTTGGTTAAGAATAATTTTGCTTATCTTGAAAGCACATTTTTTTCATTATCTGTAGGAGCAGAATGCTGCAGCTGCACTGGGGAGAGAGGAAGCTTCAGACAAACGATTGCAACAGTTACAATCTGCGATAACCCAAAGCGAAGCCAGGTATTATAAAATCCTGATGTCTGTAGTATATTGCATTCTCTTTTACATGCATCTTATGCTGATTTTTTTTTTCATTTATAAGTTATGCCAAGAATGAGATATTTTATCCTTACAGTAACATCGGCTTTTAATCAGCATCTTTCTCCAAATGTAAATACAATGGACAACCGCCAGTCTGAGGAATGGTCTCGATCCGAAACGTCACCCATTCCTTCTCTCCAGAGATGCTGCCTGGCCCGCTGAGTTACTCCAGCATTTTGTGTCTATCTTTGGTGTAAACCAGCATCTGTAATTCCTTCCTACAGCATTGGTTATTACTGATTATGATTATTAACTGTGACTAATACAGAAATTAGTCAAGTTAAATTGTACACTGCTTTTCCCTCCCACTGCGAATGCTTGCTTTAGTGTCTGACAATGTTACCCAAGCCATTCTAGAATATTATACAATGCATTTCCCTTCATGATAGAAAAGTGGGTCAAAAAGAAGCCAATTAAATATTGCATAATCTTGGAAGAAATGATAGGCATGTGGGAGTCCAAATCCTTCGACATATTATTGGACTATTGGATTATTTTACAATAAATTCTGTAGCATGTTTTTTTCTTAAATACCAACTAGTTACCTGATACAGTTGGATAAGTTAATCTATGCCACACACATCTATTTAGCAGCATTCAATGAACAGTTACACCAAACTATCAGATTGCAATAATTTTCACATAACTCCTCTAGAGGGGTTTATGATTTTTGAGAACCATGGTAACAATTGTACACTGGTGCAGAAACTTTATAGTAACCTGATAACATTAAAATGATTAAAGTGTAATTAATAAAAATTGATACCTATACCTCAGGAAATTAGATTTTTTACAAGAATTGTTGACTTATGCTTGATTGTACTCATGTCTGGTATGATTTGCCTAGGTTGTACACTAAATAATGTATTTATCTGTATCTCTGTAAAACCTTTTTGTGATATCCAAAGATTTAAAAAATGTTTGTTTGGTTTGGAAATTAGAGACAGAGTAATTTAGAGGAATGTCCTACACGCAAGCCCTGTATATCAACAAACCTCTAAGGCATTAAATAAAGATTGACGCTTTGATCAATTTAAATTTACTACAACCTGCTGATGCTTACAAGTCACTTACACTTGTAAGTTTACACTGGCACTCAGAACTAGCTTTTGTACATTTGTGGACAAACTGCCAAGAAATAAACCATTTTCAGAAGTATGTGCTAGAATTACAAGAACAGTATGAAATGTATGGCAGAACACTAATCACCATTTCTGTGATGGGCCCTTATGAAAATCTAAGTAGCACAAGGCTTCCAAGATTAGTTTTCCATTTATTCATTTTTTAAAGTGCCAGTGAAGACCAGGACCAGATCCTGGAGTTCAGGGCATGAGGATGGGGGCAGGAAGTGACAGGATTGTGAATGGAAGGTCCTAGCTGGGGATCAAAGTCCAGGTTGAGGTAAGAGGCCAGATTAGAGGTGGTGGTGAGAGAAAACTGTATTATGAAAATGAATCAGGCCTGGAGGAGATTGGGATGTGGGGGTACAGTGAAAAGGTATACATTTATACAGGTACACATTTAGACAGGTACATGGATAGGACCGGTTTAGAGAGATATGGGCCTTACGCAAACAGGCGGGACTAGTGTAGATGGGACATGTTGGCCGGTGTGGGCTTGTAAACCGAAGGGCCTGTTTCCACGCTGTAAGACACTATGACCCTATAAAGAGAATTGGTATTGAGAGTGGCATCATGATTGGGCTGAGGTGGTTTGTCAGAGATTGGGATCTCCTGGGGATTGCCCACTAGTCGGGGCCGATTGGCTGCTCTTAGGGTTAGGGGAGCATCATTATCAATATGCTGGAGGAAGGATGAGGGATGCAATGGCTTTAGAGGTACAATTTAGTTTAGAATTTAGAGATCCAGTCTTTGATATTTCCACAATGGAAAAAAAGGTTCTGACTGTCTACCCTATCCATGTCTCTCATCATTTTATAATATTCTATCAGGCCTCTCCACAGCCTCAGACATTCCATAGATACCAATCCAAGATTATCCCACTTTATAGCTAATGCCCTCTAACCAGGCTGCATTGTGGTAAACCTCTTCTGCACCCTCTCCAAAGCTTTCATATCCTTCTTGTAATTGGGTGACTAGGACTGCACACAGTACTCCAAATCCAGTCTAACCAAGTCCTATAAAGCAACAACATGACTTCCTGACTTGTATTCAATGCCCCAACTGATGAAGGCACGTGTAGCATTTATCTTCTTTACCACTTTATGAGTATAGTGCGGAAAAATATAATCCTAAGAAATATTACATTTGATAGTCTTTATTGGTGAAATCCAGTTTATTGCTGCTTCTGAAATTTCATAGCAAAAGTTTACCTAATAATATCCCCAAAGATATAATAAACAAGTATAATTATGATGATAATATTATCTCCTTATCATTCAAGTATGAACTAAAGGTGAGAATTGATAGGCTATTTGATTCTAAAGGGCTTAAATGAACAAGATTGGAATCCATTTAAAAAAGAGCATGTTAAAAGAGATAAATTATATTTGGGTAACATTTTCTTATTCTCGCCAGCAATCTCAGAGTGCTACAAAACTGATGAATTGCTTTCAAAAGATAATCTTCCAAAATGTCAGCAGACATCACAACCTTTTAGGAACATTATACCACTTACTAGAAGAACTGGGTGTTGATGATTATATAACAGTGAGGCTAAAAGTGAAACGTTAGATGAAGCACTACAATTCATTAATGTAAATTGAGAGCTTTGAGAAGGAAGAAGTGCAACATACAATGGGAATAGCACCATTAAATGAAAAAAAAAAATCTGCATGGTTTGTTTTTATGAAAGGGCAACCTGCAAGAATTAATACAGATGCAAATTGCTGGAGTAACTCGGCAGGTCAGGCAGCATCTCTGGAGAGCGTGGCTAGGCAACGTTTTGAGTTGGGACCCTTCCTCAGACTGATTGTCCCACCCCCACTTCTCTTCCAGTACTCTCCCCCTCTCTACAAGGTCAGGTAAGTGGTTGGTGACCATTTCATCGAATACTTGCTTTCAATCCGCCAAGGCCTACTGGATCGAATGGCTAGACACAAAATGGTAGAGTAACTTAGCAGGTCAGGCAGCATCAATGGAGAAAAGGAAGGGGTGACATTTCGGGTCAAGATCCTTCAGACTGAGGAAGTCTGAAGAACGGTCTCGACCCAAAACGTCACCTATTCCTTTTCTCCAGAGATGCTGCCTGACCCCCTGAGTAAACGAACATCTGCAGTTCTTTCCTACACATTCCACCTATCACTTGCCTAACTTTGTCCCACCCTACTCCTCTTTCAGTTTTCTCCCCCCCACTACAATTAGCCTAAAGAAGGGTCCCAATTCAAAACATCGCCTATCCATGTTCTCCAGAGATGCTGTCTGAGCCACTGAAGTACTCCAACACTTTGTGTCTTTTTGTTGTAAACCAGTATCTGCAATTCTTTCTGTCTGCATTAATTAATACATTATCTGTTTTCCCCAAAAGCATATAGAGTGATCCAAGAACAGAAATCATTAAATATTAATAGATATAATACATTGTTAAGAGACTAATATATTGGTTGTTTTTAATTGCAGACAGCTGGATTGAAATGGGACAAAATTATGTGTAAGAAAGAACTGCAGATGCTGGTTTAAACTGATGATAAACACAAAAATCTGGAGTAACTCAGTGGGACAGGCAGCATCTCTGGAGAGAAGGAATGGGTGACGTTTCGGGTTGAGTCTGAAGAAGGGTCTTGACCCGAAACGTCACCCATTCCTTCTCTACAGATGCTGCCTGTCCTGCTAAGTTACTCCAACTTTTTTTGTCTATCTTCGGGACATAAATGATGTTAGGTATACAAACCTGATAGTTACATAAGGAAAAAATACCTTTAGTTGCAGGTATCATTACCCAGGTATTTTGCAGTAGTGATTCTGCAAAATGAAACCAGGGTTAACAATAAGAAAGTGAAGACACAGTGTTTCAACTAGTTTTGTATTTATTTGAGTATTTAGGCTGAAGGGTGATTCAAAGTAAAACTGAGCAACTATTGCCTCTGGGATTACTTTGGAACAAAAGGCATTGAACCTTGAGCTGGGTAATGTGGCGGAAATGCCAAGAAGCAGTGGTTCGTGCAAAATAATAGAAATCTGGAACTCTCACTATCACCAATTGTGATGATGTCTATTGGAAATTTCAGATTTGAGATTTATCCTTTTTTTGTGTAGGCCAGGACGTTAAAGGTTAAGCAAACATGATAGATGGATGCAATTCAAATAGGTAGCTTGTTGATCAAATAGATTTGAGCGCTCTACATGTTTCAATGCTCCCATGTAAATCTTTTCTAACTGAGCAGTCAGGCAAATAAGATCCTGGCATTCTATAATACATTTTAATATTGTTTTTACAGATTGCGGGCAGCTGCACAGGTTGCAGAGCAGTTGCAAAAAGAGAAAATTGGTTTTGAGCTGCAAATCGGCGAACTTCAGGAAAAATATGCACAAGCAGAAGACGAGAAATATGAAGCAGTGGCCAAGGTTCGAGATAGCACGCAACTACTTGAAGAAGCAAACTTGCAGAAAGATCAGGTACGATTTCACAGTAGGCTCTGTCCTTAAGTCAACTAAAAAATCTAAAGGAGTAGCTGTTCTATATCTTTGTTGACAGCAGTGTAGAATGTCCATAATGTACTCAGACTTTTAAGGATTTTTAATGTACATGGAGTTTAAGTCGATATAAATGTATTTGAAGATGTTATTGTTTCACACCTTAGATAAAATTCTGATAATATCTACAAATATGTAGAGCCAAAACATACTTTTAAAATGTGCATAGCAATAAAATTACAGAGATGGATCGATAGAGAGAAAACATTTTGAAATGAAGGTGCTGATTGTTGAAAGTGCATTCTCCACTGGAGGTAGTGTCATATAGCTCAACTTGCCTAATTCGACCAACATGTTCTATCTACACTAGTCCCACTTGCATGCAATTTGACCTTTTCATTCTAAACATTTTCTATCCGTGTACTTCTCCAAATATCTTTTAAATGTTATAGTATCTGCCTCAGCTACCTCCTCTGGCAACTCGCTCCGTATAGTCATATGTGTGAAAAATGTTGTCCCTCGGTTTGATATTAAATCTTTCCCCTCTCACCTTAAACCTTTGTCCTCTGGTCCTTGATTCCACTACACTGGGTAAATAAAACTCTGTGCCTTCACGCTATCTA
This sequence comes from Leucoraja erinaceus, assembly GCF_028641065.1. Lineage (NCBI taxonomy): Eukaryota > Metazoa > Chordata > Chondrichthyes > Rajiformes > Rajidae > Leucoraja > Leucoraja erinaceus. Next base: position 125,896,032 of record NC_073377.1, on the reverse strand, counting down.
TTCCCCTCATGTATCAGTATCCGGAATGGAGTGTGAGTTCAATCAGGAATTGAGAGTTGTCACACAGCAAAAGTAGAAAGGTTGATGACTTGGAAATAAATAAACGCAAGGATGCAAATTTAAAGACGTCTAACTGAGAATCATTGTACATGGGAAGGGACAGAATTGATGAATAAGTGAATGCATTGGATAGGATATGAGTATGAGACATTTGGTAGTACTGAATTTTATGGTGGATGGATTAAGGGAAGAATGACGAGGAGAAATTAAAATAAGATGCAGAAATTGTGGATTTCCAGCTGTTACAAATGTCCAGTTTTTGTGATGGAATCTATATTAGTTTAGGAACAAGTTGCCATAGGATTGACTCATCCTACAACGACAATTGGGGAATAAAATTGTGCCAGGAATGGTTTGAAAATTGGTGGAAGGATAAGTCTTCCTATTGTTGTTAATGTAAATTTTGGATTATTTATGATCAACAAAAAAGCAAAAACGGTAATGTCTTTATATATTTAACATAGTTTAAAATGTATTCAGGTGCTTCACAGGAGTGTTATCGAACATCATTTCATAATTATGTTTGAACTGCATAAGGTATAGAGGTGAATAGATTTAGACAAGGATTTTCGGAGCTGAATGGTGTAACCTGATTGACATAGCATTAAAGTCAGCCACACGGAACAGGCAAAAATACTGAGAGGCTTGTGGGACTAGTGGAGTTTGCAGAGATGACAAGGACATGAGGATATGTAAACAACAATGAGATTTGTTAAGTCAAGATCCTGCTGGATAGTGTAGTTAATTGAGCTCAGAATTGGGAAAGGTGAAAACGACATAATGCAAGTCTACGGTAGCTGAGGTCACCATGTGAGAAGCTGGCCAGAGGTGTGTAGGAACGGTTCCATCCAGAAGAAGTATGCTTGAAGGATGGTTTCAACAGTAGATGAATTAAGGCAGGGCTGAGGATGGTTGAGTCATGGGGGTATAGTGCCACCTTTGTGTTGGAGGATTGTTAATGATCATGAATAAACCACAGAGACTGTGCAGTCGATATCCGGTCACCAGCTTGTCAACTCATGCTTTATGTGGTGTAGATGATCTTGCTGATGAATTCTTAACCCCAGGTCTTGTAGATCACTAAACCTACAGCAATAGACGGGTAAGACAAGTCTATGCTCATGAAACAAAGTTTGTGGGTGACTAAAGATGATGGCTTCAGCCTCCTCAAATTTACTTGAAGGACATCTCTGCTCCTGAACAAGCAAAACAATAAATTAAAATAAATGAATGACAGTAGAGAGGAAGAATGATTCAGTGAAATACAGATGGGTGTGATCAACAAATATGTGGAACTGGGATGTTTTTAGATGCCGTCTTAGTGGCATAGCATTTGAATATGAAGTAGCAGGAAGCCACAGCTAGTTCTTTGAGGAACAACAATGCAGAAATATGTTGCAGATGACTGGACAGATAGGAAAGGAAATGGGTGAGGACAGGCTTACCCAGATGGAAAATGGACGCTTGAAAATGTCAGTTCATCTCAGAGTAGCAGTAAGCAGCAATGGTCATGCAATCAGTATCTCTTAAATATTTTTTAAATAGATAGGATAGATAGATGGATAGATAGATAGATAGATAGTTAATGTTTTTTTCAAGCACTATTGCTAAAATTAACTACATGGTCAATTCATAATGCTTTAATCATACTTTAAATATGCCAACTTAGACCTATATTTAGAGCAAAACATTCTTAACTACGTATCCCATGACAGGACGAAAATTGGCTGATTTGAAATATAAATGCTAAAATAAAAAATAACCATCAAAATGAGTAACTTTGTTTCTTTTCCCACTTTTGCAAAACATTCAGGTTTTATTACGTGAAAAACAAAAAGATGAAGAAGTGGCAAAAATGAAAGAATCTATGTTTCAACTCGTTCAAGAAGCTGCTGCTCGAACCAAGAAAGAGGTTGTCAGATCACGGCACTTTTCAACATTTATTTAATTCTGGGTGTAGAACACTGGACCTAACATAATGTTCAATATGGTTTCAATAATTTAAAACAAGTGAAAAATATAATACAGATAAGCATTTTGGTACAAGTTTGCTTGTTCCTTTATAAATCTTGCAGCTTTAAAGCATTGACTAGAGTCATTATTTAATCATGAGGTTGTAGATGTAGCCCAGTCCATCACAGACACCAGATTGCACAGCATTGACTCCATCTACATTTCACGCTGCCTCGGAAAAGCAGCCAATACAATCAAAGACTTGTCCCACCCTGGTCATTCCTTTTTCACCCGCTCCTGTCTGGCCAGAAGTTACATAAGCTTGAAAGCACACACCACCAAACTCAGGAACAGTTCCTTTCCCTCTGTTTTCGGGTTCTGAATGGTCCTTCCATAAGCTAGGGTACCGTCCAATTCATAGTGTACTTTGGACTTTGTTTATGGAACTGAAGCGCCACAGTTCTGAGAACTATATTCTGTATCTTCCCCTTTGTTCTATTTATTGCACTTGACTTTGACATGCTTGTATTTATATATAATATTATATGATTTGTTTGGACAGCATGCAAAACAAAGTTTTTCACTATATCTACCTAATAATAAACCAAAACAATAATCAAGTATAAATATTCTGAGTCTGAAGAAAAAGACCAGAATACTTCATCTTCCATTGATTACAAAGCCTTGACTGTCTTCAGGATTTTTGTTTTAATAACTTAATTTTAGTGGAATCAAAAGAATTGGCCTTTAAGATAGAAAAATTTGAACCTTTTGAGTTATTCCTATAAATTTGTCAATTTTGTAGATCTGCATTTTTAGATATATTGCTGGTTCAGAATTTCCTTTATCAACAGCAATTCAACTTCCTTTCACAAAGCTGACCACACCGGGTCTTGATGGCCAACGTCTAATGATTAGGTCCAGTCTGTCATATTCATCTTGTGCATAGATTTGAAGTCAGGCATATGAACGCAGCATTATTCAATGCGATCAACATTCACTTAAAGTCAATAACCAAGGTCTGTTTCCTTAGGTGCAGCAATTATTTCAAATTTAGTCAATTGATCGACTCTGAGTATCTAAGAATTATGTCCAGCAAAAATCAATTGAAACCACACAGGTGTGCCCTATGTGCATAATTAGTTAAGTGATGAACAGTGAACAACAGTCAATTGAAGTCAATTACAGTGCAAGATCAAGAGCGTGAAACCCAGTTCATTGATTGGCCATCAATTAGTTTAAAAAAAGAAAATGGCTTACTTCCTGACAATTTTATGCTCATTGTGACACTGAAGAAGACATTATTCTAGTCAAAATTCAAGTAGAATTATGAGCAGTGTTTATTTTTTTATACTCGTTTGCATACACCTTCAACATACCTTTGCTTTGTTAAACTGACAAGTCCAGCACATTGTGGCTGTTAACTCCAAAATTAGGTAATAAATATCCTAACACACTATTATTTATGAATCTACTGCACTAATTTTGTTGACATTGAAACTGTAGACTGATTTAACTTAAACTCAAAACAAATTGCATTTTCAGAGAAATTTTTAATGATTAGTTTAATGTTTGATATTAATTGTAATTAATATAATACATATATTTGAAATATTTAATATTTGAAATTAAGTGCTAACTTTATTGTTTTAATAAGGCTAGTTAAAGTGAAGTAAAATGCATGAAGGAAATGCCATAACATTCTCAGTTTTATTTTCCCTGTAGATTGAAAACGTCAGAAAACAAAGTAATGTACAGATATCCCGTTTAACTGAGGAACTCTTTGCTATGCAAATGGTATGTATGTTATCCCTGTGAACAATAAATTGAGGTGAAAGGGGCTGAACTTGATCCAGTATTTAATCACTCGCTTTTTCTCTCAGACAGTTAAAGTCAAGAGCCAGTGTGGGACGGTAAGGAGAGCAAAAGCAAGTTGAATAAAAGTGCAGGTGAAAATGTTAGTTGCAAAAGCACTAGTTAAGAACAGCATAGATGAGGACTTGGGGCAAATTTGCCACGGCAGAGGTCAATGCAAACTGTTTGAGGTGATGATTCCATGACACATGAAATTATTTACCACTTGCCACGGTGGCATAGCAGTAAAGTTACTGCCTAACTGCGCCAGAGAGCCGAGTTCGATCCTGACCACGGTGCTGTGTGTATGGAGTTTGCACGTTCTCGCTGCGACCGCGTGGGTTTCCTCCAACACTTCGAAGTCGTACAGGGTTGAAGGTTAATTGGCTTTGGTAAAAATTGTAAAGTGTCCCTGGTGTGTCGGATAGTGCTAGTGTAGGATATCGCTGGTCAACACACTCATTGGGCCAAAGGACCCGTTTCAACATTCTACCTAAAACTATTAGTACTAATGCTGTATGTCAGATATATAAGCAACGATCAAGTTGCTGAGAAAATATGTCTTCTGAAATGAGAGCAAAACTTGGGGATTTTTTATCATGTCTCTTAGGATATAACGAAGGGATTCATAGCAGATGAAGTATAGTTACTGTTGTAAAATAGGCACATTAACAGCCAAATTATATACAACAAGCTACCAGGTTGAATAACATAATAATTGTTGTAAAAAAGTTGAGGAAGGGATTATTATTCACAGGAACAGTGAGGTTCCATGGTCTTTCAAAGAGCTAAAAAATCTTTTGCATCCATGTCAGAGAGCAGATGGAGACTCAGTTTAAGATCTACTTGTTCTGTGAGTGTGCAGTGTTTTATTATTATTAGGAAATAAAATGATATCTTAAGAGTGGCATAATCAACGAGACATCTGGCAGCATTTTGGTTATGTAATATAGTTTCTCTAATATGATAGGAAACCATTGGTGTTTTACTGAAAATTACAAAAGAACACGACAAATTTTAGCCCTTTATCAAGTTCAAAACTCTTCAAATTTAAATGTTATAAAACATTGTTGAGGCATTTGTCACACCTATTTTTTTGTTTAGAGGGATTCATTCTGGATGATAAATCAGCCAAGATGACCAATTCAGACATGTTGAGTATTCAGATAAATAATTGTGCAAACGCCTTCATAGATGTTGATGTTAAATGATGAGATTTATCCTCAACTAAAGTACAATCGCTGTCACAAACAGACATTTCCCTAAAGTAAAAACACAAAATGCGTCAAATACTCATTAATTCAAACAGAACAAAGTCAATATTTCAGTTTGATGCCCTAATCTGAACTATTGACAGGTTATGCTAATTTATGGAAATGCTAAGTCCACTCATCTCTCCAAGGCTGCTGTCTGATTGCTAACTTTTTTTTTTAAATTTCAGAATTTCAACACCTGCAGTTGTTTTGCTTGTTCAAACCTCTGATATCGTAGGTTTCATTTATTTGCCAAAGTTTTATTATGTAATTGTTTCATCCTGATAGAATTGTGAAGATAAACAAGGTCAGGTTGATCGGGCTATAAGAGAGAAGCGAGCTGTGGAAGAAGAACTTGAAAAGGTAAAAGAAAAACAAAGTGTGATGAGTTTTGAGGAAATTCTTAACTATTATAAGCATCCATTGCTTTCCTTTCCAACTTAATTTTCCCCCTCCACAATCAAGAAGTCTAACTGTTTTTTGTAATACTTTGTGCAAAAGTGAGGCTGGATATGACACTAACAGAATCCCGGGACCCAATAATAAGAGGTGTCGCTCCAACCCTAGCAACAGGGAAGAAATGGACAAATCAAAAACCGCCCTCCAACACATAGTGGGCCATGTCCAACAAGGCCAAGGGGGCTTTGGCCTGGGATCAATGAAACCTACCTGGCAAAAGGCTACTCCAGCTGAACGTCAGCACCTGGTGGTGGATTAGGTGCGCCACTAGGAAGAAGCAGCCAGGTGTGCCAAAGCCATATCTCAAGCCAAACAAGGCCGCTGGATGAGGTGGGATGGCATTGAGAGGAGGAAGATCACATGGAGAGAGCTGTGGACCATGGAGTCAAATAAGTTGAGCTTCATTATCAGAGCCACATATGACGTCCTTCCCTCTCCCATAAACCTAAATCTTTGGCTGGGAGAGGATCCAGCATGCCCCCTGTGTGCAGTTCCAACAAACCTCAAGCACATCCTGGTCGGTTGTAAGACCAGCCTAACACAAGGCAGACACACCTGGCGACACATCCAGGTGCTGAGGTGTTTGGCAGCTGAACTTGAGTGCCTGGATTTGTGCCTGAAAGGTCATGTTTGACTAATCTACTTGAATTTCTTGAAGAGGTTACTAGGGAAATTGATGAGGGTAAAGCGGTGGATGTTGTCTATATGGACTTCAGTAAGGCCTTTGACAAGGTTCCACATGGAAGGTCGGTTAAGAAGGTTCAATTGTTGGGTATTAATAGTGAAGTAGCAAGATGGATTCAACAGTGGCTGAATGGGAGATACCAGAGAGTAATGGTGGATAACTGTTTTGTCAGGTTGGAGGCCAGTGACTAGTGGGGTGCCTCAGGGATCTGTGTTGGGTCCACTGTTGTTTGTCATATACATCAATGATCTGGATGATGGTGTGGTAAATTGGATTAGTAAGTATGCAGATGATACTAAGATAGGTGGTGTTGCGGATAATGAAGTAGATTTTCAAAGTCTACAGAGAGATTTAGGCCATTTGGAAGAGTGGGCTGAAAGATGGCAGATGGAGTTTAATGCTGATAAGTGTGAGGTGCTACATCTCAGGACAAATCAAAATAGGACGAACATGGTAAATGGTAGCGAATTGAGGAATGAAGTTGAACAGACGGATCTCGGAATAACGGTGCATCGTTCCCTGAAGGTGGAATCTCATGTAGATAGGGTGGTAAAGAAAGCTTTTGGTGTGCTGGCCTTTATAAATCAGCATTGAGTATAGAAGTTGGGATGTAATGTTAAATTTGTACATGGCATTGGTGAGGCCAATTCTGGAGTATGGTGTACAATTTTGGTCGCCAAATTATAGGAAAGATGTCAACAAAATGGAGAGAGTACAGAGGAGATTTACTAGAATGTTGCCTGGGTTTCAGCACCTAAGTTACAGAGACAGGTTGAACAAGATAGGTCTTTATTCTTTGGAGTGCAGAAAGTTAAGGGGGACTTGATAGAGGTCTTTAAAATTATGAGAGGGATAGACAGAGTTGACGTGAATAAGCTTTTTCCAATTGAGAGTAGGGAAGATTCAAACAAGAGGAGATGATTTGAGAATTAAGGGACAAAAGTTTAGGGGTAACACGAGGGGGATCTTCTTTACTCAGAGAGTGGTAGCTGTGTGGAATGAGCTTCCAGTGGAAGTGGTGGAGGCAGGTCCGATTTTATCATTTAAAAATAAATTGGATAGGTATATGGATGGGAAAGGAATGGAAGGTTATGGTCTGAGTGTAGGTAGATGGGACTAGGTGAGAGTAAGTGTTCGGCACGGACTTGAAGGGCCGAGATCGCCTGTTTCCGTGCTGTAATTGTTGTACTGAATACCATCCAGGGTTCCCCAGCAGAGGGGAGATAAATGACCCCACTGATCTTATTGGGGGATTATTGGGCTTACAGAGAAGTTACTGAACGGAAAAGTTTTTTAAATGTTTTAATTATTTCAATATTGTTTTTTTCAAATCTAATTTTAGATTATTTGTTTAAAAGCTTTTGATTTTCATGACATTCAGATCTGTCCGTAATATGGTTTATATGTAGGAGAATGTTTTACCATTACATTGTGGTTTTAATGCATCTGGTGCTAGGGAATGTCTAGTGTTATCCAAATCTGAAATGGAACTGTTTCTATGTTTTTTAAAAAGAGAAGCAATTGAGAATTGATACTCGGACATCTATACTCTTTTTATCATTTAATTTTTTCCCCGATGCTTCCTTTTAAATCCCAAGTTTACCTGCAGATTTTAAATTCTAACAACAAAGCCTCTATTTCAGATTTATCGGACTAGTGCAGGCAATGAAGAAGATCGCAGAAAAATTGATGAACTGCACCTGCGATATCTGAATGCAGAACGTTCAAAAGATGACCTCGCAATTAGTCTACAGGCGGCACAAAACAAAATCAGGAAACTCGAGATGAAGTAAGAACAGATTACAAACTTTTTCTTGGGGTATAAGTGTTTATCAATCTCAAAATATAATGTGGTAGCATCAACATTACAAGGGCCTGCACCTGGAATATCCTAGTCGCATTTCTAAGTACCATGTTTGTCAGTACTCTCATAAAGTTGATGTAGCATAAGAAGGGTCCTGATCTAAAATATTGCCTGTTCATTACCTCTATACATGCTGCCTGGCCCACTGAGTTCCTCCAGCACGTAGTGTTTTGCACAAGATTCACAGTGAAGGTCCTGCCCTGGTTTGACTTCCCAAAATGAAACACCTCGCACTTATCTGCATTAAACCTCATTAGCCATTCCTCAGCCTGCTGTTCCAGCTGATCAACAGCCTGCTGTAACTTTAGATACCACCCTCTTTAGTGTCATCTGCAAAATATTCTTGACACTTTTTGTTTTTGTTCTCTGGATGTGTTATTTCCCGCTTCTTCAAATGAGGTTTGATTTTGACATCCACCTCTCTGACACCATATGTGTAGTAATGTTTCTAATATCACACAGCAGAGTTGGTAGACCTACTGCCTCACAAAGCAGGAGACCCGGGTTCAATCCTGACCTCGGGTGCTGTCTTTGTGAAGTTTGCACGTTCTCCGTGACCATGTAGCTTTCCTCCAGATGCTTCAGTTTATTCCAACATCCTAAAGACATGTGGGTTTGTAGGTTAATAGGCCATTACCCCAATTGTGTAGGGAGTGGATGTGAAAGTGGGATATTGTAGAATTAATGTGAAAGGGTGATCAAAGGACAACATGGACTCGGCGGGCCAGCCTGTTCCTTGCTATACAGGTGTCTAAATTAAACCAGATATCTCTTCCCTAATTATCATAAATTGTGTGGGTGCCATTCATCAGACCAAGAGTTTCATCCTTGATTAGTTTATGTATGTTCCCTTCTATTTTAAAAACAATTATTACTCACGTCATTATCCAGTGTCATATTTACTTGTTCTACCTCCCCAATGGATACTAAAACTAAACAAGACTTTAATACCGCTCCCATTTGACTTGTCTATCCCCAGGTCTTCTCATTTCCATTCAGATATTTCTCATTTTATTGTAAAAACAAAAAATGTTGCAGTTCGCACAGTTTCTGTGAAAGGAGAAACAGTGGTAACATTTCAGGTTGAAAACATTTCATCAAAACAATAGAGTTCTGATGAAGGGGCCTTCCACCTGAAACATTATTTATATATCTTCCCACAGGTGCTGTCCTGACCTGCCAGATCCAGCATTTTCTGTTTTTTATATCAGATTTTAAGCATTTGCAATTTTTTGAAATTGTCCTTATTATGACATTGTGTATGTACTATATTTAGCTTTTTCTTGATGAGTTGCCGCATAATTTGTTTGAATGTTATGCACTTGCATTTGGACCTCAACTTGAATGTTTCAGGTTGAATTCACTCATGTTAAAGTTTGTAATTACGGTTACAAGCTCCATGCAATTAGTGATTGACATCTCACTAAATAGTCAATGAACGCAAACATTCTTTTGCTCTAAGTAATTGTTGTGTGTGAAAAATGGCAGGGTTGCGACTAGTTTTCTCCAATGTTGTGGGTTATTTTAAAACCAAATACACCACCTGTTACTAAGTGCTATAGGCCAGGGTCAAGTTGTTGGGATGAGGTAGTTGGTTGACATAAGGAGCAAGCAATGACATTTCTGTTTCGTGCCTCAGTGAGAGGATTGGAAAGGGAAAAATGAACACCTATTCTTCTCTGGAGCTCAGTGTTGCAATTAAAAATATATATTATTATTGTTTGGTCATTTTGTGCTCGGGCTTGAAGTACTGATATCTTTCAAGAGATAACCCAAGTTATTAATTCCCATGAAGAAAGTTGGGGTGAATTTTCAAGAATGGTTATTAACAAATATAACATGTCCATATTCATGTCCATGATCATGTTTCTCACCTTTTGGCCTCTCTCCACTGGCTGCCTATTCAGTATAGGATTTGTTTTAAAATTCTTTTATTTACTTTTAAATCCCTAAGTGGTCTTGCCCCGTCCTACCTATCTGAGCTTCTTCACCCTTATTCGCCCTCCCGCTCTCTCAGGTCAGATGATCAGCTGCTCCTGATTGAGCCAAAGACTAAGCGGAAGCTCAGAGGGGACCGTGCCTTTGCTGTGTCGGCTCCGAGATTGTGGAATGAATTGCCTCTGCACGTTAAACAGGCCCCTTCTCTAGCTGTTTTTAAATCACTCCTGAAGACATATCTATTCTCCATGGCCTTTGTAGACCAGTGAGGTGTTGAATTGTTTATTAACTTTATTTGCTTGGTTTTGCTGCGTTGTTCGTACTTGTGTTTTATGTTTTTTAATTTATTGTTTGGATTTTTGTATGTAATTTATGCGCCTCGTGTTAGTTGTATGTTCTGTTGTTCTGCCTGTTTTATGATGTCTTGCTTGTTTTCTTTTTTCTGTACAGCACTTTGGTCAGCTTTGGTTGTTTTTAAGGTGCTTAACAAATAAAGTTATTATTATTATTATATTCGCAATAAAGGTTGTCAGTGATTACAGGAGTCATTGTGCTTAACATTCTATTTAATTGTGCTTGTTTTATAGTCACGAGGAGGAAGTTTCCCAGTGCAAAGAAATGATCCAGAAACTGCAGAGCAGTCTGGACAACATTCGCAGCGATTGTGATGCGGTCAGTGAAGAGCGGTTGAAGCTGCAAAGAGAAAATGAGCAATTTCATAAAGAGATGGAAGAAATCAAGAAAGTTAGTATGGACATTCAAAGGAAAGCAAAGCAACAGGTATGGAGATTGTACAAAACGAATTGTAGATATTTTAAGATGGCAAAGCGTCCAATCTATATACTACTGCAAAAGGAGAGGAAAACATCAAGATATTGGGGACAGTCTTGTTGTAATTTAAGTGCAATCTAGCAGCTTAGATCAATAGTTAATCAACCGAGTTGGAGAAGAACTGGTAGGGTGATTCCCCTGATAGAATGATTTCGTTCTGAGCTGAACAGAAAGATGATTTGAACGTGAGTATGAGAAACACAATCTTGAATTATTTTGAATAGATTTAACAGAATGTGGATAACTCAAGCAATCCTGTCACTTAATTCCTCTTGATCTTAGGAGACAGTTAAGAGTCAATTGCATTGATAATCTGGAGTCGCGCATAGGTCAAACTGAGTAAGTGCTAGATTTACTTTCCTGAATGGGCATTTATCCAGAAGTTTCACAGTTATAGTCACATAGGCTTTTTTTAAAAAAATCAAAATTGTATTTAATTACTTCAATTCCCCAGCTCTTAAGATAGGATACAATCAAATCTCTGGCACAATGATCCAGACCTTGGGACACTAGGCAGTGAGTAGTAGAAGATATCATTGACCATGCAAACAGGATTTGGATAACCATTCCACGGTCATTGAGATTCAAGGGTATGGGATGCAAGTAGGAATGCAGCTCGTGGACAATAAGTGGACATTATATATAGATATATATATATATATAATGCAAGCAGCACACGTTGGTCAAACCATAAATATTAAATAGGTTTATGCATTTTTATGAGATGTGTGCTTTCATATTTAATACTTGCCTTGTGTCATCTGCTTCCTAACACAATCAGCAAACACTTAATTTAATGAAACACATTTAGGTGAGATAATATTTAATTTGTCACTCCAATCATATGAAGAGTGGCACAATGGTGCAGCTGCTAAAACGGCTGCCTCACAGTGCCAGAGACCCGGGATCCTAAAAACCTGTGCGGACCAACTGGCTGGAGTTTTTACGGACATTTTCAAACTCTCACTTCTGAGGTCTGAGGTCCCCACCTGCTTTAAAAGAGCATCAATTATACCGGTGCCCAAGAAGAGTAAGGTGACGTGCCTCAATGTCCATCGACCAGTGGCACTAATGCCTGTGGTGATGAAATGCTTTGAGAGGTTGATCATGGAGCAAATCAACTACTTCCTCGACAAAAACCTGGACCCATTGCAGTTCGCTTACCGCCACAACAGATCAACGGTGGATGCGATCTCGCTGGCCTTCCACTCCGCACTGGACCACTTGGACAACAAAAACTCGTATGTCAGGCTGTTATTCATTGATTACAGCTCGGCATTTAACACAATCATCCCCTCCAAACTGGTTACCAAGCTCTCAGATCTGGGTCTCTGCGCATCCCTCTGCAATTGGATCCTCGACTTCCTCATTCACAGACCACAGTCTGTTCGTATTGGTGGAAATGTGTTAGCCTCGATAACAATCAGCACGGGAGCACCTCAAGGCTGCGTGCTCAGCCCCCTGCTGTACTCACTCTATACTCATGACTGCGTAGCCGGTCATAGTGCGAACTCCATCATCAAGTTCGCTGACGATACCATTGTTGTGGGACGTATCACTGATAGGAATGAGTCGGAGTATAGAAGAGAGATCGAGTGACTGCATATGGTGCCAGCACAATAACCTGGCCCTCAACACCAGCAAAACCAAGGGACTGATTGTGGACTTTGGAAGGAGTAGGATGGGGACCCACAGCCCCGTTTATATCAACGGGTTGATGGTTGAAAGGGTCAAGAACTTCAAATTCCTCGGTGTGCACATCTCTGAAAATCTTTCCTGGTCCGAGAACACTGATGCTATTATTAAGAAAGCACCTCAGCGCCTCTACTTCCAGAGAAGATGACGGAGAGTCGGTTTGTCAAGGAGGACTTTTCTAACTTCTACAGGTGCACAGTAGAGAGCATGCTGACTGGTTGCATCGTGGCTTGGTTTGGCAACTTGAGCGCCCTGGAGAGGAAAAGACTACAAAAAGTAGTAAACACTGCCCAGTCCATCATCGGCTCTGACCTTCCTTCCATCGAGGGGAGTTATCGCAGCCACACACTCATCTCCCCGCTACCTTCAGGTAGAAGGTACAGGAGCCTGAAGATTGCAACAACCAGGTTCAGGAATAGCTACTTCCCCACAACCACTTGCCTCGGACAAAACTCTGAACATTAATAGCCCATTATCTGTTATTTGCACTTTATCAGTTTATTTATTCATGTGTGTGTATATTTATATAATGGTATATGGACACACTGATCTGTTCTGTGGTCATGCCTACTATGTTCTGTTGTGCTGAAGCACAGCAAGAATTTCATTGTCCGATCAGGGACACATGACAAACTCTCTTGAATCTTGAATTGATCCTGATCTCGGGTGCTGTATGTGTGTGAGGTTTGCACATTCCCTGTGACCACATGGGTTTCCTCACACATCCCATAACACATGTGGGTTTGTAGGTTAATTGGCCTCTGTAAATTGCCCGGAGTGGATGAAAAAGTGAGGTCACATAGAACTGCTATGAACGAGTGATCGATGGACGGCATAGACACAGTGGACTAAAGTGACTGTTTACTTGCTGTATCTCTAAACTAAACTGAAAGGAAATTAACTGTGCAAGCAGTCTTTTGTAAAGACAAAATTGTTTGAGCAATTTGGTTGGTTGGTTACTTTTGGTAATCATGACTTCTCCTTTCTGAAATTGAGAAAGGATGCATTCTGATGGTCTTCTGTGTGATACTGCAAGTTTAGAGATACGTGGAACCGGGCCCTTCAGACTACCAAATCCACCCCAACCATCGTGTTCACACTCATTCTATGTTATCCCATTTTTGTATCTACTGCCTAAACACTCGGGGCAATTTACAGAGGCGACTTAACCTACTGCACATCTTCGGGATGTTGGAGGAAATCCACATGGTCACAGGGAGAAAGTGCAAATTCCACACAGAGCACCCGAGGTCAGGAACAAACTCTGGCCTCTGGCCCTGTGAGGCAACAGCTCTACCAGCTGCTCCACTGCACATTTCAGTTTTTCCTGTATGTGAATCATTAGTGGTGAAGAGCAGAGATTTATTATGCACATTTATGTTTGATAACAATTCACCAGCATCTAAGGTTCCATCAGCTTGACACCCATAATTGGGAACCACTCTAAATCCTTTGCTGCTGGTCTTGGCCAAAATATTTTTGAATGCATAAACACTATCAAATTGGCAAATTGCCTTGCTTAACAATTTGCTCTGATTAGTTGCATGAAGCTCAATCTGATGAACTGTGCAAAAGGGCAAAGTCATATTTTTGATTTCCTTATAATAGAGGCCATTCAGCCCATCAAATCCATGGTGTCTCAAAAAACAATTCCATTGCTTAGCAATGTTACAAAATTTTGAGATTTAAAAAATCAAGTCTGCAATTTATCCCATCAGATAAAGCATAACAATAAGTTTAATTTGACACCAAATTCACTTTCATATCTCAAGTATTAAAAACGTTATGACCATTTTCATACTCGGAAATTAGCATCTTGTTCCCTATTGATTTTCAATGGACATTACAAAAAAGCTGTGATCTTGGATAGTCAAACGCCCATTTCTTAAGGAAAGATTAACATTTTTAAATAGCCTAAGTGTCCAAAGATTATTCACAAATAATTCACAATATAACATGAATTTTATATCTAATTTACATTAATTTATAGGCCAAATGGAAGGAATTTAGTGTTCAATTGCTGTAAATAAATGCCCATTTAAATCGGCTTTCTAGTGGGTTCATGTGGAACGCGCTGGTTTAGAACGTTGACACCGCGATAGATTAGTGCCCTCCAATGCCGAGAAAAATACTGCGGGATATATAAAGCCCAAAATGAGCTACTCACTATAGATAACTTGATATTCAGGGTTATATATATGCCCCATTTAATGTAAAAATAAGGTACATACCTTTAATTGTTTGCTCTATAAAACCCTGGGGCTGCTAGAGGTTGCGGAATCAGACAGTAATTTTAAAATTATTAGAACTATATTATCGAGGCCTATAAAACTAATAATACCTTTTGCGACCGGGTCTTGCAGCGATTTTTCGTTAATGATTTACTAGGCTGAACATGTGCGATTAGTACAGCCTAGTAAAAATCGCGTTTTAAACCCGCCCCCTCCAAACAGCGCCAAAATCGCCGACATGGCTGAGGGCAGATTCCTAATGACGATTCAGGTAGGTTTTGTAACATACCTACATTGCTCAACTGATTTTTGCCAACAATGATTTCTCTCACCAACTGTCCCCAGATTCTACCACTTGCGTGCCCTTACACCATTTTAAATCCAGAAATATATGCACATGGGGCAGCAATATACCAAAATTAGTCTATATTTTGTTTTGTGTAGGTAGCCACTCTGGAACATGAGTGCTCTCTGAAGGAACGTGGATTCGAAATCCAACTAAGGGAACTGGAGGATACCAGTCGCAATTCCAACACTGAATTGAAACACTTATTAGCAGCACAGCAGAAAGCAGCCAGTCGGTGGAGAGATGAAGCCAGGAAACTAACTGAAGCATTTGAAACTAAACAAAACAGCCTGAAGTAAGTGAATTATACCTACTTAGACCTTTTAAAGGTTTAGAAGGAGGTGGGGGGGGGGGGAGGCTATAAGCAGTTTATTTCAATGATGTTCAAACTGTACATATATCACCCAAACACCAGGCTGGCTTCCATGTGTAACTGACCAGATTGTGCAACAAAGAAACAAGATGGCCTTGAGTGCTAGAATCGTTGCCTCCTATGCTATAATATGGTTCTGTTTTCTTGTTTATGTAAGCACTATCCCTGCACACAGTCTGAAATCATTTGCCAGGTGGCCTTTTCAACTGCACTTTCGCTTTGAGACAAAAATAACTTTCCCGTTTGAACATGCTATTTTATTTTTCCCAACATTTTCAACATACTACTTTATTTTCAACTACATTTGTTATCTATTCACCCGCTTGGCTAGGATCTCTCTCTCTCTCTCTTGTGTTTTTCTGAAGTTTTCTAGGGCTCTATATTTTGCATTCATCAATAACAACTATTTTGCAGCATAGGGTCTTGCTTAGTGAAAAACTTTAAATATTGCATGACAACTGCTCCCAATCCCAGCCTATTTGTGAGATTTTTATGAGCATGCAATCAGAAAATTTATAGAATATGAATTTGCGTGACGAATGCTTGGATTTGGTCCCTAACCAGAAAGCTCTAATCCAAAATGTAAATTATGTTGTGTCTGGGGTCTATTTGTTTTGTAATGTATGGCTGCAGAAACAGCATTTTGTTTGGACCTCAAGGGGTCCAAATGACAATTAAATTGACTATATATTGACATAAGCTAAATATTTCTTTAAATTGAGTATGTCATTAAGTTAGAATTCAATGAATTTTTTGTAATGTTTACAATGGATTTGTATTGGTTTCTATGTCTGTATGAAACCCTCACAGTGTATTATGCGCGTTTTACTTTTTTAACATAATTGGTAGCAAACCTTTGTTTAAAATAAAGCAAATCCAAATTTTGTTGATGAATTGCAGATGCTGAAAATAAAACCGGCACTCCATTTTGTTTTCATCTCCGTAAAGTCGAAATATTTCAAATGATGCTATTTGACTCTTTTTAAGGTATTGTGATAATAATCATCTCAACCTCTTGTTGTAGCCTAGACAGGTTGGGAATATTAATTTCTGAGATAAATAATACACATTAAATACTCCTTTCATTCCTTCCGTTGGCAGGACAGAGCTCAGTCGACAAAAACAGCACTCCCAGGAATTGGTTTGCCAGCTGGAGGTTACACATGAGAAAGTGGCAGAGGTGAGGTGATTGATCTAAATCACAACTAATCAATGGCAGATTTATTTAGCATTTAAGAGTTGGAATTATCATTGTTATTTAAGCTTGGTACCCACGTCATTTGATGTCCCCTGAATATAAAGTCTTAACTTTTTGAGCTAGATTTGAACTTTTAAAAACCACTGAGAAAAGTATATTATCCATATACAGCAAATACATTTTCATCATCTGCACTACCTGAATTATCCCTTATAATAGTATTAGTGATATTCCCAATATAAGTAGCAATCAATACAGATTACTCACAGTGAAACATCTGAAATTGGGCTGTAATTTTCCAATTATGTATGCACATGTTAAGAATTACATGATTTATTGTTCGCTAGTCTGTTGTTCATAGCTTTGATACCTAAATATGAACCTGGTGGTATAAATTTGAATTTAAACATTTTCACATGGTATGATCTTAAGCAACTTGTGTCTCCACATCTGCAGACAGTATTTAAATTGAGTCCATCTCCTTGCGCAGAAGAGTGGGTACATTGCCCTTAATCCTTGCATTGTGCTTATACATTGTGGCTACACATTGAAGAAGTTTTAACATTTTTTCCCACTCAAAGCATCTGCTGTTCTCCAGTACTTTGTATCTTTTTGTGTAAACCAGCATCTGGTTCCTTGTTGCTGTAGTTCTTTTTAATTTCTCTTCAAATGCTAAATGTTTTACTGCAATTTTATCCGTAATTGCCTTTATTTTGATTTATCTTCAGAATTCAGCAATAAACTATCAAATGGTTTGTGGAAAAGTTAATTTGCTATTGCAGCAGAAGGAACAAGTAGTACGAGCCGGGAGAGTTTCTTTCTTTTCTGTTATTAGAATTTTATTTTATTTTAACTTGATTCATGAATATATTTGCTGAATTGATATTTAATGTATATACTTGCCATCAGTTTATCTAATCCTTTGAGGTCATATTACAATTCAAATGCTGGGGAATTGTTGTTTACAATTCCACGAGAAAAAGTTAACGATCTTTCTCCACAAGAAAACATTTTGCCCGAACATTTCTGGACTAGTGAATCTGATGGAGTTTGTTACTGTTTGAAATGTTTACATCACTGTTACATTTTTTTCACCTCATTTGACTGTAGGGAGGAAAATTGATTATATGTAACAGGTCTACTAAAGGTGGAACTAATAGCCTAACTCCTGAACCATTGAAAGGAAAGAACAATAAATAGATGGAGACAATAATTGAATGAGACTGAAGGATAAAAAGGAAGAAGAGACGGAGAGGATTTGTTTTTAAAGCATTAAGAACGACAGATTTCTGCTGCATTTCCCGGCCACCAGTGAAATGTGGCACATGAGGACCATAAATATTTACTAATAACAGAGTCTATATAATATGAATTACTCACCCAAAAGTGGCCATGACCAAAAATTGATTTTATGTATGGGGAGTATTTTATGTATCGGTGTGGAAGTAGGTAATTCTTCCAGTTTTTAAACAGTGCTAATCAACATAAATCATCCAATAATTTATAGCAAATTGTAACTTCCACCCCATCCCTTTTTCACACTGATAATGAAAGGTCCATACCATTTATGGACTACTATATTTTTCTTTCATCATTTCTTCTACCGCTGGGATCTATTATGTTTTCCATTCATATTTAATAAAGATTACATTAATTTACAAGGTTTTAAAATCTTTATTATCATGAAAGCTTTTTGATTCATTTTCCTTTCTTAGCAAAAATGCATCTTTTACACATTTCCATTTTTATTTGGAACAGTATCAAAAACAGCTGTCGGAAAATCAGGAAAACATTAACAGACTTCAAAGGCGGCTGACTCACTCTGAACACAGAGCGGCTACAGCCTACCAAAAGGTAAACGACACTTCATCAGATATTCTGGTTAACAACAACAGTGGTCATTTAAACTTTGAGTTAAAAGATGTTTTCTCCTTTTTTGCCATAAATACAGAGTATTAATTACAGAGAAAATGGCCATTGGAAGCTTCATTGGCTTCAAATGGTTTTAGAAATGGCAAATGGCATTGATGGATGAGGATATTGCACAGAGAAAGGGAATGTGTTCTGGAATAATTGATAGAATGTATTTGTTGTTTTAAGAAACAATGGAGATTCTACTGTACTAAGACTATTTTAGACTGCTACTTAATGGAAAGGATATTAAGAAGCAAGTTTGGAGGGAATTTCACAAATACAAAAGCCACAGTGACTTTGCTATACAATTTACAACATGGTTCAGAAATGGCATTATGGGCAAAAAGCAGGTAGTTTCGTAAATGTATTCAGAGCAGTATTTTTCTGGCCCAAAGACGTGATAGGAATGTTGGTCCCTGGAAGTGAGCAGGGCCTGTTGAAGTAAGGATCAATGGGTGGGGGGGGGGGGGGGGAGCAGTGATTATAATATCACAGCATGATATAGAGTACTCCAAGGTCAAAACAGCTAACTGGAGGAAGGTCACTTTCAGTGGGAGGGGAACAAATATAGCCTGGGTAATTGGAAATAAATCTGCTTTGCAAGACTAATTGACTGATGGGAAGCCTTCAGTGGCACCATTTCAGCCATAGTGTTAATGCATTTCCATAAGAGTTAAGAAGTAGAAGCCAGAGTTGCTTATTCAGAAGAATCATTTAAAGGTGTGTGAACATGATAAAAAATTGTAAGAAGAGATTGTTTTGTTTTTTATAAATTGTAACTGGAATCCTATTTGTAGGTATTCAGCAAATCAAGATGAATTTTAGGTAACACTGGTTCAGCCATTGCCTTATCTGAAGTTTAGTCATCAGTTCCAGACACCACATTTAAGGAAGACGTGAAGGCTTAGGAGAGGGTGCAGAAGAAATTTACCAAAATGTTTCCAGGGATGTACATGAGATGTGGATATTCATATAGTTGGGATTCTACTTCAGATATCAGGATGGCGCAGCAGTAGAGTTGTTACAGCGCCAGAGACCCAGGTTCAATCTTGACAACGCGTGCTGTCTGTACAGAGTTTGTATGTTCTTCCTTTGACTGTGTGGCTTTACTGCATGTGGTCCGATTTCCTCCTACACTCCAAAAACGTACAGGTTTGTAGGTAAATTAGCTTTGATAAAAATTGTGATTTTTTGCTAGTGTGTAGGATAGTACTAGTGTATGGGGTGATCGCTGGTCAGCATGGAATCAGTAGGCCGAAGGGCCTGTAATTCACAGGGGTGGCAATAACAGATGGTATAGGTGACAGAATCAATTGTAGTGTTCAGAAGAGATTGTATCAGTACATGAAAGGGAAGAATTGGCCGGGCTACGAGAAGAGAATGGGTATCGGGAATTGTCAATGTACATTTCAAGCTTTGTTTTGGCACTACCTGTTGTTTTCCACTATGGCATAACCTGCCTGAATAGTACATAGATAACGTTTTTCATTGTATCTCTGTGCTCGTGACAATAATAAACCAAGAGCTTCTCTCAGAGCAAGAACTTATTGTCCCACCTTCCTATGTATAGTATGGTCTGTTGCAATCCAGGATGGGGCAGGTTATGTACATTGCTGCTAAAGTTCACTGCTGGGGTGAAGGAAGGAAGGAAGGAAGAATGATCGGAGTGGTCAATGCCCAAAGGGACAGCCTTATCCTTACAGCCACAGTATTTGGTGTAGCTGTTCCAATTGAACTTTTGGTTCCTGATAATCCCTAGAATATTGATAGTCAAGATCTAGCACTGGCAGAGCCACTGAACACTATGGGAAGTGATTTAAAAGTTGTGTTACCCGTACAAGTGATGGTCATTGGGGAATTTCACTGGAATAGAGTATTGTTCTTTCTGTAGCGACCCTACTTATCTGGTGATGAAAGGGAGGTAATTAATGAAACAGCCATAGCAGTTGTATTCATGAAGCTGCCCCAAGGATCTCCAGTGGTCATTGATCATCCTTCCTCTTGGGTTAGATGTGACTTCTTGTAGTAGGGAGTTTTCCCTTGTTCCTCATTCTACTCTACAAGACCCCTTGAGTCAGTCAGTGATGCCTCATCACCAAGAACAGCCATTCTTGCCTCATTTAGAATTCACCCTTTTTATATTGAATAAGAAATGGAGCAAAAAGATATTGCCAAAACCTCAGTAAACATCACTCAATAACACTGTCATCTTCCGTTTCTCTGCTGACAAACGTGAATAGTCAGTAGAATAAAACTTGGACGACCTGGATTATGACTTTGAATTTTGTTTTACTACAGCTCAGCACAGTGGCATCACAGAGAAGAAAAGCCGACACGCTTTTTGATTTGGAAAGCATTATAAATCATTAAGTACTTGAACTCCCATCTTCCAGCGGAAATAAGCAGTTAACCTGTGCAATAGTATAATCTGTCAAAATGACCAAAAATAAATCCAGGTCTGCATTACAAGCCATCACCTGAATTAAAGCTCCTGCTATATGGATTGACAGTGTTGGACGAAACATCCCATCCAATTTATAGATAGATGAAGTTTGTTCATGAAATGATAAATCTAATGGGGTTCTGCCGAAATGTTGGAGTTTTGTTTGGTGCCCATTTGTCTTAATCTTGTCACCAGAGCACATGAAAACCAGTAGTGGTTTGTTAATCTTTCAGAATTCGAAGATTGAAAACAAAAAAGGTTTGAACTCTGCACAATGTGACCTCCGTGAAACTCTAAACCACTCTATTCTGAGACTTATAACATAAAATTCAAAGTAACATGCCCGAACTCCTGTGAATCAGTAGAAGGGCTGGCGAGGTGAGGCAATATTTTTCCCACTTGAATGAAAAGGTGGTGGAGAAGGAACACTACAAAGTGGGATTAACCCAAATTATCAATTTTTGGACAGTATGGTCCAAATGGCTTTTTTGGGCACTGCAAATTTTCTGATCACAGTGAAAGTAGCTCTGCATAATTTTGAGCAAGGTATCTTTTTTGGAGATAATACATTTACAAACACTAGTTTTATTGCGTGTTTGGGAGGGCTATCTTGGCCCATTTTCCCTTTTACACATGTGTGTGTATTTCACATACTGAATAAATCAGTGTTTCTGTTTAAATACAAATGTCATGTCTTATGCTATAGATGGTGATGACAGGTAAATAGAAATTCTGCAGGTTCAAATTGTGCAACTTGTACTCGGCCTCAACGTGTGGGCTCACAAATTGGAGCAATTTGCAATTGACAGCATTATTTCTGTTTCAAAAGGTGTGCAATGGTATCCAAAAAATTGAAAGCCATGGACAATTTGTCAAATTTCCAGGATGGAATCGAATGCTTTTGAGCCAGAGTTGTATGCTGTAATTTTTTTTTAGAAACCTAACACAATTTATATTGGATACTGTTATGTTTGTTCAAAATACATTTCTTAGGAAAATGCTTTGTAAAATGTACCTGCAAGTTTGCTATGAAGCACCAAGTCTCCAATTTTCTATCTTGGTTCTAGTTTTGGTACACGTGACAATAATAAACCAAGACTCGGTTCATTTGCCATTAATTTTTCTTAGATCTCTTGAAGTACAATAAATATTTATGTCATTTACCTGTAAATAGTAGTGAGATTACCAAAATCTTAACGATAAAACACACATCTCAAAAATGTATATTGTAGTTCAACTTTACTGGGGAGAAAACAAACATATACATTTATTGCATGGTGCAGACTGGTACATATGTCTTCTAAAGCACAGTGCCTTATTTCAGTGCTCCCGCAGTACTTGTAAAAAAAAGGTTTTCTATACAAGAATTAGAAACCTACAATGTTTCAGCCTACAACACCAGATGTTGCCATAAAAGGGAATTAACATCTGGCAGAGAAAGCATATTTGAATTAAATAACTTAAGATTCTGTTGTGTTGCTTTGCATAGGAAATGTATAGAACAATCTTTGAGAAGAATGATTTTCCCAGACCCAACATATTTAGATAGTGTATTTTATAATAGCACTGCCTTAAAGCCCAGATTCATTGTAATTATGAAAATCTCAATTTATGAAAACATTCCAGATACATAAAAGACAGTGTGCAGACCCTTATTTTTATTCTGGCCTACACAGACCCACAAAGAAGCCCATGTGTCTCTTTCTGTTGGTTCCAGGTGAGATTTAATTCTGAGAAATATTTTACAGATTGTTGTACTAGTCTCATACTACTGATGTAAACTCAACATATCAAACACAAAAAGGCACAATTCATCTAAGTATTTTCAACATTCACAGAACAGAACTTTATCTTTTAAAAGTAGTTTTATAAATATTTTACAAGAAAAATAAATACATCAAAGAGCCAGGTAATTTAAAATAGTAATCTCTGTATAAATTTTATTTATCCTTTTATTTTCATGCTCTTTGTAACTAAATGGACACCAGTTAAACTTTGCTAGGCACATGGTGATAGATTTCTTCTGTACAACACCACACTGCAAAGTTTGTTCAGCAGGTCTGTACGGAACAATCAGAAAGGGGATGTGTAAAAACTGTCCCTTTTATATCACTTTAGTGTAAAACTATATATGCATACCAGTAGCAACTACACAGTAGCTCAACTAGCCTAATGTTAAACTACAGTCTATATCACATGAAACTCATAATTTAAACACAATATGGGGAAAATAAATTTTAACTTGAAACTATCAGTCTAAGTTATGGTCATCAAACATACCATTGTACTCAAACTATTAATTTGCTGACTATCTCTACCCAAAAGATTATTTAGTGCAGGTGTAAATCAGTTAGGCATAAAATTAACAAACATTTCTTATGTACAGCACAATGCGATGATACCTGCATGTTAAACACTAACAAAAATTAAAATGCTGCAAATATTTCAAACTAAGTTGCATGTCCAAGATGCATAAATACTCATGTCAAACATGTAAGCAAAATACTTTTCTACAATTTTTAAAAATAAACACATAGCTATTGCACTGAATAAAGATTAGAAAAGGCCACTTAATAAAATTAAATATACATGTTCAATATTGATAGTGTCTATATTTTCAAATGCATTACAGCACGAGCAGGACATAATTCAATACAGTGCATGCAACACTATGTATTAAGATTTTGAGATTTTTAGCTTAAATAGGTTTCCCCACAATTTACTAAATATGGCCATTGTGTGTTTTAAAACGTATATGGGGGTACGATGTTGACGTTTCTTTGAGAATAACAACAGTGGGTTTGTCTGAGACGTTGAATCCTTTTACTAATCCATAATGGGATTCATGTTTGGTCAAGCCCATCCCTCACTGCACATAATCCCAGGTAAACTGTACCAAAATTTAAAGCAAAAAGGAATGTCCAGTAACTAAATTAAAAATTGGATTACAAAGGTTAAAAATTAAGTTGCCTTAAAAAATCTTTTTTTAGTGCTGCTTTTGTACCCCTTCACTTGTACAAATTTTAAACAAAGACTCATGTGGATCACTAATGAATACAAAAGTAACAGTTTTCTACTGTCGCTTATCCAATTTTGTTGCAGGTTAGACTTTCAGAGGGGGACAATTCAAAATGGCGAATTGGAAATGCTCTGGCCCCTCGTGCTAATACTGATGCTGCAACCCCAATGGATAATGCATCCCATTCCCCATTAGTCATACAGTTCAGAAATAAGCAACAGGCCATTCGGCCCAACTTGCCCATACCGACCAAGTTGCCCCATCTGCCCACATTAGCCCCATATCTTCTCTAAACATTTTCAATCCATTGTTCAAAACAAAACTCAAAACGAAAAATGTCTTGACAATTCTGTAGTTTTCGCCTCATCCCTTCTGCTTAATTGTTGGACTGGGCTATTTCTGCATTACATATCCTGCCCAACTGCAGATTCAATACAAGTGCCAGCTGATTCAAGTATGTGGAATGAGTCAATAGCATTTAAAAGATCAGTCTAAAATATTGGTAATACCTGCAAGGAACAGACATGTGATCTTTTAAAACGATAAAAGCGTAATAATCTTCCATATTATCACATATTAAATGAGTTGTGCTCCAGTTTTTCAGGAAGGAAAAAAATGGGGTACATCGCAAAATTCTGGGGGGGGGGGGAATCATGTAACAACTTCACATACTCATTAAGTGACAAGCCATCCTTGATTAAGTTGCAAGCAATCCTTGCATGTACATATTGCAGAATTTATGAAGCATACAGGACTCCTTGCAAGTTCTGTCTATCTGAACCTCTCTGCGTTCACTGCTTAGTGTGGTTCACCCTGACCAGTGAATACTTTGAAGAACTTTGTAATTACAATCTAATACTGCTGAACACTGGGTTTTCATCAATTTACTGAAATGAAAGTTACATCTGCTGAGGCACAGAATTTGCTGCATTTACTTTGCAGTCTGTTTTTATTCAGAATACTAGATAAAGTCTGGTCTGACCTATCACAAGGCCTAATGATTTTTTTAAGTTATTTTAAACTTTTTTTAAATCATGCTTTAAAAAAATAAACAGTAATGAAATGTGGTACACTAACTGTTCAACCACTGATATCCTAAATTTATTATTTTTGAAATGTTTTTGTAAAGTGTTTAAGGTTTTTAATCTTTAAAGCTGACATGTTAATTATCTAGTTACTCCCCAATAATCTTTGCAAAAGGTCTATCTGGTAACTATACATGGGGCAGATTCATTAGCTGCAAAATTGTAGCATGTGACTTAAACACAAGTGTTTTATTGACAAAACATTCCACGACAGGAAATGTCCCTGCGTACCAATACTTGGCCTGAAGAAACATTGTATCACAACGAGACATGTAGATAAAATATTGTTGCGACTGGTAATGGTTATCAGACAAGGAGTTGACTTCTACGGCCGCACCCCGACCCCACAACCCCAGATCAGGAGACCAGGATGCTTCTTCGAATAATATCTGTCCCATACCTCCTGTTCACTATTTGAGTTCAGCCGCTGTGGCTTGCAATTGTCTGACTCTGTTTCCGAATCACTCATCTCAACGTCTGGACTGTAGCCATCGTTCTCACTGTCTGGCAGCAGTCTCACCTTGGTTCTCTCCTTGGGCGAGGTTCGCTGGTATTGGGTGGTTTCGGAGATCTGCCTGCAAGCCTCCGGTCTCTCCTCATGCTGCTTCCTTTCTCCCTTTTTGGGGATTTTGAACCCACCCCAGTTTTTCACTGGACTCGTAGGTGTTGTAGGCACTTGTGGTCCAGGAGGAACAGCGGACTGATTGCACGCTACCTTACTCAAGGTACCGTTAAATTTGGTGTGCATGTGACTGCCATCCCCAGATAACCTCCGAATACTAACGGAGGGAACTTTACACACAGTGGCGCACAAAGCTCGCTTGTTTTCAGACTGCCGTAAGGTCAAATCTGCAGACATGTAAGATTTGTCACGTTTTGAACAAGCTCTCTCTCTCGATTCAGTTTTACCTCCTGTACTACGTCTACTGACGTCAGTTTTCTTCCTGTGGTCAGTGGTAGTCAGACCATCATTCCTCTCACAAGTATTACCTCTGACCTCACCACGAATCATGTCATATGGCAGAAGGAGGCTTGGGCTGGAATAATCCTCCCTGACCCTGTGAAGGTTGGGTGTGTTTTTGCATTCACTGGATCGATTTGATTGTTTCAATAAGCTCTGTTTAGCAGATTCAGTGTGGCTTTGCATTCTGCCACTCAACCGAGAACTCCTTTCACGCCAGACTTTATCAGGATGTTGGCTCGTCTCCAGTTCTCTATTCAACTTCCATTGTAAACCACCCGTGTTGGAAACCGGATGTGATTGTGCCAGCCAACCAAGGAATAAAGCATCTGATGATGGGAATGCTGAAGGCACACCTACAAACAAAGCACACACATTATTTAGATGGTGTCATATTCCTTGAAGGCCTGTATTTTGCATTACATTACGCCCAAACTTTAACTTTTAACATTCAATGAAAGCATTTATTCTTCAATCTTTTGCAAAGGTGGTGGTAATGCATGGCAACAGATGGCAGTGAAAAATGATTCCAAGAAAACAAACACAAATAGCTATTTTTTCTGACATTAAATATGCAATATCAGCCTCTATAGTTGAATATTGTCAAATTGTAGCAGTAAGAAAGTGTTATCCAATTTTCAACCTTGGTAAGTTCTATTTAAATAACTTCAGAAAAGTTGTAAAATGGGGAAAAATTCCACAGAAATGAAAAGCATGAATTGTGAAATGTAGAATTTCTGGCGTTTACCCCATAGAGTAATAAGTCATTCATTTTTCATTTGTTTAGTTTTCCAAGCAGCTTGCAGGATAATTTGTGCTGTGCATGCTTTAATTGAATGCATCATATAGTCAGGGTTGTAGTCTTCATTTTTGTATGTTACACCAACCAATATCATTGCAGAGAAAAGGATTGGCATTACGATGTTTCAGGATGAGATTTTGCACAGTTCCAAAGTTGCCACTTGGCATTTGGGTACAAGCCGTGGCTCAGGAGTAGCAATTTTATTTCTGAGTACAAAGGTTGCCCCTTCGAATCTCACTCCAGAGACAAAAGTACAAAGACCTGACTGATGATGGCATCTTTGACTGGAAAGCATTCTCTTGTAATATCAAAGAGGGCTGTTATCGTCAGATTAAAGAGTTAAACCGTTGCCACCTGCATCCCGAGGTGAACACATGAGATTCTATTGCACCTTCCCGCAAGTAGAATGAGAGTGTTCCAGCAGTCATCATGTACACTATTTCTCCCTCGACCAACTCCCTCTACAAATTGCAGTCATGTTTTCTCCAAGTGTGCATGGCAACTGTAGAATACTTCATGATGTTGGAGGTCGTTAAAGACATTAGACCTAGTCATGAAGAGATAATTCACATGGTGTTTCTAACTTGCTTATACGGTGATATTTCCCAACCATCCATAGGTTGACCAGAATTCCATGGAGTGCTATCATCAGCTGATTTTGCTCAGATTGATGAAATGTGGAATTTTAATTAGGTGACCGAGGCAATCAGCAAGGGAGCGTTTAAGGGGAAGACAGATATTAAGCACAGGGCGTTATGACGGAGAAGCTTGAGAAAAGAATGAAGTATGTGGCATTAGAATGAGATGAGACAAGACTGTGCAGAGTATTAACTTTCACAAAGACAAGGCCGGACAAACATCCTTTTTTCTTGTTGGAAAATTCCACGTCCTGAGAATGCAATAACTCAAAAAATACATCCTCAACTACAACTCAAATGCAGTGATGATAATGTCAAGATCATCATTTAGTTATTGCAATCGCTCTCTCAATCACAAGAAGCATGAATACGGAATCAAACCCACCCTTGCCCCCTACCCCTGTAATCATTCTGAAGAAGGTTCCCAACCCGAAATGTCACCTATCCATGTTCCCCTGGGATGCTGCCTGCCTGACCCGCTAAGTTATTCCAGCACTTTGTGTCTTTCCTTGGTAAGCCAGCATCTGCAGTTCCTTGTTTCTAAAAGCTGAGTGATACCTGTTTTCAATCTTGCATACTCATTCGATAACAAAGTATTGTCAATAAAGTTGAAATCACAATACTGAGCAACATTTAGCTCAGTAAATCCACACTACATAAAGCCGAACAAAAACATCTGCAAGCAACAACATTTGATGAAAATAGGCTGTCACGGAGCAGAAACAAGTCAGGAGACCAACACTGAAGTTTGCCGTTTAATCACTGGTGATTTCTCCATATTACTATTTAAAATGCTGATTTCATAAGCATTGCCCCAAAGAATGGCATCCAATAAAGCACAAGCTCCAATTCTGTAAATCTACTTATACGAAAATGGCAGGAAACATTAAGCTCCCAGAGGCTTATATCCTTTCAATTTATTGAGCAAACAATCTCATACAACATTGAATTCTGAAGGAGGAAAAGCAATTAATTCAGGTGCAGCTTATGGCTGATTTGCTGCAGTACTGAAGACTGGAGAGAAGCCAACATCAGTATCATGACCACTGCATCCCTTCTCACAAAGGCCAGGGCTGATAGAAGGAAATACCAAAAGCAACTCAGTAAACCAATTTCCATAACTTATCTCCACCAACTTCAATGGTGCTGTCAATACCAATCAAAGTTCAAAGACTTATCATGGATTTCAAGGAAAACCAATGCTCTGTAATGTTTAATATTCTCAGATTATAGAAATGATAGTAATGCTGACATTTTTTTCTGTAATTAGCTTTCCATTTCCTCCAAAATAAATATGTTTCTTCGAACAGTTATCGTGGACTAATCCTTTAATTACACAATGTAAGAAACTATTCAAAACACCGACTCCACTCGCCACGTACAGCCCACCCCTCGCAATTCTACTCAACGCACCGACATGCTGCTATTTCACAGGTCACTACAAACATCAAAGTTTAAATTTGGGTTTTTTTAGACCGTGGTTTAATCTGATAAAATCCACATCGCCTCATGCAAAAGTTCAACACAACAGCAATGATAGATATAGAAAACAGCAAGTCCTTGTTTTCTTTAACTTTAAATTTCTCATTAACAATCCACCTCAGGTATACTGAATCTGTAAAAAAAAGACAGAAAGTGCTGGAGTAACTCAGCCCGTTTCTCTGAAGAACTTCAGCTCTGGCTGAACAACTTCTAATCTTGTGTGTGGACTCGATAAGATGATGGATAGGTGACGTTTCGGGTCAGGACCCTTCTTCAGACTATACTGAATCTATGTTTGGTAAAGAGCAGATGGCACTAATACATTCCTCATTCATTCACACTCCTGTTCATCTTTACGTCTCCCGTTGGTCATCCCAACTTCAATCATCAGGGTATGATAAACAAACAGTCCTTATCCATGTGTCCTTTCATGTGCTGAACCAAAGACATCATGGATTCATTTATCAAAGCAGACGGAAGAATTGATCTTGCTCTTAACATGTGCAAAACAATGACCCTCTACCAACCTCCATTATACAATAACAACCTTTGACAATAAAGACCCACAGCAAGACCATGGAAAATGGGGACCACTTCCCATATCCTGGGAACGACCTTAAGGAAAAGGCAAGCAACAAATGTAAATTCATCATCATCTTCAGAAGCAATGCCTGAAGATCAAGACTACAAGTTGGGCATAATGCTCACGATCTATCAGGCAGCAGTGATACCGATTCTCCTGTCTGCCTCTGAGATAGCAAAGCACTGGAGAGATTCCAGTAACATAAATGAACTATCGTCCTCGCCAGGGCAAACAGTGAAACCCTTATTTCACTGGGCATACCACATCAATTACATGCCTGTTTTCATATGTTGTAAAGCAAGATAAAGACTTAAGGGATCTCAAAAAAGGCAACGTCCTCACCCGCTCTTGGGAATCTTAGACTCGTGACCACTCAATCTGCGAGGAGCATTTGGGATGGTTGTGAGAACTTCAAGCCCAGCAAAAAACAACAGAAGGAGCTCTGAAGGAAGATCCTGCCCCGAAACGTCACCTATCCATTCTCTCCAGTGAAGTTGCTCGCAAGAACAACACAGGCTTGACGATCGTTTTGCTGAACACCTCCGCTCAGTCCACCTAAACCTACCTGATCTCCCAGTACTAAACACTTTAACTCCCCCTCCCATTCCCACACTGACCTTTCTGTCCTGGGCCTCCTCCATTGCCACAGTGATGCCCAGCGCAAATTGGTGGAACACCTCGTATTTCGCTTGGGCAGCTTACACCCCAGCAGTATGAATATTGACTTCTCCAAGTAACCCTTGCTCTCCATCCCTCCCCCCTTCCCACTTCTCCAACCAGTCTGAATGTCCTTGATTACATTCTTGTCTCTGCTTTGTTGTTATCTTCACTCAGCTAACAATGGTCTATTCTACATTCTCCTTGGATACGCATCACCTTTGTCTCATTTTCACACCTTACACTTCCTTATCTCAGTAACTCCCTCTCCCCTGACTCAGTCTGAAGCAGGGTCTCAACCTGAAATGTCACCCATTCCTTCTTGCTGGCTCAAAGGGCCAAATGGCCTACTCCTGCACCTATTGTCAATGCTTCTATCCAAAGATGCTGCCTGTCCCACTGAGTTACTTCAGCATTTTGTGTCTATGTTGCTTGACCCACTGAGTTACTCCAGCACCGAGTCTTTTTTTTAACAACCGGATCTCAACACCTCGCAAAATGCCCACCTGTCCTGTCAAGCACCCACTGTGGCAGTCCGCTGGTCTGATAGACCTCATCTGTCAGATCAGAATGCACCGAATTGAACAGAAACCTTGCCCCTTAAGAATTGCCTTGGTCGAGGAGGAAGAATCGGTTTGTTGACAAGCAAGACCTCGAATAATAAGCAGCTTTTCGCAGGTTAAAACAACAAACAGACAAAATGGGACATCAATTAAGAAAAAAAATAATCACTGATTTATTTCCCGACATAAAGTGAAGTCGGCACCTACATTTCATTCCAATTCTACAATTAACTCTTAAAGATAACTTTCTGTCTCTTGAGTATTTCAATACCAATCCTGAGCCATTTGACTTCAGACTTAAAATTTCTAAAACTTCCTGTAGTGAGCACACCACAGGAGATGAGAAATAAAAGTAAATTAAAAAATAAGCACAATATAAAGAAAGCATGCTGGTTCATTGGTGTGTCTATTCTCAAGGTGAGTAGTCCTTCTGATTGGCTTTCTAGTAATACTCAAAGGAGGAACTTTAAAAAAAACACTTTGGAGAACTCTGCTCTCCAATTCTCACTTCTCCAAACCATTGCCCAAACCACAGACCACCTGCATTTCATCTAATCTTGCTTATTAAACCAACATCACAGGAAAGCACGGGAATGGAACCATAACAAGAGTGCTAAAAGTACGAACAGCAGAAACACTAGATGTGAGCTTGGTGCAGTGAGCTGAGGAAGTGGTGCGAGCACAGTCAGTAATTAGGCAATACTGCCTCCACTTTGTGGAAGATGCATCATGATCACTGAAAGTGACCAGATGGACTGCAGATCATATGATTTTTACAGCTGAGGGAGCAGTGAAGTTCCTTCCAACAGTAGTTTTAAGAAATCTGATTGTAACACTGGGTGACCATCCAGAAGCAGAAAATTATCTTAAAGGGTAAATAGAAATGGAAAGAAGGCAGGTGCTGACATTTAACAAGTTGGGAAATAATTCAGTGATCTTTATGTTCTTAACGTTGACAGTGTAAGGGAATTTTAAAAATCTAGACTGTTGGAGATGTGCGTTCTTGTGTCCACTGCTTATCACCACAAACGGCAACAAAGTGAAGCTAGCACATTGTTACCATGACCTCACGCACTAGATGTGGCTTAGTTATGTAGACGGCCAGTACTGACAACTCCTTAAACTCTAGATCAGCCTTCACCCCGCAAGTGAATCAATGCTAAATTAAAAACAATAAATGTGGTTTTATTTTATTTACAATAAGTCAATACATGGAAATTAACCCCTCAACTAAACCTGTCAATGAAAAATGTAAAAGCCAACATTAATCTTACTTACACAGGTAGCTATAGAAATGTCTAGGATTTTTAGCGCTCTTCAAACCCCACACGGACAAAGGAAAAGACAAACAATTGCATTTCGGGTAAACAGATGCGTAATTGGGAATCACCGACACACGGGTAGTCATTAATTAATTTAACTGGAAGTGTTAAATGGAGCGGAAGTCCATGATACCAAAACAAAGATCAGGATCTGAACACCTGGTGCTCATTGAACACATCGTTCATTGTATTAGGGGGAAGGAGATGGAAACCTGCAGCATTAACTGTTGTTATAGCTCCACAGCTGTATCGATGCAATATAGATTCAGTGTTATGAAAGGGGAGTGAAAACCAAGCCTGAGAGAGCACTGAGTGCTCAAGGCTGCAAGCATTGAGGAAAATCTCAAACCACTTCACAACTTTACAAATTGCCAGTGGCATCTTGAGCAGTGTATGCACCCACCAAGCCTCTCCTTACTTCCATTTGGAACATGGTCCACACCTGGTCCATGGTATATTCTGACCATGAATGCTCAGAATCTTAAGAGCGAATCTTTCAAATCTAAATACTACCCACAAAAATTCTTGAGGCTTTCTGGGGTTCACATCATTTGGGAGCGGCGGGCTGGGAAATGGGCGGCTTGGCTGACCTACCACTTTCTTGGACTTTCAAGGATTTGAGGATAGGAGCAAGGAGATCCTACTGCAGTTGTACGGGGCCCTGGTTTAGGACTGAGGTGAGGAAACAAATTTCACCCAGAGAGTTGTGTATCCGTGGAATTCTCTGCCACAGAAGGCAGTGGAGGCCAATTCACTGGATGTTTTCAAGAGAGAGTTAGATTTAGCTCTGAGGGCTAAAGGAATCAAGGGATATGGGGAGAACAGGAACGGGATACTGTTTTTGGATGATCAGCCATGATCATTTGAATGGCGTGCTGGCTCGAAAGGACCAAATGGCCTACTCCTGCACCTATTTTCTAAATTTTCTATGACTTACCAGAAATGCGCTCTTCTTCAAGAAGTTTCATTTGATGGTGGAATATTTGCTCTTGGACTCGACAGATTGATCTCTTAATCTTCTCCCTTCGGCTCACCATGTAAGTAAGGTTTCGAACCTATTGGAGGAACATTGGAAGCTGTAATCCCAGTCACTCAGAACTAGTTATCACCACAAGAAAGCATCCCTCATCTTAAATAATCATCAGAACTCTACGAATCGCCGGTTAATAACAAATGCCGCTTGTCTGAAAACTTACCTACAATGCTTCTTTCAAAAAAAAAACTTAATATTAGTCCACCTAAAATACAAACAGAAACTGCTGGAACAGCAGGTCAGTCAGTGCCTGCAAGAGGAAGACACATGAATTTCTTGGCCTGTTCAGAACTTTTCCTGATATTTAACTACGGATTATGGAACGCCTATGGATTGGTAATGAGTTTTATGAAATCCATGTGTGACTCACCAAGATGACTACACATTCCCCCACCACGAGAGGTTGACCTCATTTCAACAAGCATCACAACTCAAGATGTCTGAAGGCAGCCTTACCACCACACCATAAACTAAAACAGGGGCAGGAAACAAATTTATTCCAGAAAAGCATTAAGAGTTCCCATCATATTTCAGATGTCAAACAAAAGGGAGCAAGAGAGACACCAGGACAAAAGTAAAAGATGCTTTCCTTGAAACATTTTATGCTTATTTACAACAATTAAACCTTATAGTCTTAAAGACTTGACAGAAGAATGGTGAGTGTGTTATTTACATACAGGGCAACATTTGGTGTAACACTCTCACCTTTACAGCACTTACCATCAGCAATATCACTGGAGACATGCTGGCGTCTGTTAGTTATCTAATATGGTACAGGTCTCCCCCGGTTAGCGAACCTTCATTCGACAGCTTTTCACTACATCAAAAGACACTTGGACGGGTACATTGATAGGAAAGATTTAGAGGGATATGGGCCAAACCTGGGCAAATGCAACTAGTTTAGGTGTGACACCTTGGTCGGCATCCGTGCAGTATGATTATGATAAGGAACACATTTGGATGCCACCTTTCATACGCAAGTCCCTGAAAACCAGTAACATTTCATTGGGGAAGGAGTCTTTGAAATAAACACTATCTTCAAAATATACACTCCTCCATCTAGCAATGGGGTGAATGAATTATCAATCTCACCTTGTGAAAACAAACGTGTTTGCTTCTGATTTACTGCATCTTTACTGGAAAGGAGATTGACCAGCTTCTGACATGCTCTGTGAGACCTAAGAGTTTACTTTATGTTCCACTCTACAAATTGTATTATTGTACAAAGGGTTCTCCAGGAATCTAACACTCTTCCTTCACCAAGGGAGGCCTGCATTCAAACATTGTTTTAAAAATAAAAGTACTTAATGGAAATGGTTACCATAGGTGAATACTCAGTTAGAAGCCATTGAATGTCCTGAGTAAAATCTGTTCTATTGAGAATAGTGTTGGGCAAGTGGTCCCAACTCCCTCACCCCAAGCACGCAAGGCATTTCCACAACACCAATTAAAAATTGCGTGTACGCAGGAGTGTGAGATGTACATGCACGGAAAGGAGCTATTAATCGACACAACAGTAACTGTTAGCAACTGGAGAGGTAGAGCAGTGCACATCTAAGAGGATGCAGTAGCTATTACTGTGCTATACTGGCAATAGTTCAGAAGACAGTGTCAGAGAGGATAGGAATAAGAGCAGAAAATAAGGTCAATCACACAGTATGTACAATATAAAAGAATGGACCCAATTTTATTGGATTTAATTACAGTACATGTCATAATACTGTACATTCAATACTGCACAGAAGTAAATGCCAACAATTTGAAAGAAAAGTAAAGCCATAAAGGGAAAAGCAGAGACACACCTGATTGCAGGTACAGATTAGAAAGAATACAGGTAACGCTGCAACAGCAAATATCTACAGCTTATTCCCTACTGCAAACTGTTACAATGGACCTTACCCCTCAAACCCAGAACAGGCACAGTCCTCATTGCAAACTCAACAAGATTTTGTCACAAAATATTTTGGATACACCACTACTTAGCACACTTCATCGTGGAATGGAGGATGTCCAAAATCTGATTGTCTGGCACTATCAATTCTAACGCTGCATTTAAAGGCAAGTGGAAAAATAATCACCTCCATACAATCAATTCTGCAGAAGAAAGTGGCTCCTTTCAACATGCTAAAAACAGTTGATTTATGAAAATATTCACCAAATTGGATCACAGAACAAAAACAACATCAATTCAAATTAATAGCACCAGTACAGATGGAAATTAATTACATTTCAATTCCTGATGCCACATGAACCTCATCAAGCTGCCTGAATGGAATCACTTCTGAAATCCTGTGTTTAACAGATTGACTTTGCTACAATTGAAATAAGCATTAAGATAACAGCACAGAAATTATGTTAATACAATACCACAGAAATAATTGTGATTTTAATTCTAGAATCTCCATGCACATAGACATAGCTGACCATATCCGTGGGCGCTTTCTCACAGTTATGCCCTCTCAATTAGTCTGGTGAATGAATAGCTAATTCACTAAGGAACCATTAAAAAGTGATCAGGATTATGCAGTTAACAATCGGAATGATCGAGAGTAAGGGACAATGCCACATAGTGTGAAATGCACATGTCATCATCTCAAAGATGATGACTAACCGAGGCAGAATAATCAGTAACTAGGTTTCTGTTCCTATAGAGAATATCAGAATGAGTCCCTCAATCTGCATGGTTGCACATGACAAGCAAACAATTCAGAACCACTCACCCCAAATCCAATCATCCATTCTCACTGCTGCACTTCTCATTTTCTGCAAGCTTTATACCTAAACTATGAATATTTAAAATGTTAAATGGAATTTGTTTTGTTTTTTAAACCATGAATGACAGAAAATTGATATTAGAGTGCAAGGTCAGAGTTGTAATCTAAATCTAATTCCATGTAACTCATCCTTCATTGGACATTATTCTATATTTATGCCACAGGGTAAAAATAGCACAGCGCTATCTGCATTACAGCTATTTCTAGATATGTGGAAATATATGCCAAAACTGTATGTTAGATCAGCAACTCTACTAGTACCATGTAAAAATAAAGAAAAATCACTGATATGTTATGAGAACACTTTGGAACATGACAAGGGAACACAGTGCAGACCAATGGAACAGATCCCAAAAGACAGGACCACAAAAATAAACAGTTTTACGAGACAGTTCTTACCATTTAAGCAATCATTTTGCCTCTTGCTCATTTGTGTTTCATTTATTGCACAACCCCAGAAAAAAAATGCACACAATCAAAATTCAATCAAATAATTTAAAAGTGCAATACAGCTTTGTGCCAAATGTGAAGCAGCTTGTCTGAAAGTGATCTGATCTCTCCTGCAAAAACTGATGTGGTAGGAAGTGTTTGTTGTGCCACAGTTATTACACAATCCCCATATGCTTTAAAACCACAAAAGCAACTCGCTCTGTGCTAACTGGATGGAATCTCCCAAAATCCTAATGCATGAAACAACTACATGCTCCATACAGGATGTTTTTTTTTTAAGACCAATATGTAGAAGAACCGAGTGGAGGGCAGGCCATCCTAGGTATTGTGTAATGTGGAAGGATTAGTTAGTGATCTTGTTGTGCAAAGCCCCTTGGGCAACAGTGACCATAACATGGTGGAATTCTGCATTAGGATGAAGAGTGCCACACTTAATTCAGAGACTGGGGTCCTGAACTTAAAGGAGACATTGAAGGTATGAGATGGGAATTGGCTAGGATAGACAGGCAAAGGGCTGACGGTGTAGATGCAATGGCAAAGATTTAAAGACTAAATGGATGAACTCCAAAAATTGTTCATCCCTGTCTGGTGAAAAAATAAAACTGCGAAGGCCTTCGTAAATGAGGGAAATCAAGGATAGTGTTAAATCCAGGGAAGAGACATATGTTGGCCAGGGGAAGCAGCAAACCGGAGGACTTGGAGAACTTTGGAACTCAGAGAAGGACAAAGGGGTTAATTAACAAGAGGAGAAAAAAAACATGAAAGAAAGTTTGTGGGGAATATAAAAACTGACTGAAAACTTCTTCAGATATGTAAAAAGGAAAAGATTAGTGAAGACAAATGTAGGTCCCTTACAGTCAGAGACAGGTGAATTTATAATGGGAAACAAGGAAATGGCAGAACAGTTAAACAAGTACTTTGATTCAGTCTTCACTAAGGAAGACACAAACAATCACCCAGAAATACTAAGGGACTGAGGGTCTAGTAGGAGGGAACTGAAGGGAATCCACATTAGGCAGGACATGGTGTTAGGTAAACTGTTAGGACTGAAGGCAAATAAATCTCCAGGGACTGATCGTCTGCATCCCAGAGTACTCAAGGAGGTGGACCAAGAAATCGTGGATGCATTGGTGATTATTTTACAATGTTCTATAGACTCTGGATCAGTTCCTGTGGACTGCAGGGTAGCCAATGCAACTACACATTTTAAGAAAGGAGGGAGAGAGAAACCAGGGAATTATAGACCAGTTAGCCTTACGACGGTAGTGGGGAAGATGCTGCAGTCAATTATTAAAGATGTTATTGCAATTTGGGAAGCAGTGACAGGATCAGTCAAAGTCAGCATGGATTTATGAAGGAGAAATCACGCTCAACTAATCTTCGGGAATTTTTTTGAGGATGTAATAAGTAGAATGGATAAGGGAGAGCCAGTGGATGTAGTGTACCTGGACTTTCAAAACGCCTTTGACATGGTCCCAGACAAGAGATTTACAATATACATCAACGATTTAGATGAAGGGATTCAAAGTAACATTAGCAAATTTGTAGATGACACAAAGCTGGGTGGCAGTGTGAACTGTGAGGAGGATGCAATGAGAATGCAGGGTGACTTGGACAGGTTGGGTGAGTGGGCACTTGCAGTTTAATGTGGATAAATGTGAGGTTATCTACTTTGGTAGCAATAACAGGAAGGCAGATCATTACCTAAATGGTGTCAAGTTGAGAAAAGGGGAAGTACAACAGGATCTGGGGGTCCTTGTTCATTAGTCAATAAAAGTAAGCATGCAGGTACAACAGTCAGTGAAGAAAGCAAATGGCATGTTGTCCTTCATAACAAGAGGAGTTGAGTATAGGAGCAAAGAGGTCCTTCTGCAGTTGTACAGGGCCCTAGTGAGACCACAGCTGGAGTATTGTGTGCAGTTTTGGTCCCTTAATTTGAGGAAGTACATTCTTGCTATTGAGGGAGTGCAGTGTAGGTTTACAAAGACAATTCCCAGGATGGCGGGACTGTCATATGCTGAGAGAATGGTGCGGCTGGGCTTGTATACTCTGGAATTTAGAAGGATGAGAGGATATCTTATTGAAACATAAGATTATTAAGGGGTTGGACACACTGGAGGCAGGAAACATGTTCAGAATGTTGGGGGAGTCCAGAACCAGGGGACACAGTTCAAGAATAAGGGGTAAGCCATTTAGAACGGAGATGAGGAAACACTTTTTCACATGGAATGTTGTGAGTCTGTGGAATTCTCTGCCTCAGAGGGTGGTGGAGGCCGGTTATCTTGATACTTTCAGGAGAGAGCTGGATAGGGCTCTTAAAGATAGCAGTCAGGGGATATGGGGAGAAGGCAGGAACGGGGTACTGATTGGGGATAATCAGCCATGATCACATTGAATGACGGTGATGGCTCGAAGGGCCTACTCCTGCACCTATTGTCTATTGCCTATTAAACCAAAGATAGATGTAAATTGCTGTAGGAACTCAGCGGGACAGGCAGCATCTCTGGAGAGAAGGAATGGGTGATGCTTCGGGTCAAGACCTTTCTTCAGACTCTAGGTCTCGACCTGAAACTTCGCCCATTCTTTCTCTCCAGTGATGTTGCCTGTCCCGCTGAGTTACTCCAGCTTTTTGTGTCTATCTTTGGATGAGTGGGCAGATGCATGGAAGATGCAGTATAATGTGGATAAATGTGAGGTTATCCACTTTGGTAGCAAAAAAAGGCAGATTATTATCTGAAAGGTGTCAGATATGGAAAAGGGGAGGTGCAACGAGACCTTGGTGTGCTTGTACATCAGTCACTGAAAGTAAGCATGCAGGTACAGCAGGCTGTGAAGAAAGCTACTGGCATGTTGGCCTTTATTGCAAGAGGTTTTGAGTTTAGGATCAAGGAGGTCCCACTGCAGTTGGTGTATTGTGTATCCCCTGGTGAGACCGCACCTGGTGTATTGTGTGCAATTTTGCTCTCCTAATTTGAGGAAGGATATTAATGCTATTGAGGGAGTGCAGTGTAGGTTCACCAGGTTAATTCCCGTGATGGCAGGACTGACCTATGATGAAAGAATGGGTCGACTGGGCTTGTATTCACTGGAATTTAGAAGGACGAGAAGAGATCTTATAGAAACATATAAAATTCTTAAAGGATTGGACTGGCTAGATGCAGGAAAAATGTTTCAGATGTTGGGGAAGTCCAGAACCAGGGGTCACAGTTTAATAATATGGGCTCGGCCATTTAGGACTGAGAAGAGGAAAAAATATTTCACCCAGAGAGTTGTGAATCTGGAATTCTCTGCCACAGAAGGCAGTGGAGGCCAATTCACTGGATGTTTTCAAGAGGGAGTAAGATTTCGGTCTTAGGGCTAAAGTGATTAAGGGATATGGGGAAAAAAAGCAAGAACGGGGTACTGATTTTAGATGATCAGCCATGATCATATTGAATGGAGGTGCTGGCTCGATGGACCGAATGGTCAACTCCCGCACCTATTTTTCTATGTTTCCATATCCACATGGAGCTCACAATCTCCTGACTCATTCTCTACTGTACAGTTTCAGCAGCCAATCTGCTGGCATTCACAGATTATTAATAAATTGCAACTAAACGCCAACGTAAAAATGGTGGACAAACACAACAAATTAAAAGCAGGTCGAAAATTAAAACAAAGGACAAACCCAACGTGAATTAAAGGCGTAACACACTTTTGGCTGATCACATACACCATGAGTTTCCGTGCTGCATGACTTTATGCTGGGTGCACAGCAGGTTACCCAAGACTAGAATATATTTCACAAGCTGCACGCCACGATCAAGCTGCACATGAATGTCATACAAACCCTGAGATTGAGATATAAAGAAATATAACAAATTTAAAAAAATAGAAAAATGGTGAAAATAAATATTATTTACTGATTATAAAGTAGTTGGAGGACTTAGTTCATAACAGCAGAGCTTAATCCAGGGCGGCACATTTACTTAACTGTTAAAATAGACAAGTGTAATTTTATGGACATAAATCTTTAAACAATCATTACAGTTTTGCTAACAGTCATAACTGTCACAAGCCCAAATTAGTTCCTATTAGTCAAAGGCTAACAATTTCTTCACTTTTGAAAATCGTGTGCGTGAGAGATATTTTATATACATGTAATATACTATGTATATAATATAACATATATAATGCATAGTTTATATATAAAATAAAATATAAAATAAAATCTATTATGCTACACAATGTCAAATTAATCCACCATCTTCACTGCCAAAGACTCGCTCTCAACTTTCAAATGGAAACTAGGAATCATGGAGGGGCAATCCAGAGATGCAAACTCTATGACATCACCCCCACCCATCCCCAAAGCAATATTCAAGCATTAAGATTGTTAAAATGGATCAAGAACTTGCTGATGTGGGGGAGAGGGGATGTCAGGGGCTGCACTGATGCAACATCTTATTACATCCTCAGATGGCAACTAATGAATTGCTGCTTGAGGTGCGGCCACAACTAATGGCAAGGTAAATGGGGAAGCTAACCTGAATATGAAGCCCCACACAAGGGACAAGGTGGCAAGTCACATGAAGGAGAAATAATGGCAGAATTTTTAAGAATTTCTTAATATGAATTTACAGAAAAACAAGGAGAACTAACAACCGTTTGTAATATTTGCTGCATTAAAGTCACAATTTCCATTATTGAGGCTTTGGTCATCATGAATAAAACGTGCTCGCATCCCGCCTGCAGAATTCTGGAGCTTAGTTATAGTTGTTCTCGTCAATTGTCTCCTCAAGTATTTTCAGCAAAGAAACAATAAAGTATTGGTGTGCTTTTGATTTAATGTCGAGGAATTGTTCCAAAGGCAGTTTCGTCTACAAATTCCTTAACTAATGGCAATGATTCATTTATTGCCCTAGCCAGTGAGTGTTATAGGAAGCCAGACCCATTTCTCCATCATCACCATACCCATGCAAAGGGATAACAACCTGGAGAGATTCATGAATGCCTCACGCCTCCGTTGCCATGCGGTGAGAACGGAGAGGTTGAGAAGGAGTTTCTTCCCAGAGGCAATTCGGACTGTAAACTCCTATCTCACCAGGGACTAACTCTACAGAACGTTTTTCCTTCCTTCCATTATTTATTATGTAAAAGAATATGTGTGTTATGATTGTGTTTATAATTTGTTTGGTTGTTTTGTTGTTTATCTTTCGTACAAAAGTCCGCGAGCATTGCCACTTTCATTTCATTGCACATCTCATATGTGTATGTGACAAATAAACTTGACTTGACTTGAATGCTGTTACCTTCCTTAATCTGCCATTGCTCCATTAAGAAGGAACTTATTCCATTTGGATCTGGAACAAAGCTGAGAATGTGTGGCCTCAATAAATAGGAGACAAGTGCCTGGGATTTGCAGATCCTGGTGCAAAAAAAAGCATGGCACATGGTTACTTTATGGTTATCCAGTAATCCACCACCTTCCCAGTGATAATGAGTGGAATTGCAAGATCTTTGGAGCCTTTGCTCAATACCTGAAGCGATGAACAGGGAAGGTATGGGGAGGGGATACACAAAAAAAAATGGAGTAACTCAGTGGGTCAGACAGCATCTCTGGAGAAAAGAAATAGGTGACATTTCGGGTCGAGACCCTTCTTCAGCCTGGCATGGGATGGAACTCGGAGGGGATGTGGGGGAGAGAGGGGACGTAAGGAGCATCTGCACATCTTTGTAAGATGTTTTAAGTTCTCTGGGAAAATATCTTCAATACTTGCATATGCCCTTTTTCATGTCTTCACAAAACTAACTTGCATCCATGCGAGGATTTACCTATAAAATTTGAAACTGAATTTTGTAAACAAAACTTCTGATGAAAAATTAGATCTGACCTGCAGAGCACTTCAAGCGTTTCTGTTTCAAGTTAAGTACACGAGGAAGTGAAAGATGTGTTTGACTTCAGGTTTAAATATTCATTTGTGCCCTCAGAAGGTTTCACAAACTTACAGCAGATAAACAGTGCATTTGCCCTATTCCAAGTACCCTAATTTTATTTAACTCATTTTGGGTTTCTTCCAGAGGAACTTTCCCTTCCTGGTGACA
The DNA here is from genome assembly GCF_028641065.1 of Leucoraja erinaceus. NCBI lineage: Eukaryota > Metazoa > Chordata > Chondrichthyes > Rajiformes > Rajidae > Leucoraja > Leucoraja erinaceus. Next base: position 125,853,482 of record NC_073377.1, on the reverse strand, counting down.
AACACTCATAGAAGAAGAGAAATGTGATATTGCAAGCAATGTGCATTTCAAGTCAAATTTAAACAAATTGCTCCTATAGTTGATACGTTAATAACCAAAGTCTCCAATGGTGAAGGGAGGAGAACAAATAGCAAAAAACAAAATTTTTTACCAAGCATCTTTCATGTAAACAAACTACTTGGAGGAAGACAAGTTGCAAAATGAAACTGGATCTTCTGAAATAATATAAAGCCCCACTCTTCTTGTAAACTGTACCATGTGTCTGATTCTCATGCCTTCCTGATTGTCTGACCAACCGATCTTTCCTAAATCAATGTTTTAAATACTGAAGAGTATATTTTCTAGTTTACAAAATATCACCCTGACTTTCAGCTGAGGCTTTATAGAATTCAAATCACTCTTTACTGGCACAGAGCCATGCTGGACACAGCGTTGAGACTGCTTAGTTTCCAATATATGAAGTGTTGGAAGGTAGTTGCTGAGAAGGGATGATAAGGTCCAGGCAGCCCACTAAAATCTTGCCATTGAGGGGCACGGTTGAAAACACAAAGGCTGACTTGAGCACCTTGATAAAAATTAAGATGAATAGGTCCCGCGAGTTGACCAGTGGGTAACCACTGCTCTCTCAACAAATACAATCTTCCCAGCGGTTAAGTTGTCAATCAGTGCAAACAAGAGCTTCAGTAGAACATTTCCCCTCTATTTTCCGCATCAGCAGGAACAGTTAACAACAAGGATCCAAATTCTTCCTCCCGCAGTCAGCTCAGCCACCACTGTTGTGCCTAGAAGCACCAGAAGTGAAACTATAAGCAAGCTCAACAACTTCTCATTCTGCAGTTACAATAATGTTCTTTACTTTCCTATCAAAATGTCACTGTTCTACTTCAATGCAATGCAAATAAAGTAATGCTGGTGTAGATGTTCTGTTGTGACAGAACACCCCCTTATGCTAGTACAGAAAATATCGCTCCGTGTTTAAATGTGGTATTTTGGTCAGCAATTGTAAAACTGTTGTCAAATATTTACTGCAAAGTTCCAAAAGGAATTCTTATTTTACATAAAAAGAGTGATACCAATAAGGAGTTTCCTTCAAAATGTTATTGCCTCTTCCTTATTCAACAGTTAAATTGGAACAGCTTAACTTGGGGTGGAGAGTTAGACGATTTTACTGATGGCAGCAGAACTTTCTCCCTGACCCAGGGCAAAACAGTGCATCATAAAGTTAACATTCTTGAAGTGCGCTGGATTGCTTTGCTAAATGTTACTGATGACTCAGCACCAATCGGCATCCCCTTGCATGGATAATTTATCCAACATGTTTCTTCCAGTTTGACGCAGCACAGATGGTGATGAAAAACGTGCACCCATCTAGATGGTGGGAATTTTACAAATGGAAGAATATCCTTCAAAGACAGACAGAATAAAAATTGAATTTGTCTTATAAAGACCAGCTCAATAAAAAGCAATGGTAAAAACATTCAGAATCACAACATGAATTTGCTAAAAGCAGGGGAAATTTGTAGGGAGGATGATATTAAATTGCAGAATTGCAGCTCCAAGCAACAGCACTCACCCTCTCAAGGTCCTGTCGGAGGTGGGTGAAGAGCTGCAGCCGTCTGAATAAGACATCTTGCTCCTGCTTTGCCAGATTGTCCTCCTCGTCCTTTTTGGGAGTGAAGAGAGGCTTGTTTAAATTGCTCTTCCTTTTTCCTTTCCAGTACTGGTAAATAAAATCCACAAGCTCCTCGGACAGTTTCAAGTGCTGGGACACTTCAGAGATGCTGACAAAGTTATAAAATTCGTCCTCCAGCTGTTGGAGTTTCTGCTTACGGAGACTGATCCTTTCAGCCTCCGCCTGAGTCTGGTCCATGCTGTCCAGAGCACTCTCCACAATGGTGGGTTTCTCCTCCATCTCCGTAGTGGAATAGTCTTTGGTTCCCTCGCCTGGCTCCTTGCTGCTGTGCTTTGGGCAATACGACTTGAACTTCACTTCGTCATTTTCCGCCAGTATGGTCTTCATTTCCAAACTGCGATCAAAAGCGCAAGTCACATGAAAGGCTGTTCGACAGTTCTTCACTGAACACTGTAGGCATTAACAAAATTAAAACATAGTCGTTATAGAAGACAGTATATTTCAGTCTGTCATGTAGACAGTTCTACTACATCAGCTATTCCTTTGCAATCGTGCTAATTAATTTTAAAGGGGGAGGAAATCAGTGCACATGTCCATTAAGAACATGATCAAAACCATATTGCTATCCTATCAGAAAGAACAAAACATAAATCTGATTTAAATGGAGAGAAACAGCCTTTTCCTACCCTCAATGCTGGGAACAGTTACCTAATGTACACATTTTAAACTAAAAATCAAGGAAACTGTTTAATTTAGAGAGAAATAAAATATATCCATTATTTTACTTTATACAAAGAACTATAGAGCGCATCCTCTTCAATAATGGAGACTATAAGAGTGATGAGCTTCGGCCAGAAATCCAAATTTTTAATACTGGGTCCTTGCTCATCCTGAATCTTTAAAAGGCATGGGGATAAGACTCAGCTATGCAGTGATACAACTTACAATTTTAAGCATCAAATAATAGGAAAGACTTCAAGGCCAGGGGTAGCTCTCTGTAAAGAAAGGTGCAAGGGATGGGTGACCTTGGTAATGGGGAAAGGCTGGAGAAGTGGAGATTGAGCTTCTTTGAGAGGATGGGATTTAATTTGATGTTCAAAATAATGAGGATCAAAGAACAAAGAATAATCTATCTGGCAGTGGAAGTAGATTCTAACCAAAAGTTACTGATTTAAGATAAACAGCAAATGTTGAAAATACACAGTAAATCAGGTAGCATCTGTGAAGAATCAGAGTAAACTTTCCAGATCAGTGTTCTCTCCCCATAGACACTCTTAAGCTGCTGAATAATTCCAGATATTTTGGTTTTCGATCCAATTTCTAGAACCTGTTGCAGTGATGTTGATAAATATGCAGTTTGGGGTAGACAATTATAATCTAGTACACACTTCCTGAAAAGGAGGTGGTTCAATAATCACTTTCTAAATGTAGTTGTGAAGTACTTACAAGGGGAGATCCATCAGGCTGCATGGGCAAAAATCCCGAGGGGGGTGGGGGGTGGGGGGGGGGGGGGGGGGGGGGGGGTAATGGGGGACGGGTCTCACCCATGTTTTGAGAGTTGGGGGACATTCCCCTATATTTCCTTGGATGTCAAAATGTAACTTAGGCCTATTCTCTGGCCCCTTTACCCCTCTAAGTGCTCCCACCCGCCACCGAAGGAAGCTAGCTAGCGCTACACTCTTCCCAATTAAGCCAGTGCTAACTGCAATTACCGTATCATGCGTACATACATACGCATACACCAGGGGTCTCCAAACTATGGCCCGCGGGCCACACCCGGTCCGCCACGAGATTTTATCCGGCCCGCAGCAAGCTCAGCGCAGGATGGAGTGTTTGTCAGTTAGGTGTTGAATCAATTCGAGTCGGAGAGCACGGCGGCCTGGAGATCTGCTCTTAGTGTTGTTACTGGGTAGGCCCCTTGAATTGTCAGAGCTGAGACATCACAGGGCCGCTGTGAAGAAGGATGCAATGGGGGGGGGGGGGGGGGGGTGGGGGGATTGTTCGGCGGCGGCGGCGGCGGTCTGAATGGGTCGGCGGCGTGTTATAACGTGCGATCGTTCCTCTCTGCCCTCTCTCTCTCTCTCCCCTTTCTCTTTGTTTTAAAAGCGGAGGACTTTGCCCTGGAATGGGGGGGGGGAAACCACTATGTATAAACACTGCTGTAATTTCTACACGGTGAAACCAAAATGAATAAAATTGACCTTTATTAAATCTGACAATGTGCACAAATCTTAAATTGCGGAGTACAGAGGCAAATAAATATATGATAGGTCTTTGTCCCAAACATAATGGATGGCACTGTAATATCGTACTCCAATTTTTTTATTTTTTTTATGGTATGCCTTGTAACAAAATCAGCTTAATTCTCATTTGATGAAACTTTACCTCATGTTCATTAATACAAAAACAGTTATTTGGTGTTATACTTGAAAAATTGCTGGAAAATAAGAGTACGATGATTATTTTCCAAACCTGTATGCAGGCTCCAGTCTTCTCAGTGCACAAGCTGCACACTAATGCCCATCTGCTGGCAGGAACATGTGATATCTTTGTTATGGGCTCCATCTTTTCTGGACAGCCTATGCTAACCTAAATAAACAAACAAAAAGAAGTGTCAACTAAACTAGACTGATTTTCCTTTTTATTAAATGAAATAAATGTCACGGATGTCACAAGTACACAGAGACAGATGAAATATTGTCTTTATCTCAATATCAATTATGCTTCGCTGAGCAGTAAAACAAAATAAGCCTTTTTATTATTTTTCCAAACCCAAGCCAAATTTCCAGAGAGTAAAATAACGTTTATCTTGGCTCCAACCAATGGCCATAATTCTGAATATTATGCAAGAAATACACATCACGAATTGGTCATAGGGTCACAGAATCATACAGGATGGAAACAGGCCCTTCGACCCAATCTGTCCTTGACAACCAAGGTGTCATATCTACACTAATCCCACCTGCCTGCCATTTAACTCGTATCCTTCCAAACCTTTCCTATCCATGTACCTGCCAAGCCTTTGGTAGCCATTGAATATGGCTATCCCTATTCTGGTGAAAGAAATTGGAGTTAATTACTTGATTCTATTCAGGTTATTTTGGGCAATAAAGTGGCAATTTGCTGTTACATGCACAATGCATGTAATCTTGCACTTAGAAAATCACTTTAATCTTCAAAGATCATTACACCTTGATTAAAATCAGTTGTCCATGAAAATTTACTATAGATAAAGTGTAATATTTTAAACAGGATGCCAGTCAAATTGAGCTTTTGCTGGTGAACATCAACCAGAAGCTCAGAATTCTTAACATAATAAAAACTACTTATTTACTCCTTCTAAAAAGACAATTTTGCTGTAAACATTCCAGACATTGGAAAAGTGGTTATTGTACCCTTACATCACAATTTAAATGTTGAAACTTTAAAACTACAAAAGTACAGTGCCCTCCATAATGTTTGGGACAAAGACCCATTATTTATTTATTTGCCTCTGCACTCCACAAATTGAGATTTGGTACAGAAAAAAAAAATCACATGTGGCTAAAGTGCACATTGTCAGATTTCATTAAAGGGTATTTTTATACATTTTGGTTTCACCATGTAGAAATTACAGCTGTGTTTATACATAGTCCCCCCACCCCATTGAAGGGCAACATAATGTTTGGCTTCACGGGTGTTTGTAATTGCTCAGGTGTGTTCCTTAATGCAAGTATAAGAGAGCTCTCAGCACCTAGTCTTTCCTCCAGTCTTTCCATTACCTTTGGAAACTTTTATTGCTGTTTATCAACATGAGGACCAAAGTTGTGCCAATGAAAGTCAGAGAAGCCATTATGAGACAGGGAAACATAAATAAAACAGTTAGAGACATCAGCCAAACCTTAGGCTTACCAAAATCAACTGTTTGGAACATCATTAAGAAGAAAGTGAGCACTGGAGAGCTTACTAATCACAAAGGGACTGGCAGGCCAAAGAAGATCTCCACAGCTGGCGACAGAAAAATTCTCTCTATAAAAAAGAAAAATCCCCAAACACCTGTCCGACAGATCAGAAACACTCTTCACAAGTCAGGTGTGGATTTGTCAATGACCACTCTCCGCAGAAGTCTCCATGAACAGAAAATACAGAGGCTACACTGAAAGATGCAAACCACTGGTTGGCTGCAAAAATAGGATGGCGAGGTTACAGTTTGCCAAGAAGTACTTAAAAGAGCAACCACAGTTCTGGAAAAAGGTCTTGTGTACAGATGAGACAGAGATCAACATATCAGGGTGATGGCAAGAGCAAAGTATGGAGGAGAGATCATACTGCCCAAGATCCAAAGCATACCACCTCATCTGTGAATCACGGTGGTGGGGATGTTATGGACTGGGCATGTATGGCTGCTGAAGGTACAGGCTCACTTATCTTCATTGATGATACAACTGCTGATGGTAGTAGCATAATGAATTCTGAAGTCTATAGACATCCCATTTGCTCAAGTTCAAATGAATGCCTCAAAACATAGGTCGGCGGTTCATTCTACAGCAAGACAATGATCCCAAACATACTGATAAAGTAACAAAGGAATTTTTCAAAGCAAAAAAAAGGTAAATTCTTGAGTGGCCAAGTCAATCACCCGATCTGAACCCAATTGAGCATGCCTTTTATATGCTGAAGAGAAAACTGAAGGGGACTAGCCCCCTAAACAAGCATAAGCTAAAGATGGCTGCAATACAGGCTTGGCAGAGCATCACCACAGAAGACACCCAGCAACTGGTAAGGTCCATGAATTGCAGACTTCAAGCAGTCATTGCATGCAAAGGAAATGCAACAAAATACTAAATATGACTACTTTTATTTACATTACATTGCTGTGTCCCAAACACTATGGTGCCCTGAAATGGGGGGACTAGGTATAAATATTGCTGTAATTTCTACATGGTGAAACCAAAATGTATAAAAATGGCCTTAATTAATATTCGACAATGTGCACTTTAACCACATATGATTTTTTTCAATTACAAATCTCAAATTGCAGAGTACAGAGGCAAATAAATAAATGATGGATCTTTGTCCCAAACATTATGGAGGGCACTGTATATTAAATTATGAGACCGGATAGAAGTATAGAAAATTCTCAGAGGCATAGATAAGGTATCATAACCATTTTCCCCAGGGTGGGAAAATCAAATACTAGAGGGCATAGCTTTAAAATGAGAGGAGCACCGTTTAAAGATGTGTGGGTCATGTTTATTTTTCAGACAGGGTTGTGAGGGTATGGAATGTGCTGTCAGAGTTGGTGGTGAGGTAAATACTACATTGGCATTTAAATGGCTTTTCGATAGGCTTATTGATATGCAAGGAATTGGAGGGATGTGTATTATGTGCTAGATAGATAGATAGATAGATACACAGATGTGTATTATGTGCAGATGGTCTTAGCATGATGTTTGGCACAGACATTGTGGGCCAAAGGGCCTATTCCGTTATACTGTTCTATGCTGTACTGTTCTATATCAACTGTTTCATGAACTGAATTATTTTATCAATATGGCTACCATCGAATCTCTGACAAAACTGTATCGAGGAACCTTACCTCAGGAATCCATAAAGCACAACTGACATGTACCCACTTTGTCCCACTGCGAGTGGGCTTCATGGCTCCACCTTTCTTGGGGCAGAGCAGGCATTTCGGCTGGACACCTAGTGCACAGGTTCGACATAGCCAGCTACCTTCAGGAACCTTCAGAATCCCATAACAAGCCTGTAACAATTACACAAGGGGGAATTGAATGTGTACTTGAATTGTCTGACACACACAGGATTCAGACACGCCTGTGAATGGCAAATTTAGGCATTCACTGCCAGAGTACACTGCCATCAGTTAAAGCAAACCTCACCAGCAACATTGTCACTTGTATGTCTGTCAGTGAGATAAGCATGAAGACTTGGAACAATATTATTCTAGTGGCACAGCATTCAATAATCATTAATGTTGTCCAAATACTGAAGATTATATAGTGCCATTCTCTCTCTCTCTCTCTCTCTCTTAGCAATAACTAATAGTCTTGAGATAGTCAAAGAGATAACAAAGCCTTCACATACAACATCAGGTTTCAAATGTACAGGAACACAGGGCAAAATTGTGCACCTGACTGGACAGTTCGCTGTTCAAGGATGAAGTTATTCTGGTAAATCAGGCATTTTTCATTAACATTGAGTAACGTGCAGTAAAATAGGTATGAGGACAGAGATGAAGTTCAAATGAAGAATCAAAATATAAATTTAAGTTACTGCCCTGGACTCTCGCACTGCTAGAGAAAACAATTTCTATCAAGCTCTTTAGTCCTATTAATCTCTTTTATCATTTTCAATTAGATCATCGCTTAATTTTTGAACAAAACCAAGCAGATACTCCGCAACAACCCAGATTGGGTTTTCGATAGGGAAGGGAGGTGCCGTGGTAGGCTGGCGCGCCGATCTCTACAAAGCTGAGGCCACGCGCCAACTCTCGGACACCTCCTCCTACTTACCCCTGGACCATGACCCCACTGACGAGCACCAGGCCACCATCTCCAGCACCATCACCGACTTCATCAACTCCAATGCCCTACCCGACCGAGCCTCCAACCTCATCGTTCCCCAGCCCCGCACGGCCCGATTTTACCTTCTCCCCAAAATCCACAAACCTGACTGTCCGGGAAGACCCATTGTCTCTGCCTGTTCGTGCCCCACCGAAGTCATTTCCAAATACCTTGACTCCATCCTATCCCCCTTTGTTAAATCCCTCCCTACCTATGTTCAAGACACCTCAGACACTCTCCGTCATCTCCGCGCATTCCATTCTCTAGGCCCTCACCCCCTCATCTTCATCATGGACGTCCAGTCACTCTACACCTCCATCCCCCACCAGGATGGTCTCAAAGCCCTCCGGTTCTTCCTTGACCAGAGAAGCAACCTATACCCAGCCACTGACACTCTCCTCCACCTAGCGGAGCTGGTCCTTACCCTCAATAACTTCAAGTTCGACTCCTCCCATTTCCAAATACAAGGCGTAGCTATGGGCACACACATGGGCCCCAGCCACGCCTGCCTATTTGTCAGTTACGTCGAGCAATCCTTGTTCAATACATACCAGGGCCCCATCCCCGACCTCTACCTCCGCTACATCGACGAATGCTTTGGTGCCACCTCCTGCACCCGCACACAACTGACTGACTTCATCCACTTCACCACTAACTTCCATCCGGCACTCAAATACACCTGGACCATTTCCGACACTTCCCTACCATTCCTTGACCTCACTATCTCCATTGCAGGTGATAGACTTCTGACCGACATCCACTATAAACCCACTGACTCCCATGGCTATCTGGACTACACTTCTTCCCACCCTGCTTCCTGTAAGGACTCCATCCCCAACTCCCAATTCCTCCGTCTACGCCGCATCTGCTCCACGGATGAGGTGTTCCACACCAGGGCATCTGAAATGTCCTCATTATTCAGGGAACGGGGGTTCCCCTCCTCCACCATAGATGAGGCTCGCACCAGGGTCCCTTCCATACCCCGCAACACTGCTCTCTCTCCCCATCCCCCCCACTCGCAACAAGGGCAGAGTCCCCCTAGTCCTCACCTTTCACCCCACCAGCCGTCACATACAAAAAGTAATCCTCCGTCAGTTTCGCCACCTCCAACGTGACCCCACCACTCGCCACATCTTCCCATCTCCCCCCATATCTGCCTTCCGCAAAGACCGCTCCCTCCATAACTCCCTTGTCAATTCTTCCCTTCCCTCTCGTACCACCCCCTCCCCGGGCACTTTCCCTTGCAACCGCAAGAGATGCAACACTTGTCCCTTTACCTCCCCCCTCGACTCCGTTCAAGGACCCAAGCAGTCGTTCCAGGTGCAACAGAGGTTTACCTGCATCTCCTCCAACCTCATCTATTGCGTCCGCTGCTCTAGATGTCAGCAGATCTATATCGGTGAGACCAAGCGGAGGTTGGGCGATCGTTTCACCGAACACCTCCGCTCGGTCCGCAATAACCAAGCTGACCTCCCGGTGGCTCAGCACTTCAACTCCCCCTCCCACTCCGTCTCCGACCTCTCTGTCCTGGGTCTCGTCCATGGCCACAGCGAGCAACACCGGACATTGGAGGAACAGCACCTCATATTCCGTTTGGGGAGTCTGCATCCTGGGAGCATGAGCATCGAATTCTCCCAATGTTGTTAGTCCTTGCTATCTCCTCCTCTTCCTCAGTCCCCCTGCTGTCTCCTCCCATCACCCAGCCTTCGGGATCCTCCTCCTTTTTCCTTTCTTGTCCCCGCCCCCACCCCCGATCAGTCTGAAGAAGGGTTTCGGCCCGAAACGTTGCCTATTTCCTTCGCTCCATAGATGCTGCTGCACCCGCTGAGTTTCTCCAGCTTTGTTGTGTACCTTCAAGCAGATATTTAACTTGGAATTACTTATACAGCAAAAAATAGTCACACTGTCATGGAGATATATAGGAGACAGGCCCTTCCCCCTTTATAGGGCGGAGAATGGGGTTGAGAGGGAAAGATAGATCTGCCAGGATAAAATGGTGAAGTAGGTGGGCCAAATGACTTACTTCTGAAACTATGACATGACCTTTTCTCACATTTTCTGCTTTTATTTGGGATGTTCATCAATGTCAATTACTATATTTGGTTCTCTCTCTTCCTGCAAAAGACTATTCACCAATAAAGATTCAGATTCAGATTCTCCCTCTAACGTTTCACTGCTCACTGTTTCAGATTCTCCCCAAGTTGCACTGCTCATCTTAAACCACCTGCACATATACTTATTTGTTATTTCTATTGTAATGTAAGGTTTCATACACAGTCCAATTCTTTTCATGGATGGCTTAATAACGGCAGCACACACTCAATAGTTATTTGTCACAGGCATATTTTCCAGTTGAATGAATTAATGAATCCATTCAGTGAAAGTCACAGCATGCATGATTGCATGCAATCTTACCTGATGGACACATATGTTGCATTTGTCACAGAAAACCATTTCATTGCCATCTTCACCATCTGGAGACTGACACACATCACAAACCACATCTTCATCATATTCAATCCCGAGACCTTCTTCTGTTTCAATGGCATGGTTCATATTGTCATCACATCTCCGCTCCAAGTCTTCCATGACCCTCTCCATGGTGAACTCATCTAATTCAGCCATCCCTGTCACAATCAAAAACAAAAAGCAATAATATTGTGCAAGTCTACAGTGTGCATTTGTTATTAAGTTGACATTTTCCCAACTACTCCCAGTTCAACAAGTACCAATTGTTGTTTCAAAACAGCTGGCCAAGGAGGTTCCTTCCAACTTCATTAGGACTCTAAAATTATTTAGCGATCTGCAGCACATCAAATGAATTAAAACATAATCTATGATTTATTTTTGTTTAAAATGTCATTAATGTCCACGAGAAAGCAGTTTACAATTTAAGCAGATTTTTTAGGTGCTCTGAATTCGAGAAGATGTTGCAATAATTTAAGTCCTAAAAACAAATCAAAGACATACCATAGCAAGACAAATTAGAGTATGATGAATGGACAACATTAAACAACAGCCTCAGATCTTCCCAAGTGCTTTGAAGCATTTGTTAAAACTCAGGCAATTTTAATCAATTGCTGCAGGGGGCTGACACACAGTTTGTTATGTTAACAGCTCTGAAGAAGTCACACCACAAGCTTCATCTGCTTCTGGTTTTCTCAGCGTGGATCTGTCACATCGGACCCGTTTGTTCAGTTTCCAAAAGTGTGCCTCTCAATGTCCATCCACCTACTGTGATTACAAGCTAACACCAAATTCAACACATTTACTTTTCTTCCAATAAGAATCGATTTCTCTCTCTCTCACACATCTTTCATATAACAGCACTTTCACGTAGTTAATTTGTGTAGTGGGATTCGGAATACAGTGAGTATTCTTCAAACACTTATCCTGCTGGCCTCCTACTGGACAACAGATTTATTAGCATAATCATGAAGAAACTTCATAAGAATATATGCTCCTTGCGTTTGAATTATGCATTGCTGAGACATCGCACGTGTACCTTCAATACCAAAGCCTGATTTACTGGCTCATATTTTTGGAATAATGCACTCAAATTTAATGATGACAGCGCAGTCACAAATATGCTTAACTCACACGTTTTTGAATTACGCGCAGTTTCCATGCACGTAACCCCCGTATAAAATGCAAGGTAGGTGCCTGTATACATTGAGCAGAAAGTGAATATAAGCCTCTTTTCATAGCTCACTAATCAGAGAGATGCATTACTATGGATATATTAAAGTTCTGCTGCACTAAAGGTGGTAACTTTGCAGCATTTAGTGAATAACTCACCCATGTTCACAAGTTATTGCATTAATCTTTTCAGGATCCTAAAGCCTCATTCAATTTCCCTTTGTACTATAAAAGGCACCCCTAACTAGAGGAATCTCTGACCAAGCACAGACTTTACTTGCTCAGTGTGTCAGTAGAGGAAATCTCGGTGGAGAATGGCAACACAAGTAGTCGTTGCCGTCCCGGTACACTGGAACTTTAGGATAACACTGAATATCTTTCTCAGACAAGATTTTGGTTTTGTGCGGCAAAGTGATAGAGCTGCGCAGGAGAACCAGGTTCGATCCTGACCTCCGGTGCTATCTGTGCGGAGTGCGCATGTTCTCCCTGTTACCGCATGGGTTTCCTCCGGGTGCTCCGGTTTCCTCCCGGGTTTGTAGGTCAATTGGCCTCTGTAAATTGCCACTATTGTGTAGTGGGATAATGAGTGCAAACAAGTGAACAATGGTCAGCGTGGACTCGGTACACCAAAATACCTATTTCCATGCTGTGTCCCTAAATTAAACTAAATTTTGGGAAGCGGGCAGAGGTATGGGAAGGGCAAGCACAGGACGAGACTAAGAAAGTCAACAGTTTTTATCTCTCAATTTTATAAATGGTTGAGACACTAAAATGGGAATATAAACGGCACTGCAGATTAGCAATAAAAATAATAATGGGCAGGTAAATGATATGCTGAGAGAGTTAACGTTTGAGGTTGATAAGTTTTCATTTGGACTGGTGAAAATTTAACTGTGGAGTATAGTTTTGAGTTTAGAGATGCAGCGCGGAAACAGACTCTTTGGCCCACTGTCCACGCCGACCAGAAATCTCCATACACTAGCACTATCCTACACACTAGGGACAATTTACAATTTTTACGGAAGCCTAATTAACCTACAAACATGTGCAGTTCCTTGTGTCTAAGATCAAAATTAAATTGGCAAGTGCGTGATTCACAATGGAATGCCAGGTCAAGAGTTTAAACAGATACCCAGATCTTATTTTCCACTTCTTTAATTTCAACAAGATAATTTTGTGAATAAAACAGATAGCAACTGTTGATTTTTATGTGTAAACGAGGAAAAATATACTCCGTGTCTGAGCAAAAAGCGATCTCTAATCAAGACTTGTTCTGTTGCACAGTGGACCAGGAAGAGCTTAATCTTTTGTTGGTTCAGCAGCACCAACATTTGTAATACTGTTAACATACATTCATTCCTTTTGTATGAAAAACAAAATGACATACAAAACATTGCTTTGTGTTTGAACTAAAATATTCTTTCCTGAAATATTCAAATTGTGATTATTTGGCAAAACCTTAATAAAATCTGAGCAACTCATGAATGTCAATTATCGAATTAGACACTGCTAGCGTGCCCGTTTCACACCAACTGATACTTTAATACTATAAAAAGATTTAAGCCTCAAATCAGTTTGTAATACATGTAAATTATAGTACTTTGTATTGTTGCATCTGTTCAGTAATACATATATCGCAAAGGATAAACGGAAACTACCTTTTCCTTGCAGACTTTCAGCAGATTAAAGCTAAAAGCAGATTAAAACTAAAAAAGAGCAGCATAGTAGAGCAGCCTAACCATGATTCAACCAAAATTATTGGTTTAAACCCTACTGTGTCACTAATATCCTTCATGGAATTTAAATCTACCAACTTGTACACAGCCGAAGAGACTCCAAACCTAGCAATGCTGTTGAGTCCTGACTGCTCCCTCAGTTCACGGATGAGTTAGGAATGGACAATAAATGGTGGCATTGGTGTTGAATGTCCAATTAACAAATAAAATTCAAAGAGAATCTATCTATTAATATATAAAACTCAAATCCATCCGTCCGCCTGCAGTACGGATCCCTTCCTGCCTTTTGATTCGTTGACGGCTGCTCTTTCCTATCAGCTTCCAACACACTTCGAAACAAAGTTGCAAGACAGGAACACTGAACTTTTCACTGCTGCAGCAGGCAGGGAAGGTGCAATTGAGGGAGGCAGGGGAGTGCTGGAAACTTACATTTGGCAACGGCTTCAGTTCCATTGGAGGAGACGGGTGCATGGTGGAATATTGGGTTGGGGGAATCACACCATTGGGGGAGTAGACCCAACGGGTCTGCACTTGGTCTAGTATATCTATAAAACTCTGGGGCTATCCGTCCGGCTGCCGTCCGGATCCCTTTCTGCCTTTTGATTCGTGCCCGATACTCGCAGATGTCCAATCGGAATGGCCGATGCTCGCAGATGTCCAATCGGAATGGATCCATTTGCATGTACGGCTGCCGGCTGCATTTCTTCCTTTGATTCATTGCCACGCCCAATCCAGACGCTCAATCTCCGAGATCTTTTCCATTTCGGTAGAGATTTCGCTTTTCTTTCTAAGTATCCGCTCCTCATTACATTTTGTCGTGTTGAAGTACACGTTTTTAATCAAATCCTTCTTCCCCCCCCCCCACACTCCCGAAGTATTTCAAAAATAAACTGGCTTCTCCATTTACATGTCAGCTTCCAACACAAAGTTGCAAGACAAGAACACTCTGAACTTTTCACTGCTGCAGCAGGCAGGGGATGTGCCATTGGATTTTTTTTTAAATCCACTGCTGAGGGAGGCAGGGCAGTGCTGGAATCTTACTTTTGAGAACGGCTTCAGTTCCATTGGAGGAGATGGGTGCATGGTGGAATATTGGGTTGGGGGATCACACCATTGGGGGAGCAGACCCAACGGGTCTGCACTTGGTCTAGTATACCATAAAACTACATTTACCAACTAATCTTGAAATATAACATTTCAAATTTTAAATGACGGTTAAAAATGGCCAAATGCTTAAATCAAACGCGAGGAGGTGGCGGCACCTGATAGCAACCCAAGGTCACGGCGAAACATCAGCTCTAGAGGGCGGCGTCTTGGTGGGGGAGGCACGAGTCACGGGGTCGGTATCGGGTCTCAGTGAGGCTGATGGCCCCTGAGGGAGCTCATCAAAAAGGACACTGCCTGGGCTTGGTTCCCGCAACACCAACGTGCCTTCGACGTCCTGAAGTCCCGGCTGATCAGTACCCCCACCCTCAAGTATCTGAGTTGTTATTTAAGGCCCTTGTCAGCTGAGGAGTAAGGAGCTGTAGGCAGAAGAATAAACACCTCTAGAGCACACAACCTGTGTCCAACTAGTTTTTGGCTGGACTGCTGCCAGTCCCCATCACAAGGAGCATGTTATTACGAAGTACCTTAACAATTATGCTAATGAATGACCAGGTGGCCAAATTCTGCCCCTATATTTTATGGCCTTGTGTTCTTATGGTCAGGACCCTTTTTCAGTCCCACCCAAAATGTCGTTTGTCCATCTCCTTCCACAAATAATTTCTAGCCCACTGATTTCTTCCAACACTTTGTATTTTATGTCCAAGGTGAAGATGGAGGCAAGAGACACACAACATTTAAGAGGTATCTTGGCTTATCACCTTCTACGCACTTGAATTTCAAAGCGAAGAAGGTGAGAGGCCAAGTGTCGGTGAATGGCATTTGTATAGATGTGTGTTTGATAGATAATAGGGACATGGTGAGCTGAAAGATCTGTTCCTGTGACGTAGACTTGAGGTGTGTTACTACCTGTAGATGATGCATGCATGTGACCCTTAATATAGCTAGTGCTCTCTGTAATGTCACAGTATGAATAAAAGAAGTAAAGTCAGTGTGTTGATAACACTTCTTTACACTAATACCTCATTTACAACTCTTCAACTACACAGTCACGTACTTTTTAAATGTGTTGAGGGTTTGTGTCTCTTGCAGGATGTGACCATTGAATTTTGAGGAAAGATTTGACGCACACGGAATTGAAAAAAAACGGTATTTCCGTGTAATGTTCTTAACATCGACGATGACCACAGAATGGTCCAAAAGGTTTAACTGTTTAAGGAGTAAATGTGAAGCAAAGTCAATGTTGTCTGAAAGAAATGCAGCAGCCAATTTGTGTACACATAGAGCATTTAAATGATTACCAGATAATCTGATTTAGTGATGTTAACTAAAATCAAATATCATCCAGGATATCAGTGATAACGTCCCCCACGATTGTTCAAAACAGTGCTATTGGATCTTTAAATGCATGTGAAAGACTAGGCAGAAACTTGGTTTATTGTTTCATCCCCCACTGTTGCATCACTCCCTCAGTAGAGAGCTGCAACATCAGTCTGAATCTCTGTCAATTTTCTGGGCTGTGACTGGAACCTTCTGACCCAGAGACAAGAAGTGCACAGCAAGTGAAGGGAAAAGGAAGCCAAATGACAGGAGCAAATTAGCCAGTACATCTGTTGAAAACAGAATACAAGCAAGTGGTCAATTTTGGAGGGTGTTAAGAGAGTAAAGGTACATAGGCACATTTGCTGAATGTTGCTGGGCACTTTGACTTTCAGAGCTTTTTTTTTTTTTTTTTTTTAAACAGTCAGGAGTAGCGCAATCCTGCATATAATTTTTTTTTAAAACTGCAAAATTGACTCATTGACTATTGACCCAAGGCAACTATGCCAGAGCAAACAACCACAGTAGTCCCACAGTTAACTGTGAACCAGCCACTTCGCCATCTAGTAACATTTTTTTTTTTATTACCTGGCATTGCATCTCTGACATTATATGGTATCAGCACTGCACTGCACATTTCTGACAAAAGAATTAAGGCAAATAAGCTTCCCTATTTTATGGAAATATTTCCTGAATAGAACCATAATTCCCTGTTGATAACGTTATCAGAGGAAAAGGATTTGGAATTTTCTACATGGAAATTATGTAGATTTTATACTATGCAGTGATTGCATGGACCCAACAGGTTCAAATCTACAGCAAGTGCAAACACAAGGAAAAAAAAGAATCAGCAATTCACCAATCTTCTCCACACACCTTAAAGTTTGGAAAGTCACCAAATTATCTTGCAACCTGGTGCATCAAAATGGGTTTTAGCTTCATAAAATTGGTCATGTTTTTCTATATTCCTCTGGATTGATAGTCAAGTCAAATCGCTTTTATTTCTAAAGCACATTTTAAAAAACAACTCTCGTTGGCCAAAGTGCTTTACATTGGTGGAGGTACTAACGTTATACAACATTGGTTCATAGATTAAGTACATACATAAATACATACATATAGCCCTCCCTCAGAGGACGTCAAGAAAGGCTTGAGAGTAAAGATGAGTTTTAAGTCTCGCATTAAAGGAGTCGATGGAGGGGGAGAGGGATGCTGTTCCACACTCTAGGAGCTGCAACCGCAAAGGCGCGGTCGTCCCTGAGCTTATACCTAGACCGTGGGATGTTCAGTAACCCCAAGTCGGCCAATCTGAGGGACCTGGAGGTGGTGTGGTGGGTAAGCAGACTTTTGATGTAGGTGGGGGCAAGCCCATTAAGGGCTTTGTAAACAAAGAAGGATCTTGAAATTTATTCGGAACCGCACAGGGAGCCAGTGGAGAGAGGCCAGAATCAGGGTGATGTGGTCCCTTTTTCGGGTGCCCGTCAGGAGTCTCGCTGCGTCGTTTTGGACCAGTTGCAGGCGGGACAGGGAAGATTGGCTGATGCCAGTGTAAAGGGAGTTGCAGTAATCGAGGCAGGAGGAAATAAATGTGTGGATGATCTTTAGGAGGTCATCAAACTGGAGGAATTGTTTTATTTTAGCTATCGTCCGAAGCTGGAAGAAGCTAGCTTTTACCACGGCATTGACTTGTTTGTCAAATTTCAATGCCGAGTCAAATATCACGCCAAGGTTTTTGACGTGAGGTTTGAGTAATGGGGTAAGGCTTCCAAGGCTGCCTGCTATCATTTTGATTGAGTCCGAGGGGCTGAGAAGGATGACCTCAGACTTACTCTCGTTTAGTTGGAGGAAGTTCTGGGCCATCCAACACTTTAATTCCTCGAGGCAGCGGATAAGGTTAAGTAGATTTAATCGTTTTTTGGGCTTCAGGGGGAGGTCGAGACTTAAAACTCATCTTTACTCTCAAGCCTTTCTTGATGTCTCTTGATTTCTGAGGGGACATTGTGTATCGTCTGCATAGCAATGGAAGGAAATGCCGTGCCTTTGAATGATTTGGCCTAAGGGGAGCACATACGGGGAGAAGAGATGGGGCCAAGGATGGAACCTTGTGGAACCCCCCAGCAGAGGCTAGCTGTGTAGGAGCAGGTAGGAACAGTGCCAGTGGCCAGAGAACTGTTGAAGATGGCGAGAATGTTGGGACCGGCTATTGTAATAACATCCTTCAGAAGGGCAGAGCGGACAATGTCAAGGGGGCAGGTAGTAGGTTAGCAATTAGCAGTGCTACTTTATCATGCTCAATGTCACACAATGTCAACACCATTATTGGTCAGATTTCCACATAAACAAATACAGGGACAAGACATTGATTCCTCCACATCCTCTGTTCTGGACTTCATAAACTCCACCATCAATAGTGTGTGTCACCTCCCTCAAACAGGTGACCATATTCCCGAATCAGGAGCCATGGATGAACAGCGAGGTCAGGCTACTGCTGAAAGCACGGGACACCGCTTTCAGGTCAGGCGATGCTCGAGCCTACAGTTCAGCCAGGGCTAACCTGAAGAGGGGCATCAGGAAGGCCAAGCACTGCCATAAGCTCAGGATTGAGGCGCACTTAAACAACAACTCCGACCCCCGACGCATGTGGCAAGGCATCCAGGCCATCAAGGACTACAGACCCTCCAACACCACCCCCACATCCAGCGACGCCTCCTTCCTTGAGGAGCTTAATCACTTCTATGGCCGCTTCGACAGGGACAATCTAGACACAGCCATCAAGGCTGTGCTCCCTGCCGATCACCAACCCCTCACACTCACCCCTTACGACGTATACGTGGCACTGAGTAGGACTAATGCACGTAAAGCTGCTGGCCCTGACGGCATCCCCGGGCGCGTGCTCAGTGCCTGTGCTGCGCAGCTGACAGACGTCTGGACTGACATCTTCAACCTGTCACTTGCCCAAGCAGTTGTCCCCACTTGCCTTAAAACCACCTCCATCATGCCAGTGCCAAAACACTCCACTGCGGCAAGCCTCAACGACTTCCGCCCAGTTGCACTTACCCCCATCATCACCAAGTGCTTCGAGAGGCTGGTCCTGGCACACCTCAAAAGCTGCCTACCCCCCACACTGGATTCCTATCAGTTAGCATACCGCAAGAACAGGAGCACGGAGGATGCCATCTCAACGGCACTTCACTCCGCCCTCTCCCACCTCGACAACAGAGACACTTACGTAAGAATGCTGTTCATCGATTACAGCTCAGCATTCAACACCATTATACCATCAAAACTGATCACCAAACTTGGTAACCTGGGCATCGACCCCTCCCTCTGCAACTGGATACTGGACTTTCTAACCAACAGACCCGTCTGTTAGGTTAGACAAGCACACCTCATCAACCCTCACCCTGAACACCGGCATTCCACAGGGCTGTGTGCTGAGCCCCCTCCTCTGCTCCCTCTTCACCTATGACTGCACACCTGTACATGGTACTAACACCATCAAGTATGCAGATGATACAACGGTGATTGGCCTCATCAGCAACAACGATGAGCTGGCCTACAGGGAGGAGGTCCAGCACTTAGCAGCATGGTGCGCTGACAACAACCTGGCCCTTAACTCCAAGAAGACCAAGGAGCTCATTGTAGACTTCAGGAAGTCCAGAGGCGGCACGCACACCCCCATCCACATTAACGGGACGGAGGTGGAAAGTGTTTCTAGCTTCAGGTTCCTGGGAGTCAACATCTCCGATGACCTCTCTTGGACCCACAATACCTCAACTCTGGTCAAGAAGGCTCACCAGCGTCTCTTCTTCCTGAGGAGACTGAAGAAGGTCCATCTGTCTCCTCAGATCCTGGTGAACTTCTACCGCTGCTCCATCAAGAGCATCCTTACCAACTGCATCACAGTATGGTATGGCAACTGCTCGGTCTCCGACCGGAAGGCATTGCAGAGGGTAGTGAAAATTGCCCAACGCATCACCGGTTCCTCGCTTCCCTCCATTGAGTCTGTCCAAAGCAAGCGCTGTCTGCGGAGGGCGCTCAGCATCGCCAAGGACTGCTCTCACCCCAACCATGGACTGTTTACCCTCCTACCATCCGGGAGGCGCTACAGGTCTCTCCGTTGCCGAACCAGCAGGTCGAGGAACAGCTTCTTCCCGGCGGCTGTCACTCTACTCAACAACGTACCTCGGTGACTGCCAATCACCACCCCCCCCCCGACACTTATTATTATTTATTCAAATCATTTGCTATGTCGCTCTTCCAGGGAGATGCTAAATGCATTTCGTTGTCTCTGTACTGTACACCGACAATGACAATTAAAATTGAATCTGAATCTGAAAGTGCATCAGATCATAACACCAATATCTTTTAGGATTTATTTGCTTTACAATAAATCTTTCCTTGTGGCACAGCATAGCAGCTGGAGCCTGTATTCCCCACAGTGTTAGAAAATGGAGCACCTTGGCCTTCTTAAGTACTAATTAACAAGCTCTAGTTCCACAAAAATGTCATATGGCTACACTGCACTTGCTGTAAAAAGATCACCAGTCTTTCATGTGGTTTTACATTTGCCCCATCAACTAGCATCCTACAACAGAAAATACATTTCAAACTTGCTCCTTGTCAAACACATCTACACAACTGTTTTGACCGGTTGCATGATGGTCTGGTACGGCAATTCCGATGCACAAGAACACAGGGGGCTGCAGAGTGGTGGACTCAGCCCGGTCCACCACGGGCAAAGCCCTCTGCACCATCGTAAGCATCTACACAAGGAGCTTATCATTGAGGATCCCCCAGTCCTCTTCACACGCCATTGAGGAGGAGGAGAGAGCCTGAAGTCATAGAACAACCACCAGATTTGTGAACTTGACCGACACAACCCACATTTAAGAAGGGTTGCAAACAAAAGCCTGGGAAATATAGACCAGTGAACTGAACATCTGTGGTAGGCAGGTTACTGCAGAGGATACTGAGGGATAATATATATGTGTATTTTGATAGACAGGCTGATTAGGTATAGTCAGCATGGTTTTGTGCGTGAGAGACCATGTCTTACAATTCTGCTTGAACTTTTTGAAAAAATAACCAAAGAGGTTGATGAAGGCAAAGCTGTAGACGTTGTCTACATGAGCGTCAGCAAACCATGGTCGGCTGCTCTGGAAGGTTAGATTGCAAGAAATACATGGGATCCAGGAAGAGCAAGCTAACTGGATAGACAATTGGCTTCATGGAAGGAAGCAGAAGGTGATGGTGGAAGGTGGTTTAACAGATTGGATGCCTGTGACCAGTGGTGTGCCTCGGGGATCAGTGCACAGGGTCCATTGCTGTTTGTGGTTTAAATCAACAATTTAGATGAGAATATAGACGGCAATATTACTAAGTTTACAGATGACACTGAAGTGGGTGGTATCGTAGACAGGGAGACAGTTTCAAATAATACATTAGGATCTTGGTCAGTTGGGCAAGTAAGCTGAGGAATAGTTCATGGAGTTTAATAGATAAGTGTGAGGTGTTGCATTTGGGATGTTAAACTAAATCAGGACCTTTACAGTGAATGACAATGCCCTGGAGTGTATTATAGAGCATAGATCTAGGAGCGCAGTTACATAATTCCATGAAAATGGTGTCACATGTAGATTGGGTATGAAGACTTTTGGTACATTGGCCTTCATCAGTCAGGGTATTGAGTGCAGAGGTTGGGATGTTATATAACAGTTGTACAAGATGGTGGTGAGGCTGCATTTGAAGTATAGTGTTCCATATACTATAGGAGGGATGTTGTTAAGCTGGAAAGGGTGCAGGGATGCATTTCGTTGTCTCTGTACTGTACACTGACAATGACAATTAAATTGAATCTGAATCTGAATCTGAATCTGAGGGAAGACATAGGAAGATGTTGGCAGGGGTTGAGGGCATGAGATATAGGAAGAGGTTGGGTAGGCTAGGACTTTATTTCTTGGAGAGCAGTGGCTGAGGGTAATTTAGTAGAGGTGTATAAGATGAAAAGGGAATTGATAGTGTGAATGCACAAAATCTCTGACCCAGAGTAGGGGAATCAAGAAGCAGAAAACATAGGTCTAAGTAAGGTGAGAGAGAGGAAGATTTAAAAGGAAACTGAGAACGGGCTTTTTCAACAGAGGATGTTGGATATATGGAACAATCTGTCAGAGGAGGTAGCTACTATAACATTTCTTTAACATAAAAAAACTTTGGACAGTTACATGGATCAGAGAGGTTTAGAGGGATATGACCCAAACGCAAGCAGGTGGGACTAGTGTAGATGGGCATCTTGATCGCGTGAGCAGGTTGGGTCGAAGGGGCTGTTTGCTGCAGTATGACTCTACAAATCTATTCCATGGATTTGTTTTTCTAATTGTGATTTGCATTAATGCCTTATTTTTGCAGTCTTTTAATCAGTCTTGCGTAATTTCATTTATGTATCATTTATGTGCAATTTATGTTTTGTGTAATGTAATCTGTGAAGCTGCTGCAAGCAAGATATTCACTGCATCTGTATCTCACCATACAACAATAAACACAACTCGATTTGAAATTAGTCATATTCTGGTTTATATCTAGTCGTATTATGAAATTTAATATTTTACAAAAATAACTAAAACAGATTCCATATTTTACCATGTGGCATTAACCACACAAACACTATCACGGTGAAATTGTCTAACATAGCACGTCACGAATACGTTTCTTGTGAATCTAAACACAATTTGTGAAAATGCATGTGGATGGTGAAAATTGCTTTTAGTTGCCTGTCCGAAGTGCATAATCTAATAGCAGTTACCCACTGCATTCACTCCTGGAATATCATTCTTCGTTAATCGTCTTCAATGAAACAGAATTTCAAAAGCAAATAAATATACAACATGACTGTATCACCGGCAAATAGGCACATTTGACCACAAAATTGGCTGTTCCACTAGTACAATAATACAATAAAATAAATGCTAACTTTGTACAAACAAGTCTCAACTCTAACAGTGTCACTTGCATATTATTATGCTAAGGTATTAACCCAAATTCAATTCCAATGACTTGAAAAGTTGAGGATGTTAAGAGTATCTTTTAATGGAAACTCATAACCATATAAACTTGCATGCTTCACAACATTCCCAAGCATATAATGACCAATGATCTAATTTAGAAGTGCAGTCACTGTGTCATTGATAATCCCATCTTTGCTCCCAGCAGAGGAAGGATATTAAGTTAATATGATAGAGCGAGGTAAATTACAGTCAAAGTGAGATTTATTCGTAGCACCATTCAGAAATAAGCAGGGGGTATTCTCCTGGTGTTCAGTACCACTCATACCTCAACCAGCAGCAGTTATAAAAATAGATTACTTGGTCTGTTAGCACATTGTATTGAGCTGGGCTGACTGCTAGGATTCCTACATTAACCCGTGACTGCACGCCAAAATACATCAACCACTATAAATCACCATGGGTTGTTGCGAAAGACTCACATTCACATACTGGTTTATAAAGCTCCTGTAAAAGAGGCTCTTAAATACAGCTGTACGGGAGACAAAATCCATTTACATTAGGCACATTAAAGACATACCCATTCCTCTGAATTCTTCATTTAGCAGTTCAAGCCAGGCCACATCCATATCATCAAGATCATAGCGACACACACTGTCAGCAAGTGTGCGGATGTCCACATAGCCAAGTTCTGGTGGCTCAGATCCCGAAGAGTGAATATACTTCCTTGGTCTAGAAAATATCACCGCTTTATTCTTTTCATCAGTTACTCTGTAAAAGCAAAAAAAAGTTATATGCTGTTTGTTCCCATGTGTGGAGTTCCATTGCACCAATCCTCAACAGGAAAGCTAAAAAACATTCAAAGACACAGAAAACATGATGTTTCTAAGATGTCCTGTGGTGCTTTAACTGAACAAATTCTGTTCACTGGTTTCCAAATACCTCATTACGGTGTACTCTGGTGGTTCCTGCATTTTTGTTCAAATATTAGAATAACAGTTCAGAAATCAGGCAGTAATTAGTCTGGGGAAGGTGTCCAATATCACTTTGTGGACAATTTTAGGTCATTATAAACCACAGGAGAGAAGACTAGTGCATGCTTTAGTTTCCTCTACATCTAGCACTATTAAACATAAATTGAAGTCTGCAGTTTTACGATGGATATTAAGAGAAACTATTCAAAAGAAGTAGTCAGCTTGTTTCTGGTGAACATTCACTAAACCACAGCCATGCAAGTTACTGAATTAAAAACAGGAAATGCCAGCAACACACCAATGTAATCAGAATCCAAAATGGAAAGAGTAGTGAATGCTTCAGCTAAGATCAACATAGAAAAAAGTCAGGATGCAGGTCATATTCTAATTGCTATGACGTGTGACAATTATGACATGAAATAATCGTACATTAAACTAAATTTCATGTGCATATAATTCTTTTTTACTTAAGGGATAAACTTAATAAGTTCCATTTGAGTTAACATCCATTCCATTCTGTGGAAGCTACACAAGCCTTACACACTGAGCAGATCAATTCCTCGGCATCGCATATTGATCATATTATGGCAGAAAACAATGTTATCCCCGCCCCCCCCCCCCCCGGTCCGGTCCAATAAACCCCACAGGCCAAGTATTTTATTTATGCCACAGAGAACATCGGATCAAAGCAAAAAAATGAAATAATAGATACATTTGTACAAAAAAAGGAAATAAATATATTCAACAAATATTAAAAAATGCAGGGAAATAATCACCAGGGAAA
The DNA here is from genome assembly GCF_028641065.1 of Leucoraja erinaceus. Taxonomy (NCBI): domain Eukaryota; kingdom Metazoa; phylum Chordata; class Chondrichthyes; order Rajiformes; family Rajidae; genus Leucoraja; species Leucoraja erinaceus. Next base: position 125,828,725 of record NC_073377.1, on the reverse strand, counting down.
AGCTACCCTCTACCAATCATGTTATGGTTTTTTGATATCCATTGGAGACAAGAGACAGCTTTTAGATTTAATATCTTATCCAGAAAAAAGATACCTTCGACAGCGCAACACTCCCTCAATATCGCATTAATGTGATTCTTTTGCACCAAATCCCCAAGTGGATTGTAAGTGAAAACCATTCTAAAGGGTTGTGGGGGGAGAAAATCAAAACATTCTAGAGCCATTAATGTGCAAAATTAAAACAGGTTAAAGTTGCCATCAGAGTTAAAAAGAAAAGCCAAAATGTAATGTACAATTAGCATGATTTATTTTTGCTGTGCAAGGTCTCGGGTCTATAAGTAAGCAATTAAAGAGAGTGTGGCAATAAATCCTGGGATGAATTAAGTGTTTCAAGGCAAGGATGGTTTATGAAAGTCAGGTGGGCAGTGAGCAACTTCAATCCAATTCCCCGGAGGTAAAAATATTAGTAGCTATGGGCAGTATTGTCACCAGATATCTCAACTTACAAAATAAAACATCTAGTAAGGATCTATACAGGTGACATATGTATAAATTTACATATTGGAAGGTTTAGAATATTTTTAAACTGGGCATCTTAGTTTGAAACGGTATGTACAGCCTTCAAGGGAGGCAGAACGAAATTTAATGGCAGCTTTCAGAGAATAATTGGGTAAATACGTGAAAATACAATTGGAGGAACAGCACCTCATCTTTTGCTTGGGTAGCTTACACCCCAGGAGTATGCACATTGATTACTCTAACTTCAAGTAGCCCCTGCTTTCCCTCTCTCTCTCCATCCCCTCCCCCTTCGTCCCACCAGTCTTACTGTCTCCGAATACATCTTATCTCTGTACCGCCCACTCCCCCTGACATCAGTCTGAAGAAGGGTCTCCACACGAAACGTCACCCATTCTTCTCTCCAAAAATGCTGCCTGTCTCACTGAGTTACTCCAGCATTTTGTGTCTACCTTATACAAGACTATGCAGAATGAGCAAGAGACTGGGACAAATTGGACAATTCCTTCAAAAGATTTCCTTTGGTGCTGTAAAGGAATGATGCTGATCCATGAAGAGATTATACGTCTGTACGACAGACTTGGTGGAAAGGGATGCCAGGCAACTAGAGTAACTGAGACAAGCAATGGGCCTGGAACTACAATTTACTATCTCTGTTAAAGTCTCCAGAGGCTAGTAGCAAGCCCATAGTACACATAGTAGCTCGAATATAGGCCACCCGGGGTTCAATAGCAGTACATCTTCCAGTCCCGCCTCAAGACCCATCTCTACACCTCTACCTATCCTTAGCCCCACGTCCCCCTCCCTTTTCATCTGTGCTTGAATTGCCTCATATTGTGTTTTGAATTGAATTCTGTCTTTAATTTGTGTACTAGTCATGTCTCTACTATTTATTTCATTCCGCTTACATGTTTTTCCTCTACTTGCTAAATGTTTGTAAGGTGTCCTTGAGACTCTTGAAAGGCGCCCATAAATAAAATGTATTATTATTATTATTACATCAGATATCATTTCATTTAGGATACCCCCTGTTGTGCAAGGTCTATATTCTGGTAACTAATGAAAAAGGCCAATTTAATTCACTTAACAAGGATAGCGGTTGAATTATTCCACTATTGTTAGCAATGTGACCTCGAGAATAACTTGTGTCATTGCTTCACTATCTGAAAAATGAACTAAGCCAAGACCCCCGTCCACTATTTGCAACTATTTTCAACCTCAATGGTTGTGCATCATTTTTACTCAAATTCTAAATTTTCTTCTGGCCATTTTAAAAATTGATTAAGTGGGAGAGAAATGTTAAGTATCACCATTTTGGTGGTTAAGTGCACCACCATTTTTTTTCTGCCCGATGCAAATACATATAAATGGGATGCTCAAAATAAATCAGATTCCAAATAATTTCTGGAACTGTAGTAACTTACAAATGGCCCTTATTACTGAGAAACCAACAGCAGTTCTAAATGATTGCATTTTTTGGACTTATTCTTTGTTACCTGGCTAAATCTAGCTCTTGGACTAAGTTGCTCCACAATAAAATCTTAATAAGGACATTTGTCTAGGCTTGTTGACAAATGCTGAACACAGGCAGGCTGCATAACTGGGCTCACCACAGGGAAGCTGAATATGACAGCACCCAAGGCGACATAACATTCCATGAGAGTACAGCCACATACTTGCACCGTGGGGGAGGTTTCAAACTTATGAAACCTCTATCTCAGTTAATTTGTAGGTGGGCTCATCAGTAGTAATCACCTCGCCTGGTCAGAAGATTCATGTCTTAAAATCTACTGTGGCTCATTTTCTCATGCACGCAAGATCCGTGCATTCACTTGAACCTGCTAACTCTCACTTTAAGACAGTTCCCATTTTTATTAGAAATGAAACTGTGTAGTAAATATAAATAAATTAATGGGAAAAAGGGACTAAGGCACCCTCGGTCTTGGATTATTTCCTGCAATTAACTACGTTGAACTCGCTCTTACTGCAAGCAGCGAAGGAAGATGGGAAGGGGGGGCTGCGCGAGTGTGATTATGTGTGCGTGTGCGCTGGGAGAACCATAACAGTTCCACTGGGCAACTGAGGCACACAAAGGACAAAACCCCAACCATTATCATATTATAAAGCGTAAAGTTTTGGAGCTTGGTTATTATTGCCACGTATAACGAGATATAGTGAAAATCTTTGTTTTACATGTTATCCAGGCAAACTGTTCCATACACGAGTACATTAAGTAGAGCAAAAGAGAAAACAAAATGCAGAATAGTGTTACAGCTATCTGCAGAGGAAGTGCAGGCAAAATAAAATACAAGGGCTTCAATCAGGTAGAATGGTTGGTCCGTAAGCTCATCTCCAACATACGAGAGGTCCATTCAAGAGTGATAACCAAGGGGTGTCATGATGCTATGCTGCTGAGCTGTCTCTCTCTCTCCTTTATATACTCCGTCTCGTCATTACAAAATCATCGGGTGAAACTGAGTTCTGAGCGTGGAGAACTTTTTTTTTAATTTATTTTTTTATAATGTCCTTAAATTTTTAAAGCACAAATTGAAAAAAATTACCAAAATGAATCTTCCAATGAGAGAAAATATTGGTTACAAATTCTGCTAGCTCGGTATCCCAGTCGGTGTGAAATCTAGTGCTTAACAACGCTCACAAGTGAGAGAGGGAGACTAGCATGTGATGGTAGTCACATCTGTCATAGTACTGAGTATAGAAGTTGTGAGGTCATGTTGCAGTTGTATAAGACGTTGGCGAGGCCACATTTAGAATATTGTGTTCTGTTCTGGGCATCATGTTATTGGAAAGACGGTGTCAAGCTGGAAAGGGTACGGAGAAGATTTACGAGGATGTTGCCAGCACTAGAGGTCTGAGCTATAGGGAGAGGGCTGCGACTCTATTCCTTGGAGCGGGGTGAGGATGTGGGGTGGTCTTGTAGAGGTGTATAAAATCATGAGAGAAATAGACCGGGTAGATGCACAGAGTCTCTTGCCCAGAGGAGGTGAATCGAGGACATAGGTTAAAGTCATGGGAAAAAAAAAAATTACCAGGAATCTGAAGGATAACTTTTTCACACAAAGGGTGGTGGTGGGGGTATGGAACAAGCTGCCAGAAGTAGTCGAAGCAGGGACTACCCCAACATTTATGAAGCAGTTAAGACAGGTACATGGATAGGACAGGTTGAGAGGGATATGGGCCAAACGTGGTGGGCAAGTGCTACTAGTGTAACTGGGACATGTTGGGTCGAAGGGCGTGTTTCAAAGCTGTACCACTCTATATCTCTATGTAGGAAGCAGTAGTGGCACACTGGTACACGTCCATCACCGATTTTGCATGGGGCATCATGTTGGCATGGACGAATTTGGCCGAAGGGCCTGTTTTCATGCTGTATGAATCTAAGGCAGGAGACGCAAGGAACTGCAGAAATATGTCCACCACCAATTTTCTGACAACTGGTGGTGGACCTCATTTAATCCAGTCAGAATTATGAGAGTGCACTTGAAATCACCCCCAGTAGGTAGCCCCAAAAAAGTGGCGCCTCGGCTGGGTGAAGCGACCGATCTTGACCTTATTGGAACATCTGTGGCCGATTGGCGGGTCGAATTTGCCCCCTGCAGCTGGAGCTCTAGAACTTCGGCCCGGCCAGGGTCGGCAGATCGGCACCCACAGCCGACTTCCATGGCTGATTGATGGGTCGAAATTGTCCCCTGCTGCCAGGGCTCTTGAATGCCCGCCCAGCCAGAGCCGGTAGATCCATCTCCATATCCAGGCCGGTATCTCGGTCCTCCAGCAGCCTAGGCAGTCCATTAGACTACGCTTGGAGGTCATGATCTCTGGTGGTCTGGCAAAACAGATAGTCTAGAAAGGCTCTGGAAGAAAAGTGCCAGAAAACCGGTGGTGGGCCCGAATAGTGTTACCCAAATCCAAGCCCTGTTAAATCTGCTTGAATCTACGAGTCATTAAAAAAGAAAATGCATAATGATTTAGTTATCTACATTTATTTCTTATTATTAAATGCCATATGCAAACTCTGTCCAATGACTAAACTTCATAAGTTGCCTGGTATATTATCCCTCGACTTTGAACATGCAATTTACAGGCATCTATCAAATGTTTCAGTGCACTCTCTCAAGCACTAAAAGTGACATGCCAAGTGATCATCTCCACATTGACTGGCAGAAGCCACAAGAAAGCCACACAATAAATTAATTAACACACTAACTTCCTTTCAAATTGTCTAACTGGCATCGGGTGTTTAGCCTGTGTCATCGCCGGGTGTTTGCTGGTAGGGTTCATCACTTTATCAAGTTTGCAGATGACAACCCTGATTGGACTGATCCAGGATGGGGAGGAATCTGCCTACAGACAGGAAGTGACACAGCTGGCGTCCTGGTGCCATCGCAAAAGCCTGGAGCTCAATGCTCTCAAGACAGTGGAACTGATTGTAGACTTTAGGAGATCTCCCCCTCCTCTCACCCCACTCACCATCAACAACACCACAGTCACAGCTGTGGAGTTTTTTAAGTTCCTGGGAACCATCATCTTCAAGGACCTTAAATGGGGGGAGCCACCATCGACTCCAGTCAAAAAGGCACAACAGATGATGTACTTCCTGCGGCAGCTGAGGAAGCACAATCTGCCACAGGCAATGATGATCCAATTCTATACGGCCATCTTAGAGTCTGTCCTCACCTTCTCCATCATGGTCTGGTTTGGCTCAGCCACCAAGCACGACACCTGGAGGCTGCAGCGAATTGTCCGATCAGCGGAGAAGGTTATTGGCTGCAAACGTCCCTCCATTGATAATAATAATAATAAATTTTATTTATGGGCGCCTTTCAAGAGTCTCAAGGACACCTTACAAAAATTTAGCAGGTAGAGGAAAAACATGTAAGGGGAATGAAATAAATAGTTGAGACATGACTAGTACACAAAGTAAAAACAGAATTCAATACAAAACACAATAGGAGGCAATTAATGCACAGATGAAAAGGGAGGGGGACGTGGGGCTAAGGATAGGCAGAGGTGAAGAGATGGGTCTTGAGGCGGGGCTGGAAGATGGTGAGGGACACGAAATTGCGGATTAGTTGGGGGAGGGAATTCCAGAGCCTGGGAGCTGCCCTGGAGAAGGCTCTGTCCCCAAAACTGCGGAGGTTGGACTTGTGGATGGAGAGGAGACCGGCTGATGTGGATCTGAGGGACCGTGAGGGGTGGTTAGGGGAGAGGAGGTCAGTGAGATATGAGGGGCCAGATGGTGGAGGGCTTTGTAGGCGAGGATCAGGATTTTGTAGTTGATCCGGTGGGAGATGGGAAGCCAGTGAAGTTGTTTGAGGACTGGCGTGATGCAATGCCAGGATTTGGTGTGGGTAATGAGTCGGGCGGCTGCGTTCTGGACCAGTTGGAGTCGGTTGATGTAGGTGGAGCTGATGCCAAGGAGAAGTGAGTTGCAGTAGTCCAGTCGGGAGGAGATGAAGGCATGGATGAGTCTTTCAGCAGCGGGAGGTGTGAGAGAGGGTCTGAGTTTGGCAATGTTGCGAAGATGAAAGAAGGAGGTTTTAATGACATGGCGGATGTGAGGCTCAAGGGAGAGGGTGGAATCAAAGATCACGCCAAGGTTGCGGGCCTGGGGACATGGGGAGACAGTGGTGCCGTCGATGGTGAGAGCGGGGTTATTGATTTTGCTGAGTGTGGCTTTGGAGCCTATGAGGAGGAATTCTGTCTTATCGCTGTTGAGTTTGAGGAAATTATGTTGCATCCAGGTTTTTATAGCTGACAAACAGGAGTTGATATGGGAGAGGGGGAGGTGTTGTGGGGGGATTTGGTGCCGAGGTAGATCTGGGTGTCATCAGCGTAACAGTGGAAGTCCAGGTTGAAGTGGCAGAGTATCTGACCAAGGGGGAGGATGTAGATGATGAAGAGGATGTAGATTGATGAACTGTACACTGCAAGGTCCAGAAAGTGAGCAGGTAAGATCATCTCTAACCTCTATCACCCTGGCCACAAACTCTTTGAATCACTTCCCTCTGGAAGGCGACTCCAGACTCTCAAAGCTGCCACAGTCAGACATAAAAACATTTTTATTCCACGAGTAGTAGCTCTACTCAATAACCAAAAATCTGTAGCCTCATTTTGCTCTGGTATTTTTTTTAATTACATGTTTAATCGATAATGTTTTATTATTAATGTTTAATGTTTTATGTATCATTCCTAACTGTCACTGTATGTCACTTGCGGGTGGAGCACAAAAGCAAATTCCTTGTATGTGAATACTTGGCCAATAAATTTATTCATTCACTCATTCATTTATGAGGTCTTGGTAGCAAACAGAAAAGTAACAGGATCGGTCAGAGTCAGCATAGATTTAAGAAGGGGAAATCATACTTGACTAATCTTCTGGAATTTTTTGAGGACGTAACTCGGAAAATGGACAAGGGAGAGTCAGTGGATGTAGTGTACCTGGACTTTGAGAAAGCATTTGATAAGGTCCCACATAGGAGATTAGTGGGCAAATTTAGGGCACATGGTATTGGGGGTAGAGTGCTGGCATGGATAGAGAAGTGGTTTGCAGACAGGAAACAAAGAGTAGGGATTAATGGGTTCCTTTCAGAATGGCAGGCAGTGACTAGTGGGGTACCGCAAGGCTTGGAGCTGGGACCGCAGCTATTTACAATATACATCAATGATTTGGATGAAGGAATTCAAAGTAACATTAGCAAATTTACATTTGACACAAAGCTGGGCGCAGTGTGAACTGTGAGGAGGATGCTATGAGAATGCACGGTGACTTGGACAGGTTGGGGGAGTGGGCAGATGCATGGCAGTTGAAGTTTAATGCGGATAAATGTGAGGTTATCCACTTTGGTAGCAAAAACAGGAAGGCAGATTACTATCTAAATGGCGTCAAGTTGGGAAAAGGGGAAGTACAACAGGATCTGGGGGTTCTTGTACATCAGTCTATGAAAGTAAGCATGCAGGTACAGCAGGCAGTGAAGAAAGCGAATGGCATGTTGGCCTTTATAACAAGAGGAATCGAATATAGGAGCAAAGAGGTCCTTGTGCAGTTGTACAGAGCCCTAGTGAGACCACACCTGGAGTATTGTGTGCAGTTTTGGTCCCCTAATTTGAGGAAGGACATTCTTGCTATTGAGGGAGTGCAACATAGGTTTACAAGGTTAATTCCCGGGATGGCGGGACTGTCATATGCTGAGAGAATGGAGCAGCTGGACTTGTACACTCTGGAGTTTAGAAGGATGAGAGGAGATTTCATTGAAACAGACTAGATTGTTAAGGGCTTGGACATGCTAGAGGCAGGAAACATGTTCCCAATGCTGGGGGAGTCCAGAGCTAGGGGCCACAGTTTAAAAATAAGGAGTAAACCATTTAGAACAGAGACGAGGAAACACTTTTTCTCACAGAGAGTGGTGAGTCTGTGGAATTCTCTGCCGCAGAGGGCGGTGGTGGCAGGTTCTCTGGATGCCTTCAAGAGGGAACCAGATAGGGCTCTTAAAAATAGCAGAGTCAGGGGATATGGGGAGAAGGCAGGAACGGGGTACTGATTGTGGATGATCAGCCATGATCACATTGAATGGCGGTGCTGGCTCGAAGGGCCGAATGGCCTACTCCTGCACCTATTGTTTATTGTCTAAAACAGGCTCTTCAGCTCAACTTGTCTGCGCCAACGAGGTTGATTAACCAAGCTCAATCCAATTACCAGTGCCTGGCCCATATCCTTTCCCATCCATGTTACTGTCCATGTATCATTACATGTTCCGCCTCGATCACTTCTTCTGGCAGCTCGTTACATATACGCACCACCCCCGTATGAAAAAGTTGTCCCTCAGCCACCTTTTCAATCTTACTTTAAATCTATGCCGTCTAGTCTTTTACACCTCTACCCTGGAGAAAATACAATGGTTATTCACCTTAACTAGGCCACCTTATGATTTTTGAAACTTTGATAAAGTCTCTCCTCAGCCTCCTATGCTACCGGCTAAAACATCTACCCAACCTCTCATAGTCTAAACCTTCCAGACCCAGTAACATTATATTAAATGTTCTTATCTTTTATGCACTCTCCAGTTAGATGACATACTTCCAAAAGCAAGGAAAACCAGAAATAAATTTGCGGGCAGCTATTGCTTTTGAAATGACTCCAATTTCTGATGTGGTTATTCAATACAGCAATATATATTACCAGGGTCAAGATTAAAATATAGATTATTTTTAACATTTTTGTTGGAGGGGAGCACTACAAAAACAGGTATCCAAGTTGTCCTTCTGAAACTTTGGAAGGGTCTAATATGGAATCTAACCTTTAAATTCAACCAATGACATTAAAAATATTGGGTACTATTAGTAGAATAGATTACATTTCCAAAGTAGATTAACATTTTATTTCCATCACTGACTATAAACTTAATGGTGAAAATACAAAGGTATTTTAAATTCCAAGGAAGGAGTTCCCCAAAGATGAATGTTCCAACAAGACTGGAGTTTGACCTGTACCCTTACATTATTTTCAGAAGCATCCACTGCACACTTTGGCAATAGATTTTGCCTTGTTTTCCTCTTGCTCGTTTCTATTCACTCCGAGGTCAGCTTAACCAAATAAATCAAAACCTTATGGATCCAACTGTCACTCCAGCATTTGCTAGATGCCAAGTCAACAAATGCAATGTTTCAGATGGCAAGTTTTGAATATGATACCAAACTGCAGTTCAGATAAATAGATAAGAGTCATAGAGGTATGGATACAGGCTCTTCGGCCCAACATGCCCGCACCGGCCAACATGTCCCATCTACACTCATCCCATCTGCTTGCGTTTGGCCCAAATCCGTCTAGACCTGTCCTATCCACGTACCTATCTATATCTAAATGTTTCTTAAATGTTGCGATAGTACCTGCCTCAACTACCTCCTCTGGCAGCTCATTCCATAAACCTACCAGCCTTTATGTGAAGATGTTACCCCTCGTATTCCTATTAAATCTTCCCCCCCCTCACCTTAAACCCATATTCGCTGGTTCTCGATTCCCCTACTCTGGACAAGAGATATCATGCGCCAATCCGATCTATTCCTCTCATGATTTTACACACCTCTAAGATCACCCCTCATCCTCCTGCACTCCAAGGAATAGAGTCCTCGCCTGCTCAACCTCACCCTTTTGCTCAGACCCTTGAGAACTGGCAACATCCTTGTAAATCTTCTCTGTACCCTTTCCAGCTTGACAACATCTTTCCTATAACATGGTTCATGTTCAAATTGACATTTATTTGTCACATACACCAATTAAGGTACAGTGAAATGAGTTACCATGCAGCCATACAATCAAAACTAGCAAAATACACAACAGAATTTAACATAAACATCCACCATAATGGAGTCAACATTCTTCACTGTGATGGAAGGCAATATGTTCAGTCAATCTTCCTCCTTTGTTCACCGTGGTTGGGGCCATGAACCCTCCGCAGTCGCCGCTACGGACGGCCCGATGAACACAACACTCTAAATGCAGCCTCACGAATGTCTTATACAATGTAACATAACCGCCCAACTTTACATTCAAAGAAGATAGACACAAAAAGCTCGAGTAACTCAGCGGGACATGCAGCATCTACATTCAATGCTCCGACTGATGAAGGCCAATGTGTCAAAAGCCTTTTTGGCCACCCTATCTACCTATGATGCCACTTCCAACATTCTATGTACCTATATACTCCTAGATCCCTCTGCGCTTTAACCTTCCTCAGAGCCCTACCTTTCAGTGTAGGCTCTGCACATGCTAGTGCTCCCAAAATGCAACACCTCACATTTCTCTGTATTAAATCCCATCAACCTTTCCTCAGCACACCTGCCCAACTGATCAAGATCATGCTGCATTTTTTTTGACAACCATCTTCACTATCTACAATACCACCTACTTTTGTGTCATCTGCAAACTTGCTAACCATGCCATGTACCTTCAATCCAAATCATTGCCATAGATGAACAAACAATAACGTGCCCAGCACCGAACCCCGAGGCACATCACTAATCACAGGCCTCCAGTCCGAAAAGCAACCATCACCCTCTGCTTCCTTCCATGAAGTCAATTTTCTATCCATTCAGCTCTCTCTCCTTGATCTCCATGGGATCCAACCTATCATGCAGAACCTTGTCAAATGCCTCACTAAATCCCATGTATACAACGTCTACAGCACTGCCTTCAACAACCTTTTTGGTTACATGTTCAAAAAAACTCGTGAGACACGACCTCCCACATACAAAACCATGTTGACTAACCCTAATAAGCCCTTATCCATCTAAATACATTTATATCCTATCCTTCAGAATACTCTCTAGTAACTTTCTGATCACAGATGTTAAGCTTACCAACCTGCACTTTCCAGCCTTTTCCCTGCAGCCTTCATGAAAAGAGGCACAACATTTGCCTCCCTCCAGTCTTCCAGCACCTTGCCTGTATTTAACCACTCATAAATCTCAACGAAGACTCCTGCAATTTCCTCTCTAGCTTCCCAGAGTGTACTGGGATATATCTGATCTAATCTGATCTAAAAGCTTTCACGATCATATCGTCCCATTGCTTGGGTCTTCATTCCCTCCAAATCTAATAGCATGAAAATCAGCCTGATCAACTGACAATTAATCAGCTAATTAATCATTTAATCTTTTTCAAGAGCGCACTGTGCACAAATTAGCTGCCAAAGCTGATCCCTAAAAAAATTAATTACATTAAATTGTTTGCTTAATGTACCTCATTGCAAAAATGCCACCCATAGAATAAACAGACACTAAATCAGGGGTTGGTATTCGGAGGGATGGGCAAAAGGTTGATAAAATAGGTGATAATTACAGAGGATCGTAAAGGAGGAAGGAAGAGTAAAAGAGGCCAAATATTTGGGCCAATGACAAGTAATTTGAGGCCAAGGCAGCTGATGGAAAAGCTAAAAAAAAAAAAAAAAGTTAAAGTTGAGAAGATCCATGCCAAGCCTCAGTTATAGGAAGAGTTTGGAGCCTGATTTGGGGGGGGGGGGCCCATAGAGTAGGTGGAAGTAATTCAGTAAAGGAGGAATGGAGGTTGGAAGTTCAGTTTAAGACTGAAAACGATGCTGAGGAAATCTGGCTCAGTTGAAGGGGAAAACAAAACTGACAAGTGCATATAGTTTTGGAAATCCGAAAAGTTGGATATTGAAAAATATGACAACATCACAGATGCACATAAAAGTGCAAGAGACGCTACAATAGAGGTCACTAGTCTACGTACACCTTATCTGCAGATGGTGTTACCATGAGGAATCGAGGGCTTTATTCCTTGGTGCACAGGAGGATGAGGGGTGATCTTATAGAGGTGTAGAAAATCAGGAGAGGAATATATTGGTTAACCGCACAGAGTTGTTTGCACAGAGTAGGGAAAATAGAGAGCCAGAGGAACTAGGTTTAAGATAAGATAAATATTTAATGGGAACCCGAGGTGTAACATTTTTTTTACACACAAAAGAGTGTATGGAACAAGTTGCTAGAGGAAGTAGTTGAGGCAGGTGCCACTGAGGCAGGTACTACTGAAGCAGGTAACGTTTAAGAAACATTTAGACAGGTACATAGATAGATTTTGAGAAATATGGGCTAAAAGCAGGCAGGTAGGACTAGGTTAGATGGTGCTTGGTGGTCGGTGTAGGTACATTGGGCCGAAGGGCCTGGTTCCATGCTGTATGACACTATGACTACGATTCTACCAAGAGCCAGTATGTGGGTGAGAAAAATAGGGCAATGACAGATGCTTGAGAAGATCAGAATGAATGGCGTGGCAGTAAGAAAGGATGACCTCGCTGGATATGCCCTGGTTCAATGGGGAAATACATGGAATGAGCTGGACAATGGAAAGCAAATGGCTAGCAATCATACTGAAATGTTAACGTGATGGTAACCGTATTAGCATAAAGATAGATCTGTATGACTATCCAGTGCAACCACAGCATGGAATGACTTTCTGTGAAGGCTAGCTGGTAAATATGCCTCGTAACCTAGGAACCTGGTGTCAAAACAGCAACCTGACGGTCATAGATCCAGGTAAAACAAGTGGAAAAAGATAACACAAGAACTTCAACAGGTGCTAAAGCAGATAAAAATTATGCTGCCTAACATGCAACACACAGATTTTAAACTCAAATCCCACCAAAACAATGTGAGCTAGATAAATTATTTATGGACAAACATACACCACTATCGCTGCACCATCGAGAGCATCCTTACCAACTGTATCACAGTATGGTATGGCAACTGCTCTGTCTCCGACCGGAAAGCACTGCAGGGGGTGGTGAAAATTGCCCAACACATCACCAGTTCCTCACTCCCATCCATTGAGTCTGTCCAAAGCAAGCTTAGTCTGCGAAGGGCGCTCAGCATCGCCAAGGACTGCTCCCACCCCAACCATGGACTGTTTACCCTCCTACCATCCGGGAGGCGCTACAGGTCTCTCCATTGCCGGACCAGCAGGTCCAGGAACAGCTTCTTCCCTGCGGCTGTCACACTACTCAACAATGTGCCTCGGTGACTGCCAATCACCCCCCCCCCCCCCCCGGACACTCCTCCCACAGGAAAAACACTATGACTGTATACATGTAAATAGATTTATTTATTGAAATCATATTCTATGTCGCTCTTCCAGGGAGATGCTAACTGCATTTTGTCGTCGCTGTACTGTACACTGACAATGACAATTAAAGTTGAATCTGAATCCGAAACTGAATACATGGTATGGTACAGAAGTACAAATCTGTGCACTGATCATAGCTTCCCATTCTTGCTTGACCTGCGAATGACTCTTGGTAATCTGACACGTCACTCTGAATTGTGCAAACATTTGCAACTGAGGTAACAAGGGAATAGCTATAATTGCAACCTTTGCAATGCTGTCCAATTCCCAGGAGCGAACAGCAATTGAAGCAGCTTACCTTCAAGATGAACCTGCCGTCTGTTATCTTAGGCAGCCAGAGCACCTGATAACACACTACGCTTTGCTACACTTACTGCAGTTTACACCCAAGATCAGAATTATAGTTTTTTTTTTTAAAGTCAAAGTCAATGTTATTTGTCACATGCACACTACATGCAGTGAAATGAATTTGCCAGCAGCGATACTTAAAAGAACACAAAATACAAAATAAAATTTAACACAAACATCCACCACAGCATTCTTCACTGTGGTGGAAGGCAACAAAGTTCAGCCAGTCCTCCCGTTCATCCGTGGTCGGGGCCACAGACCCCCCCCCCCCCCCCCCCGCTATAGATGGCCCTCGAGGTACAGACCCTCTCGTCAGGATGATGTAAACTCCGACGTCGGGACGGTGAAACACACTCCGCGGCATAGAGTTTCCTATCGGAGTCTGCAGCTTCAGGATGTTATAGGACTTTATATCAGAGATCCTATATTCAGTGCAAATCTTCCCTGCATGGCTCAATTTATTCTGAGTGCTGATACAAGAGGCTGCAGATTCTGGAACCTTGAACAAAGAATAAACTGCCAGAGGTACTCAGCAGGTCAGACAGTATCCGTGGATGGTCATCACTTTGGAACAGGACATTTCCCTCCGCAGATGCTGCTAGACCTGTTGAATTCCTTCAGCAGGTTATTGTTGTGGCTCAAAATTCTGAGCAGTGATTGAGTAGAGAAGCGGCGTAATATCTATATTTTTTACACTTCTAAAATTTCACAAAGTATCAGAGATGTTCACATTTAAGATAAGGTATCCCCAACCCCCCCCCCCCCCCCCCCAGTACGTATTAATCACAACAATGCTGGAAATGAGGGAAATAGCTATACAAGGGAGTTTATATTTGAAAATTCCCATAACGATTCGAACCAGTTTGCAAGACTAAAAACATGGCTTCTGATGTGCCGTTTTTCACCTCTGCACTGATTATTATCTCAGTTAGAGAAAAACTGCACTTTAGCCTTTCAAATTGCATTGTTTTCCTAATCTGGGAGGAATTGCTGGTGGCAGTGGTAATGAGCACATTGTATGTCACTCAGTAAAGATTCCTAATGAGGTGGCTAGGGCCCAAATCAAGACATCCAATCATTTTTCTTTTGCTGATTCGTGGAAATCTTCTTTTGCAATTTGCAAATCTTCTTTGGAAATTTTCTTTTGCTCCTGGAAAGGATGGACTTCACTTTTTTTTCCCCTCATTTATATTAGTCACAATCAATTAACAATGGTAAAAGAGGGGAGCTCTTTCAGTTGGACCATTTTAATTAGTTTAGATTAGAGATGCAGCCTGGATACAGGTCCTTTCGCCCAATGAGTCAACACCAACCATTGACCACTCTCATTAGTTCTATGTTATCCCACTTTCTCTTCCACTCCCTATATATTAGGGGGTCTTTTTCCCCTCAGTAGAATATTAACTTACCAACCCACATGATTTTGGGATGTGGGAGGAAACCCATAGTCACAGGGGGAACTTGCAAACTCCACATAGACAGCACCCTCGGTCAGGATCGAACCCAGGTCTCTGGCGACGCGAGTCAGCAACTCAACTAGTTGCCCCACTGTGCAACAATGGGTGTCACTGAGAAGAACATCACTCATCCCTTTCATATAATAAACTCTACAAAACTATTCATGTTGGTATTCTGGCTACAGCATAACATTTCTGGTGGTGTATTTATATAAACATCTATGAGTGACCTGGTGGTCAAAGAATCCAGCAGATGGAATCTCTCATGTTTGATGACCACTGCAGTTTCCTCAGAGTAGCCGCCAGGCTCCCAGATTAAATGTAATACAGAAGGACTCGTGCCTGTGGCCACCGACCTCCGACACTTCCCATCCACACAACAACAATGAATGGTCCGTGCCAAACCCAAAAACAGCCTGAATTGAGGAACAATCATAAAGTACCACATGGCTTCAATTAAGAACATGAAACCAACCAATGTTATGGCAACATTTCTCTTCTCAAATACCTGACACTTGCTTGTGGCACTGAGTCAGGGCTAACAGGTACTTGAACTCCTTTCTCCCATTCCTGTCTCCACGAATCAGCCAGAATATAATATTCATCAGAACTCAGCTGGTGCGAATCATGCAACTTCATGGCCGTTATCAAGTCGGTTCTGTAAACCTGAAATGCAAAGCACAAATTAGTCTGTGGTGCTGATAATTCCTAAATTCTCTGGTAATCAGGTGATTTTATTATCACACATTGCAACAAAGCCATTGAAACCTAAACCACCCAAACACCATGTCACATTGTACACAAATCAATGTTTAACCACTCCAGCATGTTGATCACTTCTTCAAAAGTACATTAGTGATGTACTTTTGCAGATAATGCTTCAGACTAATTAAATATATCAGGTATTCTAGATACGATTGAGCACACACCGTCCACCCCTCAATGAATTTCGATCCACAAAAAGCCAATTTTCGGCAAAGGTGGCAGGGCAATTACTATCAGGATGTAATCAGTTTCTTTTGAAGACTGCAATCTGGCAGCCAGCACTGCCTAAATAAGTTAATTTAATTTGGGGCAGGAATCTATAAAGGGATCGATTATTTGTTTGCTTTGTATTGGACAAGTACCACAGTGCTCATTCTAAGTAATCAGAAAAGCTCCACCGACAATTTTCAATAGGGGATCTCACCCCACTCTTGCACTGTTTTAACGGCCTTGAAAATAGGGCAAAAATACCAAATCTGCATAGGTAAATCCAGGAACTACAGATGCTGGTTTACAAAAAAAGACAAATAGATGGAGTACTGCTGTTAGGTTAGTATCAAGGAAACATTGGCTAAACAATGACAATGTTTAACAACAATGAATTGCCACATTCAAATGCACTACAGGTGCACAACCTTTTATCCGGAGTTCCAGAAACCGAAAAGCTCCGAAAACCGGCCATTTTTTCCAGATGTCGTCTGCGCACCAAAGATCGCGTTTGGCGCCAAACTTGACCCAAAACGACCCACGGTCAACCCAGGTCTGTACTACTGTAGCGGCTGCCTCCTCCCTGGAGACCGGGAGACGCTTAAACATCTGTAAATCATTGCTTAAATGTTAGTCAGTTAGTTTGGAGGGCTTTTATGTGAAGGGGGGGTGAAGGGGTAAACTTTAATTCTTAGTCCCCTACGTGGTCGGAGAGGCGGGGAGCGGTCAATGCCTTGCCGGGTCGCCGTGCAGTAAGCTCCGCAGCGCTGTGGCCGGTGGGGCTGCGGGCGGTGCGGTTGTAGCTCCGACCCGGCAACTCTACCCCTGGCTGCGAGGCGCTCCAAATCCAGCGCGGCCCGCGGCCGGACGCCCCAGCTCCGCGAATGTCGGGAGTCGGCGGTATCGCAGCGCTGGGATACCAGCGGGGAGCGGGCAATGCCTTACCGGGTCGCCGTGCGGCAAGCTCCGGAGCGCTGTGGCCGCCGACACACAACATCGCGGAGCGTCGCTGGATTTGGAGCCGCGCAGCCAGGGGTAGAGTTGCCGGTGTCGGAGCTCCAACCGGCGCCGCCCACGGCCGGACGGAGCCCCCAGCTCCGCGAGGTTGGGAGTCGCCGACCAGGTAGGGGACTAAGAATTAAAGTTTCCCCCTTCACCCCTACTCCACCACCACCACATAAAATCCCTCCAAACTAACTGACTAACATTTATGCAATGATTCTCCCGGTCTCCGGGGAGGAGGCAGCTGCTCCAGATTTTTCAAGCCGCCCGCGCTACCTACCTAATCTACGCTAAAAATCTTCCATTCTGAAATCCGAAAATGTCCGAAATCCGACAAGTGTCTGGTCCCAAGGCTTTCGGATAAAAGGTTGTGCACCTGTACTATAAATAGGAAGCTAAATAAACACAACAACCCCTAACTATCATGACAACACGAGGATAACACCGTGGCCGGCCAAAGCGGAGATGACCATGTAATTTCACCGTCAATCAAACTCATGGTATATGTGGTTGATTTTACAAACTTAATTTACCTCCATTTGTCTGTAAAATTACCGTTTCTACTGCAAGAAGTTGACGGAGATTTTTTCTGGCCATAATATAACAAACTCTTTACTAAGTCATATGCCATGTCCCCCTCCATTTTACTGGGATGGCAATGCCAGCAAGTTCCGAGAAGTCTGATTTTTTTTTAAAGTATGGGAAATGAATTAAGTGGGACAGGAGCAGGCAGAAATAATGGTTCTGCAGCACAGTTCTGTTTATGGATTGAGGCTAAAGAAGGGTCTCGACCCGAAACGTCACCCATTCCTTCTCTCCAGAGGTGATGCCTGTCCCGCTGAGTTACTCTAGCAATGTGTGTCTATTTCCAGTAAGTTCTGATGCAGGGTTCTGACCCGCAAGATTAACAATTGCCTGACCTAAACCCCCCCCCCCACATGTCCACCCACCCCTTCCAGAGGGATCAAGGAACCCCTTGGTTCCTCCTACAGATTGTTTGTTGCTCCAAATTAAATTATGTTGACTGCGCAATAAAAAATCCTAAATTTAAACTACAGATTTTATTTGCATCAACAATGGTTCAATCCAATAGGTTAACTGGACTACTTTGACAACAGAAGGGAATAAATCCAGTCTCAAGCCAATTAAAAATCTGTTATCACTTTAGCCTGGAGGGAAAATGTGATGGAATTCAATAGAGTTTGTAACTCAGTCTGAAATAGGACAATTCTTTTGCAGGGAGTACAGAATGTTACAGCAAATTCTTGAAACACCAGCTTTAAGTCTTCCTGAGTTTTACTAGTCCATTGAACACAACATCGCTGGCAAGGCTAATAGTTATTATTCAGCAGTAATGGCCCCCAGGATATTGTAAAGAACAGCTATCAAACATCCACATTGGCGAAAAGTGGAATCACACGCAGGCCAGACAGGGTAACAAAGTTAGAACGCTTAGCTGAAGGAGGTTCAATCAACTAAACACGGGATGCTGCGACTAGCGTAGATGGGGCATCTTGGTCGGCATGGCAGAGTTGGGCCGAAGGGCCTGTTTCCATGCTGTATGACTCTAAGTTGAGACTAATGCAGAAACCTAAGGCAGACAGGCAAGTGACAACTAGGACAAAAAATGTGCTGGAGAAGTGAAGCCGAGTGCTGACAGTAAACACGTGGAGATTGATCCAATGTTGCGCAGATGAAGCAAAGAATGGGGACAAGGACAGATCCTTGGGCGAGCACGGACAGTGAGAAACCAGCCATTTTTGGAATTGTACCAGTTGCTTGCAGACAGATTATTATTACACAACACGCATAGATAATTGTATGATATAAAACTGTGTGCAAAGATTGAAATAGTAAACAAACCCTCAACTTCCTCCCTGCAAAACAAATCACCTAAACAGGGTTAATAATGATTGGTATTGAATGATATGCTAGTCGGCATATTTTCCTTCCTAGAGGGGAAATAATTCATCTGTGAAAAACAAGCTTAATTGATCAGTTTTGAGTAAGCTTAACTGATCTTACAATAACTTGTGCTTTAGTTTATTAAGTAGCACAATCCACTTCTCTTTCAGGACAGCTGAAAATTAGGTTTTGAAAACTAGAAAAGGGATGTAATAAAGTGCTTAAAGACATTTGAGCACGTTTAGTTTAGAAGGTAGACAAAAATGCTGGACGCACTCAGCGGGTGAGGCAGCATCTATGGAGCGAAGGAACAGGTGACATTTTGGGTCAAGACCCTTCTTCAGTCTGACGTCACCTATTCCTTCGTTCCATAGATGCTGCCTCACCCGCTGAGTTTCTCAGCATTTTTGTCTACCTTAGATTTTTCCAGCTACAGCTTTCTTAAACGTTCAGTTTAGTTTAGAGATACAGCGCGGCCCACTGAGTACGCGCCGACCAGCGATCTCCGCACACCAACACTATCCTACACACATTAGGGACAATTTACACTTAAACCAAACCAATTAACCTATAAACCTGTACGTCTTTGGAGTGTGAGAGGAAACCGAAGATCCCAGAGAAAACAGACAGGGGACACGGGAAGAACGTACAAACTCCGTACAGACAGCACCCGTAGTCGGGATTGAACCCTGGTCTCCGGCGCTGTAAGGCAGCAACTCTACTTCTGCGGCACTGTGGCACCCTGGAAGTATTGATGATAATAACCAGTCTCACAGCTCTCCAAAGGGACAAATTACCAACAAAAACGTACAGAGTCAATTCTCATAAACTGTTATTTCAGTTTAGTTTAGTTTATTATTGTCACATACCAAGGTACAGAGAAAAGCTTAGATAGGCACAAAAAGCTGGAGTAACTCAGCAGGACAAGCAGCATCTCTGGAGAGAAGTAATGGGTGACGTTTTGGGTTGAGACCCTTCTTCAGAGTGTCCCACTGAGTTACTCCAGCATTTTGTGTCTATCTTTGGTTTAAACCAGCATCTGCAATTCCTTCCTACAGTGAAAAGCTTTTTAGTTGTGTGCAAAATGACTATACATGATCACAATCAACCCATCCAGTGTACATTTACAGGATAAAGGATATAACGTTTAGCGCAAGATAAAGTTTATAAAGTCTGATTAAAGGTCTCCAATGAGGTAGATAGGCGGTAAGGACCACTCTCTAGCTGGTGAGAGGACGGTTGAGTTGCCTGATAACAGCTGGGAAGTTATTAAATTGTCAGATTATATTGACTCTTGAAGGCTATAAGTGGCTGAAAAGTTATCAGCCACTTATACGCCTGATTTTTAATATATTGACCAAGAGTAAATCTTGAGGACATGCGTTTATGCCTTGCGTTTGTGACTCTAAAGCTCAACCACAGGTATGTTTGAATATCGGTTCAAACTGGACCTTGATTTTACTTCACAGCCAGTATGATTCATTCTTCACCCTACATCAACCGATGGTCTTGACGATGGGTTCATGAAGAGAACACGATGGCCCACCTCCTGCACAACACCATAGACTTGTTTTATCTAATCATGTTTTTGCACTGTTCATGTCCTGTTTTTTTTGCACAGCCTTCTTTCTTTCAGAAATTCGTTATTCTGGTCACCTTGAAGTGACCACTGCTGGAAGGTTGTATGTGTGGCTACAATCAGCTTTAATGGCCTCCTATCTCTGAACACTGATGGCCAGTAGAACAGAACCAAAAGTTAGCCACTGGTTAGGTGGTCACAAAAGCTTATAAGAAGACAAGCATCATCAGGAAAGGAAAATGAGGGAAAACATTTTTTGTAGACTCATGAGCAAAACAATACCTCGGATGGTTTTCGATCTTTGTGCCTGGAGGTTGAGCTTCTTCTGTGTTGCGATCTGGAATG
Organism: Leucoraja erinaceus; assembly: GCF_028641065.1. NCBI lineage: Eukaryota > Metazoa > Chordata > Chondrichthyes > Rajiformes > Rajidae > Leucoraja > Leucoraja erinaceus. Next base: position 125,807,949 of record NC_073377.1, on the reverse strand, counting down.
CTGCGACCAGGAAGTTGAATGACCTAAAAAATGAATGAACAGCATTTTTGTTCTCTTCTGATCAGTCAAGAATCGGACAAGTGATCTTTTGTGGGAGGGCGATTTGTCATGCACCAAATCTAATCAGAAACAGCATTTAACCTGTCTCTGGAACGTTCTGCTTTTATGGATGAGCAGTAAAGTCTCATTAGTGAATGATGTGCTGTCTTTGATCATTTTTCCTTCTCGTGAAAAGAACATTTACACTAAATAGTTTCATATACTAAAGAGGTGTCCCAAACCACTTTAAAATCCCATATATTACATTTGAAGATTTCTGGTTTGAATTCCTTGGAAGAGTTGTCAAATAACAGTTAATTTGTTTTGTGGTGTTTTGTGCACTTAAACAGGATGAGTGGATACCTCAATGGAAGAGAGAAATTGACTATCAATGATTTTAATCAATGGGTGTCAGGGGTTATGAGGAGAAGGCAGGAGAATGGGGTTAGGAGGGAGATATAAATCAGCCATGATTGAATTGATGAGCCAAACGTCCTAATTCTGCTCCTATCACTTATGAAATGACGTGACTTCCCTTCCCATTCAATCTTTCTATCCTCTGCCAGAATGATTCCACATGCAAACTGAAAGAACATCACCTCATATTCCATGTGGGTAGTGTACAACCCAATGGCATGAACATTAAATGGCACAATTACAGGTAACCAACCCATTTCAGCTCACCCTTCTCGTCCACTGCTTTGTCTTCCCTTCCCCCCTCACACATCTTTCTGCTACCTCCGTTTTTTTACCCCGTTTTTTTCTCCATCCGAGTTCTGCTGATCTGCTACCCCTCCCCACTCCAAGTTGCCCATTTACCTTTTATTACCCCCCGCCCACCCACCCCCCCCCCCCCCATCCACTTAATCCCTTCCACCATTGTTTCTCAATAGACAATAGGTGCAGGAGGAGGCCATTCGGCCCTTCGAGCCAGCACCGCCATTCAATGTGAACATGGCTGGTCATCCACAACAGTACGCCGTTTCTGCCTTCTCCCCATATCCCTTGACTCCGCTATCTTTAAGAGCTTCAGGTTTTGCATTTCACTCCTCTTTTTTCCTTATCTGGCATAATTTTGTCTCCACTTCACCTCTAACCTTTATTACTGTCTCCAGCTGCCTGCCCAAACACCCTGCTCCTCACCAGCGTCTACCTATCACTTGCCAGTTTTTGCTCCACCCCTTCCCCTCACCTCTCTTTACCAGCCATGTCCACTCAACTCCATCTGTCTGAAGAAGAGGCCCCACCCGAAACACCATCTCTCTGTTTTCATCCACGGATGCTGCCTGACTCGCCGAGTTCCTTCGGCACTTTGGGGTTTTTTTTACAAAAGGATTGTAAGATGGGTTGAGAAGACAATGACGCTGGACAGGATGGGAGAGAAAACTGCAGGACAGACCACATATGTTTACATTTCTCCACTGTGTCCCTCAGAGGAGAGGGTTAGGGGGCTTGAACTGCAGAAAGTGCCAAAGAACCAAATACAACTATAAATCCTATTACCTTTTAAAGGGAGCAGAGTTGAATCACTGGGTGTCATGAGAACATCAACCATAATGATCAGTCACCTGATACAGATCCATAATTAATCAGATTAATGCAAAACAGCACTACAATTACAATTTGTAATGAGTGGGAATATGCACAGCCGTGCGCAAACCATCCAATCCTTTTATACCTTTATGTTAGATGTTAATTGCAACTTTAACATGATGAAACTCACACAAATGGTTGCTTTCATTTTGTTCCTACGGGGGCAAAGGGCAAGCAAACAACACATGAAAGTCTCAAAACCAAAGATCATTGCAGCTTTGTTACACAAATAAAGAAAATGAAAACCAACTTCAAAAACACAGCTGAACCGATTAAAAGATAACATGGTTAAATGAGAAGCATGTCCTCTTACAGATGAGTTGATTCATCGGAACACACTGCGAATTGTGGCAAAAGAAAACTAGGAATGTTTAGCAACTAAAGGTGAGAATGGATGGAAAATTCCACGGGGCCTACTGACCTATGCTCTGACATGCATGATTTGCACACTCCCGTCAGATGACACTGCAGTTCAGAACTCAAATTGATAAAACAGACCCTCACGTATCAATGTCAGGGATAGTTCATAACATGATGTGGTTATGCAGGCAATTGGGTCAGAGGAAGTAAGAAGGAAAAGTGAGCAAATATAAATGTTTCCAACTAACATTTCCTTCACCCGATAATTATTAACACGATAATTATTTTGTGATTTTTTTTCTCTCGTTTTCCCGAAGTCTGGGCATACGGTTCAACAAACTGCAGCCATTTCAAAAGCAGCCGTATATGCAAGGACAATGCCAGTTGTCAGAAATCCAGGTGCACTGAAATCTAGCAGATCACAATCTAGTCTTGGAACGCCTTCCCTCTGCCAAGCAAACAAGTCAGGTTTAGAACCCCGTGAACTATCTTAGCTGAAATCTATGCAGCATAGGGATACGATCTGTAACCTTTCTACTCTTCATGGGTCGGTACTACCTGTCCACTGACTCAGTGAGGGAGCTGTTTAATGTTTTCAGTGAATGCCAGATCTCATCAGATATCCACCACCGGGTCCTGTGACTGAGAGATGTGCAAGCCTAATGCGCATGACTATTCAGGAGCTTCAGACCAAGTGCCAAGGATTGAATTACTTCAGTGGTTACTCTTCTGTGTCACTTGTCTTAAATGCTGAGCTTGATACAACCCGGAGGCTAGATCACTTTCACTGTAAGCTAGCAAAACACTCACTGTCATTGTCATCAGAATCATCACTGCTGCTCGGAAGCCGGTTTCTTTTCATGGTCTTCTCTATTTCTGGCACAAAGGCTGTTAAGAAACAGATCAGAGTTAGTGCCAAGGGCCAATTAACCAACATTAGTCCACATTGTAAAAGAGGGAAACAAATTGGTTTAAATGCTGCAAACTCCATTTGTTCTCTTTCTTCCATCAGGTCAGCCTGGACTTCCACAAGTCAAAAAGCTTGCACTTTCAGCAATGAAGTTGGCTGAATGTCATAATGGAAACGTTGCCTGTGCGCATAGGTCAGATAAACGTAATGGAGTGCATAGTCAGGGGCCACAGCTTCAGATCTTTATGTAATAGAACATCAATAAACAGAAAAATAAAACAAATTGCTTCTGGATGATGAAGAATACCAATGGTCTGCCAATCCACCCTTTATACAATAATAGCAAACAATAAATTATTTAAATTAAATGGTCGAAGACCTCTGCTAAAATAGCAGTGAGAAAATTTTGCAACAAGTCCCACTCTGTAAGTGTCCCATGAATACTCATGTTTACATGGAAACTGCTTAGTAATTAAAACACAGTTTGGTAGACAGTCAAATATTGTCACTAAAACAGTGCAAGAGCCTGATCAACAACCCAACTTCATGACATTCCGTGATTAAAACAAAAATACAGCTGCTTCTTTATGATGTATACATTCTAGCAGCAAAACAAAATGCTGTACCAAGCTACGTACTTGAGTAATGAAAGTCTAGGAAACATTTTCACCAATTTTCTCGCTTCTTCGCAAAAGACAGCACAATGGCACAGCAGGTAGTACTAGTGCCTCAATTCCAACAACCTGGGGGTATCTAAAATGGGGCATCTTGGTTAGCATGGGCGGGTTGGGCCAAAGAGCCTATTTCCATACTGTATGGCTATGACATTTGCCACTCCCTCAGCTGCTTACTGCTCTAGGTAGAACACTGTAGAAATTAAATCTGTGGTGCAGAATCTGGTAGGATTATTCCTGCACAGTGAATGAGGTGTGAATTCATTATTCTTCATAGTTCACACATAACGCTTTACAATTTGGATTCTGCCCCTGATAACGACTGTGTGCAGCTGCATTCACAACTCAGATTTCACAATTCATGTGAAATCATAATTCACAACTCAGATTTTCCTCCTAAAATCACTCGCAGGGCATCCTTTTGAGGTGACTAAATTACTGTATAACTTTGAAACTTAGTACTCAAGATAATATATTCCAACTGGAACCATTAGCTTAAAAATCTAGTTACAACGGATAAGCGGTGAAAAATGGCAACTGAGAGTATTAAAAATTAAGTGTCATGTCTCAACAACATAGAATGCAAACCACAAAACTGGAATGGTTGTCAAACTTATAAAAATGCACTTAACATTAGTGTTCAGATGTTTGAAGCGTCTGTACAGAAAGCAAAATGTTTCCATTGCATTATTTATTCCATCACAGATTGAAATAAAGTAGAAGATAATACTGGTGCAGTATGTTCATCACAACTGACTATAAAGGTTTCATTCATGCTTAAGTTTATGGCAGTGAAAGACACTAAATGCAGATGCAATTCAGCAACTCAGGCAGCATCTCTGGAGAACATGGGTAGGTGACGTTTCGGGTCAGACCCGTCTCCAGACTTATCAGACCAATCCGAAGAAGGGTCCTGACCCAAAATATCACATATCCATATTCTCCAGGGACACTGCCCGAGCCGCTGAGTTACACCTGCATTTTGTGTCTTTCTTTGGTGAACCAACATCTGCAGTTCCTTGTTTCTAAGTTAAGTTTTAGGCAATTGAAAGATGGCAGAGTTGTATAGTCAATGTTAGATGCAACAAAATCTCAACAAGCATTTTAGTATATGACAAAATGCAGGAAAGAACAGAGAAAGAATAAGGAGGCATCTATGACACAGAGAATGAATGGGCCAAAGCTCGGCTCAAATAAAGTTAAAAGGCATCTCATGTAAATCCGAGTGGCTGAGAGGATCATGGAACAGAAGGTCAATGCAGCGGTCGTTGCAAGGCACAAGAACGTTAGCCTTGGTGTCCCTAATGTTAAAATGGAAGAAACCACAGCTCTCCCAAGACTGAACAACAGATGCATTGGATGACAAACAGGGTCTTACAATGAAAGTCCGGAAGCAAGAGTTTTTAAATTGTCACTTGTACCAAAAATACAACAATTAAATTCTTACATGCAGCAGCATAACAGATTATAAACACTATTCATAGATAACATGACAGAAAAACCTAAAAGTCCCAAATCGTTACAAAAAACCCTACTTCACTAATTCAACCAAGACACTTCGTAGTTCATTGTTTAAACACTGTTCATAAATCTGTTGGCTGCTTGGAAGAAGCTGTTCTTGAACCTGGAGATCACCGCTTTCAGACTCCCGTACCCTCTTCCCAATGGCAGTGTGTTGTGGTCCTTGATGATAGTTGCTGTTTTTTCGAGGCAATGCTTCCTCTAGATCCTTTCGATGCTGGGGAGGACAGTACTCGTGATGGACTGGGTGGTGTCCACCCCTTTTTTTGTAATCTCCTACGTCCCTGGGTGTTTGAGCTGCAGAATTAGGTCTTGATGCAACCATTTAATATCCTCCCTACCGCATGTATGTAGAGTTCAAGAGAATATTCATCGACATACCAAATCTTCTCAAACTTCTAAGGAGGTAGAGGTGTTGATGGACTTTCTTAATGAGTGCATCAATGTACTCGCCCCAGGACAAATCTTCAGAGATATTCATACCCAGGAACTTGTTGTTAGCTCTCTCTACCATTAGCCCTTTAATGAAGGCAGCTCCGTGGACACTTAGCCCCCCAATTCTAAAGTCAAAATCAGCTCCTTGATCTTGCTGACATCGAGAGCAAGGTTATTATTCCAGCGCCATTCATTCAGACTATCGATCTCCCTCAGATATTGACTCATCATTACCAGTAATTCGTGCAACAACAGTGGTGTCATCGGCTATTTTAAAGGAGGAGTTGGAACTGTGTCCAGCTGATAGTCACGGACAAAAGTGAATAGAGCAGAGGACTGAGCACACAATCCTCAGGTGATCATGTTCTGATGGTTAGAGGGAGAAATATTGTTGCCAGTTCGTACTAATTTGTATTCGGATCCCAATGGGAGTGTAGAATTGCCTTTGGGAAAACTTCACTGGGAACCGAGTCTCTGCACATCCCCATGCAACTGGATCCTCGACTTCCTCAACAGAACAGAATCAGTACAAATTGGCAACTACTCTTCCTTGCCTGGGTTCAAAGTCAGTCTGAAGAAGGGTTTCGACCCGAAACATCACGTATTCCTTTTCTCCAGAGATGCTGCCTGACCCGAGTTACTCCAGCATTTTGTGGCTATCTTCAGTATGAACCAGCATTGGCAGTGCCTCCGTACACATTCAAAGTCAGTCTGATAGGAGAAGGAAAATAAGCTTTTTTTTGGATTGCTAACTCAGTGCTGGATTTAAGCAGACGAATACTCGTCATACAACACTTCTTACATTGTTATTGGTTATCCGGCTGCCCACTGAACACGTATTGCTTTCTTTAAATGTCATTGATTCTCCTCCTTCAACCTGGACAGCAGTTCATTATAGCATTACGAGATAGCACGACCACGTTTATTTCAGCAACTGACAACATCTGAATAAGGGGGAAGCCATTTAGAACGGAGATGGGGAAATACGTTTTCACACAGAGTTGTGTGTCTGTGGAATTCTCTGCCTCAGAGGGCGATGGAGGCCGGTTCTCTGGATACTTTCAAGAGAGAGTTAGATAGGGCTCTTAAAGATAGTGGAGTCAGGGGATATGGGGAGAAGGCAAGAACGGGGTACTGATTGGGGATGATCAGACATGATCACATTGAATGGCGGTGCTGGCTCGAAGGGCCAAATGGCCTACTCCTGCACATATTGTCTATTGTATTTAGGTCACCACTGAATTACACAGTATGGACAGTTAGTTTGTGTGCAAGTGTACAATTGTGCAAGGTCAGAAGGGAGCTAAGTGTGCGAGAATGCGATTGTGGCTGTACAAGTCTGTGATAGTGCACACATGTAGGTGAACGCGCACATCTCCCTGTACATGGAGTGCACGAGTGTCTCTATTTATGGAGGCACCTTCACCAACAAAAGCAGGTTCTTCACTGCCCAGTGTACTTATCCCAGCTGTAGTACGCGCCACTTGGCAACCATGCTGCAGCTATCTGCTCTCGTCTGCATTTTGCACAGGACAAGCGTACAATGGCCTTTGCGAGGATGCATGGTCCAAGGAAGGATGACTATATCCGTCAGCCAGGGCAGCATCTAAGGGTCTCTGATTCGTCAACGCTGCCATCTGTTGCAGGAAAGCAGCTGTTCCCTCTCAGTTTACAGGAGAGAAAAAAAAAATTCCAAGATCTTTTTCCGGAGTTGCTGACATTACATTGCAGCAGAGAGAAAAGGCAGAAAGTGGTGACACAGCAATAAAATCCGTCCCATTGCATTACACGGGCAGACTGCTGAGGTCGTCACAAGGCCATGAGGCCTTACTACTGACTGGCAATACACTTGCTGGAGCCGAGAGAGAATGTGTTCAACTCTCCCCCCTTGCCACAGAACCATCTTCTCCTGAAGTGAATGAATTATGTTACAAGCAAAACACATTCAAGATTGATGTGTTTCAATTAAAAATTAAATTGGCGCTTTAAATATATTCCCTGACCCGTGATTAACCTCTCCCAATGGAAATACAGATAATTTGTTCAAGGGATGAAGGAGGATGAAGAGGAGAATTGCAATACATGCCACAGGAAATACTTTTAAATTTAAGGAGCTTCTAATCCCAGCAATCCAATTAATCATTTTTTCATGATTAGTACAGGTGTCAGAGGTTATAGGGTGAAGCTAGGAGAATGGGGTTAGGATGGGAGAGATCAGCCTTGATTGAATGGCGGAGCAGACTTGACCGGCCGAATGGCCCAATTCTACTCCTATCTCTTATGATCCTCCGTTCAGTCTGCCCACAGTGGCAGTCTCTGCAAAGTGGACTGCTGTTATTTCCCACAACTTGCTCAATCCCAGTTCCCACACCCATGACCTCTACCACCCAATAGGTCAAGAGCGCCAACACGTGAATGTTCCCACCCAGGGAGGTTACGTCATCCCAACTTTGAAATAAATCACCACTCCAGAACTCTCAAACGACAAGCACCATGCAAATGTTTTCTCCACTGTGGCTGCAGGTCAAGGCAACCGTTTACCTCCAGCCTACCAGAAGCAATTAAAGATGGGGAATAAATGCTGACCGTACAAGTTCATGTGCATAGGTCCTTGGAGTGTGATAGAACATTCGGCCCAGAGTCTACTCCACCATTCAATCATGGCTAATCTATCTTTCTCTCTCAACCTATTGACCCCCATACATCACAAAGTATCTGTCAATATCCGTCTTAAAAATATTCATTGACTTGACCTCCGCAGCAGTCTGTGGCAACAAATTCCCCACCCTCTGACTAAAGTAGTTCCTTATCTGCTTTCCAAAGATACGTACTTTCATTCTGAGGCTATGACCCTTGGTCCTAAACTCCCCTAACTAGTGGAAACATCCTCTCCACATCCACTCTATCCAAGCTTTTCACTATCCATTAAGTTTCAATGAGGTCCCCGTCATCCTTCTAAACTCCAGCGAGTACAGGCCCAGTGCCGTCAAAACGCTCATCATGTCAACCCAGTCATCCCCAGTATCATTCTAGTAAACCTTGTCACATCCTGTAAATTAATTTTTAAAGCCATTATCATCATCAACAAGTTTAGGTTGCGCTAACCCTCTTTTGCAGATGACACAAAGCTGGGTGGCAGTGTGAACTGCGACGAGGATGCTATGAGAATGCAGGGTGACTTGGACAGGTTGGGGGAGTGGGCAAATACATGGCAGATGAAGTTTAATGTGGATAAATGTGGCCAGTCCTGCACCTATTGTCCATTGTCTACTCTTCTCGAGACAGCTCTTGCTGACTTCAACAATAACCATCCAGACCAAGACCACCCGCAAAGTGGCTTTGATCCGTGGGTGACAAGAGGAACATAGAACAGTGCAGCATAGGTACTGGCCCACAATGTCTGTGCTGAACATGATGCCTGCACATCATCTATATTGCCCCATAACCATGTGTCTATCTAACAGCCTTGTAAATAGCATTATTGTTTCTGCCTCCACCAATGGAGCTTCATTTGTCACATGTGCAAATGCACAGTGAAGTTATTTTTGTATATTTACATATGCAGGCGCTGCCATGTTTTGGCACCATTTCCACAGTCCAAAGTCTGGTCCGCCCACACGCTCCGTCTGCTGGAGCAGTTCTTGATCCTGGTAAGGACAGGCTCCTGCAGGGCCTCCTCCGTCGTTTGCGACATTCCTCTCCTCGTCCAGCCATCGTTGTGTCCCGGGGGTGCCTCCTGCAACCGACCTCAAAGGCGCTGGAGGCATTACCCTGGTTTAACCTCATATCGGCCCTTGCTCCTTGCATCCATCGTCTCCAGCGACTCCCTCCCGGTTCTGCTGTCCACCAAGCCTTTGGATTCTCAGGGTGGGTCCCCTGTTCAGCAGCCACCACAATATGTGGCAGCGAGTTCCAGGCACCCACCACCCTTTGTGTAAAAACACTGGTCCCACAGATCTCCTTTAAACTTTGCTCCTCTTACCTTCAAGCCATGCCTCACCCAAAACCAGCTTGTTGAAATATCTCAGCAAAATCCAGGACAAGGCTCACTGAGGTAAACTCACACATTGCCTTACATACCTATTCAGGAGCTGCAGAAGCTCCCCACAGGTGTTAGTCAGACTTATTGTATTTATTCATTTTATTGAGACATGGACGCCATTAGCAAATTCAGAATTAAGTGCCTATCCCCACGTGCACGAGACGGTGGTAGTTTGACACCTCTTTGAACAACTGAAGTCCTGGTGAGGGTACTCCAACAATGCCATCACATGGGGAGTTCCAGGATTTAGTCAGCGACAGTGAAGGAAAGATGATACATTTCCAAGTAAGGTCAGGGTGCGATGCAGAGGGGAGGCCGCTAGGAGAGGTGTTCCTTTGCGACTGCCTTCCTCCTCCTTCGTGGGAAAGGTCAACGTTCAGAAGGTGCTGGCTTTGTACACTCCATGAGCAACAGCAGTCTACTCAGTAGACCGTGAACACCACAGCCAGGCACACTGTCTGCACAGGCAGTTTACGTTTAGGGGGTTATCAAGCTTCTTAAGCACTGCTGAAGCTGGACTCATGCAGAGAGATGAGGAATACTCCATCCTGAGCACAGACTGCTCCTGAATGTCGATCAGCTTGGGGGCACAAACCACCTGTAGATCCCAGCAGTTATGCTTAATTGAATAATTTAAAATACATTATTGCTTTTAAGCATTTAGATAATTCAAATAAATTTGGGGGGAAAAAAACAGCGGTTTGTTCAATAATTTTGTATGATTTAGGATTCTTTTTGAACGTATGTGCATCTTTTTCTTTAGTAATTCCCTGCGCTTGATGGCAACGTGCTTCCATTTAGGTTTTGGGGACCAAAGCGGCCAAAGTCTCCCAACGCACTGAAGGCACAGCCTGCAGATAATACTATGCGTATGCTCGAAGGTCGAGGACCATGACATGGTTGACTCATTCACGTTTGTACATTGAAACCATTTCACAGATGCTTTGATCTAATGTGTGGTGTTACCAGCTGTCGCGGGATTCCACTTAGGGAGGCCCTGCTCGATCAGGGACATCACCCATCGCGTTGGCAACAACTGCCTTCAGGAATTCTCACCACAGAATCCCCTCATGTGGGAGTGGTTCGCTGAATATTCCAGGCATGGTTCTTTAATAGCTGACTTTTAGTAACTGCTCATACTGGTAAAATCATACTTAATATTAAATTATAGCTTCTGAACATAATCACCATCCTGAAAGCCGCCAGTGTTTTTAAATACCACCATGCACAGGCTGTGAAACTACTAAGCATGATGAGAAAGAGAGCACATCATCAGTTGATCGATCAAGGTAACTCGAACCACGACAAACAAAGGTGATGCGGAAAATGGTGGACATTTCCAGATCCATCACAAGTATCGATCTTGACGCGTCCACCAGTTCCACTATGGGCTCCACCCTTCCTGGCCCCATCTTGTTTTCGGCCTTTTCTCACCTAGTTTATTTCCACCACCCCCCCCCCCCCCCCCCCCCCCCCCTCCCCCTCTACTTTCAGTCAGAGGAAGGATTCTGGATTCTGACCCCAAAGGCCACCTATTATTTTTCTCCAGAGATACTGCCTGACCTGCTCAGTTTCTGAGGCCCCTTTCAGTCATGGCTGACCATGGGTGTCTCCAGGGTTGGAGGACGCCAATGCGCGACTTTGTTTAACGTGGGGAGACTGGTGCACAGACAGCCACCACACAGTCCTTGACAGATCTGGGTCAGGATCCAGTGGCGTGGAGTCCAAGACGACTGGAGACCCTTTTCTGCTGCAGCCTTCATCCGCCTTCCCAGCCGTTGTGACGCTTCACTAAGGTCAGCCATCCTCCTCCGCCTGTTCCACCATTGAGGTCTTGGTTGGATTGCTCTATGTCAGAGACCTCCCCCTCGACCTTACCGCCATGGGTGACCCTACCAGGAGCATAGCTCCAAAAGGCATCGCTCTCAGGACCACACAAGCTTCTCCACCACAACAAGGTGACAATCCAGAGAGATCCAATTGCTGAGTTTCTCATGCAATTTATGTCTATCTTCGAGTTTTGACCTCTCCACCACTGAGAGGATCTACAGGAAGCCCTACCTCAAGGCTGCAGCTGATATCATCAAAGACCCGTATCAACCTGGCCACACACTCATCTCACTGCTACCATCACGGTGGTGGTACAGGAGCCTCAGAACCATTATTTTCCACAGTTCACTGGCCAATATGAAGATCTGGTCCGAGGCGATGGCTGAGCCATGCAGCAGCCCGGGGCTCGACTGGATCAGGCGCCACTCCACGAGACCGGGTTCCACCAACATGCAGTATAGAATACCACCGGAGACCCTTCTTCCCTGTGGCCTTCAAACTGTACATCTCCACCCCCCCCCCCCTTTTTTTGGCATGGCATGGTTTATCTCTCCCCTCTCACAATCTTTGGCATCCCCAATCCTTTCCACTCGTCACTTTAATTTCATATTTTATGTGTCTTGTTTTATGACTGTTGGCAGATCAATTTCCCTCTTGGGATAAATAAAGTTCTATCGTATTGTATCGTACGCGGTCTGCAGCGGCATAGTTGCGGAGCAGCGGTGAAGGACGCCTAAAACATATCTTGGCCAGACCAACACTGCGACGCTGCCAGGACAACATGCCTTTATGGCCAGCTGCTCTTAAAGCAATATGGACTTTGAAAGTGGCGACAAAACCTGGCGACCTGACAATATACTACGTGGAACATTTCTGTACACATAGAAACATAGAAAAATAGGTGCAGAAGTAGGCCATTCAATATGATCATGGCTGATCATCCAAAATCAGTACCCTGACCCTGCGTTTTCCTATATCCCTTGAGACCTTTAGCCCCAAGAGCTAAATCTAACTCTTGAAAACATCCAGTGAATTGGCCACTGACTTCTGTGGCAGAGAATTCTACAGATTCTCAACTCTCTGGGTGAAAGGTATTTTCCTCATCTCAGTCCTAAATGGCCAACCCCTTATTCTTAAACTGTGACCCCTGGTCCTGGACACCATCAGGAACATTTTTCCTGCATCTAGCCTGTCCAATCCTTTAAGAATTGTATACATCTCTATAAGATGCCCTCTCATCCTTCTAAATTCCAGTGAATACAAGCCCAGTTGACCCATTCTTTCATCATATGTCAGTCCTGCCATCACGGGAATTAACCTGGTGAACCTACGCTGCACTCCCTCAATAGCAATAATGTCCTTCCTCAAATTAGGAGACAAAAATTGCACACAATACTCCAGGTGCGATCTCATCAGGGCCCTGTACAACTGCAGGAGGGCCTCCTTACTCCTAAACTCAACTCCTCTCGCAATGAAGGCCAATTAGCTTTCTTCACTGCCTGCTATACCTGCATGCTTACTTTCAGTGACTGATGAACAAGCGCACCCAGGTCTCGTTGCACCTTCCCTTTTCCTAATCTGACACCATTCAGATAATAAACTGCATTCCTGTTCTTGCCATCAGTGGATAACCTCACATTTATCCACTTTGTACTTAATTATATGTAGGAATACTTTTCTGAACTGCATGCAAAACAATTACTATACCTCAGTATATGTGACAATAGAGAACAACTGAACTCAAGAACATCAACCATCAAGCTCTTGAAACACACTTCACAACCATAACCACAACCCAACCTCAATAATGAATACATTGGTAGACAAAAATGCTGGAGAAACCCAGCGGGTGAGGCAGCATTTATGGAACGAAGCAAACAGGCAACGTTTCAGGTCGAAACACTTAATACATTGGACTTTGTACAGGTTACATGAGGTATTTTGGCTTTGTTTACCTATTATTACGGATAATTTAGTGTGTTATTGTTTATTTTATATTTATTTGTTGTGTTATTGCATTTATGTGCCTATAAAGCTGTAGCAAGTAGGAATTTCATTGTTCTGTTGCCTAATGCATATGAAAATTTTACACTCGTGTCGAGATAGATTCTATCACCACACATCAATCAGTAGCATCTTTCAAATGGAGGACAGGAGGCTGTGGAGTGAAAATTATTTGTACACTAAATTAAGAAATGACAACAAGTTTTGATTCTGTGATGTCTTCTGCAAGAAATGTATGAAATTTGAGGAAAGAGGCCATTCAGCACCTTGAGGTCATACTATCATTATTTAGATCATCTGGTCCTTGTCACCTTCTACTTGAGTGTTCATAACCCCCAATATTAATTAATCTCATTCTAAAGTGCACAATTGAACTTGTCGGCATCCTTCGTAGTGTGGTGGCGGGAAGCATGGAGAAAGAGTTCCAGATTTCCTCTATTAAATGGGCTAAGTATAATTTTACACAACTCTGAGCAGAGGAAATAACCTGTGGCCCTCCACCCTGTGCAAACTTTTAGTCACCTTGCAAAGTGATTGAAATAGTTTATAGAGCAGACAGATGGGAGTTATTTACACTCACATACTTTTTAAATGTTCAACGCAACACGTTCCTCTTTACACGCTCCCTCCACAACTCCTTGGTTCACTCAACCCTTGCCACCCAAGACTGCCGCTCCCTGGATACTTTCCCCTCTGCAACCTCAGGAGATGCAACACCTGTTCCTATACCTCCACCGTCGCCTCCATCCATGGACACCACCAGTACCTCCAAGTGAGACAGAGGTTCACATGCACCTCCAAAACATCTGGTGCTCTTGACATGGCCTCATTTACATAGCCAAGACCATGTGTGGACTGAATTACCATTTTGCCCAACACTTGCACTCGGTCCACCTTGTGCTGCTGGATCTCCCAGTTGCTAACCATTTTAACTCCCCTTCCCACACTGACCTTTCTGTCCTGGGTTTCCTTCATTGCCAGAGACAGGCCATAGACAAACGAGAGAAACAGCATCTTATATTCTGCTTGGGTAGCTAACAACCCAACCTTGAATTTTCCAATTTTGGATAAAACTCCCCTGCCCCCCAATTTCCCCCTTTTCTTCCCTGTGCCCCACCTAGTGTTTCTCCCACTAGTCTGCCCCCATTTCCTCTCCCAACTATACTCCTTCCTCCGTCTTCACATTTCACTTCCATTCTATTCTTATCCTACACCCTTTTGTCTCGTTTTCATTTCTAACCTTTGTCCACCAATCTGCCAATGACACCCGCATCCACCTTTCACTTGCCAAGCTTTGTCCTGCCCCCTCCCCCACCTCTTTTCCAGCTTTCCTCCCCATACTACCATCCATCTGAGGAAGAGTCCTATCCCTCTACGTCATTTATCCCTCTCTAGAGATATTGCTTGTCCAGCTGAGTTACTCCAGCATTTTATGGTTTTTCTGTTACACCGCACAAATCACGGTCACAAATCACAATCCAAAAATTTGAGATGCAGAATAAAATTTGCTCTTACGGAAATTGGGTGTAAATAAATCAGTTTTTTTTTAAATAATCTTGTGTTTCTTTATACATGCACAGAATATGTGGCTTTGCATTGCAGAACGTTCTTGTGGAATACATTCCCTACCCAGCCTCTCTCCCTGATAAAGCAAGGTCAGCTATACTGCTTATAGTTACAGGCCCAGCGAGACAAGGTTGCATTTCCTGCAATGTTTACCATCACAAGAGAGGAAGATCCACTCACGAATGAAGGAGGATGGTAGCCTAAAGCAAAATATAAATGCGTGCAAGCCTTTAAAAGCAGAAAGTATAACTGCCCAAGCATTAAATATCGAAATAGTTTACAAGATTTCATTGATTACGATCTTTTATCATGAGAGACAAATTAAAGGATTGGGACACTCGCCTAGAAATTCCATTGCAACACGTGCTTTCAAGCATTGCACAAAAGGAATTAATACAAGACCTAATTGTTGAACACAATGTGGTACTTGAAACACACGCAATATCACATGGTTTCAAACTTAAGACCCTATGTTGCAATGTATGATTCATGTCAGTCTTATGACCTTCTACAATTATATTGTAGTGACAACCTCACCTTTAGAAGCTGGCCTAACCGAGAACTACTGGAAACAAGCAGCAAGGATTCAGCATTGGATAGCAAGAAGTGCTTTGCTTGGGAGGTCCCTGCCTACCATCATCCCTGACCTTGGTTCACAACAACAACAACTGATGACTCACCCTCAATGTGAAGTATGCTGCACGCCCATTCCTGCTCCAACAGGGGTAGATCCCAAGAGTCACACTCTGCGCCTAGCATCAGGCCAACCAGTTTGCATACACAAATAATAGGAAAGCTTACTGTAACACACATGATGACTTCCTTGAATGAAAGTTCATAATTCACAGGAACAGAATTAGGCCATTTGGCCCAGAGTCTACTCCACCATTCATTTATGGTAGATCCATCATTCCCTCTCAACCTCATTCTCCTGCCTTCCAGATTTTCACTGCCCTCTGACTAAAGAAATCCCTCCTCTTCTCTCGAAAGCTACTGAGGCTGTGCCCTCTGGACCTAGACCCTCCCACTGGTAGAAACATCCTCTCCGCATCCACTCTGTCTATCCAGGCCTTTCATATCGGTTTGGATAAAGCCCTCTGGATGCTTCAATTAAGACGTCAATTGTTTCAATACCTTATACATTGGGAACGTTCTAGCCCACCACCTCAGCATTACAGGATTTAGAAAGTATATAAATCACTGGCAGAAAGCATAAATGTTTCTGGTGGTACAAGTGTATATCTTTGACAGTTACACCACTCGCTTCCACCCCTTTTACAGAGACAATACACACACTTTCTAATTTTGGAGAGATGAGGTGAAAAATGTTATTTGATACGCGAGATAACCTCAGGAAGCAGGAAGTGCAAATCACAGTTTTAGTAAGTCTAAATTTGCCAATATTTTCACCTGCTCTATTCTTCAAGATGGTTTTCAATTCAAACACTGTTGCTCTACAGAAGGTGGATACTAGGACTGACAGTTAATCACGTGGGAACTGGTGCCAACCGAATGAAGCAGAAAAATTCCAAAGTGTAATACCGTAGATGGAAAAAAATCTGAACTAAAGCATAAAATGCTCCG
Source organism: Leucoraja erinaceus (assembly GCF_028641065.1). Taxonomy (NCBI): domain Eukaryota; kingdom Metazoa; phylum Chordata; class Chondrichthyes; order Rajiformes; family Rajidae; genus Leucoraja; species Leucoraja erinaceus. The sequence goes on along the minus strand of NC_073377.1, from coordinate 125,791,391 downwards.
TATTTGCAGCTGCTGCCTCACAGCACCACAGGCAAGGGTTTGATCTTAACCACTGGTGCTGAATGTGTGAAGTTTGCATGTTCTCCCTGTGACCATGTGGGTTTCATCCAGGCGATCCGGTTTCTTCCCACATCCCAAAGACGTGATGGTTTCCGGGTTAATTGATTTCTGTAAGCTGCCGCTAGTGTGTATGAAGTGTACAACAAAGTGGAATAACATAGAACTAGTGTGAATGGGTAATCGATGGGCAGTGTGGTCTCAGGCTAAAGGGCCTGTTTCCATGTTGTATCTGTCAATCAATCAAATTCAGGCAGTCACTATGGCAAGAGTTACTTCCCTGCTGAAACGTCATTGATGGAGTCAGAGTAACATTCAGCTCACCATATCCACACTAACCCCAAGCAAACATTCATAACAATCCTATGTTCCTCTCTCTTCGGCATCTGTCAACCATCTGCATTGGAGGAAATTTACAGGAGCCACTTAATATAATACATTATACAGTTAACTGATACAGTTATCGTGGGTGACTAATCACCATATAGATTGGGACAACCAAATTGGTAGCAGCGCAGAGGAAGATTTCCTGGAATGTATACGGGATGTTTATTTAAACCAATATGTAGGAGAACGAACTAGAGGACAGGCCATCCTCGACTGGTTATTGTGTAATGAGGAAGTGAGTACAGGTGCACAACCTTTTATCCGATGATCCAAATAACGAAAACCTCCGAATAGCGAACATTTTTTCGGTCCTTGAAGAAAGGTCCTTGAAAACGTTCACCGAGGGCGGCCTGCAGAGGTGACAGCGGAACCTCCGGTCGGTCCTCGAAGAAAGGGGAACTAAATCCCCATTCATAAAAGAAAAGGTGAGGGTATATTGCGCGGGAGGGTTAATAATTGACAATATGCTGCTGCCTGTCCGCTGAGTTAAAAAGTTCCCATGGTAGACTCACGATACACAGTGTATCGTGAGTCTTGCGTGGGAACTTTTTAACTCAGCGGGCAGGCGGCAGCAGATTGTCGCTCCCTTCAGTTTCACCCCACCTACACCCCTCTGCTTCCCGGCCATGTGTGTGACCCCTTCCCTCCCCTCTCCAGCTCCCTGCTTATTGCACCGGCGTGGGGGCTTTGCACTGTCTTCACGTCGGCGATGCCAGTCACCGGAGACGTCAGGACCAACAGAACACCGACCCCCAGGCCCACTGCAAGCACGGAGATCCCAGAGACCCACAGCCAGCAGCAGCCCAGCCCCGTTCCAACTCCAGAGGAAAACTGCAAACTGGCCAGACGTCAGGACCACCAGAAGCCGTTCCCCGAGCTGCGCCCCCTCATCGGGACACCGACCCCCAGGCCCACTGCAAGCACGGAGATCCCAGATCAGCAACTCCAGCCCAGCCCCGCTCCAACTCCAGAGGAACACGCTCCCCGTATTGGCAGAAGCTGATGGTGTGCAAGGCTTGTTCTTGGAGTGGCGGATGAGGGGGCGCAGCTCGGGCTGTGGGCAAACTGCCACTTGTCGTCGTAGCGGCCCATCGGGGAGCGGATTCCTCTGGAGTTGGAAGGGGAGAGGGGTATTGTGCTGTTTGATCGCCCCCTGCTATCCCAGGGACAGGGAGACACAGCGGCTTTTTAGACTGGTGGGCAATCACTTCCAAAGTTCTGCCCACACAGTCAGTACACCTCTCCTACACTGCATTTCATACAAACATTTATTCTGCAAGAAAAAACTACATTGAAGACTCAAACTCACGACCGAGTAACTGCCAGGATCGAGGCGCAAACTCGCGACCTAGCTCGGGGATTCAAGAATCCCCGAGCTAGGCCGCCTAAGGGCATGTAGCCCCGCTAGGGTGACATGAGTGCGAGAGGTGATTCAATGCTGCGGGCACATTTACAAATTCAGGAATTCATTCAACAAACTGCATTTCATTCAGACATTTATTCTGCAAGAAAAAACAAAATTGAAGACTCAAACTCGCGACCGAGGAACTGCCGGGATCAAGGCGCAAATTCGCGACCTTGCGGATATGAGCCGAGCACTCTACCACTGAGCCAGCCATTAAAATCTACGCTAAAAAATTTCCATTCCAAAGGCCGACAAATTCAGAATTACAAAAAGTGTCTGGTCCCAAGGGTGTCGGATAAAAGGTTGTGCACCTGTATTGTGTAATGAGCGATCTTGTTGTGCAAAACCCCTTGGGCAACAGTGACTATAATATGATGGAATTCTGCATTAGGATGGAGAGTGGCGGATAATTCAGAGACTCGGGTCCTGAACTTACAGAAAGGAGACTTTGAAGGTATGAGAAGGTTAAGATAGATTGTCAAATTATACTTAAAGGGTTGACGGTGGAGATGCAATGGCAAAGATTTAAAGACCGTGTGGATAAACTCCAAAAATTGTTCATCCCTGTCTGGTGAAAAAAATAAAATGGGTAAGGGGCTCAGCCATGATCATATTGAATGACGGTGCTGGTTCAAAGGGCCGAATGGCCTACGCCTGCACCTATTTTTCTATGTCTATCCCAGCATCTTCAATTTGAACCCAAATAAATCAGTTGCTTAGATTAATTCCTTTTGGAGTAAATCTTATTAAACAACCACAGTGAATTCTGGAGCAGGAAAATAAGCTGCTAAACACAGAAATTCAAAGGTTAGCACCAGTGATTCAACAGTGGCACAGCTTGTAGAGGAGCTGCCTCAGAGCATCAGAGTTCCAGGTTCAATCCTGACCTCGGGTCCAATCTGTGTGGAATTTGCATGTTCTGCATCCCCATATGGGTTTCCTCTGAGTGTTCTGGTTTCCCTATGTCCCAAAGGCCTGTGGGATGGTAGATTACTTGGCTGTTGCAAATTGCCTCTGTGTGTAGGTGAGTAGTAGGATCTGGGGAGAAACGATGATAACATGGAAAGAATAAAGTTGGATTAGATGGGAGAAGAGTTGTGTAAGATTAGTGTAAATGGTTGGCTGATGGTCATTACAGACTCGAAGGGCCAAAGGTCCCATTTCAATGCTTTATCTCGCTATGATCAAGTATGTAGACTGAAAGTACCCAACCACACAATCACATCACAAAGATCTAAATCCACCTTTAACATTTCCAGACTCTTTTCATACCTCAGCTCAGCTACTGTCGAGTACTTCCTCCCTCCCTCTTACCTCCAGCGTTGAGCCTTCCATCGTTTGTTTTGCCACTAGTGCCCATTCGACCCTGCCCAAAATCATCATCAAAAAAAAAAGATGCACGCTGTACTGAAATACTCACCAAGCCCCATCCACCAATCACTCTTGTGGTTGCTAATCCACATTGCTCTCTTGGTTGTTTATTTTGCTACAAGTGTTAAAATTCCCACCTCTGTTTACCAATCTCTCCACAGCCTTGATATCTTTAACTCAACCCACCCCCCCCCCCCCCCCCTCATCACATACACTTCCAATGCTTGTTTCCTATTCATCTCCAAATTTATATGCCGTGTTCCTGGCCGATGTGCTTCAGTATTCTCAAAACGTATCCATAAAAATCATTCCTTAAACCTCTCAATCCCACTGTCCTTCTTTATTGTGTTTTTAAAAGGACCCCCCCCCCCCTCCCCCTCCCCTCCCACTTTAATTAAATTACTGCTCATCTGCCCAAAATTTCCTTGTGGTTTGGTAAGAAATATTTCTGGTAACACTTATATAATGTTTTGGGAATTTGGTTAGTATAAAGTCACGGTATAACATACAAGTTGATGCTGCAGAAATAATGAAGACAGAAAATGCTGGAAATTCTCAGTCAAAAAGGGTCTTCAACCTGAAACTGTTACTCTTCCTACAGATTCGCCTGACCTGAATATTTCTGTTTTTTCAGATTTTCAGCCTCTGCTGGTTTTCTTTCATTTTCTGCCACATCTATAATATTGTGCGATTAGGTTGCATGCAATCGATATCATAGATTGTTGCTCATCACTTTCTCATTTCCTTGCAGAGTTTTGCAATCAGTAACTGAGGTGTGCATTTCCTAAGAGGGGACCCTTCAAGTGGTAAAAGAAATTCACACATTACTGCCGAGGACTTGCTAAAACATTGTGCTTTAAAACTGTTGTCACTGGAGGGAGGAAATGATCACTGTACCCCGGTTGCACGCAATTATTCCATTGCCAAAGACAAAAACCATGAAAGGGATTAGAGAGGGCCACACAAATTCTTTAATTATCTTTTTGCTACATTCACGTATTATATGCCAGCTGGAGGGAAAAGCAAACTCACCGATACGTTTAATACATTCACATTATTTTGCTGCACATTACTCTTAGTTTTCTCATTCCTTCTCCCACACCAGCTACTTTTTCAACAAAACTCAAAGTGCTGGAAGAACTCAGCGGGTCAGGTATCATCCGCGGAGAGAATGGACAGACGGCATTTCAGCTCTGGACCCTTCTTCCAACCCACTCCAATGTCTGAAGGAAGCCGGAATAGACAATAGACAATAGGTGCAGGAGTAGGCCATTCGGCCCTTCGAGCCAGCACCGCCATTCAATGTGATCATGGCTGATCATCCCCAATCAGTACCCCAGTTCCCCATATCCCCTGACTCCGCTATTTTTAAGAGCCCTATCTAGCTCTCTCTTGAAAGCATCCAGAGAACCTGACTCCACCGCCCACTGAGGCAGAGAATTCCACAGACTCGCCACTCTCTGTGAGAAAAAGTGTTTCCTCGTCTCCGTTCTAAATGGCTTACTCCTTATTCTTAAACTGTGGCCCCTGGTTCTGGACTCCCCCAACATCGGGAACACGTTTCCGGCCTCTAACGTGTCCTGGAGAAGTGGGGCAGGATAAAGCCTGGCTAGTGATAGGTGGATACAGGTGAGGTGGTGACTGTCAGATGAGTGGAATAGTGACAAAGGTGAAAAGGAGGCAAAATGCTGTCAGAAAAGGAGAGAAGAGGGGGAGTGTTAGAGGGATATGGGTGAAAGGAGACAATGGAAGATGAAATTATGCGCAATGAGTTTGGAAGGAGCAGGGTGACGAGATGTATTAGAAAATGTATTGCCACTAGGGTGCGGGGGGGCTGGGGGAGTATTTCTTGAAATTGGAGCGCTGGGTTGTAAGCTACCCAAGAAAAATATGAGGTACTACATTTTCAAGAGGGACTGTTATTAGACTGACAGTGACTTTAATATAACGCTACATTGTCTGCTATTGCCATTGTTCATTTATCATGGTTGACGTTCAGAACTGTGGTAAATGTTTTAAAACAGCAGATGAAAATACATAACATTTGAATTTTCATTCTCGCTAAATGACCTGATGAATGAACTGCAGGATGATGCTCCACTGATAAATGACCTGATGAATGAACTGTAGGATGATGCTGTCTTTTTAAGCTTACTCGCATGTGTAAAAGGTGCTGCCTGGGGAAGCTAAACCCCAAAGCTGTTAATGTCTTTGAGTGGATCCAAATGCCTTGGACATCCTTCTGTATGCAACAATCACTTTGTTGTCTCTTATGAGCCTGTCCCACTTAGGCAATTGTACAGACGACTGCCGGCGACTGTCAGAGTGGAACACACACATACACACACACACACACCGCTTCCTTCATCAGCCCGTTATGCTGGCGGGGGACAGGGCAAGCGGGGGAGCACTGTCCGAGTGAAATTCACACGGCGCAAAGCCAATGTGATACAGACACACACCACGATGAACAGGAAGGTTGGCGCTGTAATTAAGATGGTGAAAGCACAGTGTACGGGAAGGGTCACGCAAGTCCATTAAAAGAGGGGGGGGGGGAAGATGAAGAAATTTTTTTTTAAAAAGGGGAGGGGGAAAAAAAAATAAAAAAAAAGAAGGGGTGGAGACAACTTTTAAGAAGCCAGAGATACACGGCTGTCAAGCTTGTTACCGGCCGGTTATCCTTGGTTCTGAAAACTACTGCTTACTTTTTCTCATCCCCAATGAGCCAATGAAATTCACCAGTCAGCACCAGCTACAACCTACGAGAACTTACGACAACCTTCGACCTCCTGGCAACCCACTACTACTGTATGAGGTTTCTCGCTCCTCTCCATGGCGTCTTCATCTGGTCACCGCTAATTTTTCTACTTGTGGCGACCATAATGAGGCCGCGACTAGTTCCCAGAATGCAGGAACTCCTTACGATTATGAAGGCAACTCCCCGGTAACCACCCGTGAACATGTGGCGACCGCATAGTTTCCTGCAGTCGCCTAAAAAGTCGCCTAAGTGGGACAGACCTATTGGTCACATGATGCCTTTTCCTCATGTGCCACAATTTATAATATGGATATGGTTCCATTTTTATAATGGAACCATATCCATATTTATAAATTAAGGATATCCATGTCCTCTAAATTAATTTGCAACACCAAAACAACTATTTAACATTATAGACATAGCGAAGTTGGTTCTGTTTTTTTAGTGTTACAATATTCACTTTTTGAATTAAACAGCAAGTTTTTCCCCAGCATTCCTATCTCCTTTAGGTATTAACATCTTGTTTGGGATTTAGCTTCCTCAGGCAGCACCTTTCACACATGCGAGAAAGCTTAAAAAGACAGCATCATCCTACAGTTCATTCATCAGGTCATTTAGCGAGAAAGAAAATTCAAATGTTATGCATTTTCATCTGCTGTTGTAAAACATTTACCACAATTCTGAACGTGAACCATGATAAATGAACAATGGCAATAGCAGACAATGTAGTGTTATATTAAAGTCACTGTCAGTCTAATAACAGTCCCTCTTGAAACTGTAGTCAATCCAGAAGAGGGCAGTTCAAGTGATAGACAGTGACACTTTATCAGCTGAGCCAACATGAGCATTTTTTGGCCAGAAAAAAGGATCCATGGCTTTGAAAGCACAGTAAATCCCAGCCAAGGACTTTGTTTGACAGCTAGATATGAATACCAAAACTGCAACGATGTAGAAAATGGGAAAATCACTAACGTTATGGAATAAGCATTTATTTTTGCCTGAAAACGTTTAACTGAGGATGTGTGAAGTTTGTGCAAATATAATGATACTCACCAGTGGCACAGTCAGACCCAAGAACACTGCTACTCAATATTGAGCACTAGACCAACATTTAAGATGCAGTGGTTTAAAAAAAGTGGTTGAAATTCTGCAATACAAACTAGAAATCACATCAAGATTTGGATGATTTATTGGTAAATGATAGATCCACACAATGGAATATGTAATTAGAGATACAGCTCCTTGCTACAGTGCACTGAAGATTTTGGAAGTGCATGAGATTCATTTTTCACGCAGGGTTGAGTTTAATGAAAATATTAACTTATTTGAAAAATTAATTGGTAATTCCAGGGAAGCTTTTAAAACCCTGATTCTCAACTAATGTAGTGTACCAAAGCTTCATCAACAATCATTAAAATGTATTCATTACTCACATTTGTCATACCAATACTTCAAGCTAGAAAATATGTCCACTAATTTTGAGGTAAAAGACATGCAGGTTTGTAAATTAAGTATAAATTGCCCCTAGTGTGTAAGGCGTGGATATAAAAGTGGGAGAACATAGAATTAGTGTGAACAGGTGATTGATGACCGATGTGGACTCGGTAGGCTGCTGCACCTGTTTCCGTGCTCTATCTTTCAATCAATCAATCAATTCTCATGCATAAGATTATTGTCCCATCTTAAGTAGTGAAAGAAATAATGAAAGGCCTGGATAATGTATTTTCTGTCTGCGTTCGTTTTGAATCTGTGGGTTTGTTGGTTGGGGGCTTCTGGACATCTGAATTTCCCCGAGGGGATCAATAAAGTATTTATTAAATTATTATTAGTGGGGGAGATAATGTTTCCAATAGTGGGAGAGTCTCAGAATAAAAGGACATACCTTTAGAAAGGAGATGAGGAAGAATTTATTTAGCCAGATGGTGGCGAATCTGTGGAATTCATTGCCACAAACAGCTCTGGAGGCCAAGTCTTTGAGTATTTTAAAGCGGAGATTGACAGATTCTTATTAGTACGGGTGTCAGGGGTTACGGGCAAAGGCAGAAAAATGAGGTTGAGAGGGAAAGATAGATCATCCATTGATTGAATGGCGGAGTAGACTTGATGGTCCGAATGTCCTAATTCTGCCCCTTCGACTTTTGAAATGACATGAATATGTTGGGGGTTTGGTCTAATTTAACAAAAATAGTTTCTAAGCTTATATCTCAAAATGAATCACATGATGGAGGGTGGTGCCTACTATGGAACTGATGATCCTTATCATAGTTTACAATGCCTTGTGATTTGACATCAAGCTTTTAAGAGTAAAAATAATGTATTTTTAACGTAAATTTATATAATAATGGGAAACATCTCAGCTGCTTCACAGAATCATTAATACATACTAATTGGTACTGAAGTTTAGTTTAATATTGTCATGTGTACCGGAGATGCAGTGAAAAACCTTTGTTTGTGGTGATGCGAGTGATACGAGTCAACTGAAACTAGTGCGAGCAGATGGCCAAAACCTTGGTCAAATGGTTAAGGAATATCCAAGGAGGAAAGAGAGATAAAAGGGCCGAGAGAATGAGAGGGAATGTGAAAGAGGGAATACCAAAGCTTAAGACCTTGGCAGCCGAAAGCACGGTCATCATTGATAGAGTGATTGACTGCAGAGAAGTGCAAGTTACCAAAATTCAAACAGCATTTAAAAAATAAAAAATAAAAAAAAAAACAGAAAAGAGTGCTGGAGAATATGACAAAGTGAAAGGCAATATCATGAGGGGACTGAAAGCAGAGATAAGATTTTAAAATGAATTAAGGCTTTACGATGCTCGGTCAGAAAGAAAAAGGATAATGGTGAATTTTGAGTAACATCGTTTATATACAGCATGTGAAGAAAGGTCTGAATGAAATGTGTGGTGATAATCAAGCCCAAGGGTGATGAAGATGTGTGTTTAAGAGCAGGTGAACATTTTCTGAGGCAGCTGTAGTAACATCATGCCCTTTTACATATTCTATCCTGTGGATATCATTTCCCATTTATTATTTTTCACATCCAATAGCCTTCTATTTTTATCAATAATCCAACTAAGAGGTATATTGTTACTTCATATCTATGCAAACACCTATGCTCCAATTCTATTTTTCTTCAGTAGAGGCAGATTAAACATGTCTGCCTATTTCAAAGAATCTGGAGCAAACATTACTAATTCATACGTTTAATTACTGATTTCTATTTGGGGAATCTATATAGTAATAAGATAATTGATTCCATCTGAATAAAATTGACAGTTAATATTTAATCACCAGGTATCAACTCAGATTTTAAAATCTGCTTTATAATGTGAAGGTACATTGACTGAATATACTTAAATACTCTAGGTCTTCATAAACCCAGAATTGAAGAAATTAAAACACATGCAGCCAAAACAGATCTAGCGCGTGGAATTATTTACCCATAGAGGATCACTGATAAAGAAAAAACAGTAAGATTTATGCGTTTGTGCACATTTTCAAAAGGTTAATAAGCCACTTAGCATTTCAAATATCAGGTACCAGAACCACCCACCTGGTTTTACAAAAGTGTCAATTCTGGCACATTTGGTAATTATCTCAACTCTGAGTCAGAAACTTTGTAGGTTAAATCTGGTACAGAGACATAGTAACCCATAAGTAAAATAAAGACTGACATTCAGATACAGTATGGAAGTGCGTTGGAGGTAGAGGTGGAGGTGTAATCTTCCCGATCAAACATGAAATCAAGGCCAGACCAGGTTTTCAAGGTGGCTGTTAAAGGTCACATGGCACTATCTCGGAAAAGAACAGAGCAGTCCCAGCCACCATTTAACACTCATTCAATATTACCAAAAACTGTTTTCAGGTGGTAAAACTGTTGTTTGCAGAGGTTTGCACAAATTTGCTACCACATTCTTTATATTACAAGTCAAGTCAAGTTCGTCAAGTTTAGTTTATTTGTCACATACACATAAGAGAAGTGCAGTGAAATGAAAGTGGCAATGCTCGCGGACGTTTGAGCAAAAGACAAACAACCAAACAAACTATAAACACAATCATAACACACACATTCTTTTACATAATAAATAATGAAAGGAAAAACGTTCAGTAGAGTTAGTCCCTGGTGAGATAGGCGTTTACAGTCCGAATGGCCTCTGGGAAAGAAACTCCTTCTCAACCTCTCCGTTCTCACCGTATGGCAACGGAGGCGTTTGCCTGACCGTAGCAGCTGGAACAGTCCGTTGCAGGGGTGGAAGGGGTCTCTCATGATATTGTTGGCTCTGGAGTTGCACCTCCTGATGTATAGTTCCTGCAAGGGGGCAAGTGAAGTTCCCATAGTGCGTTCGGCCGAACGCACTACTCTCTGCAGAGCCTTCTTGTCCTTGGCAGAGCAATTCCCAAACCAGATGGTAATGTTCCCGGACAAGATGCTTTCCACCGCCGCTGTGTAGAAGCACTAGAGGATCCTCGGAGACACTCTGAATTTCCTCAATTGCCTGAGGTGGGAAAGGCGCTGCCTTGCCTTACTCACGAGTGCTGAGGCGTGTGATGCCCATGTCATATCCTCGGAGATGTGGACTCCCAGATATTTAAAACAGTTCACCCTATCCACAGGATCCCCATTTATCCTCAATGGAGTGTACGTCCTTGGATGATGTGCCCTCCTAAGTCCATGATCAGCTCCTTCATTTTTTTGATGTTCAAGAGGAGGCTGTTATCCTGGCACCAGAGTGCTAGACCAGCCACCTCCTCCCGGTAGGCCTTCTCGTCGTTGTCTGAGATCAGGCCCACCACCACAGTGTCATCAGCAAACTTAATTAATGAGTTGGAGCTGAACCTAGCCACATAGTCATGTGTGTACAGGGAGTACAATAGGGGGCTGAGGACGCAACCCTGGGGCGATCCTGTGCTCAGGGTGAGGGACTTTGATGTATTCCCTCCCATCTTGACTGCCTGGGGCCTGGCGGTGAGAAAGTCCAGGACCCAGGCACACAGGGAGGTGTTGAGCCCCATTTCCATTAGCTTCCCGGCCAGTCTGGTGGGGACTATCGTGTTGAAGGCTGAACTGTAGTCTATGAACAGCATCCTCACGTAGCCCCCCTTCTAGCTGTCCAGATGGGAGAGAGCGGTGTGCAAGACCTGGGAGACCGCATCGTCCGTGGATCTGTTTGGACGGTATGCGAACTGCAACGGGTCCATGTTCCGAGGGAGGAAGGCGCAGATGTGTTTCTTCACCAGCCTCTCAAAGCATTTCAATGACTACAGAGGTAAGGGCCACCGGACGGTAGTCTTTCAGACAGGCTGGGGAGGCATTTTTTGGTACCGGTACAATGATGGATTTTTTGAAGCAGGCAGGGTCCACGGACTTGTCCAGGGAGAGGTTGAATAATGTAGTGAGCACTGGAGCTAGCTGTGTAGCACAGGACTTTTACAATACAACACAGTACAAATTACAATTGCGACTGCACAAAGCAGTGGTCTGATAGGGATGTACAAAGGCTGTGTACCCAAAACGTTGCCTATCCCATGTTCTTCAGAGATGATGCCTGGCCTGTTGAATTACTCCAGTGTTTGTGTAAATCAGCATCCGAAGTTCCTTGTTTCTATATAAACACATCAACTCTCCTTTCTAAACGAACCCCGACGTCATTGATAATTTGCTTATAACTTACACCCAATGGTCCTTACCAAAGATAGACACAAAGTGCTGGAGTAACTCAGCAGGTCAGGCAGCATCACCAGAGATGCTGCCTGAACCTGCTGAGTTACTCCTGCACTTTGTGTCTATCTTTGGTATAAGCCAGCATCTGCGGTTCTTTGTTTCTACCTGATTGACAATATCACATCCAAGGAATTCTAATAGCAGAATATAAAACTTAAGAGATCCCAGAATTTAAATGCAATCAACTAATTTTCACAAATTTGTAACTCTTAGAAAAGATCAATATCACAGATTTACTGAGAATCTTCAACACAACTACAGTGCATTCAGAAAGTATTCAGACCACCTCACTTTTTCAATTTTGTTACGATATAGCCTTATTCTAAAATTGATTAAATTCGTTTTTTTTTTCATCAATCTACACACAATACCCCATAATAAAAAATTGAAAGAAGTGTTTAGAAATGTAATTTAAATGAAATAACTGAAATATCACATTTACGTAAGTATTCAGACCGTTTACTCCAGGGGTCGGCAACCTTGTTCTGCATAGGGGCCTCATCTATCACGTGTACACATGGATCCCACCCCCATACCCCCCTGGATGGCAGGCATCAAATCACGTGTTCACATAGATTCCGCCCCTGCGGGGACGCACTGGCCCCTAGTTACGGGCGCTCACGAACATGGCGCACCCACGAACCATTGCCTCGGCTCTATCCTGAAGGCGGTGGCTCAAATATCACACTCACTTATCCCCGGCCGATTAACAACCCCAATCCCGACAGTGAAGCCCAGACACAGAAGATGCACGGCCGTGCCGGTGGCTTTGCGCAGGATGCGGTACAGCCAGAGCTTGCTGCACTTGGCGGCGCAGGCTTCCTTGCGTCACCGCGCCTGGGCGCCGCTGCCTCGGGAGGAGGAGCCCGGCCTCATGCAGGGTGATGTGCAGAAGGATTGAATGCGCTTTTTTCCCCCACAATGTTTTACCCGACCCTCGGTCCGAAACTCACCTTCCAGGTTCCGGAGATGACGGAAGTCTGCGGGCCGGATGATTATGGAAAAAAAAAAAAATACGCCTGCGGGCCGGATGATTTCGGGTTACGGGCCCGTGGGCCGTAGGTTGCCGACCCCTGCTTTACAAAGTACTTTGCGATTACAGCCTCAGGTCTTCTTGGATATGACACTATAAGCTTGGCACTCCTCTCAAGCTCTGTCAGGTTTGATGGGGAGCGTCGATGCACAGCTATTTTCAGGTCCCTCCCGAGATGTTCGATCAAGTTCAAGTCCAGGTTCAGGCTGTGCCACTCAAGGGCATTCACAGACTTGTCACAAAGTCACTCCTGCATTGTCTTGGCTGTGTGCTTAGGGTCATTATCCTGTTGGAAGGTGAACCTCCGCCCCAGTCTGAGGTCCAGAACGCTCTGGAGCAGGTTTTCATCAAGGATTTCTCTGTACTTTGCTCCGTTCATCTTTCCCTCGATCCTGACTAGTCTCCCAGTTCCTGCCTCTGAAAAACAACACACAGCATGACGCTGCCACCACCATGCTTCACTGTAGATATGGTATTGGCCAGGTGATGTGCGGTATCTGGTTTCCTCCAGACATGACGCTTGGCATTCAGGCCAAAGAGTTCAATCTTGGTTTCATCAGACCAGAGAATCTTGTTCCTCATGCCTTTTGTCAAACTCCAAGTGGGCTGTCATGTGCCTTTTACTGAGGAGTGGCTTCCGTCTGCCCACTCTTCCATAAAGGCTTGATTGGTGGATTGCTGCAGATGTAGTTGTCGTTCTGGAAGATTCTCACATCTCCACAGAGGAACTCTAGAGCTCTGTCAGAGTGACCATCGGGTTCTTAGTCACCTCCCTGACCAAGGCCCTTCTCCCCCGATTGCTCAGTTTGGCCGGGCGGCCAGCTCTATGAAGAGTCCTGGTGGTTCCAAAGTTCTTCCATTTAAGAATGACGGAGGCCACTGTGCTCTTCGGGACCTGCAATGCTGCAGAAATTCTTTTATACCCATCCCCAGATCTGTGTCGCGACAATCCTGTCTTGGAAGTCTACGGACAATTCCTTCGTCTTCATGGCTTGGATTTTGTTCTGACATGCAATGTCAACAGTATATAGACACAGGTGTGTGCCTTTCCAAATCATGCCCAATCAATTTAATTTACCACTGGTGGACTCCAAACAAGTTGTAGAAACATCTCAAGGATAAGCAATGGAAACAGGATGAACCAAAGCTCAATGTTGAGCGTCATAGCAAAGGGTCTGAATACTTATGTGAATGTGATATTTCAGTTATTTCTTTTTAATTACTTTGCAAAAATTTCTAAACACCTGTTTTCACTTCTTCATTCTGGGGTATTGTGTGTAGATTGATGATACAAAAAAATGAATTTAATCCTTTTTAAAATAAGGCTGTAACGTAACAAAATGTGGAAAAAGTGAAGGGGTCTGAATACTTTCTGAATGCACTGTATGTACTCTTCTATATTTAGCAATTAATGATCCGACTAACTCAAAATTGAAAACCTACACTGCAACAAATCTAAGGTAACAAAGGTAAATATATACTAATTTAATACAGCACTTAGTTATGTTAAAAGCACATCAACATTGCATTCGGCAGACTATACAACTTTTCATTGATCCAAATTTTTTGGTTAGGCCCATCAGGCTATGAAATCCAAATGTTGAAGGCGCTTTCTTAACATTATTAAACGGTAAATAACAATTGCAATGTTGAAACTAAAGTAACACTTGGAAGTTTGCAGCAACACTGACATTTGTTTTTCTTTATCTTGACATTAGATTTACATTGGTCATGTCAAGTACACAATTATAAAAATAAACACACAGCCACGTCAACACCCAGGGAATTCTGCAATTTCACAATTAAACATTAGATAACATTCCTAATTAAAGATGATTAAGGAGTTTTATTTTAAAATAAACTTGATTTCTAAAATGACGAGCCAAGGCTGTCAGATCTGATCGTTCTGCTGGGAGCGGATCCATAAACGCAAAGAATCGGAGGAGTTTACAAATTCCATTCTAGCCTGTAAACAAGCTGAGCTTGCATGAGGTGATGTTTCCAAAAGACATTTATGCATGAAGGATAACAAGCAAAGAAAACAAATAGCAGAAAAAGAAATGAATCATCACTAAAGTTAAAAGGGAAATGCCACAAACCCCCAACACCCTAAATTGTTCTCTGGAGATTTGTGTGTTTAATCTTCCTCCTCACAAGCACAAATGCATACTTCAGAAAAACCAAGCCACATGCTGCCAGCTTACACCATTTAATTACAGGCCATTGATAGCAAAATAACAAACCTCCTCAGACACGTAATACAGCAAGTCAGAATGAATTCCCCTTTTCCCCCCCCCCAAAAAAAAAATTCTCACGTGAGCCAGCAAAGCGATTTTCACACCACTATTGCCTGTATGTAGCTCAACAGCAGGGAGCATATGGCTTTTAACACGTTGTTTGGGTTCAATTGACTAGATAAACAGCTTGGACACCACTCTGGGTTCAAGCACTCTCAAGAGCTCCTAAAGTGCATTCATTCTCACAACATGCTCCCCATCAACAGGCTCAATTTATAATGTTCTCTGGTCTTCGTCCAGCCTGTATTATTGCACAGTTGTGCACTGGCTGGGAAAGAAAATGTTAACAACAGCACAAAAAAAATTTGTAAGGTCTCACAAGGAGAAAGAATTTATCAAAATTGGTGAACAAAATTGGTAACAAAGCCATATGACTGTAATGATCAAAGTAAATGTGGAAAGGAACTGCAGATGATGGTATATATACCAAAGATAGACACAAAGTGCTGGAGTAACTCAGTGGGTCATGCAGCATCTCTGGAGAAAAAGGATGGGTGACGTTTCAGATCGGGACCCGTCTTTAGACTCCTGATCAAGGTAACTGGGCAACAAGTGCTGAGCTACAACTGGCCATCTTAAAGTCAGAGGTGCGCTTAAGTCAAGAAAGTCACCATCTTATACAGAGGCGTTTATGTACGTCCATAAACTGAGAGGAGAGGAAAGGGTCAGTGCCCCTGTCTGCCTTCCCTCTGTGTACATCCCTGCCTTTGATGATAGGAACTACAGCTATTCTCCATAACCTCACCACACTGACCGCTACTGTCTGCCTTTAATCGCTCACTGCAGCAAACCACTGTCTGTCCCTGCCCATCAATCACCACCTTCTGGAAGCCATCTATGTCCACCCTTCCCAAAACATGAAGCATGTCTCATGCAAATCACTGCTACTCGTGCTGTGCACCGCATAGTCACTTTGTTCATCCCAAATATTTCTCCCTTGGGACATAATGCCACATGATCAGCTTCCGTGTGTACAGCCACATCTGAGGAAGGGTCTCGATCTGAAACATCACCCATTCCTTCTCTCCAGAGATGCTGCCTGTCCCGCTGAGTTACTCCAGCTTTTTGCATCCATCTACCAACAATGCCAGTTTTATTATTCTGACACAGCACACAATGTACTACCATCTCCCGCTCTGATTAAACCAGAATTTGATCCAGCACTGGAGTAACCAAAACCACACTACTCCCATCACAATTGAAATGATGCCCATTCCTGACAATTTCCAATCGACGCTGATCCTCTACAAAAATGAAAATGCCTATTTTAAATTCGAGTCTTACACTTCCTATCTGACCTTTAATTATGATGCTTCAATTCTACTCCCATTTCAGTAGTCCTCAGACACACTGACCCACAACAACATACTTCTGTGCCTTTGACTCCACGCTTAAGTAGCCCAACAGCAGGCAGCATATTTATGGCTTTTAACAGTGTTTGGGTCCAATTGATTTTATAAACAGCTTTGACAGCACCTTGGGTTCAAGCACTCTCAAGAGCTTAGAGAGTGTATTTATTTTCACAACATGTTCCCCAATAGCAGGCTCTATGCTTTGACACATTTACAATGTTCACTGGTCTTCTTCTAGATTGTCCAACCCATCCAGCTTTTCCAGCCCCCTCCACAAACAAAAAGGTCTAAGGATTGGACAACACATACTTACCCTATTGAGTAATCGTTCGCGCCATCCTTTACAAGCTTTTTCTAGTTTGTTGACCTCCAAAACATTGTTTTAAATCTTCCTACACAGCATTCTCAAATGCAATCTTCTCCTATTCCATTAATCTAATTTTTACCTTCACCGTTTTCCTATTTTACGTATCCCAACCCTCTGTTCAATCACAAGTAGCAAAGCCGGCAGGTTCTCCACTGATCTCTCCGTGTTCTTCACTATCCTATGCTCACCTAAAACCTCACTCCCCATGCCAAAAAAGATGCTGTGACCAGACTTTTGTAAAGTGTCAATTCAATGCAAATATGGCTTTTTTTTCCCCAGTTACAAGTGTTCTTTACTACAATGCTCTCAAAGTATGTGTGAACAATTCATGACATTGGTGCACATGGGCTAAAAAAAAAAAAAAAAAACTATGTTTTTGTGCTGCTCTGCTAACACAAATGTTACTCATCAATGATTGCTGGTCTTATACTTTAGACCCGGGTTCAATCCTGACTATGGGTGATGTCTGTACGAAGTTTGTACATTCTCCCTGTGACCACGTGGGTTTTCTCCAGGCGCTCCAGTTTCCTCCAACATTACAAAGATGTGCACGTTTGGAGGTTAATTAGTTTCGGTACAAATTGTAAATTGTCCCCAGTGTGTAGGATAGCGCTAGTGTATGGGGAATCGCTAGTCAGTGCGGATTTGATGGGCCGAAGGGCCTGTTTCTGTGCTGTAGTTCTAAACTACTCGTCCTACAACAGAAATAAAACACATATGGGCACTAGTAACTCCACTGCATTGCAAGTGAGTCTCCATTATTACATGAAAAAAAAAATTCCATTAACCATAAACATTTCCAGCATAAAAGGAGCTTCCAGGCCATAACTTTCCAGTTAATATAATTACCCACATAATTACCAATGTTTCTATGACTATTCTATGCCTTTAACCATGCAGCACTAACTTTTAAGAAACAGTTTTCATTAACTTTGCTATGGATTTCCAATACAAAAACCATGGATTGAAATCATTTCTACAATGTGTTTACATTTTTTTTGATCTCCAGTGTAATACACCAATCTGCCTCCTTTGAAAGGCAAAAGAAAAATTAATCCAACTGTCAAATTACTATTTCATTGCATTTCCGTTGCAACAATATATTTTTATTGGAAACTGTAGACTTTAGACGTTAGTGACATAGCTTGGAAACAGGCCCTTCGGCCCACCGAGTACGCGACACCCAGCAATCACCCTACACTAACGCTATCCCACATACTAGGGACAATTTACAATTTTACCTAAGCCGATTAACCTACAGATCTGTGTGTCTTGAGAATGTTGGAGGAAATCAGAGCACCCAGAGAAAACCCAAACAATCACAGGAAGAATGTACAAACTCAGAACAGACAGCATTGAAACCCGGTTCACTGATATTGCAAGGCAGCAACTCTACCATCGTGCCACTGTGTCACCCAGCTTTACATAAAGTTCAAAGTTTCTGTATGAGATTTGCTAAGTCAACCCACCTCAATGACAATGGTCATATTTATAATAGATCTTTTCAATATCTGTGCAAAGAGATGTAAAAACGGATTTGGAAATGCAAAGACTTTAGGAACGTCAACAGCAGACCATGTTTTTCGATTTCATAATTTCAGTATAATTCAGTATAATTCTCAACCACGAAGTCAACCTTGGTAAAAAGTAAACCCGTGCATTTGCATATGCCTGTCAATTTAAAGGTTAGAATCACCATTGACATTTGACAGGAAAAGTCAAATTGCAGAAATTAGGCAACATGCCTCTGGTGACACCAGCAAACACTGCCTCGCCAACAACAGTCTGTCCTTTCCTTCTTTGTGTTTTAATTGTATGTGTTAAATGTATGTTTTTAGTGTTCTTCAGCTTATTTTATGTGGGGGAGGGGGGGCTTTTTCTAATCTGTTACCTCGACAGAAGTTTGATTTATTTCCGTCTGCACTGCGGCCTAACATCGAGGAGTTGGCGGCTTTTGCTGGAAACCGATTTTGAGAGCCTGCGGACCTACCATCACGGAGCCAGCGGTCTCTGGTCAGAGACCGACTTCGGGAAATCTAAGCCGCGGGAGTTATGACCGCCCCAACGCGGGCGCTTTGACCACCAAACTGCGGGAGCTTCGATGGATGGTTCAACTGCCCCGACCACAGGAGAATAAAGAGCAAGAAGCTTGGACTTTTTTGCCTTCCATCACAGTGAAGAATCCACTGTGGTGGATGTTTATGTTAACTTATGTAGTTGTGGGTCTTGTTGATTTTTTTTCGTATGGCTGTATGGTACAGTAATTTGCATATCACTGTACCTTAATCGGTACATATAACAATAAAAGACCTTTGAAACATATCAGGAAGAAACTGTGTAATCAACTTTTAATACACAATGGATCTGTCATTGTGTGACATTACACAAGTACAAATGTCAACCACATAACAACCACAACACTCAGTTAGCATAAGATTTCTTACACTGACCCAGGTTATGTCAACAAGGTGTTCATTGTGAAAAACATTGTGAGAAAGGAGATAACTTTCGCAGGATATATACACTTTGCAAAGTCTTTGCACCACCCCAGCCCCATTTTGAAGCGGATTACTGAAAGCAATATTGGTTTTGAGTAAATACAAATGGGAACATAAACAAATAATCAATTTAATATGGTGAAAGGAAATAGCTTTGGTAGGTATAATATATCTTCATGATTTTTAAGACAAATAAATAAATTGTAGGTGGACTAATAGCAAGGTTATAATGATCACTTTTACGGTGATATATACCAGTCAGTTCAGCAGGTATTCAGAAGGAACAAGGGCCTGAGGCCGGAAAGGAAATTTTACAGATGCTACCAGGAATACAATTGCTTCTTTATGCGACTGGTGGACTAAACAGAGTCGTTTCCTTCAGAAGACAGGCAGCTAAAGGTACGTTTAATCACCACTTAGACAGGCCTAACAGAAAGATCCTAAATCCCTTCGTAAAGAGGTCAATAACTCAACGACATCAATACAAAGGTAAGAAAGAAATTACACAAAATACTTTTGTTCATTCTAATGAGCAGTAGGTCTGAAATTCACTGCCCAAAAGAATAACGAAGGCATCATTCATTATATTAATCAAATACCCAGATAAGTAGGCGTTAAATGTCTCGAATTACGTCTTTTGGGGCCATTGTTTATTTTGCTTAAGCTTTCACACATAATTTAACACGCACTCCATCGGAAAACTGTAAAAGCAGCAGGAATGTGCGAATCCACGAAGATATCGGCAGAGTGTGCAATTAAAAGACATTTGTAAAGTTAATTTAACAAATCAGGGTAGGGATGATTTGACAAGGATGTCATGATTTCAAAAGCTAACGATTGATGGAGTGCTTCCACTGGTTGTCAAAAAAAGCACAAAACTTTAATGCCATCAAAAAGAATTGAAGTGGTGTTTTAACAAAATGTATTTGCACAGAGAACAATTGGAACTTGCAAAACTGTACAGTCTGCAGACAATCCAGGGTTAAAGTAAAACTGAACAATTGCTTTAGAGTATTAAAGATAATTCACACAAAGAAAAACTGCTTCAAGATCCATATACATGTTTTCCACTAACAATCTACAGATAAGAACATTTTAAAATAGTCACAGACACCAATTGCCTCCCTCAAAATGAAAGGTTACGTAATTAGCATCATTAGGAAACGAAGCCTAATTAACTCAGTGTGGCAGCATTAACACGAGATAAAGGAGAAACTGGCTATTCTCCCCCTCTTTTACTCTCTCCTTTAAAAAAGGTCACACAAAGGTCTTAAAAAAGGCCTTCCATTAACTCCATTTCTTCACTGACCCCATAAATCTCGATTTATCTGTTATCTCTGCCATAAACATATTTAGTGAACGAGCCTCCACAGAACTCAAGGGAGAGAATCCAAAACTCTTGTACCCAGAGTAGGTGAATCAATATCCAGAAGACATGGGTGTAAGTTGAGGGGGGAAAAGATTTAATGGGAACCCGAGGAGCAACCTTTCTGTACAGAGGATGGTGGGTACATGGAACAAGATGCCAGAGGAGAACTGCAGGTGCTGGTTTATACCAAAGATAGACACAAAGTGCTGGAGCAACTCAGCGGGTCAGGCAGCATCTCTGGTAAAAAGGATAAGCGACATTTTGGGTTGGGACCCTTCAGACTGAAGAAGAGTGCTGACCCGAAACATCACCCATTCATTTTCTCTAGAGATGCTGTCTGATCCGCTGAGTTGCTCCAGCACTGTGTCTATCTGCCAGAGGAGGTAATTGAGGCAGATACTATAGCACCATTTAAAATATGGGATATGGGCCAGGCTGGTGGGACTTGTAAAGATGGGGTATGTTGGTCGGCATGGGCCGAAGGGCCTGTTTCTGTGCTGCATGACTATGGCCATGGCACATCCAGCAGATGATGAGACCACAGGGCGAGGGTGGTCTGGCCGTGCACAATTTATAGTGCAGCCTCTAGCCCAATATCTCAGCACCAAGGAGCTGCACCACTCAGCTCAAACCCAACCCCACCCCCACCCAACCCCAGGCAGCCCCTGCACCATGGCTGCTGCCTCCACCCAGTGCTGCCCAGAGATGAGATCACCGTTTCATTGTAGGGGCACACATGGAGAGAAGGCCCGAGGGAAGGACTTTATCTTACAATAAACAAAGGCACAACAGGTGGATATAATTTTTTATAAATAAGTAGCTGTGGACTGCATGCCAAGAGCACTATAATCAAAGCAGCTCTACATGTTAGTGCTAAGCAGGATATATCTACACCCAGGTGTGATTTCACCAAGATGCTATGAAAATATTGCACCACCATATTCACCTGCACTCCAATTCTTTTTCCTAATAAGGCTAACCTGTCATTTGGCCTCCTGATGTTAATGCAACCTGCATGTTAACTTACAAGAACATTTCACAGTCACTTATAATTTTAAATTAGACTTTACGGCCTTTAATTAGATATTAATCAAACTTTACTAGACTTTATCTTACACTAAACATTATTCCCTTTATCATGTAACTATATGTAACATGCAAAAAAAGCTCTTCACCGTACCTTGGTACAAGTAAGGATAAACTAAATGAAACAGACACTTTAGTAAACTAAATGCACAAGAACACGTGATTATGTGGAGTAGGCAGCTGGCCCTTCAAGCCAGCCCCACTATTCCACATGATTATCACCTGTGCGCTCCAGGCCTCAAATCCTCTTCTGCATCAGTTCCACATTCAATTCCCCAACCTTTCAAAAATTAATCTGCCTCCCAGTGAAATACACCGAGCTAACTAACCTCCGCCACTCCACACATGGGCTACATCACTGGACATATTTAACTGGAAAATTCCAGAGACTTGCCATCTTCTGCAATAAAAATTCCTATGCAGATCAGTGTTAAAGGTTCACTCCTTTGTCTTCCAAAGGCATCTCCCCATCAGTGGAAACAGCTATACATCTTCATTGTCATGCTCCCTGAGGAACATGTTTCAATAGGATCACTCCTTTTCTAAACTGCAAATAATACAAATCTAACTGTTTCACCCACCTATGTTAGGACAGCCTTCTCATCCTAGGAATTTAGCCCAAAGGATCTTTTCTGAACAGGCTCTAATGCCAGTATATCCTTTAAAAAAAGAGCCTATAGCTGCTCATAATAAAGTTGAAATGGATAGTAAATAGTTAAAGATCATTTTTGGTTCCTTTCTGATGCCCACCTATTGATCCAAAAGCAACTATTTGCAATTCATTTTCTCTCTCTTTTCTATCTGTTAAAATTGATGACTTTATTTGTACTATAAAAATGCATTATTACCCCCTTCCTACATGTTCCCTACTATTGATGTAAATCTAAAGAGAGACCTAACCTAAAACTTCACTTATCCATGTTCTCCAGAATATGCTGCCTGGCCTGCTGAGTTACTCTGGTACTTTGTGTCCACTCCTGCCAAGCTAACTGTTCTACATTTGATGTTTTTATATTTTAGTCCTTTATTTAATAGCAGGATTACATTTCATAGAAAGCATTGAAACATGCAGGAAGAGCAGGGAGCACAGTGAATAAAGAGGGGGAACTATTTTGGATCTTCTGAAAATATTCCAAATTTACAAATGTTCGAAGAGGCTCCAACTGCCAACAAATAACCTACATCTGCACATTTCCAAGATCTATAATATTCTCCATCATAGGTGATAGACTACTGACTGACATCCAATATAAACCCACTGACTCCCATGGCTATCTGGACTACACTTCTTCCCACCCTGCTTCCTGTAAGGTCTCTATCACCTAGTCCCTTTGCTTCATAGTTGCTGCCTCACCCGCTGAGTTTCTCCAGCATTTTTGTCTACCATCGATTTTCCAGCATCTGCAGTTCCTTCTTAAACTTAGAAATGAAAGATAATTTTGCTATTAAAGAAACGCCACACCATTTAAAACAAAAGCTAAGCGACAATCCTTAGTGTCACTAGTCATTGTAAATATAGATCTGCAAAAGGCACAAAAGACAATGAATAAAGAATATGTGGAGAAGGAATATGGATCATGTTCAGGCAGATTAAATCATTTTAACTTGGCATCATGTTCAACATAAACACCGTGGGCCAAAGGGGCCGTTCCTGTATTGATCTCTGTGACCAGGATTCAGATAAAGGATTATAAACCAAACTTTGCGACTCAAACCACTCGATCTTTGCCACTATAATTGTGATAGTCAGATTAAATCCCTTCATATTCACCTATTGATGTTTAATTATTACCCAGCATTGGTTACTCTGTCAGGAAAAGAATAATCAAAACAGAAAGTGCTGGAGCAACTCAGCAGATCAGACAGCATCTATGGAGGGAATGGAGCAGCGACGTTTCGGGTCAGAATCCTTCAACATGAAGAGGGTCTCGACACAAAACGTCATATAGTCATTCCCTCCAGATATGCTGCCTGACCTGCTGAGTTCTGCTCAAGTCCAGCATCTGCAATTCCTTGTGTCTCCAAGAGAAGAGTGTTGCTTATAATCAGACGCTACACTCCGGTAAAAGAGCAGTAATAAAACCCAAACAATGTGACGATGATACGGACACATTTTCAATAATCAGATTATTATTGGCGGCGCATTTAAAAAAAATTATATTAATGTAATGAAACTGACAAGAACAGCTGGCTGAACATCTGAATTCAGATTTAGGTTTACTATGTCTCATAAAAAAATTAGGAGCATAAGAAAACTAGACCATTATGCCCACCTAACATATCCCACTCACTGAACATGCACAACACTGATGTTGCCACCAAATATCGTGTTTCCTTGTATCATACCCCAGTCTAAAAGCACACAACTCTGCAATTAAACCTCATGTCCCTTGGCGAAATGAATCACTTAAGCACTGCTGTGATTTAAAATGAGACTGGATCCAAAAGGATTTCATTTCAGGACTGTAAACTACATGCAGGGAGGGGGGGGGAAATAACACTTTGGGATTTATGGTGTGAAAATGGCTGCCAACTATTCAGCAAGTCTGCATTATAGTAACAAACTTGCTTTGTAAAGTACCAGGGCAGGACGCAAAGGCAAAGATGGTCCGGTTACTCTGCGAAGAACTAGTTGGATAGCATGTGGTTGGATGGCATGCGCAGAATAGAACAAGTACCATCATAAATATTATATTAAGCAATAGGCTCTGGCATCAACAAACAATTAAAGAGCATACAGCAGATTTTAAAAGTTGCTCATTTAAAGCGAGGGGTTTATAAGTGGAGAATGAGTACAGAATCACTTCACTTAAAAGGAGGTAGGAAAGTTACCATGGTTGACCAGTAAGATAAAATACGTAAATCACCAAAAAAAACCTGTATATACTGGAAACCTAAAATAAAAAGAGAAAAAGTTTAAAATATTCAGCAGGTCTGGTCACATTGGACTCTGTTTTTCTTCCTTTAGATACAGTCTGACCTGCCAAGCATTTCCTGCGTATTCTATTTTTATTTTAGGTGTCAACTAAATCAAGATATTTTGATCACTTACATAGACACTAGGTGCAGCAGTAGGCCATTCGTCCCTTCGAGGCAGTACCACCATTCAATGAGATCATGGCTGATCATCCACAATCAGTACCCCGTTCCTGCCTGCTCCCCATACCCGATTCCGCGCGCCCTAAGATTTCTATGTAACTCTCTTTTGAATGTATCCAGTGAATCGGCATCCACTGCCTTCTGAGGCAGAGAATTCCACAAATTCACGACCATCTATGTGAAAACGTTTTTCCTCATCTCAGTTCTAAATGGCCTACTCCTTATTCTTAAACTGTGGCCCCTGGTTCTGGACTCCCCCATCATCGGGAATATGTTTCCTGCCTCTAGCGTGTCCAAACCCTTAATAATTTTCTGTTTCAATAAGATCCCCTCTTATCCTCCTAAATTCCAGAGTATACAAGCCCACTCGTTCCATTCTTTCATCATATGACAGTCCCATCATCCCGGGAATTAACCTCGTGAACCTAAGTTGCACTCCCTCAATAGCAAGAATGTCCTTCCTCAAATTAGGACACCAAAACTGCATACAGTACTCCAGATGTGGTCTCACCAGGGCCTTGTACTCAACTTCTCTCGTTATGAAGGCCAACATGCCTTTAGCTTTCTTCACTGCCTGTTGTACCTGCATGCTTACTTTCAGTGACTGATGTACAAGGACCCCCAGGTCCCGTTGTACTTCACCTTTTCCTAACCCAACACCATTCAGATAATAATCTGCTTTCCCGTTCTTGCCACCAAAGTGGATAACCTCACATTTGGGAAAAAAAAGGATTTTTAAAAAATGGGTGCAGAGTGATGGGACTAAGACCAATTATGGAGAAGAGATTGTTCGTCCAGATACCCTTTTTATCATGTTTTTCAGATCTTTCAAGGGTGACTTTTTGATTTGGATCCGAGGACAAGCTCAACTTTTGAGAATCACTGTCTATAACTTTTCCATAATTTGAAATTATATCCATTTCAATATGTAAATCATCCATGTTTAACAAACTTAACCATTGCCTGATTCTTTGTTAACCAGGCAATGTTGTGCAAGCACTTTGTACAATGAACCGTTGGCAGTGCTGAAGTGTCTCATATGCCAGTGGCACAGATAACAGAACCACTGCCTCACAGTTACAGAACCCAGATTCAATCCTGACCCCGTGCTACATTGACTTTGCATATTCTCCTTGTAACCTTGTGGGTCCCCCCCCCACCCCCCAAAAAAAAAGTGTTCCAGTGTCCTCCCATATGCCAAAGATATACAAAATGGTAGTTTGGCCAATATAAATGAAATGTCCTGTTCTCACCATCTCGGCATTTTAACCCAATTTTATATCTAACCCTTATAAAGCATTTTGGTACAAATAATTGCATTTCAGGTCATGTGATTAAACCACAGTCATATCCAAAAAACAAAAATGTGTACAAAAAGGTTGGCTGAGTTACTAGTTTATTACACTAATTAACTCTCAGTTCTTTAGTCAATATTTTGCAACCAATTTAAATATGCATTAGTCATCCATGTGAAAGGTCAATAATTCCAGGTTGTAAAGTTTCGTGTCAAATCAGTGCAATGCTTGTACTGTCAATCTGTATCTCCTCTCAGAAGATTAATGGGCTGAGATTTAGAATGGGAAACACCACGAAGACGGTGTTGACTCTTAAAGCTTTCCAAGTCTGGGATCTCATTCTTCAAAAAAGGCTATTGAATTGAAGACTTTATGAATGTATTCTGATTTTTATCTCTTTCTTTCAAAAGGCTCATCTCTCCTTCCGAGTTGTTTTTTTTTGAGCAAATTTGTAGTTCCCATGTCATGTTTCACGATTCACTCTGCACATCTTAGTTAGGAGAATTCTTCCATCTGAGTGCGTGGGGAGCCCCAGTGCTGTCTATTGCATGAGCACAGATCTCTGGTCAAGGGCAATGGGCTGGAAAATGAACCAAGCCTGTGGGTATGTGTGTCAGTGAGGCGAGCAGCAAATCCTGTCCTTTCGTCATTGAGAGCAAACTCCATACCCTTAAAGCTTACAGCGAGGAGACTTCTGAAGGCCAAAAAAGAAAATGTGCAAGAGAAATGGAACCCCGTTTGGTCCTCTCCTTTTGAGGACAAGGGTGTATTTTCATTCACAATTTAACTTTACTTCAACTTGTTTTTACACTTGTATAGAAAGAACTACAGATACTGGTTTGAACCAAAGATGGACATAAAGTGCTGGAGTAACTCAGCGGGGCAGGCAGCATCTCTGGAGAAAAATGATGGGTGACGTTTCGGGTTGAGACCCTTCATTCAGACTCAGAAGTCTGAAGGGTCCCGGCCCGAAGTGTCACCCATTCTTTTTCTCCAGAGATGCTGCCCGTCCCGCTGAGTTACTCCAGCATTTTGTGATCCACCTTAGATTTAAACCAGCATCTGCAGTTCTTTCCTACATAAGAAATAATTTGTGTATTCAAAAATACAGCGCACAGGTAACTTAGTTTAGTTTATTGTCGCGTATACTGAGGCACAGTGAAAAGCTTTTGCTGCGTGCTATCCAGTCCTTACTTCCTTCATTATTTTCAGACCAGATATTGTCTCTTAATATAATTTCAGAAATACATCCTACAAATGGCCATGTTAGTCTTTATGCAGCTCTTCCACCAACTATTGTGGCACACTGTGATAGATAGTGACCACACCAAACTGCTGGTCGATGAACACAAGAACCAAGGGGCAATGAAAGTTAAACAGACTTCTGATGATGACAAACATTGCTTTCTCCTCATCCCCCATTTCCACTTTGCTGATCAAATCTCTGAATACACCCAGCAGGATCCATTACCAGGTGGAAGGAAAGCTTGCTGATATTACAGCACAAATAAAAGAAAACCACCATGGGAAAGATGCCAAGGATGCACCTTGTATGAAGGCAAGAAACAGCGGAAGTGACAAATGACGCAACAATAACCAAACACCTTAACAATGATTCAACAAACCAACCTCTGCAATAAATAATCAGGCCTGAACCAGAGATGGATAAAATGTGGTTATTCATACTTCTCATGCAAGATGTCGTTAAGCCCATTTAGTTTAAGTGGGGTATCAATTATTTCCCACTATCTCTACTGCACCCATCAATCTATTTGACATGTTTATCCCTTCGCCCACATACACTGATGATAATTTACAGTAACCAATTAGCTCAACCACCATCATGTGTTCGGGATCTGAAACCAGAACAGCCAGAGGAAGTCCACATGGGCAAATGGAAAGCAAGCAAACTCCACAAAGGCAGTACGCGAGGTCGGGATCTAACCTGGGTAACTGGGGCTGGACAACAACAGCCCTCAATTTGCATCACCTTATCACTGTCCAATCACATGAATCTGTCTTTTATGAAGATGCCAACACGATGCATCAAAGATACATCTGCAGCAAAAATCAAACATGTCCTTGAAAGTCAAAAGTGGGGAACTTCTCCTCCGATGCATATATGGTCAATGTTCACACAGTCAGTCATATGTTGTAGGAGAAAAATTAGGCCATTTTGCCCATCAAAAGTCTACTCCACCATTCAATCATGGCTGATCTACCTTTCCCTCAACCCCATCCGCCTGCTTTCTCCCCTTAGCTCATGACGCCCATACTATTCAACTGTCAATCTCTGCCTTAAAAATATCCATTGACTGCCTCGACAGTCTGCAGTGGCAATGAATTCCAGAGATTCATCACCCTCCGACTATAGATATTCCACCTTATCTAAAGGTACACAGTTTTTTCTGAGGCTATGGCCTCTGGTCCTAAACTCTCCCACGAGTGGAAACATTTTCTCCACATCCACTATATAGAGGCCTTTCACTATTTGGTAAGTTTCAATGATGTCCCTCCCTCTGATTAAATAAGATAATTGTAACTTGGCTCCAAAACCTAGATAGCAATTTGCTACCATAGACAAAAGATAAAATAATATCATTTGGATAAATAGGGTCTGATTAGGATCAGTCAACATGGATTTGTGCCTGGAAGGTCATGTTTGACTAATCTTCTTGAATTTTTTGAAGAGGTTACTAGGGAAATTGATGAGGGTAAAGCGGTAGATGTTGTCTATATGGACTTTAGTAAGGCCTTTGACAAGGTTCCACATGGAAGGTTGGTTAAGAAGGTTCAATTGTTGGGTATTAATAGTGGAGTAGCAAGATGGATTCAACAGTGGCTGAATGGGAGATACCAGAGAGTAATGGTGGATAACTGTTTGTTAGGTTGGAGGCCAGTGACTAGTGGGGTGCCTCAGGGATCTGTGTTGGGTCCACTGTTATTTGTCATATACATCAATGATCTGAATGATGGTGTGGTAAATTGGATTAGTAAGTATGCAGATGATACTAAGATAGGTGGTGTTGTGGATAATGAAATAGATTTTCAAAGTCTACAGAGAGATTTAGGCCATTTAGAAGAGTGGGCTGAAAGATGGCAGATGGAGTTTAATGCTGATAAGTGTGAGGTGCTACATCTTGGCTGGGCAAATCAAAATAGGACGTACATGGTAAATGGTAACGAATTGAGGAATGCAGTTGAACAGAGGGATCTAGGAATAACTGTGCATAGTTCCCAGAAGGTGGAATCTCATGTAGATAGGGTGGTAAAGAAAGCTTTAGGTGTGCTAGCCTTTATAAATCAGAGCATTGAGTATAGAAGTTGGGATGTAATGTTAAAATTGTACAAGACATTGGCGAGGCCAATTCTGGAGTATGGTGTACAATTTTGGTCACCAAATTATAGGAAAGATGTCAACAAAATAGAGAGAGTACAGAGGTGATTTAC
Organism: Leucoraja erinaceus; assembly: GCF_028641065.1. NCBI lineage: Eukaryota > Metazoa > Chordata > Chondrichthyes > Rajiformes > Rajidae > Leucoraja > Leucoraja erinaceus. The sequence continues at coordinate 125,761,848 of NC_073377.1, read as the reverse complement.
TAGAACGTTGCCTGGGTTTCAGCACCTAAGTTACAGAGAAAGGATGAACAAGTTAGGTCTTTATTCTTTGGAGCGCAGAAGGTTAAGGGGGGGGGGGGGGGGGGGGGGGACTTGATAGAGGCCTTTAAAATTATGAGAGGGATAGACAGAGTTGCCATGGATAAGCTTTTACCATTGAGAGTAGGGAAGAGTCAAACAAGAAGACATGATTTGAGAATTAAGGGGCAGAGGTTTAGGGGTAACATGAGGGGGAACATCTTTACTCAGAGAGTGGTAGCTGTGTGGAATGAGCTTCCAGTGGAAGTGGTGGAGGCAGGTTCGATTTTATCATTTAAAAATAAATTGGATAGGTATATGCGCGGGAAAGGAATGGAGGGTTATGGTCTGAGTGCAGGTAGATGGGACTAGATGAGAGTATGTGTTCGGCACGGACTAGAAGGGCCGAGATGGCCTGTTTCCGTGCTGTAATTGTTATATCGTTATATGGTAAATTATCCATCAGAAAGCATGATGCTCCTAACTTCTTCCAAACAAAAACAAAAATTGCTGCATGTTTACCTGGTGGTTCAACAGATTAATGATTCAAGGTATGTGCTATGTTGTTGGCAATTTCATTTGGCGCACACTACACACTGTGCAAATCCACGTGGCAGAGATGCAACATAACTACTGTACATTAAAAAAAATTGCTGAATTATTTTTAAAAAGCAATAAATCAGTGCACATCTAAGAAATAGGCAGCAGTTGTAAATCAGATTCCAGCAGTTACAAGTCAAGCTGTCAATGTCAATGGCAACATGCCTAACATTCCCTCAGAATCTGGCATTCCCTATTTCACACAGTTCTAACTAGGAGCAAAACAAACAATTCTGACATGTGGCTACATCCCAGACAGCTGCTGACAACAATAGACCACTGGAGGGACCATTTTTCACTGACTGCAAGGTGAATTCTGTATGTTTGCTGGGAGCCAGTGGTCAACGACCTTGCCTGGGCTTGTTGTTTCTCCAGAATTATACTGCTTACCGAGCCTGATGTCAAATGAACTGGAAGGACCAGGCCCTTTTCATTGTACAAATGAAAAATTCCCATTACATACCAACACAACAAGCAAGTCCGCTGACTTTCACACAACTTGAACGAACATTAAAATTGCAACCCCTCTCTGGCTGATCAATGAGTGGCACCATCATTTATTCCCAAATGAATCTTGCATTGGGTAGGCAGATGAATAAACTGCAGTCACAGTCCCATCTCCTCCAGATATTTCCTTCTCTCCTGCCAATTCAGCCAGTCCAAACACTTAGCTCAGGGCATTTAATCTGTGCATTCTGCCAAGGTTGTACATAAATCCCCTGCAAACACAATTCCCTTGAAAAATTAATAACTTTTGTATTGTGCTGTGCTCAACATTAGAGCTATCAGTTTGGGCAAAACGACAATCGTCAGATGTCAAATTCCAAAAAGCATTTGTTGGAGGATGGTGGGGACTTGATAAAGGGCGAGTTGGGGAATACTTCACCATGTTATTATCGATCTATCAGTCCTAGCCACAGACAACGTGAATCCCACTAAATCTGAAGAGTATCACAAACCTAAATGCTTAATCAGTGATTAACTCTCAACCCAAATAAAACAATTATCAAATCACACTGCAAACACACTTCAAAGAAATCTTCCAGGAAATGCCCTCTTTGCAACTCCTCAGTTATGCTTTGGGAAGGAAGATTACCATTTCACAAAGCAATTATTAATCTCCATGCTTTCCACTTGAGGGATGCTAAGCAAATGATTTGGCAATCAACTTCAAAACAAACTCCACTTGTGGAAAGAAAAGATGCAATTCAGTGAACAACTGAAAGTTCCAGGGTGGTAGAACTACAAAGACACCACAGTAGATAAAAAGCCCACAGTCCATCCAGGTATTGCCAATGCACAAGGAGTTGCTCCAAAATCATTTCTAGATCATTGTTAAGAGCTCAGCAAATTGGTAAACACTTTCTTGTTCTAACGATCAGCTCTGACAATTCAAATTCTTCCAGATTCCAGTTTGATATCTGAAATAACTAGATTACTTGTCGCCAATGATCACTAACGTACATCATTACTGGACCCCATCTCAAACATGAAACATAGAAAATAGGTGCAGGAGTAGGCCATTCGGCCCTTCAAGCCAGCACCGCCATTCAATATGATCATGGCTGATCATCCAGAATCAGTACCCGTTCCTGCCCCCCCCCCCCCCCCCCCCCCCCCCCCCCCCCCCCCGATCTCTTGATGACGTTAGCCCATAGAGCTATATCTGACTCTCTTGTTACTAACACCTATGAGAGAGAAGCGAGTGTTACCAAATTTCTGAATTCACTGGGGTGGAACCCTCTCCTAGACAGATGTAAAGCTCACCGTTTGACCTGTATTTTTCAAAATGTTAAGTGGTCAGTTCGACATAGATTACCAAACCTACACCAAACCCAAACCCATTAAGAACAGACGAGGGCATTCGATCCAATTTGAGATACTAGCTACCAAGAAAGTGTACATCAATTAATTCTTCCCCCGCACAATTAAAGCATGGAATAGTCTTCTTTAGTAGCTCTTTTTCTCCAATAACCCTTTTTTGTTTAAGTCCACCCTCCACTACCTCCAGTTTAAAGTTCCAGAAAACCAAGAAGAAACAAGAATACATCCAGTGAATTGGCCTCCACTGCCTTCTGTGGCAGAAAATTCCACAGATTCACAACTCTCTGGGTGAAACAGTTTTTCCTCACCTCAGTCTAATGGCCTACCCCTTATTCTTAAACTGTGACCCCCGGTTTTGGACACCCCCAACATCGGGAACATTTTTCCTGCATTTAGCCTGTCCAATCACTTAATAATTATATGTTTCCATAAGATACCCTCTCATCCTTCTAATTTCCAATTAATATAAACCCAGGAAGGTCAATAATGTTTCCAGAAAGTTATGAATCTCCACAGAATTTCCACCACGCTAAGTCATGTCAGTTAATGGTCGCTGTCAATTGGCTTCAGTCATAATTGTTCTCCGATCCATAGCAGCAAACTTCAAATATTGCTTTTGTCCCAGTGAATCAAGTTAGGGCAATCTATATATAAGAAACCAGCATCTTTTCACTGCTTGATATTTCAAGTGACTTGGTGCTCATTGTGCTTATGGCGAAAATACTGAGTTTAGAATCAAACATTATTAAATACAGGTAATTCTGCAATAACACATGGTGGCACAGTTGCTGCCTTACAATTCCAGAGACACGGGTTCAACTACAGGAGATGTCTGTACGGAGTTTGTACATTTTCCCTAATGCAGGTGGACTTGGATAGGTTAGATGAGTGGGCAGATGCAGTTCAATGTGGGTAAATGTGAAGTTATCCACTGGTGGCAAAAACAGGAAGGCAGATTATTATCTGAATGGTGTCAAGTTGGGAAAAGGGGAAGTACAACAAGATCTGGGGGTCCTTGTTCATCAGTCAGTCACTGAGAGTAGGCATACAGCTGCAGCAGGCAGTGAAGAAAACTAATGGCATGTTGGCCTTCATAACACGAGGAGTTGAGTACAGGAGCAAAGAGGACCTTCTGCAGTTGTACAGGGCCCACATCTGGAGTTTTGCGTGCAGCTTTGGTCTCCAAATTTGAGGATGGACATACTTGCTATTGAGGGAGTGCAGCGTAGGTTCACACTGTTATTTCCCGGGATGGTGGGACTGTCATTTGCTGATAGAATGGAGCAGCTGGGCTTGTATACTCTGGAATTTAGGATGGGAGGGTACCTTATTAAAACATAAGAGATTATTAAGGGATTGGACATAGTAGAGGCAGGAAACATGTTCCCGATTTTGGGGAAATCCAGAACCAGGGCCCACAGTTTAAAAAGAGGGAGGGTGAAGAAGGGGGGGGGGGGGGGGGGGGGAGTGCTGTGGGATGAGGGGAAAGGAGCTGCGCCTGCGCAGTTAGGGGGCTATGTGTGAGTGGTGAAATATTGTGGTGGGGGAAACGGGTTGCTTTGATGAAATAGGGAATGCTGTTTACATTACACATGCCAAATTGGCTATAAAGCAATTTCAATCAGGACCTAGTGAGCCAATTAAACGTTAATTTTGGAAATTAAGAAGCAGAGAAAAGCTGTCTTCAATTTACAGTATGCAGAGAAAAAAGAAAACCTCCATGTACAGTGCCCTCAATTATGTTTGGTACAAAGGCCCATCATTTATTTATTTGCCTCTGTACTCCACAATTTGAGATTTGTAATAGAAAAAAAATCACGTGGTTTAAATGCACATTGTCAGATTTTAATAAAGGCAATTTTTATACATTTTGGTTTCACCGAATTACAGCAGTGTTAAAACATAGCCCCCCCATTTTAGGGCACCATAATGTTTGGCACACAGCAATGTCATGTAAATGAAAGTAGTCATATTTAGTATTTTGTTGCATATCCACTGCTTGAAGTCTGCGATTCATGGACATCACCAGATGTTGGGTGGTCATCATTAGCTGTTGATTGTTTTGAGGGCTAGTCACCTTCTGTTTTCTCTTCAGCATATAAAAGGCATGCTTCGTTGGGTTCTGATCGGGTGATTGACTTAGCCATTCAAGAATTTTTAACTTTGAAAAACGTCTTTGTTGCTTTAGCAGTATGTTTGGGATCATTGTCTTGCTGTAGAATGAACTGCCGGCAAATGAGTTTTGAGGCATTTGTTTGAACTTGAGCAGATAGGATATGTCTATACACTTCAGAATTCATTATGCTACTACCATCAGCAGTTGTATCATCAATGAAGATAAGTGAGCCAGTACCTTCAGCAGCCACAGCATGCCCAAGCCATAACATCCCCACCTCTATTTCACAGATGAGGTGGTATGCTTTGGATCTTGGGCAGTTCCTTCTCTCCTCCATACTTTGGTCTTGCCATCACTCTGTTATAAGTTAATATTCATCTCATCTGTCCACAAGACTTTTTTCCAGAACTGTGGTTGCTCTTTTAAGTACTTCTTGGCAAACTGTAACCTGGCCATTCTATTTTTGCAGCTAACCATAAGTACTTCTTGGCAAACTGTAACCTGGCCATTCTATTTTTGCAGCTAACCAGTGGTTTGTATCTTGCAGTGCAGCCTCTGGATTTCTGTTCATGATGTCTTCTGTGGACAAATCCACACCTGACTCCTGAAGAGTGGTTCTGATCTGTCGGACACGCGTTTCAGGATTTTTCTATATTATAGAGAGAATTATTCTGTCATCAGCTGTGGAGGTCTTCCTTGGCCTGCCAGTCCATTTGCGATTAGTAATCTCACCAGTGCTTTCTTTCTTCTTAATGATGTTCCAAACAGTTGATTTTGGTAAGCCTAAGGTTTGGCTGATGTCTCTAACAGTTTTATTCTCGTCTCATAATGGCTTCCTTAATAATAATAAATTTTATTTGTGGGCGCCTTTCAAAAGTCTCAAGGACACCTTACAGAAATTAACAAGAGTAAAAAAAACATATAATCGGAGTAAAATAAATAATAAAGACATCACCAATCCTTGACTTTCATTGGCACAACCTAGGTCCTCATGTTGACAAACAACAATAAAAATTTCCTAAGCCGTAGGTATGTTGCAAAGCGTACCTGAAGCGTCGCTGAAAATCTGTCGATGCGGGTGTGCGCGGTTTTGCCGCCGTTTAGAGGGGGGCGGGTTTAAAACGCGATTTTCCCTAGGCTGCTCAAATCGAGGATGTTCAGCCTAGTTAATTATTAACGAAAAATCGCGGGAAGATTCCGTCGCTTTAGCTATTATTACTTTTAAGGGCTTTATCTAATTGTTATAGTAGTTTAAAAATTAACCTCTAAACCCGTGACCGCCGGCAACCGGCCGGATCTCATACAGGGGAGAACAGAAGGTAGGCTGTTTATTTTTACATTAAAAAGGGCTTCTTAAGATCCCTTTATGCAAAGTTTAATGTTGCGAGTAGCTAATTTGGGCCCCATTATATCCCGCAGTATTTTTCTGGGCATTTGAGGGCACAAATCTACCGCAATGTGAACGTTCTAAACCAGCGCTTTCACAGGATCCCACTAGAAAGCTGATTTAAATGCTTTAATTTACAGCAATTAAACACTAAATTCCTTCCATTTGGCCCATAAATTAATGTAAATGAGATTTAAAAATCATGTTTTATTGTGAATTATTTGTGAATATTATTTGGACACTTATGCTATTTAAAAATGTTAATCATTTATTAAGAAATGGATAGATGTTTAGATCTAGTAATTGAAGTTTGGAATTAGCTACAATTAGGTAACTAACTAATATATGCTTTAATTTCAGGTCATCCAAGTAAGATTATTTTATATTTGTTTCAGAATGCTTCAATCTATGATAACTGAAAATTTCATTCAGTTCTCTTAATTTTTAAGAAAGTTATGTGCTTTTGACTGTCCACGATCACAGCTTTTTTGTTATGTCCATAGAAAATCAATAGGGAACAAGATGCTAATTTCCGAGTATGAAAATGGCCATAACCTTTTAAATACTTGAGATATGAAAGTGAATTAGGTGTCAAATTAAACTTAATTTTATGCTTTATCTAATGGGATAAATTGTAGACTTGATTTTTATAATCTCAAAATTTTGTAACATTGCTACCTAAGGTGATGGAAAGACTAGGTGCTGAGAACTCTCTTAAACCTGCATTAAAGAGGGACTTAAACACACCCGAGCACCTGTGAAGCCATGTGTCCCAAACATTACCGTGCACTGAAATGGGGGGACCATGTATAAACACAGCTGTAATTTATACATGGTGAAACCAAAATGCATACAAATACCCTTGAATAAAATCTGACAATGTGCACTTTAACCACATGCGATTTTTTTCTATTACAAATCTCAAATTGTGGAGTATAGAGGCAAATAAATAAATGATTGGTTAACATTATGGAGGGCACTGTGACATCCCCGCCAAGAAACCTGAATTTTTCAACCCTTTACACTTTAGCACTACTGAAGCTGACTGGAGCATGTTCTCCACCACGCTTCCCGAGATCAATAACTTAGCCCTTCATCTTGCTGACATTGAGGGAGAGGTTGGTGCCCTGGCACCATTGTCTATTAAGAACACAGCTGCTACTTTAATCACATAGCCATTGAGAACTGATCACTTTTATTGAAACTTGTGAAATGCAACTCCATTAAACAATATATCCTACAGCCTTGGGTATTTTTCACTTGCAGTAACAAAAAATATTCTTATTGTTTTGAAATTTTGTGAAGATCCTGCAGGAAGAATAACTGTTATTGAGCGTGTGAAACTCGCTAGCCCCTAAACTCCTTTCCACCATTGATACAACAGTCTTGACAACACGATTTTCTACAACACTATGTTCCTACCAGTTGTAGCAGAACTACTGGGTGGAAAGAAATCTATGCAATTCTGTTCTCAAAACAAGACTGAGAATGTGGGAAGAATAAAAAGATGGATCGATTAATGTTATCAATGATTGTCATTGAGAGCCGGGTGGAATGAAATACTTGTTTTATCTGTCATCAATTCTGGACTAAAATAATATCCCTGATATCAGCACAGATCTGCATGGTGGAAATAAATGCTTCACATTCCTATTGCAACTTCCGAGCCCTTAAGATATAGATGTCCTTTATATTTCAAAAATGCAATTCTAAAGCCAGATCCGATGCAGATCCTTCTAGATCTTGTAATCTATCAACTGATGTTAGTACAAGCATTAGAGTCAGAGCCATTGAGTGTGGAAACAGGCCCTTGGACCAATTATCAAATCTGGCTCTACCTCCTCTTTACATCAACTGTGTGCGACAGACATCATTTTATCCACAAATTCTCCAATGTAATTTATTCTAGGACATTCCTTCCTCTGGCTTTATAACTTGTAAATTATAATTTTGTCTCTAGCCTTTGTCCATCTGCTCATCAAAAAGTGTCCTTGTATGTGTTCACCTATTTCCTGCCACACTTTATCGTGCCTCTACTACCTTCTAGCTTTCTCCCCCACTGCAGTAAGTCTGAAGAAGGGTCACCCCTATCCATGTTCTCCAGGATGCTGCCTGACCCACTGAGATACTCCAACACTTTGTGTCTTCTTTGAAAGGTGTGTTTCACATCACAAGCCTACATGCTTTAATTAGTTTGAGCAGTACAATATAACATTTCCTAAAATCATGTCTTCATTATACAAGGGATCAAATACAAAATACAAAAGATTCAATATATTCTCAACGACATTTCCATTCAAAACCGGTGAAGAAAACAAAAACAGTTTTTGGTTAACTCTCGCCAAATCTTTCACAGAACATAAGAATTAGAGGTCTACATTTAAGTTGAATGAATTTGAGATTTATATCAATCTTCATATGCTTAATTATTTACACTGGTGAAGGGAACCTATCCCAAAAGAACAGTCTAGCCAAAGTTTATATAAATATTCACATTTGAAATACAGTGAATGCAGGCAATCTAGAAAATGCATCCGTAAATAGCGATTGTTCTTGTGCTCTCAGCTTGCCAACTATTCTTGCAACTTGCAACTAAACAGCCAACCCTGACCAACACTGGAAAATTCCACTCTCTCACCACAGGTTTTCAAACTGGCAAGCGACGTAGGGAGAAATAAAAAACCTCTCAACCAAAATGAGTCCACTGTTTTCTGGTAACTGCTTCTCATTCATCAAGAACAAACCAGCTTGAAGGTTGACTGCTGATACCCAAATCTCTTCACTACCACTTCTTTCCTCCACCGTCACCAAATTATCAACTTCATCTCCAGCATCTGATATGTTTGCTAATACTGCGAAGACTGATTAACTCATCACCTTCATAACTGTAATAATTCCATTTGTTGCTCATCCACTCTGTCCCTTGCCTAAAACCGCCTGAGGCTGAATGTGATACCAGCACCATCACTGAGATCATCAACTTTTACTTCCGTTAATATTGGCAACAGTTTATTGTTGTTACTTATACCACCAGGTTCAGTGAAAAACTTTGTTTTACATGCAATCCAGGCAAACCATACCATGCACTTGTGCATCAGGTAGTTGAGGCAGCACAGTGGCACAGCAGTAGAGTTGCTGCTTTACAGCGCCAGAGACCCAGGTTCAATCCCAACTACAGGTGCTATCTGTACGGAGTTTGTACATTCTCCCTGTGACCCCACAGGTTTTCTATGAATTCTCTGGTTTCTTCCCACACTCCAAAGACATACAGGTTTGTAGGTTAATTGGCTTCATAAATATTGTAAATTGTCCCTAGTGTGTGGGATAGTGCTAGAGGAAGTGGTGATCATTGGTTGGCGCGGATTTGGTGGGCCGCACTGCATCTCTAAAGTCCATAGTAAAGTCTAAAATGAGACGATAAACCGATTGAAGAATAGTGTTATAGCAACAGAGAAAGTGCGGATATAAGAAAAAGTGTAAAAAAAGGGTGTAATGTGTAAAAATAAAAGAGAAGTAGTACAACAAAGCAAAGATGAGTGGGAAGCAAGAAGATTGGGTAATGTTTAAAGAGCAAGATAACTAAAAAGGCAATACATGGAGAAAAGATGAGGTATGAATGTAAGCTAGCCAAGAATATAAAGGAGGATAGTAAAAGCTTCTTTAGGTATGTGAAGAGGAAAAAATTAGTTAAGACCAAAGTTAGATCCTTGAAGACTGAAAAAGGTGAATTTATTATGGGAACAAGGAATGGTAGATAAGTTGAACAAGTACTTTGGATCCGTCTTCATTAAGGTGGACACAAACAATCTCCCTGATATATTAGTGGCCAGAGGATCTGGGGTGACGGAGGAAATGGAAATCCACATTAGGCAGGAAATGGTGTTGGGTAGACTGATGGCTGATAAATCCCCAGGGCCTGATGTTCTGCATCCCAAGGTACTTAAGGAAGTGGCTCCAGAAATTGTGGACGCATTGGAGATAATTTTCCAATGTTCTATAGATTCAGGATCAGTTCCTGTGGATTGGAGGGTAGCTAATGTTGTCCCACTTTTTAAGAAAGGCAGGAGAGAGAAAACAGGGAATTATAGACCAGTTAGCCTGACATCGGTGAAGAGAAGGTTGCTGGAGTCAATTATAAAAGATGAAATAGCAGCACATTTGGATAGAAGTAACAGGATTGGTCCGAGTCAGAATGGAATTACGAAGGGGAAATCATTCTCGACTAATCTTCTGGAATATTTTGAGGATGCAACTAGGAATATTGGCAAGGGAAGGCAAAATCAGGGCACATGGTATTGGGGGTAGAGTGCTGACATGGATAGAAAACTGGTTGGCAGACAGAGTAAGGATTTACGGGTCCCTTTCAGAATGGCAGGCAGTGACTAGTGGGGATACAGCAAGGCTCAGTGCTGGGACCCAGGTTATTTACAATATACATCAATGATTTAGATGAAGGGATTCAAAGTAACATTAGCAAATTTAAAGATGACACAAAGCTGGGTGGCAGTGTGAACTGTGAGGAGGATGCTATGAGAATGCAGGGTGACTTGCACAGGTTGGATGAGTGGGCAGATGCATGGCAGTTTAATGTGGATTAATGTGAGGTTATCCACTTTGGAAGCAAAAACAGGAAGGCAGATTATTATCTAAATGGTGTCAAGTTGGGAAAAGGGGAAGTACAATAGGATCTGGGGGTCCTTGTTCATCAGTCATTGAAAGTAAGCATGCAGGTACAGCAGGCAGTGAAGAAAGCGAATGGCATGTTGGCCTTCTTAACAAAAGGAATTGAGTATAGGAGCAAAGAGGTCCTTCTGCAGTTGTATAGCGCCCTAGTGAGACCACACCTGGAGTATTGTGTGCAGTTTTGGTCCCCTAATTTGAGGAAGGACATTCTTGCTATTCAGGGAGTGCAGCGTAAGTTTACAAGATTAATTCCCGGGATGGCGGGACTGTCATATGCTGAGCGAATGGAGTGGCTGGGCTTGTATACTCTGGAGTTTAGAAGGACGAGAGGGGATCTTATTGAAACATATAAGATTATTAAAGGTTTGGACACTCTAGAGGCAGGAAAAATGTTCCCTATGTTGGGGGAGTCCAGAACCAGTGGCCACAGTTTAAGAATAAGGGGCAAGCCATTTAGAACGCAGACGAGGAAACACTTTTTCCTCACAGAGAGTTGTGAGTCTGTGGAATTCTCCCCCTCAGAGGGCAGTGGAGGCCGGTTCTCTGGATACTTTCTCTTGAAAGTATCCAGAGAACCGGCCTCCACTGCCCTCTGTACCCCGTTCCTGCCTTCTTCCCATATACCCTGACTCTGCTATCTTTAAGACCCCTAACTAGCTCTCTCTTGATAGATAGGGGTCTTAAAGGTAGCAGAGTCAGGGGATATGGGGAGAAGGCAGGAACGGGGTACTGATTGGGGATGATCAGCCATGATCACATTGTCTATTGCCACGTCAAGGTGGATTGGAAGATTAGGAATGCATCCTTGGCATAATACGCTGTTCTTGAATCTGCTGGTGTGTACTTTCAGGCTTTTGTATCTTCTCCCTGACGGCAGAGGGAATAATAGACAATAGGTGCAGGAGTAGGCCATTCGGTCCTTCGAGCCAGCACCGCCATTCAATGTGATCATGGCTGATCATCCTCAAACAGTACCCCGTTCCTGCCTTCTCCCCATATTCCCCGACTACGCCATCTTTAAGAGCCTCTCTCTTGAAAGTATCCAGAGAACCCGCCTCCACCACCCTCCGAGGCAGAGAATTCCATGGACTTGCAACTCTCTGTGAGAAAAAGTGTTTCCTTGTCTCCGTTCTAAATGGTTTACCCCTAATTCTTAAACTGTGGCCTCTGGTTCTGGACTGCCCCAACATCGGGAACATGTTTCTAGCGTGTCCAAACCCTTAACAATCTTATATGTTTCAATAAGATCCCTCTCATCCTTCTAAACTCCAGTGTACAAGCCCAGCCGCTCCATTCTCTCAGCACAAGTTATAAAGATGCCCAATTCTAGCCCTGCTTCATCTCATCTACTGCGGAAACCCCTATCCAAGTCTTTGGGTGGGTGAAGCTAGAGCTAAAAAAACGCTTGGTTGTCCTCTCTTCCTTTCTATATACACTCTGTAACCCAAATTCCAATGGATCTCATTCTGCCACTGCCCCCAAGTTAAGAAAAAAATCAATTTAAAAATAATTCCATGGTCATAGTTAATTTTAGCAATGGCAACCCTCTGAGGAAATTGTGCTCTTCTACTTCTCCCTCCCTCACATGCTCTACTAATTTTCCTCAGCTTTGCCCCTTGAAGATGCTCCATACAACTTATCTCCACTATTCCGAAGTCTCCACATGTGGCTTGATGTTGAATTTTGTTGGGACAGTGTTTAAAGTAACTTTATATACATAAGATGATGCTGTTTTGTGTGCTCTAACAACCAGAGGTAAACTACCAGATCTGCACTAAACCAAGGTCCCTAGAAAATCAAGTCTGTACATTCAATGCTCAAAGTTTTACTCATGATACCCAAAGTTTATAATGTAATAATTAAAAGCAAGTCTTATATGCTGCATATTCCCTATGCACTTTGACTTCCATAAGTCTGCGATACTGGCAGCTTCCAAACTGATATGACATATATATTGATTCAACAAGTTGAGGGACATGCTTAGCATCCGGATTTAGATCACACAGATCTATTGTGTACACACTTGGACTGTGCAAGACTACCCACTCTACGCTCAGCAGATCTTGAGTGCTTCCCCTGTCACACTGCACCCTAATCCCCGATTAATACTTTACATTTAATAGCATCACTAACTAAAAACTTCTCCCTGGCCATCCAACGTTATCATAGATCCTTGCCTGTGCACAAAATGATTTAGACAGTACTTAAAATTGCTGTACACTGACATGCATTGGAAGTAAGAGAGACTCTCACAATTTTCTGCGATTAAAAATTATTGCTATCACGGTTACAAGCCTTGAATTATTCTGGCCATATAAAAAGGTAAATGTTGCAAATGTATTTCTGAGCCAGGAGGATCGCTCAACAGCAGCACTCACTGCAACAGTGAGTGAGGAGCTAGGTGATGCTGCCTCATTTTCCAGCCAGTACTACACTACCAGAACATACCCATGAAGTTCAATTCAAGTGCTAAGAAACCCAGATGACAATTTGAAAACATTTTTTACTGTTTTTTTTTAATTAATTTTAATGCTAAATGATGCACAATCACACCCCAAAATTATGGCTCAGTGAGTTTGTTGTTTTAATAAATTAATGGAATCCAAAAGAAAAAAAACTCATAAGCAAATGGTTTCATAAATGCTTGGGACTCAAACTATAGATGGTGGTGTCAGATCTCTATGTCATTTGTGGTGCCTTTTGTTTGAAGCAATTACTTAAACTGCTTGGCTTATTTGTTATTGTATAAAAATGGCAAAACATAGAAAGGAATATTTTGTTTGCGATTCATCAACTAAACTCTGAGATTCTGGATATCCTCATCCAATAGCTCCCCACTAATTGGTGTCATTTAACTGCACTTGAACTATTAAGATATGCCTCATCTGGACACTTTCTTGAACACTGCTAGCACACGTGCACAGCCTTAAAATCAGAAATCCAACTAACGACTGAGACTGCAGCCACAAAATGAGATTAAACTTATAACATGGTTCAGACATGGTTCAGATTCTTGGCTCGGGTTCCATAAAGAGCTGACAACAAATGGGAAGGGAAATTAGAAATACAATTCCAGAAGCACATGAAGTAATTTAACTAATTGTTTATATTGAGACCAACCTTAAACTTCCTCTTAATGACAAAAATAATTTGATCCTTGCGTTTTTATACTTTTGAACCAACTTTAATAAACTATATTCCAACAACTTTCATTGCTACCACTTTCTCAGCTGACATTATATATTCTATTTGCAATGCGTCCAACAGGTATTTCCAGGATATTAAACTGCCAAGTACTGTAATTTTTCCCAAATTAGATATCAGTAGTGATGCCACAAATCACCTCCAACACTGACACAGAGTTTGTTAATCCACAAATAGATGAGGCAAGGACGTGACCGGTTTCAATGGCGGTACATCTCACCGCCAACAACCTGCCATCACAGTGCAGCACGTACACTCACACACTCACCAGGACAACCGAGGCCATGAGGGAGCACAAGATCAACGAGGAAAATACATTATAGACACAAAATGCTCTCCAGAGATGCTGCCCGTCCCGCTGAGTTACTCCAGCATTTTGTGTCTACCTTCGATTTAAACCAGCATTTGCAGATCTTTCCTACACAACTAATCAAAAGGCATGGCTAAATGTACTCAAAACAAAATACCAAAGCAGAGGAAGGAGTGACTCAAAGCCTGTGTTCAAAAATGATGAACAATGAAAATAAGAAGCCCATTCCGCTCACTCTAACCTGCCTACAAGATCAAGCTGATTCTGCATTGCCTTCCAATCCCATCTGCTGACTTCTCTGGACTCCAAACGGTTATCATTCCCAGCCTTAATATATTCAACGAGACCTTCCACTGCTATCAGATACTGAGAAGTCAGAAAACTTGTATTCTACCGCCTTAAGAGATTTCTCCTCATCTCAGTCCCAAATGACAACCCCCTAATTCCAAGGGGATGCCTAAATTGTAGACTCTCCAGCTTCGGAAATAGCGTCTAAGAATACACCCTTTAAGCCTGCTCCGCAATTGCATGCTGCTGTTCTTCCCTCAGCCAAACTCGCTCCTCATACCAACAAAGCGATCCGAGATGATTTGTGAATATTGCAATTCTTTTTAGCCCACACACCACTGACTCCAGCTTCTCAAAGACTCCAGCAACAAACTCCATGAACCAGCAAAGAAAGTGAAATAATATCCTACTCGTTATTCTGTGTGAACACAACAGCTTCAGGCACTGCTGCTCAGGAAATTCATTGAATGAAAATCAACAAAAGAGACAGACACAGGAGGTACACCTGTTGTATTTGAAAATTAAGTGATTTTTTTTTTCCAAACTGTAAAACAGTACAATTCACAAGCACCTGCCCAATTCCTCTCAACTGAATGGAGCAATTTTAACAGCACATGCTTCTTCACATAATATAAACACTTCCATTTGGAAAGACAGCATTAAGAACCATTAGCGACAACATCTAGACAAAACTGTTATCATAGTCATACAGCACGGAAATAGGCCCTTCGACCCAACTTAGCAACACTGACAATAACAATGTTGAATGGTTAATACAATATCATCGACTCGGGACCATTTCTTTCATATTTCAAACACTTAGAATTTTAGAAAATATTGTTGGTCGGTGCGGCCTCGGTGGGACGAAGGGCCTGTTTCCATGCTGTATCTCTAAACTAAACCTCACATAAAATGCTTTATAATTTACAGAATTACTAAACTTAAGATTTGCACGTACATACAGATATTAGAGTGGCTCCTCAGCGCAACAGAGGACACTTGATAGAGGTGTACAAAATCACGACAGGTCCAAATAGGGAAAACAGAGAAGCTGTCAAATTAGCAGATGGTTCCAAAACACGGGTCAAACAACGTGTAGAAGACAAAGGTTGAACAAAGATGTTTCTTGTTGTAAGTTGCAAACTCACTGTGTATGGGTAGTAAAAACAGTCACTCAAGGTTTTTAAGATGTAAGTGAATACTCACACAAGGGAAAATAATTTACAAATTAACAAAGAGTAATAAGACCGAATGGATTGCTCTACCAAGAAATAGAGAGAGAATATGCTGAAACACTCAGGTCAGGCAGCATCTGTGGAAAGAGAATGCTGGCACATGTAGCTGGGTCCTGAACTTTCTGTCGCAACGGCAGCAGACAGTCAGGGTGGGCAGTAGGACATCAAAAACCATAGCCGTGAGCACTGGCTCACCCCAAGGCTGTGTCCTAAGCCCCCTTCTGTTTAGTCTGCTGACACACGACTGTACTGCCAGACTCAATAACAACTTCATCAACAAGTTCGCTGATGACACAACAGTAGTGGGTCTCATCAGTGACAATGATGAATCGGCGTACAGGATGGAGGTGGAGCTGCTCACAGGTTGGTGCAAATCCCACAACCTCATTCTTAACGTGGGAAAAACTAAGGAGATGGTGGTTGACTTCAGGAGGGCGGGGAAACAACACCATACACCTCTGCACATCGACGGAGCTGATGTGGAAAGGGTCAGCAGCATAAAGTTCTTAGGACTACATCTGTCTGAGGACCTGACGTCCACGGCCAACACCACAGCTCTGGTCAAGAGCGACTTCACCCTCTCCGAAGACTATGTAAAGCAGGCCTCCCCACCACACACCTACGGACTTTTTATAGGGGGACTGTCGAGAGCACACTGACATACGGCATCACTTCCTGGTTCGGGAGCTGCAAGGCATACGAACGGCACCAACTGGACAGGATAGTGAAGACCGCAAGCAGGATTATTGGTGCTCCACTCCCCTTCCTGCTGGACATATACAAGAAGAGATGTATCAACAGAGCCATCTCCATCATCAAAGACCCTTACCACCCATCGCATGACATTTTCTCCATCCTCCCATGTGGGAAGAGGTACAGGAGCATTAGCTGCAAAACCAGCAGGATGCTCCTCAGCTTCTTCCCACAGGCTATAAGACTGTTAAATGGACTTTGCCCCCTGCCAAGTATCGCGCACAAACCCCCACACTGCAGCAGAGCCACTGTTGTGCCGCTGCCGGTCGGAACGGCTGTTGAATGTTTAGTAGTGTTAAATTTGTTTCATGACATGTATTTTTTAATTTTAATTCCTATTTATTTTTTAATGCAAACTGAATGGACACTGGTTGAGCAACGTTTTTTTGTTTCCTCTGGGTATGTGAATACTCAGGAAATG
Source organism: Leucoraja erinaceus (assembly GCF_028641065.1). Lineage (NCBI taxonomy): Eukaryota > Metazoa > Chordata > Chondrichthyes > Rajiformes > Rajidae > Leucoraja > Leucoraja erinaceus. The sequence continues at coordinate 125,744,991 of NC_073377.1, read as the reverse complement.
ACAATAAAGATTTACAATTACAATTACAATTACAAGAAAGAGGGATCTAACCCAAATTAACGCCATTTCCCTCTCCACAGATGATGCTTGACCAAATCAGCGTTCCCAGCATTTTCTCTTTATATTGCATGTTTCCAGTATCTGCAGTTTTATTTTAAATGCAGCACAGTGGCGATGTTGGCATTGCTACTGCCTCAGAGCACCAGAGACCCGGGTTCGATCCCGTGCTCAGGTGCTGCTTGCGTGGAGTTTGCTCATTCCCCCGGTGACTGCATGGGTTTCCTTTGGGTCCTCCAGTTTCCTCCCACTATCCAAAGGAAAGTGGATTTGTAAGTTATTGACCTCTGCAAATCGCCCCTAGTGTGCAGGCAGTGGATGCATAACGGGTGATCGAAGGTTTGCATGGATTCAGTGGACAAAGGCCCCGTTTCCATATTATTGTCGCTAAGGTCAAATCTGCTCGTATTTGGACTCGATGGGGCAAATCTCCCACCCTGTAGCAATTCCAGGCTAAAATAATTAACCTGCAATGAACACATTTAGTGCAGCAACATGTTCCTGTAGGTACACTAATTATATAATTAATGCAACTTTGACTGTTCCAAAATAGAGTCCACTTAAAACTTAAAATGCCACTTAAATAAAAGCGTCCCAGGGCAGCAATAGAATCAAGCTTCAGAGAACCCTAAAACAAGAGCCCTATAACTGAGAGACAACGGCAAACATAAACCCAGTTACCGCCAGTAATTCAGTAATGTTGTCAGCTAATTAACTGATCGACAGCTAACTAATGTAACATGGGTCTTTTCACCACAAGTCTACAGAAAGTGCCTCGGAAAAAAACCTGTGCCCAAACCAGCACCATGGGGTTAAATTTTATTCACGATTTTTGTGGCAGAAGCCGGTGTTTGAACTGGCCTTGAATTCTGCATAGAAATGACTGGCACAAATCAAACAAGTGACAGCTTCTTTATCTTATGGAAAAATAACATTGGAACTGGTTACTTTTTAAGAGAGAGCGCCCCTTGCTCAAAACCACATGATTAACCACAGGTATAATGTGTATACATGATCAGTCACAAAATTAAAATACAAAACGCACTTCCAAGGTTTCAACCTCCAATCCCCATTTACTGAGAGATTCTGTTGGAAAAAAAAGAACGGAATAATTATTTTTACTAACCGTAGTGAGTACCTAGTGTCCAAAATAAATCTGTCATATTGACAATATTGTGCAAGCCTTTAATCATAAGCTGAAGTACTTCAATGCCAAGTCTCTGCTTGATGTTTCAGAATATTTTAAAACATTCAAGATACGGGAACATTAAAGTGGAGAGTAGAGAATTGTTAAGTTATCAGAATAAGTTCATGAAAGCACAATTTGACAGCAATTTAAAAGTAAGCAAATGCAAGGACGTAGGTGTTAGGAGCTGGACCGGCTCTCAGCAGCTGCATGCACACAGAACAGCACCTCATCCACAGCCAGGATCGAACCCGTGTCCTCGGCGTCGCAAGTGCTGCTGAACTGCCACTGGGCCATCCCCGTTCCCCCCACCCCACTCGAGTGGGCGGCCGGAAACGTCGGGACCGACGGGACACTGGCCCCCAGGCACATAGCCAGCACAGAGAAGCACCAACCCCAGCTCACCTCCGCCTCTCACACCGGGCCAACCGACAGCACAGACCAACGACACCAGCGGCCCCAGGCCCACAGCCAGCACAGAGAACGCACAGGCCCAGAGCCAGTACCAACTCCAGCCCAACCCCGCACCAACTCCAGAGGAACCCGCTCCCCGATGGGCCGCTACGGCGACAAGTGCCAGTTCGCCCACAGCCTGGCCGAGCTGCTCTCCCTCAGCTGCCACCCCAAGTATAAGACGGAGCCGTGCCACATCACCGGCTTCTGCCCCTACGGTACCCACTGCCATTTCATGCACAACCCAGAGAAGGAGCGATGGCCCCGGTCTTGCCTGCACCAGAGCACCAGTCTGGGCTCAGCCTCCTCCAGTCTGGCGTTCCACTGGGCCGCGCTGCGGGCGGCCTTCAGCCCCGACCTGGAGTTGGAGCTGGCCTGGGCTCTGGGCTTAGGGCTGGGCGAGGGAGAGTGAAGAGGTTGCTGCTGCCGCCAGCACCACCATCACCAACAGCAGCAGCAGCTCCAGCGGGAGTTTGGCCAGCCCATGGCCGGCAGGAGCCTATCAGCAGACTCTCTCTCCGACCAGGATGACTCCAGCAACAGCGGCTCAGAGTCGCCCCTCTTTGAGCAGGGCCAGCGGCTGCCCATCTTCAACAGGATCTCGGTGTCGGACTGAGGGGAGGAGGGGGGGTGGTGGTGGTGGAGGGCTGCCGGCCAACTCGGCGGGACAGGCAGAGCCGAGCTGGAGCCAGCGGCTAGAGCGCCGGCTCCAAGTCTGGGGCCGCCCCGCCAGCCCAGGGCCACCCTGGACACCTCCGGGACACCCGGGAGGGGACAGGTACGGCCCAGCAGCAACTCAACAGCGGCCGGAGAGCCAGGCCCGACCCCCGACCACGGACGAAACGCAAGCCTGCACACAATGCAGCACCACCATTGCCGAGACTGTTCATCGCAAGTGACCTATGGCCTGAGCATGCTCAATCGGAGTACCTAACTCGCTTATTATGAATGGATGCATCTCAGTCTGGTATGGCAACTGGTTTGCTCTTGACTGCCTGAAGCTGCAGAGAATGGTGAACACAGCCCAGTCCATCACAGGCTAGTCACTTCCTTCCATCCTGTTCATTCTTCGGGGTGTGCTGCATCAAGAAGTTTTGTCAAGGATGCCTGCCACCCTGGCCGTCCCCTTTTCTTTTCTACCTTCTGGGAGAAGACACAAGAGCTTGAAAGCAAGGACATCCAGACTTAAGAACCACCTCTTCCATATCTGTAACAGACTCCTGAACCAATCACCTCTTTTTTGTAGCTCTTCAGTTTAAACCAGCACCTGCAGTTCCCTCCTATACATTTGGCTGCTCCACTGCAAAATCCCCTTAAGGTATGCCCACTTTGAAGGTCTCCTCCTCTCCGACGAGTGTTCTGCAACATCCTCTCTCGCTGTACCCCTGCTGTCAGTCCTCCTGCTTTACTTTTTTGAATATCTTTCATTCATCTGTTCTATACCACCATCTATATCTCTCGTTGTCCTTTCCCCTGACTCTCAGTCTGAAGGGTCTCGACTCGAAACGTCACCTGTTCCTTTACTCCAAAGATGCTGCCTGACTCGCCGAGTTATTCCAGTTTTATATGTTTACCTCTTTTACACACCCTTCCCGAGATGGAGGCATGTACAAACTCTACATCACTCAATTATTGCGTAATTTGCACTACTTTACTGTATTTGCACGACTTTAGATTGCACTAAAGTCTTCGCACCATTCCGCTCTGTACTTGTTGTATTTATTGCTGAATCAATCATTACGATATATAGTATTTACAATAAGAGCTTCATTCGAACAAGAAATTTCATTGCAACTGATGTAGTAAACGACAGATTAATCATGGTCTATACATCAATTGGTAAAAGTTTCTACAAGCCACACAAAAATCAACTGCCTACACAGAAATAATATATTTCATATTCTGGAGTATAATTCAAAGTATAGTTAAACGGTAGTTATATCAAATTAATGTTGCATTGCAATTCCTGCTAAGTTCCAAGTTCCAACTCAATCACAATTCACACCACCACCACAGAAAATGAAAATTGCTAAAACAAGCAGAAAACAGCAGAGCAGCATCAGAAGAAAATAGACCAGGTGTTCACGGGAATGCATACCAAAGATGACAATAGGTTTTCCCCAACCGGAAGCCATGGATGAACCGTGAGATCCACTCCCAGGTGAAGTGCAAGTCTGCAGCGATCAAGTCAAACAAATCCCAAGCCGTGCACAAAATCTATTTATGACCTTCGCTAATCCATCAAGGATGCCAAGGAGCGATTCCAAACCAAGCTAGACAACCAAGACATGGACAACCTGCCCACTGTGGCACGGCTTGCATGATATAACGGAATGCAAAATAGAAGTCGGGCTCGGTATATAACTGCTGTGGATCAAGGCTGTATGGGAGTCTGGAGTTATTAGCAACAACGTGTCCTTTCCTGATGACCTCAATGGTGACTTTGAACAGAAGGTCAACGGAAGGATGTTACCAGTCAGCCTCTGGTGCACCTGCAGTCACTGCAGCAGATGCAAGATCAGCCTTCCTGAGAGTAAGAAAATCCATGGATGGCCCAGAGGAGTTCCCGCCACATCCACCGGATCTGTGCAGATCAGCTGGCAGGAGTATTCACAGACAAGTTTAACCTTGCATTACTCCATTATGAAGTCATCTACTTTAAGAAGACCACTATCACACCAGTGCCAAAGAAATGCAAGGTAGAGTGCCTTAATAACTTCAGTCTAGAGGCTCTGATATCCACCATCATGAAGTGCTTCGAGTGACTGGTGATGCTGCACATTATTAACTCCAGACTCCCATACAGCTTTGATCCACAGCAGTTTGTTTACCATCACAATACAGGTGCACAACCTTTTAATCCGAAAGCCTTGGGACCAGACACTTGTCGGATTTCGGACATTTTCGGATTTCAGAATGGAAGATTTTTAGCGTAGATTAGGTAGGTAGCGCGGGCGGCTTGAAAAGTCTGGAGCAGCTGCCTCCTCCCCGGAGACCGGGAGAATCATTGCATAAATGTTAGTCAGTTAGTTTGGAGGGATTTTATGTGGTGGTGGTGGTGGTGTAGGGGTGAAGGGGGAAACTTTAATTCTTAGTCCCCTACCTACCTGGTCGGCGACTCCCAACCTCGCGGAGCTGGGGGCTCCGTCCGGCCGCGGGCGGCGCCGGTTGTAGCTCCGACCCCGGCAACTCTACCCCTGGCTGCGAGGCGCTCCAAATCCAGCGCGGCCCGCGGCCGGACGTCCCAGCTCCGAGAATGTCGGGAGTCGGCGGCATCGCAGCGCTGGGATACCAGCGGGGAGCGGGCAATGCCTTACCGGGTCGCCGTGCAGCAAGCTCCGGAGCGCTATGGCCGCCTTCTTCCAACATTCGCGGAGCGTCGCTGGATTTGGAGCCGCGGAGCTGGGGGCTCCGTCCGGCCGTGGGCGGCACCGGTTGGAGCTCCGACCCCGGCAACTCTACCCCTGGCTGCGCGGCTCCAAATCCAGCGACGCTCCGCGATGTTGTCCAGCGGCCACAGCGCTCCGGAGCTTGCCGCACGGCGACCCGGTAAGGCATTGCCCGCTCCCCGCTGGTATCCCAGCGCTGCGATGCCGCCGACTCCCGACATTCTCGGAGCTGGGACGTCCGGCCGCGGGCCGCGCTGGATTTGGAGCGCCTCGCAGCCAGGGGTAGAGTTGCCGGGGTCGGAGCTACAACCGGCGCCGCCCGCTGCCCCACCGGCCACAGCGCTGCGGAGCTTACTGCACGGCGACCCGGTAAGGCATTGACCGCTCCCCGCCTCTCCGACCAGGTAGGGGACTAAGAATTAAAGTTTACCCCTTCACCCCCCTTCACATAAAAGCCCTCCAAACTAACTGACTAACATTTAAGCAATGATTTACAGATGTTTAAGCGTCTCCCGGTCTCCAGGGAGGAGGCAGCCGCTACAGTAGTACAGACCTGGGTTGACCGTGGGTCGTTTTGGGTCAAGTTTGGCGCCAAACGCGAGCTTTGGTGCGCAGACGACATCTGGAAAAAATGGCCGGTTTTCGGAGCTTTTCGGTTTCTGGAACTCCGGATAAAAGGTTGTGCACCTGTATTCACAGAAGACGCCATCTGCCTGGTCTTACACTGATCACTGGCACAACTTGATAACAAGGACACTCAAGTCAAACTCCTATTTATTAGCTATAACTCAGACCTCAAAACCACCAAACTCATATAGGGTGATTTCACCAAAGGTCAAATGAGCGTAGATCCCCCCTCACGTGACCGAAAATTTTAACTGGAGGACATATCTCAGTTTGGTACATGTTAGTGAATGGGGAAACACGCACTTTCCCACCAGTTAAAAACATCGAAAACGGCCGATTTTTGAGCTGAAATTTTCTGTGCTAGTCGGGGTGACCGTGAAGCACAGCGACCTAAATTTTCAGGCAAAAAAAAAGATAGAAAGTAAGGCAATTACAAGAGGGAACTGAAGGTAGAAAACAGCGGAAGTGAACAGCAAACATTTGCCGTGGAGATTTAAAGATCCAAAATATCGGGAATTATCGCGTTTGCTCGCTGAATTTCATCAAAAGTAAGTTAATAATTCCTTACTTTTGATGAAATTCAGCGAGCAAACGCGATAATTCCCGATATTTTGGACCTGTAAATCACCACGGCAAATGTTTGCTGTTCACTTCCGCTGTTTTCTATCTTCAGTTCCCTCTTGTAATTACCTTACTTTCTATCTTTTTTTTGCCTGAAAATTTAGGTCGCTGTGCTTCACGGTCACCCCGACTAGCACAGAAAATTTCAGCTCAAAAATCAGCCGTTTTCCATGTTTTTAACGGGTGGGAAAGTGCGTGTTTCCCCATTCACTAACATGTACCGAACTGAGATATGTCCTCCAGTTAAAATTTTCGGTCACGTGAGGGGGGATCTACGCTCATTTGACATTTGGTGAAATCACCCTATATTCAAACTCCTGGAGCTAGGAGTCAACAATCCGGTCTACCACTGGATCCTTGGCTTTTTTATCCATAGACCACACTCAGAAGACAATACATCTTCCACAATAACTCTCAGCACCAGTACCCTCAATAGCATGCATTCTCAATCCCCTAATTTACTCCCTATACACTCATGTCTGTGCAGACAAATTTGGCCTAACACCATCTACAAGATGTCACCACTGTGGTGGGCTGGATCTTGAACAATGACGAGACAGGACAGGATACAGCGTAGAACAGGCTCCTTGGCCCACACCAATCAATGATCCCCACAGACTAACATTATCCTGCACAAACTAGGGACAAATTACAATTGTACCAAATCCAATTAACCTACAAATTTGTATGTTTTTGGAGCGAGAGAAGAAACCCGAGAAAACCCACCCAGGTCACGGGGAGATCAAACTCCGTACAGGCAGCACCTGTGGTCAGGATCAAACTCAGGTCTCTGGAACTGTAAGACACCAACACTATGTTTTGCCACCTTGCCGCCGCCCCTTTGCTCTACCTATTGTGCTTGCTTTTAGTTTGATTGTATTCATGATTTAACTGGTAGCACACAAGCAAAAGCTTTTCACTGTAACTCCGTACATTTGACAATAATAAACCAATATCAAAATGAAGTTACAATACACAAAAGGACACAAAGTCCTAGAATAACTCAGCAGGTCAGGCAACATTTCCGCAGAAAATGGATAGGTGACGTTTCGGGTCAAGACCCTTCTTCAGACTTAAATTTTACAACTGTATTTATTTCCAAATTAGCATTTCCCTTCTACTTCTTCACAAAAGATAAAGTCTGAACTTGGTCCAATTAAAAATGTTATTACATAATAGAAATAAAAGGTACAGGAGCAAGTTCAACCAATTCTAGTTAACCTGCACAGGCAACTTTCTGCACAAGGATCAGTCAATGAATTTGTGTGCTCAGCAGTCTATATCCAAAACATTTGCTCTGGCAAACAGCAATTTATTTTCCAGTGTTTTATTATAGCACATACTAAGACGGTTTTTGTTTAAAGTCCAGCCCCAAGTGAATGAGCTACTCTGTGCCAGTTATTCAGTTAGCAACACTGTCTCCGATGAAAAGTACGACACTGCAACACATCCAAGATACTGTAAACTCCTACCCAGTTTTGCCATCAGTGCCACACTGAAACAACCGAGACATAAAGTGCTGGAGTTGCTCAGCGGGTCAGGCAGCATCTCTGGAGAACATGGATAAGTGACATTTCGGGTCGAGACCCTTCTTCGGAGTTTCTAGTCTTATTCAGACTGTTTAGTCTGAAGGCCTCAACCCGAAACGTCATCTATCCATGTTCTCCTGTGATGCTGCCTAACCCGTTGACTCACTTCAGCACTTTGTGTCCTTTCGTGTATTAATCAGCATCTGCAGTTCTTTATTTCTATGTATATCCACACAATGAAATGGCAGATACTTTTTGGGAACAAACAATTATCTCACCAAACCAAATATAATGAACAGCAAAAGTTAATCAGGAAGTTTATCAAACAAAGCTGTTTTTTCTCTGAAATTTTGATACAGCGGTTTGAAATATATTCAGTCGACTCGACATTAAAAAAACATAAAACGTGGACAGGCTGCAATCATTAAATCAGGAGTGTGTCTTTAGCCCTAACGGTATTGTTTGTCAACGATAACCTTGTCAATGCATACAGTGTAATAGCGGGGATGCATTTGGCCTCCAGATAGAAAGGTGCATCCTACCAGAATTAATGTTGCCTCAATTTTCATGCTGTTTCTGTGTCGTGAATACCAGCAGCTGTGTTTGCAGTGAGCATTCCTGAAGTGCGTGCGGTTTTCCCCCCTTCTTAAAAATACCAAGTCACAAACTACGATAAATTCGAAAAAGAAAACCCATTCATAATTTCTAACACTATTGGATTATTTTTTTAATCGAGGGAGTAATAAATAATACGCGATATAAACAATACCGACCGCACTCCGCAATGAAGAAAGTTTAAGCCGCGCTGGTTTTGCGCACAAACGGAGGAAACTGACATTTGATAGCCAAAATAGTAAACATTTTATATAAACAAAAGAGCGTTGAGTTAATCACTTACATGCTAAAGTCCCACTGCGAATACACCTTATTTCCCTCAATGCTGTTATCTTAAGCAACATGTGTTGTTGGGCTGGTGTCCTGCCCCCAGTCACCCGTCCCTAAATAACATGCTATACTGCACATTTTCGGTGCCCCCTCCCCCGCAATTTTTTTATTTTATTTTTGCTCCTCTTGGATTTAACGCAGAGAGGAGGAGGAGGCATTAATTTATCCAGAGGCACCGCGGTGAACATTTCTCTGCAAGTGCAAACATGGAACTGGTAGCCAGCAAGGAGGGCGAGGGCGTTTGCACGCCTGCGAGCGAGGTTGCTTCACTCGCTGCCCGGGCCCGGATCCCGGGCCGTTCTATCCGTGTCACGTTCCACGGCGCCTGGCAACAGCAGCAGCCAAATATACACCGCCCTCTAACTCTGCACAGGCGGGACTCCGCAACCAACTCCGCCGAATGCAACCTCCGACCCCTCCTACAATTTATTTATTTTTGAAAATCCCGTTTGCAATTTTAATAATAACCCATGCATATTAAACATTGCAGCCCGGGGGACCCCGCCTTCCCGGTAACTTTTGCAGAGAAAAGGACACCCTGTCGTTTCCTCGCCTTCTTTCACACCCCCAGCCGGCCCGCCGGTCGCCGTCGCCGCCGCCTACCCGTTCGTCTCACAACACACAAGCTTTTGGCGCCATATTAATGACGTACTATATTATTTCCATCATTGGCGACCTTCGGGATCAAATTGCTGAACTGAAAAAAAAATCCCCTTGTAGCCGAAACTCGGCCAACAACGGAAAAGGCATCAAAAGCTTGACATTTTCTTTAAACGCCGGATCTCCTCCTCGGCTTCCTCTCCCTCCCTCCCTTCACGTACTCTCCATCGTCCTGGTTTTTTTTTTCCTTTACATTAATTTCACCTCTCTCGCTCTCCCCTCCCCGAAAGAAATCGAGCCCAAGCGCTTAAAAGTATTGGAAGAGGACAGTACCTGCTGTAAAAAAAATTGTGTGTGTTTGTTTTGTTTTGGCTTTAAAGCTGGTCTGCTGACGTGAGACTGGATGGAAATGGTGAAGATTTTTTGAATGTGGAGTTCAGGCAGCTGCAGTAACAGATTGTGGCTCCCTCTACCTCTCTTTCTCGCTCCCACTTTCACATATGCACTGACTGACGTTGGTCCTTATGGTGGAGTTGGTTGGGTGAAGCAAGCATTCTACCTTCTCTTTCTGTCGGTCACCACGCTGCCAGACGAGGGAGTGCTTTCATGTTGTGTCAACAAGATTACAGACAGCCTCCTTTGCAAGCCAGCTTTCGTTTTCAACTAGAACTCGATGCCTTGTTTAACAGACGAATTTGGAAAGCAACACACATGAGGGAGTGTATTTTAGAATTTAAATCACAAACTAAACATCGTATGGAGGCATACGGATTATGTGCCGGCTGGTGAGATTAGTTTATGATGGCAGCATGTTCTGCACAGACAATATGGACCGAAGGGCCTGTTCCCGTGCTGTAAATTGCTATGTCTAACAACCTCACGGCGCCATGCTCAGCCTGGCCTTGCTCCTGTGCCACGCAATACGATGCGCTAATTCCATTTAGAAAATGATTTTAGAAAATAATATTTTTGTATTTTCAAGACATTTAAAAATTGTTTTAAGCTGGTCACTTTTACCATCCAGTAAACAAGGTACTGTGTTGAGATAATTCAGTTCAGTCATGGCAACTGATGACATTTTAAAGTGTTTGACAGCTGACCGCTGTGGTAATGCAGTCAACACAGCAGGCAGCAAGGTAAAGGTGTTGAAATAATTCACTTTAGTGATGGTGATTGATTAGGACAAAAGAGAGAAACTCTTCGAATAGTGCTCCATGATCTTATACAACTGACAAGCCAGATAGAACTTCACTTTAAAGTTGTCCTCAGATACACGACTTCTGACAGTGCAGCAATCAATCAATATTGCAGTGCAGCAGCACCTTAGGTTGTGCAGTAAAGTCACTGGAATAGAAACATTTTTAAAAAGGATGCAGGAGTAGGCCATTCGGCCCTTCAAGCCAGCACCGCCATTCAATATGATCATTGCTGATCATCTAAAATCAGGATCCCGTTCCGGCTTTTTGCCTATATCCCTTGATTCCTTTAGCCCTAAGAGCTAAATCTAACTCTCTTGAAAACATCCAGTGAATTGGCCTCCGCTGCCTTCTGTGGCAGAGAATTCCACAGATTCACAACTCTGGGTGAAAAAGTTTTTCCTCATCTCAGTCCTAAATGAAGAAACCCCTTATTCTTAAACTGTGACCCCTGGTTCTGGATTCCCCAACATCGGGAACATTTTTCCTGCATCTAGCCTGTCCGATTTAAGAATTTTATGTTTCTATAAGATACCCTCTCATCCTAAATTCCAGTGAATATAAGCACATATGTCAGTCCCGCCATCCCGGGAAGAACCTACGCTGCACTCCCTCAATAGCAAGAATGTTCTTTCTCAAATTAGGAGACCAAAATTGCACACATTAGTCCAGGTGCGTTCTCATCGGGGCACTGTACAACTGCAGTAGGACCTCCTTGCTCCTAAACTCAAATCCTCCCGCAATTATACCAAACTTCTGTGCTTAAAAGCTATTGTTGAAGCAAAATATCTCCAGCTAAAGCGTCGGCAGCATTTCTACCCATATGATGCGCTAATGCACAGAGGTTGCCAGACAGGCAGAGTGATGTCAAGTGGCATACAATACTTGTTTTGGTATCACCTGGGCAAAATTCTCCAAGCCCCATGAGAACACTGGTCTGGCTTTCGTAAAAGAACTTTGTCCTTGGACACAAAGTGCTGGAGTAACTCAGCAGGTCAGACGGCATCTCTGGAATCTGAAGAAGGTGTCTCGACCCGGAACCTATTCCTGTTCACCGGAGATTCCTGTCTGACCAGCTGAGTTACTCCAGCATTTTTGAACATGTATAGGTGACGTATTGGGTTGAGGCACTTCTTTGTAGGTTGCTATGAGAGTTTACCATGTAGGTAATGAAACACTCAATAAGACTGGCAGTATCAATAGAAAGAGAAACAGAGTCAATGTTCAGGTCAAAGTTCCAGAAAGTGTATTTTGTACGTTTAATAATTTTCATTGAATTTGATAAATTGGTTATTGTAATTCGTCTCAGGTGTGTAAATGAGTGGGAAAATGGAGGGATACTGATGACCATATAACCATATAACAATTACAGCACGGAAACGGGCCATATCAGCCCTACAAGTCCGTGCCGAACATCTATTTTCCCTTAGTCCCACCTGCCTGCACTCATACCATAACCCTCCATTCCCTTCTCATCCATATGCCTATCCAAATTATTTTTAAATGATACCAACGAACCTGCCTCCACCACTTCCACTGGAAGCTCATTCCACACCGCTACCACTCTCTGAGTAAAGAAGTTCCCCCTCATGTTACCCCTAAACTTCTGTCCCTTAATTCTGAAGTCATGTCCTCTTGTTTGAATCTTCCCTATTCTCAAAGGGAAAAGCTGATCCACATCAACTCTGTCTATTCCTCTCATCATTTTAAAGACCTCGATCAAGTCCCCCCTTAACCTTCTGCGCTCCAGAGAATAAAGACCTAACTTATTCAACCTTTCTCTGTAACTTAGTTGTTGAAACCCAGGCAACATTCTAGTAAGTCTCCTCTGTACTCTCTCTATTTTGTTGACATCCTTCCTATAATTGGGTGACCAAAATTGTACACCATACTCCAGAATTGGTCTCACCAATGCCTTGTACAATTAACATTACATCCCAGCTTCTATACTCAATGCTCTGATTTATAAAGGCTAGCATACCAAAAGCTTTCTTTACCACCCTATCTATATGAGATTCCACCTTCAAGGAACTATGCACGGTTATTCCCAGATCCCTCTGTTCATCTGTATTCTTCAATTCGCTACCATTTACCATGTACGTCCTATTTTGATTTGTCCTGCCAAGGTGTAGCGCCTCACATTTATCAGTATTAAACTCCATCTGCCATCTTTCAGCCCATTCTTCCAAATGGCCTAAATCACTCTGTAGACTTTGGAAATCCTCTTCATTATCCACCATAATGATACATTATCTTGGTATCATCTGCATACTTACTAATCCAATTTACCACACCTTCATCCAGATCATTGATGTACATGACAAACAACAAAGGACCCCACACCGATCCCTGAGGCACCCCACTAGTCACCTGCCTCCAACCCGACAAACAACCATCCACCATTACCCTCTGGCTTCTCCCATTCAGCCACTGACTGAATACACAAATGTGATTTGTCCAAGTGGATGGTTGTAGAAACAAGAAATTGTAGATGTCGTTCAAATCCTTGTTCTGAAGAAGGATCCCGACCCAAAATATCACCAATCCATGCTCTCCACAGATTTAGACTTTAGAGATACAGTGTGGAAACAGGCACTTTGGCCCACCAAGACCACGCCGACCTGCGAGCGCCCTATACTAGCACTATCCTACATACTAGGGACAATTTACAGCAACCATTTAACCTACAAACCTGTACCTCTTTGGAGTGTAGGAGAAATCAAGAGCACCTGGAGAAAACCCACATGGTCACAAGGAGAACGTACAAACTCCGTACAGACTGCAGACTCCATGAATAACTCCATTCTTTCTCCATTGGAGCTGAAGAATTCAGGTGCTTTATTTTAAATGCCTTAGCTCCATTACAACTAGATTATGTCAGAATTACCATCTTGCACCCAACCCCACTTTTACAGCTTTATGGTTTATATTCAATAATCTGTGCACTATAGTTTAGTTCTCCTGTGTTCAATTTTGAACGGGAATGATTAATCTTCAGAATCATTCAAACATCCTAAGTATATCTATCTATCTATCTATCTATCTATATTACTAAAAATCTGTTCTTGACCGGTTTTGGCAATCTGTGCTGCGATTTCCGAGAGAACGCCGCCACCTACGGCCGTCATTTTTGGCCACCTCGCTCAGCGCCCCCCTACGCCACATGTGTGCCGAGGATTTTTCCCGTCGATGAAAAATGACAGAGATATTAATGATTTTACAAAATTCCCCATTCTCTCTGCTGCCCCCGCTGGTGGCAGGGGGGGTGAACTATAAAACCAGGAAGTGGTGTGCCTCAATTAGTCTGCAAGCTGGAGGAAGGCAGAGGGTCACGTTTCTCTGAGCTGTGAATAACATGAACACATGTCCACACAACTGTGAGTAAGTACCCTTAATGTGGTTTGAAAATGAATATATGGTTAAAGTAAAAAAGCACTGCCTGCAAATGGTTGTTTGGGAGGTTTGGATGGAAATAAAAAGGCACTCTCTCTCCCCCCTCTCCTCTCACCCCCCCCACTCTCCTCTCTCCTCCCCCCCCCCCTCTCCTCTCCCCCCCCCTCCTCTCTCTCTCTCCCCCCCCCTCCTCTCTCCTCTCCCCCCTCCTCTCTCCTCTCCCCCCCCCTCCTTTCTCCTCTCCTCCCCTCCTCTCTCTCTCCTCCCCTCCCCCCTCTCCTCCCCCCCCCTCTCCCTCCCCCCCCCCCTCTCCTCCGCCCCCCCCCTCTCCTCCCCCCCCCCTCTCCTCTCCCCCCCCTCTCCTCTCCCCCCCTCTCCTCTCCCCCCTCTCCTCTTGCCCTCCTCCCCCCCCCCTCCCCTCTCCCCCCCCCTCTCCTCTCCCCCCCCTCCTCTCCCCCCCTCCTCTCCCCCCCCCTCCCTCCCCCCCCCTCCTCTCCCCCCTCTCCCTCCCCCCTCCTCTCCTCCCCCCTCCCCTCCCCTCTCCTCCCTCCTCCTCTCCCTCTCCCTCTCCTCTCCCTCCCCCCTCTCTCCTCCTCCCCCCTCTCCCTCTCCCCCACTCCTCCCTCTCTCTCTCTCTCTCTCCCCCTCTTTTTTTCCCCTCCCCCTCCTCCCCACCTTCCCCTCCCCTAAACCCCCCTCCACACACACCTACCCCCCCTTCCCCACCCCACCCCCTCCCCTCCCTGCTCCCCACCTCTCCCCCACCCCCCTCTCAGCACCCCCCCTCACCTCTCCCCCCCTCCTCTCCCTCTCTCCTCTCCCCCCCCTCTCCTCTCCTCTCCCTCTCCTCCACCCCCTCTCCTCTCACCCCCCCCCTCTCCTCTCCCCCCCTCTGTCTTTCTCTCCCCTCTTTTTCTCTCCCACTCCTCCCCTCCTTCCCCTACCCCACTGTCCCTCCCCTAAAGTCCCCTCCCCTCCCCTCCACACACCCCTACCCCTTCCCTCCACCCTCCCCCCTGCTCCCCACCTCTCCCCCCTCCCCTCACCTCTCTCCCCCCTCCCCTCACCTCTCCCCCCCCCCCTCTCTCCACTCCTCCACCCCCACCTTTCCCCTCTCTCACCCACCCTCCCACTTCTCCTCCTCGCCACCCCCCTTCTCCCTCTTTGCCCCTCTCTCCTCTGTCTCTGCCCTCACTCTCTACCCCCCTCCCCCCCCCCCCCCTCTCTAGATGTGACTGCAAGTTGGGGGCTATGCGTCAGTAGATAGGGTGGTTATGGGGTAAAAGGAGCGAATTAATAAAATTAATATAATATCAAAGGGGGTAATTAGCATGAGTGCAGGGGGGGGGGATAGTTAGTTTGTGACGCTGCATGCCGCCTCCCCCTTCCCCCCCCCCCACAACTGCACGTTGGGGGAACAACCCCAACGGTTCTGCACTTGGTCTAGTAATCAATAAAGCATTCATTGACTTTATCACTTCAGGTAGCCTCAATCCTTCTCTTTCCCATCCCGTCCAGTGTCATGCACAGGGGTGAGTTCATTTTCTACAAGGAAATAACATGCAGTGTATGCAATGAAACCGCAGTGGAACACCGAGACCCCCTAAAGTTTGTGTCTGATATTTAAGGTTCTTGGACTGTGAGTGCACAATAATATACATTTGACCAAACATATCATGTATCATATCATATCACATCTCCTCTGGAGTGAGTTTTGGACAGATAGCCCTCTGTCTCAAAGGGTCAAAAGCCACCAAACCTGAAGCAAACTTGGAGTTGGCTGCAAGTAAATAAGAGAGTCAGGGTGTTCTGTTTGCTTCTAATTGCGGACATTAAATTAACACTTATAAGCACTAGCTAAACTCCACAATATGTTCTAGGCTTGAAAAGATAGCAAAATATAGATTTCATATTTGTATTTCTATTTGACTAAAAATGCACAAATGCAGTAATTTGCTGCCAGAAACACATTAATGACTTTTCTCAATTTAGAATTTCAATATGAAGTGAGAAGGGATCATTCGTACTCTCAAGGAATGATTGAGCACAGAAACAAGTATGATTTGGCTTTGTTTCAGCAAGTAGATTGACGTGCAAAAAATGATTGAAGAAAATCCAATATCACACTGGACTCATAGATTCAATGATAGCATCAAACACCAGTGCAGAAGATGTGAGCTGCCAAAATCTATGACATGCATGCCCAAGCCTGCTTGCACACAATTCCCAAACCTATGCACAATTACACAATTATTTTGAGCAACTCAGGTGGTGAATCTTTTCAGCATCCTTTGCAGGTTAATGTTGTAGGCCCCCCTCGGTCATGACTGATCATTGGTGATGCATCTTAGTTGTTGGCTGCGTGCTCCACACCTCGGCTAGAGTAGTGTCGCTTGTGGCTGAAGAGACCAATGTGGGAGTGACAGTTGCTGTCGCAAAGGTCACATTTAGAAACATAGAAGCATAGAAATTAGGTGCAGGAGTAGGCCATTCGGCCCTTCGAGCCTGCACCGCCATTCAATATGATCATGGCTGATCATCCAACTCAGTATCCCGTACCTGCCTTCTCTCCATACCCTCTGATCTCCTTAGCCACAAGGGCCACATCTAACTCCCTCTTAAATATAGCCAATGAACTGGCCTCGACTACCCTCTGCGGCAGAGAGTTCCAGAGATTCACCACTCTGTGTGAAAAAAGTTCTTCTCATCTCCGTTTTAAAAGGATTTCCCCCTTATCCTTAAGCTGTGACCCCTTGTCCTGGACTTCCCCAACATCGGGAGCAATCTTCCTGCATCTAGCCTGTCCAACCCCTTAAAAATGTTGTAAGTTTCTATAAGATCCCCTCTCAATCTCCTAAATTCTAGAGAGTATAAACCAAGTCTATCCAGTCTTTCTTCATAAGACAGTCCTGACATCCCAGGAATCAGTCTGGTGAACCTTCTCTGCACTCCCTCTATGGCAATAATGTCCTTCCTCAGATTTGGAGAACAAAACTGTACGCAATACTCCAGGTGTGGTCTCACCAACACCCTGTACAACTGCAGTAGAACCTCCCTGCTCCTATACTCAAATCCTTTTGCTATGAAAGCTAACATACCATTCGCTTTCTTCACTGCCTGCTGCACCTGCATGCCTACTTTCAATGACTGGTGTACCATGACACCCAGGTCTCGCTGCATCTCCCCTTTTCCTAGTCGGCCACCATTTAGATAATAGTCTGCTTTCCTGTTTTTGCCACCAAAATGGATAACCTCACATTTATCCACATTATACTGCATCTGCCAAACATTTGCCCACTCACCCAGCCTATCCAAGTCACCTTGCAGTCTCCTAGCATCCTCCTCACAGCTAACACTGCCCCCCAGCTTAGTGTCATCCGTAAACTTGGAGATATTGCCTTCAATTCCCTCATCCAGATCATTAATATATATTGTAAATAGCTGGGGTCCCAGCACTGAGCCTTACGGTACCCCACTAGTCACTGCCTGCCATTGTGAAAAGGACCCGTTTACTCCTACTCTTGGCTTCCTGTTTGCCAGCCTGTTCTCTATCCACATCAATACTGAACCCCCAATGCCGTGTACTTTAAGTTTGTATACTAATCTCTTATGTGGGACCTTGTCGAAAGCCTTCTGGAAGTCCAGATACACCACATCCACTGGTTCTCCCCTATCCATGCTACTAGTTACATCCTCGAAAAATTCTATAAGATTCGTCATACCTTTCGTAAATCCATGCTGACTTTGTCCAATGATTTCACCACTTTCCAAATGAGCCGCTATCCCATCTTTAATAACTGACTCTAGCAGTTTCCCCACTACCGATGTTAGACTAACTGGTCTGTAATTCCCCGTTTTCTCTCTCCCTCCCTTCTTAAAAAGTGGGGTTACGTTTGCTACCCGCCAATCCTCAGGAACTACTCCAGAATCTAAAGAGTTTTGAAAGATTATTACTAATGCATCCACTATTTCTGGAGCTACTTCCTTAAGTACTCTGGGATGCAGCCTATCTGGCCCTGGGGATTTATCGGCCTTTAATCCATTCAATTTACCCAACACCACTTCCCGGCTAACCTGGATTTCACTCAATTCCTCCAACTCCTTTGACCCGCGGTCCCCTGCTATTTCCGGCAAATTATTTATGTCTTCCTTAGTGAAGACGGAACCAAAGTAGTTATTCAATTGGTCCGCCATATCCTTGTTCCCCATGATCAACTCACCTGTTTCTGACTGCAAGGGACCTACATTTGTTTTAACTAATCTCTTTCTTTTCACATATCTATAAAAACTTTTGCAGTCAGTTTTTATGTTCCCTGCCAGTTTTTCTTCATAATCTATTTTTCCTTTCCTAATTAAGCCCTTTGTCCTTCTCTGCTGGTCTCTGAATTTCTCTTATGCTGCTTTTTCTGGCTAATTTGTACGCATCATCCTTCGCTTTGATACTATCCCTGATTTCCCTTGTTATCCACGGATGTACTACCTTCCCTGATTTATTCTTTTGCCAAACTGGGATGAACAATTTTTGTAGTTCATCCATGCAGTCTTTAAATGTCTTCCATTGTATATCCACCGTCAACCCTTTTAGAATTAATTGCCAGTCAATCTTGGCCATTTGTGTGTGGTCTCTAGTTTGTTGAACTTACTGCGCTCCTTTCTGCGTGCCCGCTTGTCTGCCGCTGTGATCAACAGTTTCTTTTCCCCAGATTTGAGATGTTGGTTCAGGGTACCTCTCCACCTCATGCGGTCAGCTGCAAGGCTCTCCCAGGACTCCACATCAATGTTGAGCGCCTTCATATCTCTCTTGCAGACATCCTTGTAACGTAGCTGGGGACGGCCGATGGTTCTCCACCCAGATGTCAGCTCTCCATAGAGGATGTCCTTTGGAATACGGCCATCCTCCATGCGGTGGACATGGATCAGCCACCGCAATCTACGCTGCCGTCGACACAGGCATTGTAGACTGCTATCTTCACTGTCAGCTTTGGGTTGGTCCACACTCGAGTTGTGAGGTGAGCGGGAGTTGTAGCTGCCTTCCCGATCCTCTTATCAATCTCTGTGTCCAAGGAGAGGTTGCCGGTGATGGTGGAGCCGAGGTACGTGAACTGATGGATGGCATCAAGTTCGTAGCCGTCGATGATGATGACAGGCGGCGCCTCTGTATCCTGCCCCATGACATTCGTCTTCTTTAGGGTGATGGTCAGCCCAAAGTCCTTGCATGCTCGATAAAAATGGTCCATCAGTTCCTGCTGGGTGTGGGACACAACTGCAGCGTCATCGGCAAACAACATGTCTGATGAGAGCTTCACGTACTTTTGTCTTTGCTCTGAGGCGGGTGAGGTTGAAGAGCCTGCCAACTGATCTAGTACGTAGGTAGATCCCCTCTGTTGCTGTGCAAAGGAATGTTTCAGAAGAGCGAAGAAAATCCCAAAGAGTGTGGGAGCGAGGACGCAGCCTTGTTTGACACCACTGCGGATGTCGAAGGGCTCTGAGAAGCTGCCATTGAACTGCACTGTCCCCTTCGTGTTGATGTGGAAGGATTCTATCATGCTCGGCAGTTTTGGTGGGCAGCCGATCTTTGGCAGAGCCTTAAGTAGGCCATCACTGCTGACGAGGTCGAACGCCTTGGTGAGGTCAATGAAAGCAACATACAGGGGCATCTGCTCTTCTCTGCACTTCTCCAGGAACTGGCAAAGAGAGAAGACCATGTCTACTGTTGACATTCCAGCTCAGAAACTGCACTGTGATGTCGCAGAAACCCCACCGACGACATGTTGCGGAGTGAAGCCTGTATGGTCGGGAGTAGTCGCCCAAAGAGACATACCTTGTTCTGGTCACCGCTGGATTTTCAACATGTTGAATATTTTCAGCGACCTGCAGTCGGGTGCCGGCAGTCACCGGAAATGTTGCATAAGTGGGACAGGCCCAGTAAAATGCTAAAAGCAAAATGAATCTTTGCAAGTTACTACTCTGGAGGATAAAGGAAGCTAGAATAGCCGTAGAGAAGGTGGATGCAATTTTGAGGATTGGGTAATTGCGAAACTGGCACAGAAGAGGAGTTGAATGAATGAATATTTTATTTTCACATGTAACAAGTCACAGTGAAATTCTTTGCTTGCACAGCCCGGGTATGCAAACAGTCGCCCATAAAGGGCGCTTACAAAGTTAAAGTACTCCCGCACCAGGTCCCCCTTTGTTCTCTGAACTAGTTGAGTCTAATCTAGTATGATCAGCTGCAATCATGTTGAATGGCAGACAGCAATTTCTCCATTGTTATTATCCATTTTACATGCCTCACCCTTCCCTTCCCTGTCTCCCCAACACCCTCCCCTTGTGCCCCACCTATATTCACACTAATTTCTCACCTCTCCCTCCACTCACATTCTTTCCTCTGGCTTCACAATTCACAACCCTTCAATCATTTTGTCTCGCACCCTTTTTTCTTCCCTGGCCTTTGTCCAATCATCTGCTTATCAAAAAACCCATGGCATTTGTGAACCTATTACCTGCCACGCTTTGCCCTGCTCCTTCACTCTTCTAGCTTTCCCCACCTCACCGAAGAAGGATGCCGACCCGGAACATTGCCTTGGACAGAGTGGATGTGGAGAGGATGTTTCCACTGGTGGGAGAGTCTAAGACTAGAGATCATAACCTCAGAATTAAAGGACGTTCTTTTAGGAAGGAGATGAGGAGAAATTTATTTAGTCAAACGGTGGTGAATCTGTGGAATTATTTGCCACAGAAGGCTGTGAAGACCAAGTCTGGATATTTTTAAGGCAGAGATAGATAGATTATTGATTTGTTCAGATGTCAGAGGTTATGGGAAGAAGGCAGGAGAATGGGGTTAGGAGGGAGAGATAGATCAGCCATGATTAAATGGCAGAGTAGACTTGATGGGCCAAATGGCCTAATTCTACTCCTATCACATGATCTTATCACTCTTATTACATGATCTTATGACCTACCCATGTTCTCCAGGGATGCTGCCTGAACTTATTGAGTTATTCCAGCAATTTGTCTCATTTTTCTACTTTAGTTCGGAGATTTATTTTAGCGATTCAGCATTGATCAACTGTTCGCACTTATTCCACTTACTCATTAATTCCCTACATACTAGGGGCAAATTACAGAGGCCAATTAACCTAGAAACCCGCACGACTTTGGGATGTGGGAGGAAACCGGAGCACCCAGAGGAAACCTTCATAACCACAGGAAAACGTGCAAATTTCATGCAGACACCACCCACGGTCAGGATTGAACTCGGGTCTCTGGCGCTCTGAGACAGCAGAGCTTTACCGGCTGTGCCACTGTGCTGCTATAAACATTGATTCAATTTCTTAAGCTAGTATTATGGCATACCTGTTCAATCTAAATATTGAATATCTACTTTCACCCATGTGCCTTGCTGTGTGCTAATTCTTTAGCCTCGGGGATTCTATAGCACACGCTGATATCAACAGCAGCAGCAAATTCTTATTGTACAACCTTAAAAATTGTTATCATCTCCGAAGAGCTGAAAGAAAGTATGGTGAGCTTTATAAACTGATCACATTTTGACAATATTTCAAGAACAATATATTGTCATAATTGATGGTTAAGCGTTCATTATCACACTTGATCTAAACAGTAAACTTGGAATATACCAAAATAGCCACTGGAATGCCTGGATATATTACAGTTATGTTTGAGGATCTTTTACTTGGACTTTTCCAACAGGTAATTACTTGTTAGTGTCTTATGTTATCAGCAGTCCTTTCATTTGCTCTGATATCTTGATAGACTGAGTTCCATGTAATAAAGAGTAAAAATAATCTCTCAGATTCCTTCTGTCACTGAGTCCATCCCTGGCCTCTTCAGGCTGTGCTGCAGCTTCAGAAAAATAGGATCCAATTACCAAACAAATGTAATTAACAGCAAACTGCGGCAGAAAAATGTATTTATAGCATCTGCTAAAGTGTGCTAACTTTTGTTGTACTGAAAATAATAAATTGTTCAGAACCCTAGGATTACCACTGGGACTATTTTTACTTCCATGTATTTCCTTTTCATTCTTTCTTCACCAGCTGTGGAGTTCGCTCGGCTTATCTTACTCTGTTCACAGATCCCATACAAGCCCATCAAAGGTTCCAGATCAAGCTCAATGATTTGAATAGGGCAGGCTGACACATCCCACAAGTGCAGCAATTGGGGCTAAATGAGGATACCTGTTAATTTTTTTTAAACTGATAAATCAGGAACACATCAGAACAAATCATGCAGCTGTTTTATTTTTTCAATCACAACTCTCATAGAAACCACATGGCAACTGGCTTCAATTAATTAAAACATTAATTTATAATCAAAAGTTTCATCTCAATTGCTTTAGTATCTTGAAAATATAAAATGAGCAAATGCAAAATTGGAGGAGGTTCTGTTCTGTTCTTCTTAGTTACTCATTTCTTAAAATAGCGTTGGGACATTGTTTCTCCTGATGGGTATATTCCATTCATGAACATGACTCCCTAGGCTGTGAATCTCTGGAATTCTCAGTCCTGGAAGGCTATGATATCACTAGGTATTTAAAGAGGATGTAGATACATTTTTGAAAGATCTGGTAACTGTGGGTTGTGGGGAATTGGCCTGGAGAAGAAGTTGAGGCTAGGGATAAGTCAGCCATGACCATATTGATTTAAAGATAAAGCATAGAAACAAGTCCTTTGATTCCCAGTGAGACCACGCCGACCTTCGATCACAAATTCACACTAGTTCTGTGGTACGCACTATCACATCCACTCCCTAAACATTAGGGGCAATTTGTAGAATCCAATTAACCCATAAATTTGGATGTGGTGTAAACTGAAGCACCGGGAGGAAACCCCACAGGGAAAACATGCAAACTCCTCATAGTCAGCATGCAAGCTCAATATCAAACTCGGGTCTCTGATGCTGTGTGGCA